>NC_091246.1:7500-720000 GCF_042477335.2 Ovis canadensis | reverse complement strand
GTGCCCTCCTCCAGGGGACCTTCCCGACCCAGGGATCAAACCCGCATCTTCTGCGTTGCAGGTGGACTCTTTACTGACTGAGCCACCAGGGAAAGTGGTAAAATGGATGATAAAACAGTATCGTGGTAGTTGGATTTTAATTAAAATTTTAATTAATGGTCCTAAATAAAATCAACTTTTTGGTCAGATTAAGACAGGTTAGTGGGTTTCAGTTGAAAGTGGCTCCAGCTTATTTCTGTGGTAACCCTGTCATTACATCAGGATGTAAAATGGAAATAGACCATATATATTTTAATCCACGTAAATACTCAAGCATGCAAACTGGCTACAAGGAGATATTCTATATTTCTGTTATACTTGCCTTTTCAAGTCAAATTAATTGCTATCACCAGTGTTATGTGAGGTTATGCACATTTAATCATTCTTTGCAATACAATTGTGTTATAACAGAAATAATTTGTTTTCTCTGCAAATTAATCAGTAAGATTCAGACATGTTAAACATTCATTCACATAAACTTCTGGGGAATGTTAGAAAATGATAATGCTTCCTGAAAAGCCATAGTGTTAACTGCATGAAGAATCTGGGTTAATAACATGGAAATCCCCTGTCTCTGGTGTCTCATACCCGCTTCATTGTCCTTCACAAGCACGGAGTCCTTTAGGCCCAGGACCAGTCACGTGTGGGCACGACTATCACCCAGCAGGGGTCACGGTCGCTGTGGTCACAGGACCCGGGTTGACCCGACCCCGGCTGAGCCCCTGCCCCGCCCTCAACTCCCGAGGGGCCCTGCTTCCCGACACACGCTCACCCTCCACCACAGCACGGGGGTGGGCTTTTTATACGGAAAGATGGTACAGGATACTCAGATTAAAAAGCGGGAGTCTGGGGGAGCACTGACTCACCCCCATGTTTACAAGGATGTGCTGTGCGCCTTGTGTGGACGCGGGCCGGCCTGAAATAACCCAAACAATCCTGGCCCCGCAGACAAGCAGACACCCGGTGTCCCCCCAGGAGGCAGCCTCCCGCCACACAAGCGTCACTTCAGATCAGAGGGATGAACTACCAGAAACTGTCACCCATACCTCTACACTTACTGCAAAAATGGATGTGATACGTTTGCTCCTTTGTCGTAAAAGCTCTTTGGTCCTCACTATAAAGCCCAGGATTGCTGGTGCTGGTCACTCCAGTCTGTGGCCCCGTGACCCAGAGTCGGAGAAGGAGAGACTGCCCTTCACAGACCCGAGTGCCCAGAGCATCCTTCCGCCGTGTGGTCCACCGCCGGCGGGGTCTGCTGTTTATGAACCACAGCATCCTGCTCTGGAATTTACCACGAGGTCTGACGCGTCAGTCACCTCTTTCTCTTGGTGAAGAATGACCTAAGCCTACTCGCTGTTTCAGACCACCTGACGTTCACACATTGTGGGCAGACAAGAGCGCCAGCGCGTGCATCTAAGGCGACCCAGACGAGCTTTGCCTCCGGTAGTCCAGGGTTAAGGTAACTCATCCAGGAAGCCTGCCCTTCAGAGCAGAGCTCATCAGCACCCTGGGCGAGTGGTGCTGCAAGAGGAGGGTAAGTGGGGAGACGGAGACCCTGACCCAGAGGTGCCGAGACTCGGGGTGCTGGGGGGAGAGGGGCGGGGAAGCCCTCGTCCAGCCTCGTATCACACACTCTTGGCTCAGAATGGGGGAAAACTCCACCAACTTTGAAAATAAAGATGACACAGTCTGAAGAGCCGTGCTGAGGTTCCATCCTTGGAGGACACGCAGGATGCTTGGAGCCCCCCCAGCCAGCAGACTCAGTAGGGACGCCAGCTTGGATCCACGCAACGGAGAGTTTTAAGTAAACAGTCTGCAGGACGTGCAGCCAGCCCAGCTGTTGTGGCTGCAGGTGGGAATGCTGCGGTGGCTGACCTGGGGGAGGGGGGACACGGAAGCCCATGCCCTGCCTGTGACTGTCTTTTTGCAGCAGATGGCTGCCGTGGGGTGGGGTGGAGGGACTCGGCGGCAGGCCTGGAGGACCAGAGCTCTGGGCTCCTTGACCGCTGACTCCCATGAGGAGAAGCCCCCGGGGACAGGGTGGGGAGGGTGGTAGGCAGCTGGGCAGAAGCGCTGAGTCTTGGCATTGTAGCAGCTCTCCCACAGGCTCTGCACCCCTCACCTGGCCCCCTGCCAGTGTCCTACCAGGCTCCACACGGCTCTGCCTGGCGACCTGCACACTGCCGTCCAGCTCTTGAGGCTTCTCCGCAGTCCCGCTCGTGAAGCAGTCAGTCCAGGGAGCACTGGCTCTGTCCTGGGTCCTGAACAGGGACCCGCCCAGGCCCTGGGGGTCGTCACCAAGGCGATGTGTTCCCCTCCCAAGGAGCTGCAAAGGGGGCTGAACCACCGTCAGAGAAGCTGCGGACCAAAGGGCTGGAAGGTGGATGAAGCGAAGCCGCTCAGTCGTGTCTGACTCTCTGCAACCCCGTGAACTGTAGCCCACCAGGCTCCTCCATCCGTGGGATTCTCCAGGCAAGAGTACTGGAGTGGGCTGCCATTTCCTTCTCCAGGGGATCCTCCCGACCCAGGGATCGAACCCGGGTCTCCCGCACTGCAGGCAGCTGCTTCACAGCCTGAGCCACCAGGGAAGCCCTGGAAGGTCAATGATATGCTTTTAAAAACATTCTCTTCACTTTATGAGAAAGTTTGAGCACAGACACCATTGCGATGGGCTGTGAACAGCGGCATTCCCTGAAGAGGTCGCCCGCTTCCTGAAGCCTGGGGCGCGTACGTATGTGGACTCCTTGGGGGACGAGGGGCAAGCGGCCTCAGAAGGAACGCCGAGGCAGGAGCTGCTGTGTAGATGGAGACAGGACCAGAGGAGAGGCAAGGACCGAGGGGAAGGGAAAGCTTCCCACTGGATCAGCCAGATCCATTGATTAAAGAAGTCTCACGGGTGCAGCTGGACGCTCGTCACCAGCCTTGCCTGGCAGCAGCATTTCACAGGAGTGAGGCGCCAAACACAGGTGGACGTGCTGGAGGAAACAGCACACGAGGCCTCGGGCCTCACCCCCAGGAGGCCCCGCAGCGCCCCGAGCTCCGTTTGACAGATCTCGAGGCCGTGCCTCCAGAAGGCAAAGGGCGGCGACAAAGTGTCTAAGCACCTGTGCCAACCACATAACCAGGGCCGACGCCCGGCCAACGTGGGAAGCCCCCGTCCTCACTGAGGGGACCTTTGATGCAGCCCCACCCTGACCCCGTGGCAAGGACAGCGAAGCCACAGCTGGGCACGTGGCCTCCCTGCGCCTTTCCCCCAGCGCCAAGGCTGGTGCCCCAACTTTGCCCAGTTCTGGAACATTCTCTGGACAGCAACCCGGGCGGTTTTTAATGTAAAACAGACCTTCTGACCCTGCATCTTCTGACCCTGCATTGGACCACCCCAAAACGACCCCTCTTGGCCCCGACACCCCCTTACTTGTAAACAAGACACAGGTCCCTCTCCAGGACGAGATGCTGAGGACCTGCCCCAGCCTCCCATCCCTCCTCTCCTCTCCAGCTGCCCTCCCCCACTGGCTCCCCGCTTCTGAGCAAACAGGCCCATCGACCCTTCATCTTGCATCCTTTCTGAGTCTGGGATGCCGCCCGGCAGGGCTTGCTCACACCTTACTGTACTTGATTCAAATATTTGCTTAAGCATCAGCCACGGAGAGATTTCCACTGACCACCTTGTAACAACAGAGATGCTCCGTCCACTGCTCGGCACGCCCCAGCGTCGTTTAATTTTCTTCAGGGCGGTGGTCACTGTCTGAACGCGTATTTATGATCTGTTCACTGATGGCCAGTTTCCTCCCACTGGACATAAGTGTATACGGGCAGTGTCTTTCCAGAATGCCCAGAAGAATCTGATCCATACAAGGCGGCCATCGAGAGCAGGTGGGTTGGTCTGTGGGTAAATAACTGAATTAATGGTTTTATATTCTTCTCTGACCTCTGAAACTCCAATACTTTGGCCACCTGATGCAAAGAACTGACTCATTTGAAAAGACTGAAAGATTGAAGGTGAGAGGAGATGGGGACGACAGAAGATGAGATGGTTGGATGGCATCACCGACTCAATGGACGTGAGTTTGGGTAAATGCCAGGAGTCGGTGATGGACAGGGAGGCCTGGCGTGCTGCGGTTCATGGGGTCACAAAGAGCTGGACAGAACTGAGTGATAGAACTGAACTGAACCGAACGGTTTCCAGCCGCTTGATCCCTAGATGCAACGCCAGGTAGACGTCAGGATGCTGACCCCTCAGGTCCCCACATGAAGCGGGAGAGAAGCCCTCCAGCTCCAGGTCCCCTCTGGGGTGACCGTGAACCTGCCTCCTCAGGGAGGGGACCAAGTGAGGCGAAGCCCTGTGGGAGGGTCCCAGGCCTGCCCTGAGGGGCTCACCCCAGGAAACACCCTAACTCGGTGGGCTGGTGGTTGGGGTGCAGGTTACCAGGTTATTGGCGTCACGTGAACCTGCCTCACGTGTGGACAACTTTCCGGAGCCTGGGCTCCTGCGCACGAAGGACCCTCCTGACACCAACACACGCGGCAGCTCGGCCAAGGGCCCCCTGCCTGCAGCTCGGCCAAGGGCCCCCTGCCTGCAGCACGCACGTGTCCTGAGCCAAACCCTGAACATGTGAACTCGGTGAGACCATCCCAGGTCCAAGATCTCGGCTCACTGAGCATTTGACTTGGGAGTGCAGGGTATAGAGCACCCGCAGTGCAGAGGGGGGCGTGGGTGCGACAGTCGCAGCAGAGGAAGGGGCGCCCTGGGGTGGGGCGGGGCTGCTCCCCAGCCTGGCCAGGGCAGGATGTGGGGGTGGAAAGGAGGCCCGGGCGGGCGGGATGCGGGGCCCAGAGGTGCGGGAGGCGAGGAAGACCTGGTTGGGAGACTTGCTGGGTTTGAGATGCTCACGACACTTCCTGGAGCTGGAGAGCGGAGTCTTCTTTCCAGGAGTCATGTCTGCGCATGTGAGCCCTGCCTAGGGGGCCGGACCCAGGGGGCCGCAGACGCGGAGGAGGTGATTCTGTCACCCTGCAGGCCGCCTCGGCCTGTTTACACCTCCGCAGGGAAGGGAGATGCTGTTCCTGGGCTGAGCGATCTTTTTCTGATTTTAAGCTTATTCCTGAGAGGGGGTCAGGCAGGAAGGCCAGGGGTCTCCAAACGGGGCAAACAGGCCGCATGTGGCCGACACGTTTCTCTCTCTCTCAAATGGCAGGGGGAAACAGGCTGCCCGTGCCAGTCCCTTCCTTCGCGCTTCAAACTTAAAAGGAGGGTTAAGATTCTGTGCTGCCACGGCGACGCCCGGCCCCTCCTGAACTGAACTTTCCTCAGGCCTTGAGCTAACCAATGCATTCTTCTTACAGAAATGTGTGTCGTAAGCTATGTTAATGAACTGTGTATTTACCCGAGACTCTCTGTTTCTTCAAGTCGTGAGGGCTCTGAGTATTGAGACATCTCTTTTTTCTAATTAGCAGCCTGCTAGTAGCTATATAACACCAGCTGAAGACTAGCAGGGGGGCACTCTTTCTGCCCCCTTCTGATGTCTATGTCAGAAGTTTTCTCTATCTCTTTTATACTTTAACAAAACTTTATTACACAAAAGCTCTGAGCGATTAAGCCTTGTCACCGGCCCCGGATTGAATTCCTCTCCTCCAGAGGCCAAGAATCCCAGTGTCTTTCACAGCTCAGCAACAACCTTTCATTGCCCTGTTCTCATCCTTTTCTGAAACATATTCATACCCACAAATTTAAAAATTTACTTACAAAAAAGAACTAAGAATGTTCACAAGCAGATTTGAGCAATCCTCTCAATCATTAATCAGCCAGCCAGGTGGTTATGGTCCCACGGAAACGATTATACACTCCGAGGCCAGCAACGGCCTGGTTCATCCTCCTCGCAGACCCTCGATCTACACACGGGGGCCACTGGGCCCCTGCAAGCTCTTCACTTGCATGATTGCAGCACTTGTCTCACACAACAAAAGGGTGTCAGTCCAACAGAAAAGTATATGCTTCTTTGAAGTGCTTCGAAAACCTTGAAAAAGAACGGCCATTTGGTTCAGACACCTGGGTCTTCATGGTCATAATTAAAGCCATATTTCCTGATAAGACTGGAATCCTTTTGTGTTGCCAAGAAGACCAGCATTGGAGGTCCAGGCTCTTGTTTTTCCCTCCTAACAACAGCTGGGGGCTCTCCAGGAAAACCACCCCCTGCGGAAGGCAGGCGGCTTCATGGGCTCAGGACCCTTAACGCCCACAAAGTGCAATCCACCTGCTGCAGGCTTTAAGGGCGGGCTTTGTGACTGTCGGAAAGCGGGCTTTGTGACTGTTGGAAAGCGGGCTTTGTGACTCTGCTGGAAAAAGGGGAAACTGCAGTCAAGCTGCATCCTGAGTGTCCTTTTGGTACAAAAGAGTCTTCATGCAGAACACACGTGTTGTTAAAACCTCTTTTCCACACGACTGAGGTCAAAGCCACAGTGGGGGCTTTACCTCACCACGAACAGTCCCTGCAGGAAAACATGACCATGGACCTCTGGCAGCATGAGGCCCGAGGCCACCAGGCTATGCCAGCAGGCCCCTGCCAGATGTGGGCCAGGTCTGAGCATCCTGGGGGGAAAGCGTGACTTGTTCCCCCAGCCCAGGAGTCCAGGGATCTCATCCAGGACCTCAACACCCAGGCCCTCGACCTCATCCCCTTCAGCACTCAGGCTGGCCCTCGACAATGCGGGCCTCACGTTCAGGGTCGGGTGTCCCTCTGCCTGGGTCAGGCAGGGTCACCCCCTGGACCTGCCCTGATGGAACAGGCAGATGGGCGGCCCCAGGGAGCAGAGGAGGTGGTAAGAGCTGGATTTGAAAGTGCCACCAAAGAGCTTATCAGAAAAACATGCACCCTGATGGAAAGCCACCTGCCCAGTACTCACTTGCCCCCTCCCTCAGCCCTACACACTCTGACCTCCCAGGAGAGGCAGCTCTTCCCAAAACCGTCACCACCATTTCAGCACCACAGCCAGCAGCCTCCCTGCCTGGCCCCGTGGCTGTGACACGGTTTTACACTGGAACCTCATCACATTGACCCTCAGTCTACTGCACACCCCAGAGGGATCTGTCTTTCCTGAGAAATCACTGCCATGTCCGTGTCTCCTGGGGCCAACGTGATGCCACACTGTGGGTCAGTATCTCTCTTAAGGGCTGGCGGGATCGGGGATGAGAGCGCAGACAGCTGTGAAATAAGACGGCAGGCGGACGGCCAGGCGACACACACAGCGGCTGTCTTCCCACTGAAAACAGTGCACTATGCTCCAAGCTGCAGCCACGCACACACGGCCACGCGGCTGCTTTTACCTTCGAGGTCTCTGAATATCTTCGATATGACCACAGGGACGCCGTGTTCCACGCCACCCTGGAAGACAGGCATAGGAGCACAGTGAAGACGGAGCGGGGGCCTCCACGGGGAAGCGTCGGGGAGAAGCAACGCAGTCATACCTTTATGCTCAGGCCCAGGCCGCCCACAGGTTGTCTGTGAAGCGTAACAGTTCTGTGCTTTAAAAAATTTAGAAAACAAACCTGGTTTAGGTTAAAATGGACAATCAGAAAGCGAATGAAAACGTGTACATTAGCTTCTTTATTAAAACTTCAGACATATGGGGACATACGTATTCCTATGGGCGATTTGTGCTGATGTTTGGCAGAAACCAACATAATTCTGTACAGCAATTATCCTTCAATTTAAAAATTGAAAAAAGCTTCAGTAGCTGTTTATATCTCCAAAGGGGAGCAGCCTAATCCCCACAGCAACAGCACCATTTCAAGCCGGCACTCCTCAGTGCCAGAGGGAAACGGGCAGCCTGGTAAGAAACAGCCGCGCTGTGCTGGTTTAAGGTCCGCCCGAGGCCCTGCAAAGTCGGCCATCTCACCCCGTTCTGGCTCAGGGATGGAGGCCCCGTCCCCAGGCAGCAGACGGGGAGGCTACAGAGCACGTGCTCAGCTCCCCGCTTCTAAAGCCTGCCTTCCCCACTGACCCCCGAAGAGGCTGCCTGCGCACCGTGCTGCTCTGCACAGCTCACCATTCTTAAATCAGCCGCCAAGTAATCGACGCCAACTTGCGAACGATCGACCGTTTCACGTCCTGACCCAGTTTAAAGCCGCCGGTGCTGACGAGAAGCCAAGACTAACCCTGCCGTTGGTCACGCCCCCTCTCAAGTGTTCAAATATGTAAGGTGTGTGTTCGGCCTACACTGACTATTTGTCAGTGAACAGGGCTGGCCAAGGATTGATCAAGTGGTGCAGGAAGCGTGTTCACCTCCAAAAGTAGCAACGGGAATAATAAAAGGTGTGCACTGCTTTGACAATTTCCGTAAAAACTGGAGAGATTCACAGCAAACATGCTGGCATACGGCCAAGACGGAGGATACTTGCATAGGGTTCTGCTTGCTACTTTTCAACTTTTCATATGTTGGAAAACTACATAATTAAAGGAAAAAATTATAAAATGTTTAGTAGACTATGCAAAATGCTTTGCTATTATGATTTTAGTTACGTAAAGTTTCACTGAAAGACACATTTTTGTGTCTTATTTCCTTATCAAATGGCTTGTGTGCACACTCACACAAACACATATAAACGATTATTTATTCTATCCTTAAACTAAACCACAGTGTAAGCTTTTATAATTAATTTGGCCCTTCCATTCACTCTTCGTGGGATTCCCAGATGGCTCAGCGGCAAACAATCTGCCTGCAATGCAGGAGATGCGGGCTCAATCCGAGTCGGGAAGATCTCCTGGAGGAGGAAACGGCAACCCACTCCAGGAGTCTTGCCTGGAGAATCCCGTGGACAGAGGAGGCTGGCGGGCTGCAGTCCATGGGGTCGCAACAGAGTCAGACACGACTGAGCACACACACACATTCAGTATTCCGAGGTTTTCATGCTCTCAAAGCCAAACTGTCCTTGTTGAAGAGAAGACTACGGATTGAGTCCACACACATTTAATGAGTGAATGCAGGTGCCGAGGGCCAGGACCAGGGCGAATTCCACAAGAGTCAGAGTCCCGACGTCCCGGCACTGGGACATTCCTGGGAACTCGCTGGCAATCCATCCTCCACTTGTTGCGAAAATGCTGCCTGCCCTCCTCAGAGAGCGTGAGACTGGCCTCCCTGGTTAAACCTTCAGCTCTCACCTCCACCCAGAGACAGCGCCCTGGTCCCCGCTCAGGACCGACCCCTGCTCTCCAGGGCCCCTTCCGTGTCTTCTGGATCCATTTACATGCAGGGCCCCCCCCCCGCCACCAGTCCTTGCCAGTGGAAACTTCTTCTGGAAATGACCCACCCAAGGAAAAGGGCGGTGGCCCTTCCAAGACATGCAGACTTCAAACAGGACTGCCTCCTCCACAGCACGTGTACAGGGCTAGCTAGCGATGGCCACAAGCAGGGTTTCTCCCGACCCAAAGTGAGCCAGTCAATCAAAGCCTTGAGGTTGGCTCGGACCAGTGTACGAAGTGCCCAGAACATAGAGAGAAAGGTTCTGGGCCCGATTCTAATTTCTCCGATCACTCTGTGGATCTGTGATACGAGCCAGACAAAGCCTGTGAAGAAGGCCAAGCACACGCAGGGCACACGTGGCCCCAGAAGAGAGACAGGAGCAGACGCCCCAGGAGCCAGCTGAGGGCCCTCCTGAGGGACCAGGGGAGCCGGGGACGGACCGGGAGAGCAGGCATCCCTCCAGGGCCTTCGGGGGTCCCAGACCCCCGTCCTCCACCAACCCAGGGCTCGCCGGCGTCGGGTCCTGGCTCCCATGTCCCATCTGCCCTCTGCGTCTCCAGCACGTCATCCGCCAGCTCCCCTGCTGTGCCAGGGCCCCGAACCCCTCACCTGTCTTCTCCAGCTCTTGGTTTTCATTCCTGAGATTTCTTCAGATCTACCTTGCAGCTCTGACTTTTCGTTTCCAAATGTTATTTAACTGGTACACTGAGATTCCAATTTCATTTATTTTTTCTTTGTTCTCTTTCGCTGGTTTCACAAAGCCTGGATCACTTTATACAGTCTCTCCTTCGTCAGACTGTTAGAGCCTTCTGTTTAGTCTTCAGACGCAATGAACACACGCCTCTCACGTGGGGCACTTGGCTCTCACAGCTCGACAACTCTGCAGACCCACCTCTGCACCGCTGCTCGTGTGGCTTTCTTCCCTGGCTTTATCCCCACAGTCTGCGAGAACCTGGAGTGGGGATCCTCTCAGGTCCCGGTGGAGAGCGCGCATGTTCCTCCGGAAGGCCTGCACCTTCCGTCTGCGTGCACCAGGGCCCCCTGAACCTGGCACCATCTAACTGCATTTTCAGCGGGAGGATTTTCAGGCCACAAAGTAAACCACAGCACAAGACCCAGGTGAGGGGCGGTCTGGATTAGTGTCCTCAGGGACATTTGCCTGGCTTTGTCCCTCTTCCTTCAGAAGCCAATGCCAGCCAGGCAAGAATTCTTTCTGCGGGGGGGGGGACTGTCTTCAAGGTCACACTCTCCCCGTGTGACTTGGGACCTCCTCCCTCTGGGTGGACGGACTACGGTCAGTCATTTCCCCTGGATCAGCCCCGGGCCTCCTCCTGAGGTCCGCTCTCTCCGCGTTGCCCAGCTTAAGCTGGGCAGCAAAAACTAGTCCAAGGACTGGGCCAGGCTGGGCTCACACTGTGACCTGTCCCGAGCTTTGCCAGGGTCTAGTGCCGCCTGCCCTTCCCTCCTCTCGATGCTCCGGGTGTGACCTTGAGAAGTTACAGGCAGCACCCAGACCCTCAGGCAGAGAGGAGCAGCTCTGTGTTGCCTCAACCCTGTAATTACCCCTGTGAGCTCAGACCAACAACTTCCGCTATTTCTTAATTTCCCAAACTGAGGGTATGGGATTCTCTAAAATACCTTTCAGCCATAAATGCGCTGTGACTTAAAGTGCCAGACACAACACAGAGATCTTTTAAATCCTTCCTTCTGTCACTACTTTTCATGCAAGCCACAAAGGTGGCCTCACAATCCAGGAAAATGGGATGTGCCAGACGCACAGACACAAAACAAAAGCGAAGCTGAACAGAGAGTCTGAGACATAGCGAGCCAGCTTCTTCATACGGCAAAGCACATTCTCTCTCTAGCAGATGATTAGAGAACTCAGGTCAGTCAGCCAGTTCACTCAGTCATGTCCGACTCTTTGCAACCCCATGAATCGCAGCAAGCCAGGCCTCCCTGTCCACCAACTCCAGGAGTGCACTCAAACTCACATCCATTGAGTTGGTGATGCCATCCAGCCATCTCATCCTCTGTCGTCCCCTTCTCCTCCTGCCCCCAAACCCTCCCAGCATCCGGGTCTTTTCTGAGTCAACTCTTCACATGAGGTGGCCAAACTATTGGAGTTTCAGCTTTAGCATCAGTCCTTCCAACGAACACCCAGGACTGATCTCCTTTAGGATGGACTTGGATCTCCTTGCAGTCCAAGGGACTCTCAAGAGTCTTCTCCCAACACCACAGTTCAAAAGCATCAATTCTTTGGTGCTCAGCTTTCTTCACAGTCCAACTCTCACATCCATACATGACCACAGGAAAAACCATAGCCTTGACTAGATGGACCTTTGTTCGCAAAGTAATATCTCTACTTTTTAATATATTGTCTAGGTTGGTTATAACTTTCCTTCCAAGGAGTAAGCACCTTTTAATTTCATGGTTGCAGTCACCATCTGCAGTGATTTTGGAGCCCCAAAAAATAAAGTCTGACACTGTTTCCCCATCTATTTCCCATGAAGTGAGGGGACCAAATGCCATGATCTTAGTTTGCTGAATGTTGAGCTTTTTCGCTCTCCTCTTTTACTTTCATCAAGAGGCTTTTTAGCTCCTCTTCACTTTCTGCCATAAGGGTACTATCACCTGCATATCTGAGGGTATTGATATTTCTCCAGGCCATCTTGATTCCAGCTTGTGTTTCTTCCAGTCCAGCGTTTCTCATGATGTACTCTGCATATAAGTTAAATAAGCAGGGTGACAATATACAGCCTTGACGTCCTCCTTTTCCTATTTGGAACCAGTCTGTTGTTCCATGTCCAGTTCTAACTGCTGCTTCCTGACCTGCATACAGGTTTCTCAAGAGGCAGGTCAGGTGGTCTGGTATTTCCATCTATTTCAGAATTTTCCACCGCTTTCAAAATTTTCCACAGTTTCTTGTGATCCACACAGTCAAAGGCTTTGGCATAGTCAATGAAGCAGAAATAGATGTTTTTCTGGAACTCTCTTGCTTTTTCCATGATCCAGCGGATGTTGGCAATTTGATCTCTGGTTCCTCTGCCTTTTCTAAAACCAGCTTGAACATCAGGGAGTTCACGGTTCACGTATTGCTGAAACCTGGCTTGGAGAATTTTGAGCATTACTTTACTAGCGTGTGAGATGCGTGCAATTGTGCAGTAGTTTGAGCATTCTTTGGCATTGCCTTTCTTTGGGATTGGAATGAAAACTGACCTTTTCCAGTCCTGTGGCCACTGCTGAGTTTTCCAAATGTGCTGGCATATTGAGTGCAGCACTTTCACAGCATCATCTTTCAGGATTTGAAACAGCTCCACTGGAATGCCATCACCTCCACTAGCTTTGTTCGTAGTGATGCTTTCTAAGGCCCATTTGACTTCACATTCCAGGGTGTCTGGCTCTAGGTGAGTGATCACACCATCGTGATTATCTGGGTCGTGAAGATCTTTTTTGTACAGTTCTTTTGTTTGTATTCTTGCCACCTCTTCTTAATATCTTCTGCTTCTGTTAGGTCCATACCATTTCTGTGGGCTCGATAAAGGACAGAAAACCCAGAGATTTTAACTATTCAGAGTTCTGTGTTGATGGGAAGAGACAGGAATACAAATGAAATATAAAGTTGCCAATTCTAGACTCTAATGTTGACTCAGCAGACTTGAGAATCTATGGGTTTTATAAAAGGGTGAACCCAGCTTTCTCTCCCTCTTTCCTGATAAGAACATCCACCCAGAACTGATACAGTGATTATTTTCCCAGCAGTTTCATGATCACTAATATGACTCTGCTCCTTAATCCTGTCTTCTCAAACAGACAATAAAGGGTATAAGTGCAACCCCAGGTGTAAAGCTCAGTGCAAACTGGGCCAGGTTCTGGGAGAACCAGGTTCCCTCCAGTCTCAGCTTGCGAGCAAGTGCTGGGGCACAGAGCCTGCTGGTCGTGAAGCAAGCGTGAGCCTCCCGGTGACAACAGAGCTCGAGATGTAAGGATCAGTCGGCAGCACTATTTCTGTTAAGAAAGCTGACCTTGGAATTCAGAGCACCAGCGTGACTCATCCCCGCAGGAGCGGGGTGTCTGCCCTTAGACTCTGAAGGCCTTGCAGCCCCAGCGACAAGCCGACCTCTGCTTGACATTACATGGTGGTGGCGGTGTTCAGTTGCTCAGTCGTGTCTGACTCTTTATAGCCTCAGGGACCGCAGCACGCCAGGCCTCCCTGTCCTTCACCATCTCCCAGAGTTTACTCAAGTGCATGTCCGTTGAGTCGGTGAGACCATCCAACCATCTCATCCCCTGTCACCCCTTTCTCCTCCTGCCCTCAGTCTTTCCCAGCATCAGTGTCTTTTCCTATGAGTTGGTTCTGCCCATCAAGTGACCGAAGTATTGGAGCTTGAGCATCAGTCATGGGTGGTGAGACGCAGTGAATGTGTGTTGAATCCAATGATGCATTTTTCATCTCCTGGGACCCACACAGGGGCTCAAGGTTCAGTGAGACGTGAAATTCACACTCATTTCTTCTGCTGATCAGCTGGGGAATAATTATTACACCTCCCTCTCCCGCAGCTCAGAGTAATTTTAGATGACGGAAAATGAATGCTCTCCATCCGGTTTTCTGTTGGAGGTTAACACTGAAACACTCAGCAATAGGAACCTAAGGGAATCACTGTGTTCTTACCCCCCAGAGGCGCCGTATGATCTGCAGAAATACCATGACTGTTGTTGGAAGTCGTCTTTTTCATCCCCCAAACTCATGATAAATTCTCGGGTCAAGGTTAGTTTTATTTTTATAATCAACTGAAGAATACGGGTTTCAACTGTTTCTCCAATCAGTGGGATTGAATCCAGCGGGATTCTGAGTCTGGTGTAGAAAAGGCATTCTGATCTCAGGAGCTGAACATGTTCTTCTTCGTTCAAAAATGTCCTCTGAGTCCCCCTCACAATTACCTAGCCCAGATACACACGTCTATTCAAGAATATTTCACTCCTTTCCTACAAATGAGGCTTCCTCTGGAAGCAGCAGAGATCATTAAAGATGGAGCCAGGAGGCTGAGAATATAACCCTGGGAACCACCCTCTGATATACAGCAGGCAATTTTAACATCAAGCTTTGGGCACCAATACATCACTTGCGACTGCAAACATAAATTTATGAACATACACCCATTTTTCTTACAAAGGATCCAATAATTTTCATCAAGAAGGTAACCTTGGGCAGAGAATCTGACACTGAATTCTAAAAAGTATAATTTATTTTCCTTGGACAATACATAGAAATCTGTATGCAGGTCAAGAAGCAACAGTTAGAACCAGACATGGAACAACAGACTGGTTCCAAATAGGAAAAGGAGTACGTCAAGGCTGTATATTGTCACCCTGCTTGTTTAACTTATATGCAGAGCATATCATGAGAAACGCTGGGCTGGATGAAGCACAAGCTGGAATCAAGACTGTCTGGAGAAATATCAGTAATCTCAGATATGCAGATGACACCACCCTTATGGCAGAAAGTGAAGAGGAACTAAAGAGCTTCTTGATGAAAGAGAAAGAGGGGAGTGAAAAAACTGGTTTAAAACTCAACATTCAGAAAACAAAGATCACGGCATCCGGTCCCATCACTTCATGACAAATAGATGGGGAAACAGTGGAAACAAAAGTTATGACCAACTAGGCAGCATATTAAAAAGCAGAGACATTACTTTGCCGTCAAAGGTCCGTCTAGTCAAGGCTATGGTTTTCCCAGTAGTCACGTATGGATGTGAGAGTTGGACTATAAAGAAAGCTGACTGCTGAAGAGCTGATGCTTTTGAACTGTGGTGTTGGAGAAGACTCTTGAGAGTTTCTTGGACTGCAAGGAGATCCAACCAATCCATCCTAAAGGAAATCAGTCCTGAATGTTCATTAGAAGGACTGATGCTGAAGCTGAAACTCCAATACTTTGGCCACCTGATGCGAAGAGCTGACTCATGTGAAAAGTCCCTGATGCTGGGAAAGATTGAAGGCAGGAGGAGAAGGGGACGACAGAGGATGAGATGGTTGGATGGCATCACCAACTCAATGGGCATGAGTTTGAATAAACTCTGGGATTTCGTGATGGACAGGGAGGCCTGGCGTGCTGTAGTTCATGGGGTTGCAAAGAGTTGGACACGACTGAGTGACTGAACTGAACTGGACAATATAGTGTAGAAACATTACCTGTTTTTACTATAATTTATCTGAAACTTTCTATTGATTACAAATTCACCATTAAGAAAGGCGACACATTTAAGAGGCCACAGAATCACCTTGGCTGCCTCCTCTGGACCCCTCTCCACCTACCACCCACGGTCCTGAGAACACGTGGAAGGTAATCAGCAAAGGGATGGACCTTATGCAGGTGAGCAGGAGGCTGCCCAGCCTGTTGCTGAGGGGCACTCTTGGCTCCGAGGGACTCTTCTAAGCGCTGGAGGAGGCGGGTCTGCAGGACCTGCGGGGTGGGGCAGGGGGTGTCCCGGAGAGGACGGGATGCAGAACCCGGGCCTGAGGATCCAGGGGCAGCGTCCTGTCGCCCACCCTCATTGTGAGGCTCCACCACCCTGGATGCGCAGGGGATGCCCTCAACCGAGGCCGGCGGCCAGAACGGGGGCGGGACCCGGGTCGGGGGCAGCCTTGGGCTCCAGGACAGAAGGAGGAGGATGCCATCCAGGGGGAGACGTGCGTGTGAGGACACGGAGGCAAGGTCATGGTGCCATCAGTTGACATCAAGGCGCCCGCGCTGATGATGGCACACTGACCACAGGTCTGTGGACAGACCGGGTGGAAGCGTCCTGCCCACGTCATCTCTGCGGTGAAGGTTACAAGGACTCAGAAACCCCACAAAGAAGGGGTCTCCAGCGCCCCCAGTAGAGCCAGCCCACCTGGGAATGGCAGAGCCTTGGGGTACTTCCAGAATTCTCCCAGAATGTATCCATAGCCACTTAAGCCCACTGGGAGGAGAACAGGAAACTGCAAATATAACGTGCCATATATTTAATACATCATTTGCAGTGGTCTCAAGTTAAATTTGGAGATAAAACTTGCAAAACCATTGTTCCCT
Organism: Ovis canadensis; assembly: GCF_042477335.2. NCBI lineage: Eukaryota > Metazoa > Chordata > Mammalia > Artiodactyla > Bovidae > Ovis > Ovis canadensis. Next base: position 703,658 of record NC_091246.1, on the reverse strand, counting down.
AATCTTTATGCAATATTCTAAAACATCGGATACATGCTTCTTACCTTTAAGAACATTTCACTTATAACTGAAGCCGAGAAGGACCAGGCTTTATGTGAAAACTCTGTGCATCCGCGGAGGCAAGGAGCAGGTGGACGCTGACGAGCACCTGCTGTACCTTTCGCTGCCTGTGGTTCCGGGCAGAAACCCTGGGGCTCTTAATCCTTCAGGAAGGAGACGACCTTGCTCACCATGGCCTTCTAGTTTCCCATGAGAATGCGCTCAGTCTCATGGTGTGCTGTCTGGGGATGTTTTTAATATAAAGCTCCTCAAGGAAAATATATTAATAAAGAAATTAAGACAGCCATCGAGAGAGCAAACATGACCTTGAAAAGATACTTTGCTTTGCAGCAACGTGGGCATCTGGACAGGGCTGAGGACCATCAGGTCACGTCCTGCAGGGCCCCGGGAGCTTCCGTCTGGGGAGCTCCTCCCGCGTATCGGGGTGACCGGGTCTAGACAAGCCCTGGGGCTGCAGGCGCGGAGACACTTATGTTTGTACTGGGACGGCTGCCGCTAACACAGACGACATCCTGTTTCTGAATTGTCAGTACCTCTTTCGTCAGCTTCAGGCGGACGTCATAGGTGTGGCCAGACACTTCATCGTGCAACAAGGCGATCCCAGTTTTAGTCTGAAACAGAGTAGAGGTGGGAGGTGTGAGGACAGAGAGCAGGGACCCTGACAAAATGTGTGTTCACCACACACCTACACATCCAACAAGGGTTGGATTCAGTTCAGTTCAGTCGCTCACTTGTGTCCGACTCTTTGCGACCCCATGGACTGCAGCACACCAGGCCTCCCTGTCCATCACCAACACCCGGAGTTTACCCAAACTCATGTCCATTGAGTCGGTGATGCCATCTAACCATCTCATCCTCTGTCGTCCCCTTCTCCTCCTGCCCTCAATCTTTCCCAGTATCAGGGTCTTTTCCAAGGAGTCAGTTCTTCACATAGGTGGCCAAAGCATTGGAGTTTCAGCTTCAGCATCAGTCCTTCCAGTGAATATTCAGGACTGATCTCCTTTAGGATGGACTGGTTGGATCTCCTTGCAGCCCAGGGAACTCTCGGGAGTCTCCTCCAGCACCGCAGTTCAACAAAATCGTGGGATTTTTAAAATATTTCTTCTGAATCAGTTTTTATAGGATTTGCATAAAACATGTTGCTAGCAAGTGAAGAATGGATGAGTCAGAAAGTCACCCTGGATAAACTAGAGAAGTTGGCTCCTCCGTGTGGAGTCACGGACGTGCCCCAGGCTGAGCGGGGCCTGGTCAGTGGGCGGCACGGGTCACGGGAGACCACTGGAATGGCCACCCCATCCCCCCGGTGCCTGCAGAGCTCTGGCCTGCACGGCCTCGGACACGGCCCCACACCTGGGCGAGGGGAGAAGGCAGGTAGGATGCTCGGCGAGGCCGTTGGGGTCTGGTCCACCGCTCAGGACCAGAGGACAGTCCCAGGGCCTGCAGAGCCCCAGCCGGGCACGGGGGGTGAGCGCCGGCCGGGCCTGGGGGCGGGGTTGAGTGCCGGCGGGGGCGAGGCTGGAGCAGAAACAGCGGGGCACACGGGGCCCGAGGGCGGGCTGGTGGACACCGATCCGTCGTCAATACAGAGCTTTTCCTGCTGAAGGGACTGCACACTAAGAACAAAGAAACGGTGACGCGGTGTGATTGCCTCTTATTATAACTTAGTGGGATTGAGATTCCTGCTAAAAGACCTTCACTGCAGGTAAAAACAGAATAGTTAATACATGTCTAATCCCAGGGATGGGGGAGCCTGGTGGGCTGCCGCCTATGGGGTCGCACAGAGTCGGACACGACTGAAGCGACTTAGCAGCAGCAGCAGCAGGATCAAAACAACACTATATGTCACTAACGTTACTATAGATACAGCAGATAACCAACGGAGACCCAGTGTTCGGGGAGCTATAACCTAGTGTCTTGCAGCAACCTAGACGGGGAAACTGAATCACTTTGCTGTTTACCTAAATCACATACAACACTGTGAGCCAACTACTCTCCAACTTGGGGCTGCCCAGGGGGCTCAGCGGCAAAGACTCTGCCTGCACGTGCGGGAGACATGGGCTCCATCCCTGGGTCAGGAAGGCGCCCTGGAGAAGGAAACAGCAACCCACTCTAGCATTCACGCCTGGAAAGTCCCATGGACAGAGGAGACTGGTGGGCCACAGTTCATGGGGTCGCAAATGAGTCAGACATGACTTAGCAACTAAATAAAATTTTTAAAAAATACTCCAATGTGAAATTTTTTCACAGGGTCAGATTCACTGATTGTGATTCACTTCGAAGGACTGTGTCCTCACGTTCTCTCCAGCGGAAAGTGAGCAGCGAAAGAGAACACCAAACCTCCTTCTCAACAAAATTGATTAATAAACGTCTAAATCACCACAGACCAAAGGTGTAAGAATCACACTCTCTGACATAAATCACAGCAAGATCCTCTATGACCCACCTCCCAGAGTAACGGAAATAAAAGCAAAAATAAACAAATGGGACCTAATTAAACTTAAAAGCTTTTGCACAACTAAGGACACTATAAGCAAGGTGCAAAGACCGCTTTCGGAATGGGAGAAACACACCAAGGCACTCACACCGAGGAAACCAGAACTGAAAGAGACTCGTGCACACCAGCGCTCACGGCAGCACTGTTTACAATAGCCAGCACACGGAAGCAACCTAGACGTCCATCAGCACACGAATGGGTAAGGAAGCTGGGGTGCATATACACAATGGAGTATTACTCGGCTGTTAAAAAGAATGCATTTGAATCGGTTCTAATGAGGTGGATGAAACTGGAGCCGATTATACAGAGTGAAGTAAGTCACAAAGAAAAACACCAAGACAGTATATTAGCAACACTGTATACTAACACATAAATATGGAATTTAGAAAGATGGTAACGAGGACCCTGTATGCAAAACAGCAAAAGAGACACAGATGGAAAGAACAGACCTTTGGACTCTGTGGGAGAGGGCGAGGGTGGGATGATTTGGGAGAATGGTATTGAAACATGTGTATCACCATATGTGAAACAGGGCGCCAGTCCAGGTTTGACAAATGAAACAGGGCCCTCAAGGCCGGCGCTCTGGGATGACCCTGAGGGATGGGATGGGGAGGGAGGTGGGAGCAGGGTTCAGGATGGGGGACACACCTACACCCGTGGCTGATTCATGTCAATGGATGGCAAAAACCACCACAATATTGTAAAGTAATTAGCCTCCAATTAAATAAATAAATGAATAAGAAACCATAAAAATTAAAAAAAAAATCACAGTGGAAATAAGAATCCATTTTGAATAGATAATGAAGTTACAGCTCTTTGAAATGGTGTTCCAAAGAATATTTACATCTTTCAATGCATTTTTATTTTTAAAAAGCTGTTGAAAATCAATCTAATCTCAGGGTAGCCAAGGGCCTGTTTTTGTGAATAAAGTTTTATTGGTTCAGCCACACCCACCTGGTTACTCTCGCTCATCACCGTTTTTACGCAAAAATTGCATTTGTTTTAAAAGCTGAATCCACTATTAAAATTCTTTTACAAAGTAAACTCTAGGGCTATACAGCTTCATCAGTGAACTCCACATATTTCAAGAAAAAAAATTCACAAAGTCTTTGAGAAAAACTCAAAAGGAACACCATTTAACTTGTATAAACCCAAGCCAAGCTGGACACAAAAACCTAGCAAGGAGGTTATAACAAAATAAATTAACTTCTCTATCACCTTCTTGAACATAAACGCAAACATCCTAAAGAAAATATTGCCAAACCAGATGCAGAAAAATATAAAAATGAAAATATGTCTTGAGCAGTGAACAAGGAAGGGAATGTAGCTTTTCACCTGAATGTCAGTGTTATACTCCGTGTAACAGTCACCCACCAGGGCCTAGTGAGACCCCCCAAACCTCAGGGCTCCTGGGATCTGGAGGGGCCTGCCTGGAGCTTCTCTGTGGGCCTCCTGCGGCCGCAGTCAGTCACAGGGACAGCAGTCGAGTGGGAGGGGGCTCGGGTGGCAGGTCGGCCCCCAGCTGCTCCCACGCTGCCAGCAGCGGACCCTGGGCTGGGCTCGGGCCGCCTCCCCCTGGCCGCTCACAGCAGGCGTCCTCCAAAAGGCTGACGAGAGAGGAAGAGCCTGCCCCAAACTGGAGCCGCTTTTTCTAACTGAGCATCGTCACTCCTGCCCAAGGCCGTGGACACACAGCCCGGCCGGGGATGGAGGTGGGGCAGGACCACCCGGGGCGGGGGGACGGGGCTCCTGGGAGCCCCCACACCACAGCTCAGAGCACAGAGACTCTTGCAGAATCATGAACAAGCCTCGAAAGACACCTGAGAAACGTCACTCGCAGCGAAGCCTTCTAATAAAAGGTGCCTTCCCCGACCTTCCGGGAAACCTCTAAAGAAGCCTCAGAGCGTGGGTGATTCTGTGTTGAATATGGAAAACTTCCTCCTGGAGGCTGAGAGAGATGCTCACTAATTTTGTGAGTCTATAACAGACAGGCTGGTTACAACCTCTCTGGTAAATGTCACTCTAGAAGGTGAGATGCTGGAATTCTCAATTCCCTGCTGGGATTCAAATTTCTCAGTTTATCTTTGCCCACCTTGAGGTAGGGAAAAATACTCTTAAAGGCATAAACAATTTACAACATTGACAAAATTCACAGATGATAAATCATGTCCATAAATAGACCAAAGAAGCGTACAGACATCTGGAAACTATGAACGCCTAGAAATATGGATGGATAAAAGTGAAAGCTATCAGTATGACTCACGCCTTCATACAACAGAACCAGGAGAAAAAAACCTGAGAATATTTCTCCCCCCAAATCATTAGATATTCAAGAATATGCAAAACAGCATGAGTACTTAAAACGAGAAATTTAATCCTTCATTGAAAAATACTAAAGAAATACTAATTTAATACAGAAATGCCTGCGGGTGGGAAACTGTCCCCAAACTGGTCCACACAGCCACTGTATTCCAGCCAGAATGTGAATCAGTCTAGACCTTGACAGAAAGACCCCGATGGAAGGGAAAACAAGGCCAGGAGGGGTTGAAGCGCTGCTAGAAATGAAGTGGTGGGAGGTTTGCCCTGGTTCTCACGTGGATTTCTGTTTGTAATTTGGCATCTATGAAGTCAGGGAGTGCATCACAAAGGAGGTTCTTTCAACACTTCGCTGACAGCCTTACTCTTCATAGCGGTACACAGAATAGCAGGTATGTTGATATTCACTGCATCTTATAATTGAAGGAATATGGCACTGTCCATTTATAATAATCGAAATTGTGGGGGACAATGATACAGGGTTTGAAAAAAATGACCACAAGACCACAGGAGAGCCCAGCAAGAGTCCCTCGGGTGCTGGCGGGCGCCGCTGATGGTGAGGAGCAAAAGTGAACACCATCGGGACAATGAACTCCAAGAGGAAACTGGCAACTGGACCCTTACTCCATTCCAGGTGTGGAGAATTCAAAAATTTAATAAACATATTCTTGGCTCAGGAAGGCTTTCCTAACAAGGCACAGAAAACAAAACGACGCGGGAGAAACCGGCATGCGCGCTCTGGCTGAACGCTCTCCGTCCAAGCACCCGCTGAGGGTGATGCACAGGGCCCCGGGCGGAGCGCCGGGGGCCGGGGGAGGCGGCGCTGCGGGCCCACTGGGCAGCTCACCATACCTCCCGCGCTCCTGACCACGCGCGCCAACCTGCTTTCCGTAAGCCTCTGAGTTCAAATGAACATCGGCATCAGCTGAAAATCCATCCGCCTCGTTGACTGAAAGCTGAAGGAAAAAGAAAATGAACACGGAGCAAACTCAGAGACCATCATGTTTGTGGGCGGCCGAGCTCTGTCCACCCTGGAGGGCCCGGCTCTGTCCACCTCAGAGGCTGGGCTCTGTCCACCCCAGAGGGCCGAGCTCTGTCCACCAAGGAGGCCGGGCTCTGTCTACCTTGGAGGGTCTAGCTCTGTCCACCTCCGAGGCCGAGCTCTGTCCACCTCCGAGGCCGAGCTCTGTCCACCTCCGAGGCATCAGCAGCAGCAGAGTCGAGGGGCGAGAGGCCCACGCTGTCATGAGTCACACCTCCTCAGAAATGAGGGCTCGTCACTTCTTGTGAACTGATCCTGCCATCAGGTGTGATGCCAATTTCAGAGGAAAGATCCAAATTATTTTAATTTGTTACACAAAGAAGGGAACTCCGTCTCTGAGGACACAAGGTTTCCCTGGCACCAACAGACTCGTGGGATGAGTGGATCCACCCTGAGGCTGGCAACGGTGGAGAGAAACTCCACACGGAGCCTCAGCACTTCTCCAGGCCTGGGGACACAGGAGCCGCAGGAGAGGCTGGGGCTGGCAGGGCTGGGGCCGAGCCGTCGTGGAGGAAGGAAGGAGGAGAAAGGCTGAGGCCAGTATCTCAGGAGAGGGTGCAGGTCTGCAAATGGGCATCCTGGCCGAGCTTCGGGGACCACTGCCGGGAGGGGGGTCCCACACGTCACAGGCAGGGGGAGAGGGGTCTGGAAACTCCCTGGGAGACTCTCAGGGCAGGGAGCTTTGAGGACGACCCAGCTGGAAACAGGAGGAAGAGAAAATCAGCCTTCCTGGGGGCTGGAGGCGAAAGGCAGGAAGGGGGTGACCGTGGGTTCAGGGTTGCATGGGGCCCGTAGGCAGCTCTGGGCTGAAGCCAGGGCCCCTGACCTCAGCTCCCCATGACTGACACCCTCCCCCATCCATCCAGAGCCCCCACCTAGGACAGCCCGACAGGGCTCAGCAGTGGGCAGGCAGAGTCCGGCCAGCTCTCTACACACGGACACAGGAGATCTAAACACACACCCGTCCTTCCACAGGGAGGAAGGTGCCCATGGTGGAGAGAGGAAGGGCTTGTATGTTTCCATGATCCGAGGAAAACGTCAGATATAGTACTCTAACCATCCGCTTTAAAATCTGAGTCAGACTTTAATCAGCAACACTGACCTTGTAACTGCCGCTCGGTATCAGATTCTCCCCACCATCCACCCCCGTGACTCCACAGCCATCAAAGGCAGCAAAAGCAGGATCTGTCAATGATGACCTACTTAAGATGCACTTTTTTGAAGGGAAAAAAGGTAGGACTCTTATGCTGTTGAATGATTTCTATTTCTGTAAAAATAGACTGCTATAATGAGCCCCAAAGATCAAAAGACTCAACAAAATGGAATAATATTTGAATAACTCGGATTTGACACACAAAAAGCGTTCCAGTGTTACTTAAAACAGACATCTACTTCCTTTAACTGCATTTTAAAATGAAACCCAATTGTGAGGAAAATCTTAAGAAAAAGAGAGGGGTACATCCATTTAAAAGTCATAACAGGCATTGAGACAATCACAACAAAATTAATGAATCACCATCGATTGTTACCAGATTCAGCTGTCAGTCACTCAGACACTGTTGCTGAAGTTATCAGGACAAGTCTTTATATACTATAAGTGGGGATTTATCTGACTCCAAAAGTAAGTGACGACTCTCATTAGCACCAAGAGACACTGTTGCTTCTATCAAGGGGTCTACGCCAGCTTCCACATGCTCTCCAGAGAGCTACAAGTTTGCAAAGAGCAACTGACTGTCAGGCGAACAGTCTGAACGAGGATTTCAGTCTGGAAAAAGATAGAAAGAAAATATGGGCTCATGGGAAAGCGCAAACAGTCAGTGGAAACAGAATGTGCCCCACATGTCTAAATGTTCTCAGTGTGCCTGGGATTTCAGTGGCGAGGCCTTTACTTTTGACTCTGACCATAAAGCAGGACACACTCCTCACTGCAGATACTGCAAGCTGTCATTACTGAATGCGGCGGGGTTCAGCGGAACGTGACCTGCAAGTGTCAAAACAGTCATACGGCTGAGACACTTAATAACTAAGTCCCTCAGAAGACAGACTCTCCTGTATAATCGCTCACACCCATCTTTACTGCACTAAATTTCTTTGCATTTTAACTCACAATATTACAAAGAAAATGGCACAAATGCCTAGTTGGATGCTACTAAGCTTTCATGCATTGGAGAAGGAAATGGCAGCCCACTCCAGTGTTCTCGCCTGGAGAATCCCAGGGACGGGGGGCCTGCTGGGCTGCCGTCTGTGGGGTTGCACAGAGTTGGACACGACTGCAGCGACTTGGCTGCACCAGCGAGCCTGAGCACCAGCCTGCCCGATGGGAGCTGCTGGCCTGAGGACAGTCGGGGCTGCTCGCGCTCTGAGGTCAAGGGCAGGCCAGCCCCCGACGTCCTCCCGGGAAGGCCTTCCAGGAAGTGGCTTGGCGGAGCCGCCGTCTACGTCCTCTGAAGAATCAGCCACGCCACAAGTGTGCGTTTTGCCACAATAATCTGCTTGTTCTTTTTTTTTTTCCCAGTCTGCTAGTGGAAGCTTACAGATTCACTCTGTGAGAATGTAGTTACATGAGATGAAGCAATCTTGCTTAAATTCCTAACAGAAACGAGTAATGCACAAATATCCTCACAGTAAGATGGGAACAGGCCCTTTGTAAAGGTTTTGACCACTGGATCGATCCTGAGGGACTGGATACTTCTGTAAAGATGGTAACATGGCTCCAAAGATACTTTGACGGAAACCAAGCACAGACCGTGACCACCGACCCGCCGCTCCCCAGACACGGGGAGGACACGCCCGCGGCCGCAGGTCCTGCTCAGACAGCGAGCGTCAGCAGGGGCTCCAAGCCTCTTACAGCAGCCGATCTGACGGAGGCTTCTAAGACACCAAAGGAGGGGCAGGTGAAGGAGAGAAGGGGGTGGCCTCGGCAGGAGTGGGGTCACCGCCTGGCAGGGTCTGAGGCGTCTGCTCGCAAAAGCAGGGACTCACCAGCACGCTGTCCTCATTCACTTCTGGGAAGACACTGACCACTGGCCACATTTTCAAGGTTACAATGTGTCTTCATCCTTCTTTCGGCAGTCCCGTTTGGACCTTTGAGAGGATCTATCAGCTCTGTTTTTAATTCTATTTATTTAAATTACATAGAAAAAAACAAGTTCCCCACCTGTCGCTCCACCCCCACCCTGCCTCTTGCACCAGCCTGTTCTCTGAGTGTGGCTTCGGTTTTATTTATTTTTTTTGATCACACATATAAGAGAGATCTCATGGTAAATACTTCCTCTGGCGACTCATCTCGCTGCTGCTGCTGAGTCGCTTCAGCCGTGTCCGAGTCTGTGCGACCCCATAGACGGCAGCCCACCAGGCTCCCCCGTCCCTGGGATTCTCCAGGCAAGAACACTGGAGTGGGCTGCCATTTTCTTCTCCAATGCATGAAAGTGAAAGTGAAAGGGAAGTCGCTCAGTCGTGTCCAACTCTTAGCGACCCCATGGACCGCAGCCCAGCAGGCTCCCCTGTCCCCGGGATTTTCCAGGCAAGAGCACTGGAGTGGGGGCCATCTCCTCCACATCTTGCTGCACAATGTGCTGAATGAAGGCACGCTTTCCCGGCGAGTACTTTTGATAGCACACATGATGCCCGCAAGAGCTGGACAGAGTCCCGGCCGCAGAGGCCACACAGCAGGAAACACCATCGGGTCCTTCACTGGAAAAGCCTACTGACCCCTGCCCCCAGGAGCCGTCCCTAGTGCAGACCACACACTGCCCTCCCCACGTCTGCAGCCCAGCTCACGCACCAGCTCCCGAGAGCGCTTGTTGGGTCCAGTCAAGAAGCAGAGGTTGTGGAGCAGAGACGTGGCCACATCTGAGCGGGGCGGGCACAGTGAGGAGGGGTCTTGGGGAACCACAGGCCCCAGAGCATCTTCATCACCCAAGCTTCTGGACACCGTGGGTCCCCATGTTGTCCAACAAGAGGGACGGTCACTGGGGTCGGGCTGGTCAGCCTGAGAGCATGCACCATAGACCAACCCTTTGGGTGGCTATCAGATCGGGGACATAACCCGTGCTGTGAACATCCTCATGATAACTTTCTACCTGAGGCATAAACTTATACTTTACACTTTAACAAAACATTGTGTTTAACAAAAAATTAAAGCCTTTTAATCTCCATGTTCCAAAACAAAGACTTAGCACCATCTATTTGCACATTCTGACTGCAGAGAATTGCTTTAAAAATAGATTCATCATCATCCAGACGCACACCCCACATGCCCAGGCAAGTTACTGGATTTTAAGCACCTCTCCTTGTTTAAATGGAGAAGAACATTCCAGGAGCAAGGCCGGTCCACCCACCACTGGAGAGGGGCCACAGGGAGGACACCCTCTGGCCATCCAGGCTCCAAACTTCACCTCGCCTTCCTGAGTCCAAGCAGGCAGGCAAGGTGGACCAGCCAAACGCCCACCTGAGCAACAGGCCAGATGCCCGAGGCCAGGAAAATGACTCAGGACATCACTGGAGGCGGCGCAAACGTACAGAGACACGTGTGAGCCCAGCGCGCGGTTGGAGCTCAGGCAGGCCCTGGCGGCAGCGGCCCGGCTGGACGCCCCTGCTGCCCGACTGGACACCAATGCTGCCCCGCTGGGCCTCGCGGCTCCCCAGCCTCCAGGGGGCTCCTCCTCCTGCTCCAGCGCCCTCTCTCCCTGGAGGAAACCTTGACTCCTCACTCGCCCTCGAGGATCTGCGGATGTGCTTCTGCCCTCCGGATGAGACGTGCCTTTTCGACCCCAGACTCCAGCGGGCGGGCAGGACCGAAGGGTGGGAAGCAGAGGCCAGGAGGGAGGAGGTGTCTGGTCCTCCCAGGATGGAGACATGGCCCCCACACACACACTTCCCACGCTGATCTAAATTCACGCCCGAGCTGCCCCATGTGCCAGGCATGTGGCAGAATGCACGTCTCATCCTGCAAGGATGTAGTCTCATCCTGCAGGACCAGCCCAGGGCCACTGCCCACCCCACTTCCCATGGGGGGCCTGGCTTGACCCTTGACCCTGGAAGGAGGATGCGCCTGATTAAATCGGGTCCTTGCATAGGTATGTCCCTCCTGGACGCTCAGAGGTCTTCCTCACTGGCCGGGACCTGGAACCCAGGGGGACAGCCTGACCCACCTGCTCTGACTCAGTTCAGTTCAGTCGCTCAGTCGTGTCCGACTCTCTGCGACCACATGAATCGCAGCACACCACGCCTCCCTGTCCATCACCAACTCCCGGAGTTCACTCAGAGTCACGTCCATCGAGTCAGTGATGCCATCCAGCCATCTCATCCTCGGTCGTCCCCTTCTCCTCCTGCCCCCAATCCTTCCCAGCATCAGAGTCTTTTCCAATGAGTCAACTCTTCGCATGAGGTGGCCAAAGTACTGGAGCTTCAGCTTTAGCATCATTCCTTCCAAAGAAATCCCGGGGCTGATCTCCTTCAGAATGGACTGGCTGGATCTCCTTGCAGTCCAAGGGACTCTCGAGTCTTCTCCAACACCACAGTTCAGAAGCATCAGTTCTTCGGCGCTCAGCCTTTTTCACAGTCCAGCTCTCACATCCACACATGACCACTGGAAACCAGCTCGCCCTGCCTCCTGTGGGGGCCACAGGTGAGGCTCCTGCTCACGTCCTTCTCCTTTCCTCTGCCTCCTGAGTAACTCTGGCTGATTCTGTCGCTGTTCCACGTTGCCCCTCATATGGCGTGCCACGCCTCCTGTTCTAGGGATCCGTGAGAATAACAAACTTCTTTCATGACAGTCGTTTCCATGTCCACATTTTTAATCACACCTGATTAAAATAAACACTGGTACCCTTAAAATACAATTTATATGGGACAATATTTTCATTGAAACTTTGGGCAAATGAAGCAAACTCCACATTTGGGTAAAAAATTGATTTCATACGAAAGCAATGAGAGATTTTTCACCTATGAAATTGGCAAAGTTTTTAAACTCATCATTCTGAGTTTATTGTTGTTGAGTAGCTCGATCGTGTCTGACTCTTTTGTGACCCCATGGACTATAGCCTGCCAGTCTCCTCCGTCCATGAGATTTTCCAGGCAAGAATACTGGAGTGGGTTGCCATTTCCTCCTCCAAGGGATCTTCCCAACCCAGGGGTCAAACCTTCGTTTGCTGCATTGGCAAGCTGATTCTTTACCACTGAGCCACAAGGGAAGCCCCATTCTGAGGATCAGTTCAGCTCAGTTCAGTTGCTCAGTCGTGTCTGATTCTCTGCGACCCCATGAATCGCACCACGCCAGGCCTCCCTGTCCATCACCAACTCCTGGAGTTCACCCAAACTCATGTCCATCGAGTCGGTGATGCCATCCAGCCATCTCATCCTCTGTCATCTCCTTCTCCTGCCCTCAATCTTTCCCAGCATCAGGGTCTTTTCAAATGAGTCAGTTCTTTGCATCAGGTGGCCAAAGTATCAAAATTTCAGCTTTAGCATCACTCTTTCCAAAGAACACCCAGGACTGATCTCCTTTAGGATAGACCGGTTGGATATCCTTGCAGTCCAAGGGACTCGCAAGAGTCTCCTCCAACACCACAGTTCAAAAGCATCAATTCTTCGACGCTCAGCTTTCTTCACAGTCCAACTCTCGAATCCATACATGACCACTGGAAAAACCATAGCCTTGACTAGACGGACCTTTGTTGGCAAAGTAACGTCTCTGCTTTTGAATATGCTATCTAGATTGGTCATAACTTTTCTTCCAAAGAGTAAGCGTCTTTTAATTTTTTAAATGACCTCCTCCACCAAACTGCCTGTTTGCTCTGTGAAAAAAACCTCAGTCTGTTCATTTGTAAAATCAGAACCAAAGAAGGAAATCTAAAGAATGTTACGTAAAAGAAAGGCGTTTCATTTTCCCAGTTAACGTCATTACACTTCCTGATTTGAAGTGCTGGTAATGTGAGCTCATACAGTGTCAAGAAAAATAGCTTCTCTCTTTCCGAGACACTGTCCTAGTTTAGAAACTTTGCAGTAGTTAGAAGTACATGCTTGACACTAAATTCTATACAGTTTCTTTATCTGGGAAAATTTACATGAGAAAAATCAGCTAATTTTCCACCCAAATGTCATATTAGGTTGAATTAGAGAATTTCCTGTTAGACGTTTTTTCCCCTTAACTTTCAATAAATGGTTCACATACTCCATCACGCCCACGTGGTACTAACCACACACACCTCATTAGTTTATGTTTAAAAATAAAATTCAACACCCAGAACACTGAATGTAACAGCCTTGGGCTCTTCCGTCACGTAATAACACGCTTCTTACAGAGAAATCACTCTTTCTTACAAAAATGATGGATGTAAATTGGATTAGGATATGAAATGAAGATAGCTTTTATTCCCCAAATAAATGCAACTCAAAGTACAAACGTAGAATCAATGCTAAAATCACTCCATTGTGCTGGGGAAATTCTTATGCTAACATCATCCCTATATAGATGGGTGCTGGGTAACCCCGCATTCTAGAAATGACTGCCCAAGCCATTCCCAACACCTTGACAGCCAGTTTCATGTGATGTAAACAAAACTCCAATGGGACAGTATACAAGAACAAACCATGTGGTCAAAATTCAAGGAATTTACTAATTGTGTCAGTAAGCCATCATAATTTTAATCGCAAAAACAGCCTTCACTTTATTTTTTATCCCTTATTTATTATCAGTTGGCACTAAAAACAGTGGTTGAGCAGCATTTCAGTAAGAGCATATTTCAAACACTGTTTTTTTTTAAGACGAATTGTCACCTAATGCAAATTCAAGTTTTAATGGTAAGCTTCAGAACCACTTCACTGCACTTTGTCTTCACTGCTTATAATGCTATGATAATAAATTAGATCACCACTCAGTGAACTGTCCAGAGACTATACTGCAATGGAATTTCTTAATTCCTTAACTGAGCACTAAACACATTTACCAGCTCCAAAATGTGTGCGCTGATATGGCAGCACAGAGCAGTTTTCACACCTGAGATGCACTGAGCGGGGAACAGGCGGCCTCAGGGCCCCCGGGAGGCTCTTCCCAAGACTGCCAGGAGGGCGGACCCATCACCCGCGGCCCGGCTCCACTGCAGCCGGACTTCCCTGCGGTCGCCGCGGGATTAGCCACCGGAAGCCCAGGTGGCGCTTTTCTCTAACAACCTTACCATCAGCGCCGGGTTTGGTCAGCGTTTTATTAGGTGACGGTTCCAAGGCACTTCTAATATAGCCAAAGGAGAAAGACTCTGCACAATTAAGTCAGAGGACTAACCTCAGATCCCCTGCAAAGCTGTGGCTTTTACAGTTTGACAGACATCTTGCAGAAAGCTTAGAGGCCGACAAAGAGGGCAGGTAAGATTACCCACAGCTCACACCGGAGGCATAACCAGGAGGCAGGTGAAGGTGGAAATACACCTGGTCAACCAGACGAGCAGGCCCCGTGCTCCCAGCTGGGAAGCCGTGTATCAAAGCTCTGACTCATAAACACACAAACCCGAGCCAACAGCCTCCACTGGTGAACCCCTGAAGGAAATAAACTGTTCAGTTAAGTGCAAGACGCACTACCCCAGGGAGAGAAACTCAAATCCCCCAGTGAAGCGTGCCTTTACTGTTTGACCCTGTGACCCTCCTCAAAAGACTCTAACTTCAAGAAGCCCTCACCTACAGAAAACAGCACACACAAAATACCACCTGCAACACTTCTGTATTCCCCAAAGCCGGGAAAGAACAGTGTCATCAGCACCGGTACATACTGCACCGCCATGCAGTGACTGTCCTGCCGCCAAGAGGGGAGAGCCACACAGCAGCATGTAGCCAGGCTAAGGCAAGCTGAGGTATCAAGAGGAACACCAGCACTCCAGCATGGAGCCGGGCTAAGGCAAGCCCAGCACCCAGGGGGACACCTGCTGGGGGCCAGCGTGAGGAATCTCGCCCGTGACAAGGTCATGCGGAAGGAAGCCTGACGTAACGCAAGGGCGTGATCAGCCTTCCGGGGTCCCCCTGGAACTTCCTGAGCGTCCACCTCCAAGACCAGAGTCGGCCTGCTTTTCCACCCTTCTGATATTCTCTGGAAAAAGTCAACTCAGGGCTTTAGTCTTCTGCATTTGAAAGGGATGTTTCAGTTAAACCCCCTCTAATAGCTCTCCAGCTTGCCTAACAGGTTCCCCCGACCTCTTACAGCTTGTGAATTGCTTACAGTCCCCCAACCCGGAGAGGCACAAAGCTTAAAAGCATCTTAAAGATACAGAGCCTTTTCTAGAGAGTTAAAAATCATATTGGTGACTGGTTTTCACTGTTGACTCAATGATTGCTGCCAGGCCTCCATATTCTTTATCTTTTAGGCACCTGGGAGGATGTTAATCAATGTAAATGGGATATGAAAAAAGATATATAGTAGTTTTGATATTAGCAACACCAGACTTTAGAGTTAATTACTTTGCTTTTGTTATAAATCACTGTACTCCTTTTACTTGTTATAAACTGCTGTATCTTTGCTGTGTAAGAATGTAACTTTATTTAGTGCTTTCTGAGAGTGGCACCGGACTTTGGGAAGATTAACACAAATAAGTCTTCTGGTTGACAAACCCTTATCAGGAAAGGGCTGTAAAATGTTAATTGGCCCTTTTGGCCGGAAGATGATGTAAATCACCTAAGACTTGTGTATACAACTAGGTATGCAGAGAGAAAAGCCTGGTTTTGATAAGAGTCTGGGCTGCTAACGCTGCATAATTTTGTATTACCCATTGATCTCCATGTATTATCAAAAGTATAAAAGGCCTTCTGTAGAGGCCGGGCCAGTCGCTGGACTGGTTTCCTCCATGTCTCCTCTTTACTCTAATTTCAGGTTGAATTCCCATCTGGAGCAGGGCGGCTCACCATGTCTACTTACTTGTCCTGGCTTCTAAGACCCGCGCGAAAGGAGCCCGAGGCAGGGCACCCTTCGATATTCAAGTGGGCGCCGGCCGGTGGCCCAACGTAGACAGTGCAAATCTCTTGTACGGAGATTTTATTGGTCTTCCCTGTAAGCCAAGTTATTCAGCCTCCTTTCTCCACTTAATTTTCCTACTACACTATTTCTTCCTAATCTAATCTAATATTAATAAACAAATAAGTTTTCCTCGCCTATGCCATCCACACTTCAAATCACCCTGGATCCACCGGGGCTGGACCCTGGCAGACACCAGCATCCAGCATGGAGCCGGGCTCAAGGCAAGCCCAGCACCTAGGGGGTCCCCAGCATCCAGCATGGAGCCGGGCTCAAGGCAAGCCCAGCACCTAGGGGGTCCCCAGCATCCAGCATGGAGCCGGGCTCAAGGCAAGCCCAGCACCTAGGGGGACCCCAGCATCCAGCATGGAGCCGGGCTCAAGGCAAGCCCAGCAGCTGGGGACCCCAGCATCCAGCATGGAGCCGGGCTCAAGGCAAGCCCAGCACCTAGGGGGACCCCAGCATCCAGCATGGAGCTGGGCTCAAGGCAAGCTGAGGCGCCATGCCATGTACACAGTGTCTGGTAACTTCCATCTGAAGGAGATGTTGTAAGGAGAGGGATCTATAAGAAAATGAGGAAAGAACATATTAATTTTTCAGAAGTGAATTCCATAAACATGACCCAACCCAGAAAGTAACCAAAATGATTACCAACATGTGCAGGAAATATCCAGACTGAGTGAACAGGGACTGGATTGAGAATTCTCTGAGTTTTCTTGTCTATAGCTTTAATTTTTCACAATGTAATTTTTTACAAATTCAAAATTTAATTAAGTCAAAAGAAAACCATTAAAACGCAAACAATAGAAACTGATTAATTATTAAAGCTGCGTAATGAACTACAGGGAGATAATAAGTATTTCAAATAATTTCGAACAGTATATTGATCTGTAAGTCCATAACTGACTACATTCTAAAGCTCAACGATGAGCAATAAATAAATCTTCAGGATGAATGCGTAAGCTGGCTTTCTCAGTGTCCACCCTCTCCGTCTTCATCTTGTTCTGAGTGCTCAGGCTCTGTCTTCATTTCAGCTGCCTGAATTTCTGGCCCCGTCCTCACACCTCGCACCGCGTGTGGACTGACCGGCTGGCCGTCTCACTGCATCATCCCTTTCTGGCACATCGTAGGGCCCACTACTTTGTTCTGAATCACAAGCCAACACCCTTCAACCACCACTGGAGGTGAACGGCTCGTTCTGACAGCTCATCCGCTTCTCTCTCAAACACAAAGGACACCAGCAGAAGCTGCGGCCTTTCAACCAGGACACTCCACTCCCTCATCAGACACGACGGCAGCGGGCAGAGAGCACCTAACAGGACGTCTTCCCCACCGGGCAGAGCCTCCGATCTTCTTTAAAACAGAAAAAAGGAAGAGAGGGTGAAAGGAGAGCCCCTCGCTCTCTGTCGTGAATCCGAGATCAGGTGACTCTTCCTGTTGTTCAGTCGCTCAGTCGCGTCCAGCTCTCTGCGACCCCAGGACAGCAGCCTGCCAGGCTCCCCATCCCTCACCATCTCCCAGAGCTGCTCAGACTCACGTCCATCGAGTCAGTGATGCCATCCAGCCATCTCCTCCTCTGTCGTCCCCTTCTCCTCCTGCCCCCAATCCCTCCCAGCATCAGGGTCTTTTCCAGGGACTCAGCTCTTCCCATCAGGTGGCCAAAGGATTGGAGCTTCAGCTTCAGCATCAGTCCTTCCAATGAACACTCAGGACTGATCTCCTTTAGGATGGACTGGTTGGATCTCCTTGCAGTCCAAGGAACTCTCAAGAGTCTTCTCCAACACCACAGTTCAAAAGTTCTTTGGCACTCAGCTTTCTTTGTAGTCCAACTCTCACATCCATACATGACCACTGGAAAAACCATAGCTTTGACTAGATGGACCGTGGACCTTGATAAACAATGATGAACCCGTGTGTCGGGTGTGTGTGTGTGTGTGCACGTGTGTAAGTGTGTCTAAGGACTCGACATCAGCGCCCCCACATCTCCTGAGCTCCCAGGTGTGACTCAGGTACACACGTCCACAGAACTAGGTGTGGTGGCCACAGAGCAGGCTGCCCACGCAGCAGAACTTTCTCTGCAAAAACAGACGTTCCCAGGTGCTCTTTTCCAAACAGTGTCTTTTCCTTCTTCACGACGGTTCTTTGAAAGACAATCAGGTGCGTGCAATTCGCGCTGTCGTAATGCTGTTCTCTCCTGCCACACTGACACTAAACGCTTTGAAACAGCACTTTCTGTCACGTGCACTGATACATCACCGAGTCTGCCAAAAAGACAGACCTGAAAATTACACTGCATGGGAAACTTCAAAAAGTCAAATTTAAGAATACTTTAAATACATGTAACTCATAAGCTTGTCTTTATTTTTATGCAAGAGTGAAACATAATTACTATCCAAATCTTCTCCAAATTAGACGTCCTTTCTTATCACTGTATAAGTGGTAAAACTATTACAGTCTTTTGTAAAGCCCTTAAAATAGTCAAGAATGGCTATAAATTCTCAACACTAATACCAACGTGAAATAAAATAAAAAAGATAAGATTACCAGAATCCACTCATAGCCTGTGAAGGTTACAAACATACTAAATTCCAAATTCCAAATGCAAATTTATTCACAGAAGCACAGGTCAGTATGTCATCTCGAACCGGATTTGATCCAGGGCACAAAATGCAAATAGGTATTTTCTAAAAGCTGCAAGGAAGCTTCTCATTAAAACTGAGAATCTTCCTTGGAAATCACTGCAAGACAATCTTAATGCCCATTTTTATCTGTCATCTGTCATGATTTAATAAACAGTCCGGAAGTCCATGGTGCAGTGGTTGGGCCAGCCACACGCCAGACTCACCAATAAACAGTTCAAACCTGGTTATAATTGCGTAAAACACAAAGCACCCCAACCTAAAAACAAACCCAACTGAGCTCACAATGAGCACACATTTAATCCCTACCACCAACTAGCATACCAGGAAAGTTAATAACTGCGACGTCTATTTTTAATAAATCTCTGTTCACTACAACTAGCAAAACGTTTAAAAGAGAACTTTTGTATGATCAATTTAATTCTAACTAGGCTTAAATCTTTAGAGAACTGATCTCATGTAATTAAGATATTTTAGAAAAGGAGTTCCCTTTAAGTAGAAACTTCAAGCATATTGTGAAACAGTTCAGGCGAGTCACCGTACGGTCGGCCCGTGCAGAGGAGTCGATCCGAACGGCATCCCTTAGTGCGCTGTGAGCTTTTCCCTCACAAACCTGGTCTACTGAGAACACTGTCACTGCTTTACAGCAAGAACAGGGTTATTCTCAGTTTGCCATAAAAAGCTGAAGACTTCAGTAGTGAGAGGAGCATCCACCTTCTTGCAACAGAGACCAAGGACATAATCTCTGTCATGACAGTGATGTCAGGCACGACACAAGTGGCAAGGACCTAACAGAAGCAGAAGATGTTAAGAAGAGACTGCAACAAAATGCACAGAGCGAGATCTGAATGGCCCGGATAGTCATGGTGTGGCCACTCACCTAGCGCCAGACATCCTGGAGGGTGACGGCATGGGGGCCTCAGGAAGCCAAACTAAGACAAAGCCAGTGGAGGAATGGAATTCCAGCTGAGCCAGTTCAAATCCTAAAAGATGCTGCTGCTAGAGTGCTGCGCTCAATATGCCAACAAATTTAGAAAGCTCAGCAGTGGCCACAGGACTGGAAAAGGGCAGTTTTCATTCCAATTCCAAAGAAAGGGAACACCAAAGAATATTCAAATTACTGTATGACTGCACTCATTTCACACACTAGCAAGGTAATGCTCAAAATCTTTCAAGTCAGGCTCCAACAGTCAATGAACCAAGAACTTCTAGATGGACAAGCTGGGTTGAGAAAAGACAGAGGAACCAGAGATCAAATTGCCACCATCTGTTGGGTCATAGAAAAAGCAGGGAATTCGAAAAAAGTCTACTTCTGCTTCACTGACTACGCTAAAGCGTTTAATTGTGTGAACCACAGCAAACTGTGGAGAATTCTTAAAGAGATGGGAGTACCAGACCACTTTACCTGCCTCCTAAGAAACCTCTATGCAGGACAAGAAGCAACGGTTAGAACCAGACATGGACAATAGACCGGTTCACATTTGAGAAAGGAGTCCGTCAAGGCTATATATTGTCACCCTGCTTATTTAACTTAAACAGAGTTCAGTTCAGTTCAGTTGCTCAATCGTGTTCAACTCTTTGCAACCCCATGGACTGCAGCACACCAGGCCTCCCTGTCCATCACCACCTCCTGGAGCTTACCCAAACTCATCTCCACTGAGTCGGTGATGCCCTCATCTCCACTGAGTCGGTGATGCCATCCAACCATCTCATCCTCTGTCGTCCCCTTCTCCTCCTGCCCCCAATCCCTCCCAGCATCAGGGTCTTTTCCAATGAGTCAACTCTTCGCATCAGGTGGACAAAGGATTGGATTTTCAGCTTCAACATCAGTCCTTCCAATGAACACCCAGGACTTCTCTCCATTAGGATGAACTGGTTGGATCTCCTTGCAGTCCAAGGGACTCTCAACAGTCTTCTCCAACACCACACTTCAAAAGCAGCAATTCTTTGATGCTCAGCTTTCTTCACAGTCCAATTCTCACATCCATACATGACCACTGGAAAAACCATAGCCTTGACTAGACAGACTTTTGTTGACAAAGTAATGTCTCTGCTTTCTAATATGTTGTCTAGGTTGGTCATAAGTTTCCTTCCAAGGAGTAAGTGTCTTTTAATTTCATGGCTGCAATCACCATCTGCAGTGATTTTGGAGCTCAAAAAAGTAAAGTCTGACACTGTTTCCACTGTGTCCCCATCTATCTGCCATGAAGTGATGGGACTGGATGCCATGATCTTAGTTTTCTGAATGTTGAGCTTTAAGCTAACTTTTTCACTCTCTTCTTTCACTTTCATGCAGAGTACATTATGTGAAATGCCAGGCTGGATGAATCACAAGTTGGAATCAAGATTGCTGGAAGATATATCAACAACCTCAGATATGCAGATGAAGCCAGCCTTATGGCAGAAAGGGAAGAGGAACTAGAGAGCCTCTTGCTGGGGGGAGAGAGGAGAGTGACAATGCTGGCTTAAAACTCGATACTCAAAAACCTAAAACGGTGCCGTCCAGGCCCATCACTTCATGGGAAATGTTATAGAAGGGGAAGAAGTGGAAACGGTCACAGGCTCCCTTCTCTTGGCTCCAAAATCACTGCAGATGCAACTGCAGCCGTGAAATTAGAAGATGCTTGCTCCTTGGAAGGAGAGCTATGACCAGCCTAGAGTATGAGTCACTCAGTTGCGTCTGACTCTGCGATCCCATGGACTGTAGCATATTAAAAAGCAGAGACACCACTTTGCTGAAAAAGGTCTGTCTAGTCAAGCTATGGTTTTTCCAGTGGTCATGTATGGATGTGAGAGGTGGACTGTGAAGAAAGCTGAACGCTGAAGAATTGCTGCTTTTGAAGTGTGGTGTTGGAGAAGACTGTTGAGAGTCCCTTGGACTGCAAGGAGATCCAACCAGTCCATTCTGAAGGAGATCAGCCCTGAACATTCATTGGAAAGTCTGATGCTGAAGCTCCAATACTCTTCACATCCAATCACCTGATCAGAAGGGCCAGCTCATTGGAAAAGACCCTGATGCTGGGAAAGACTGAAGGCAAAATGAGAGGAGGGGAGTAGAGGATAATAAGATGGTTAGATAGCTTCACTGACTCAATGGACATGATTCTGAGTAAGCTCAGTGAGACAGGGAAGCCTGGCATGCTGCAGCTCATGGGGTTGCAAAGAGTCGGACATGACTTAGTGACTGAACAATAACAACAATTATTAAAAAATAAAGTATAATTTTTAAAATTAAGGTGCGTTGCATCTTTCAAGTTCGTTTACATAGCTAGTCAGCAGAGTCTCATCTCTAACAGCATCCGCTTTGCAATAACTCACTTCCTAGACAACACCACTGGGGTCACTGCAATTAGTAAAATGAAGTGTTGAGGGTGCAGCGGGAATTTAGAAGTCTACAGGACAGTACATTAATGAGTAAACAAAACAAGAAGCATGACAATTCAGTTACTTATTTGAGAAATAACAAGGCTATACACAAAGAAAGGTGGTGTTTCAGCAAAGCCACTTCAAGTGCACACAGTGAACAATAGTTTTCCAAACTGAGCTGACAGGCGCCCTGCAGAGACGCGCACGCACCCACCCCAGGGCCACAGGACGCCCCTGGATGGACCAGGCACAGCCCCTCACAAGCAGGAAGCCCCCGGGGGTGCCACTGCCCTCCCTCTTACCTGTCAAAGCCCCCAACCGAGACATAAGAAAGGAAGTCTGTCCAAACGTGGGGAGAAATGCTGAATCTCCCGACAGCCCCTTACAGCCAGACACCTGCCCGTGAGCACGTGCAGCTGAAGGAGCCACGATTAGCAAGTCAGGTACGACCCATCGGAAAGCTGGGCGCAAGCACGGACGGAAGAGTTTCAGCAGAAAAGCAGTTAACTGCACTGGGAATCCTGGAGAAATCTGCAAGACAGACCTTATTAAAGAGTTGTCCTTATAAAAGAGCTCCATGGAGTTGCCTACACACTTCAGACTGAAAAATCTGTGCCTTTAACGGGAGATCACCAAGGTGGAAAACCAGGACAGAATACACCCAGACACACCACAGTCATACTGCTGATCTCCGAAGACCCAGGGGAAGCCTCAGAAGCGTCCAGAGAAGCAGGAAGCCTCATTCAGAGACGAGGATGAGACGCACACTGCAAGTGAGGCTAGAGGAAGCCCCAGGGAGGCGGGAGGATGCCTTTCCCAATTACAATCTCCCCAACAGACAACTGTCCACAGCAAGAGCAGCCATCACCGCCTCTTTACCCAACCTGCCGTCCCCTGGCTTCTGATGCAGGGCTGAAGCCACTGGAATGGAATGTTACGCAGTTATCCTTATGGTTTAACAACTGCTTTTTAGTTTCATCTGTCTTTTCCTTGTCGCCCTGCCTTTTAGAGTCAATAATTTTATTACTTAATATTTTCTGCTCTTTTTCTTTTTTAACTTTATAATTCTTTCTAAATGTGCACGTGACTGATTTGGAATTTACACCACACATCTCTAACGTACCACAATCCTCACGGTCTGCCTTCGGGTAATACATGACCTCCCGTATAACCACGAGAACCTTATAATGTCATCCAGCCCTTTCCGCCTCCTCCCTACTATTGTTTTCAAACCTTCAGCGCTTAAAAGATTTAAATATAAGGCCAGAAACTATAAAGCTCTTAGAGGAAAACACAGGCAGTACACTTTTGACACAAATCACAGCAAGAGTCTCTCTGACCCACCTCCTAGAGTAATGGAAATAAAAATAACAAACGGGACCTAGTAAAACTCAAAAGCTTTGGGACAGCAAAGGAAACTGTGAACAAGATGGATGGCAGCCGTCAGAATGGGAGGAATGATTATAAATGAGGCAGCTGATCAAGGATTAATCTCCCAAGCATATAAGGAGCTCATGAGACTCAACATCACAAAAACAAAGAACCCAATCAAAAAATGGGCAGGAGACCTAAGAGACATTTCTCCAAAGACACACAGACGGCCAAGGAAGACATGGAAAGGTGCCCGACGTCACTCACTTCTGCTGCTAAGTCACTTCAGTTGTGTCCGACTCTGTGCGACCCCACAGATGGCAGCCCACCAGGCTCCCCCGTCCCTGGGATTCTCCAGGCAAGAACACTCACTACCAGAGAAACGCAAACCCAAACCACAGTGTTATCAGCTCACACCAGTCAGAACGATCCTCATCAGAAACCTGCAGACAACAAACGCTGGAGAGCATGTGGAGAAAAGGGAGCCGTCCTGCACCGTTGGTGGGAATATAAGCTGATATAGCCACTATGGAGAGAGTATGGTGGTTCCTTAAACAGCTAAGAATAACCCTACCATATGACCCAGCGACCCCACCACTGGCGTACACCCTGAGAAAACCCCGGTTCTGAAGGACACGAGCGCCCCAGTGCTCCCTGCAGCACGGCTCACAATGTCCAGCCATGGAAGCAGCCTGGATGCCGTCGACGGACGGACGGATAAGAAGCTGCGGCACACACATGTGCAACGGACTGTTACTCAGGCATAGAAAGGGGTGGATCACCCAGAGCCCCTTACCAGAGTGAAACTAGAGAAATGCCAATATTGTACATTAACCCATACGTATGGAATCTAGAGAATGGTGCTGAGGAACCTATCCGCAGAAATAGACGTAGAGAAGCTCAGTTGGTAAAGAGCCTGCCTGCAGCGCAGGAGACCCGGGTTCCGTCCCTGGGTCGGGAAGATCCCCTGGAGAAGGAAATGGCAACCCACTCCAGTACTCTTGCCTGGAGAATCCCATGGATGGAGGAGCCTGCTGGGCTGGTCCATGGTGTTTGAAGAGTCAGACACGACCTGGTGACTAAATCACCACCAGGTACCGAAGGTTTTTTCAGTTAATTGGAGGAAAATTGCTTTACGACGTTGCGTCAATTTCTGCTGTACCACAGTGTGAGTCAGCCATAGTCATGTACATCGCCTCCCTCCCCTCCCTATCTCAGGGCGCCAGGTTGGTTTCCCGTTGCCCTACAGCAGCTTCCCGCTAGCTGGCTGTTTCACGTGAGACAGTGCACATCTCTGAGTGCTACCTTCTCAATCCATGCCAGCCCTCCTCCCCCTGTGCCCACAGTCTGTTCGCTACATCCGTGGTGGTTTGCTGGTTAAGTCTCTCGTGCTGCAGGCAGATTCTCTGCCAACTGAGCTAAGAAGGAAGCCCTCTTCAACACCTAACACCTTCAGCAAGTCCTGTGGCACACTGTTACACGCCAGGAAGCGCACACCGTCAGACACCCGTCAGAAGCTTGGACGCCCTGATGGTGCCACACACTCCTGTGAGTGAAAATGAAACGCTAACCAAAAAGGACCGCGTTCACCCTGTATCTCAGAGAAAGGCTCATAAGCGGGATCAGACAGCATCTGAGACGGAGTACAGACGCCAAAATGGCAGCTCAGAAGCTGTGAAAGGCAGCCACAGCGCCCAGGGGAAGTTAATGACACTGGATGTTTAAAGTGGAAACGAAAGCCCCAAAATCAGGGATCTGACCTTTCCCCTTAAGAGACTAAAAGGAGAATCATCCCAAAGTCAGCAGCAAGGAGTAAATAAGTTATAAAACAGACATGAGCTTTTTTTTTTTTTAGAAAATAGAAACAATAAACAGAATTCTTTGGAAATCAACGAAATGGAGAGCTCGTTAGCTAAAGGGTCTGGGGAAACGGGGAGAGGAAGAGGAGGGTAGAGGTTCACAGCAGGATGCAACTGAAGTTCCAGGGGTCGGAGAGGTTGAGAGAATACTCTGGACGGCTGCATGATATTAAGCTGGATAACAAGGATGGAATTAACAAGGGTGTTAAAACAGTCAGATGACCAAAACTCACTGGATACCAGATAGCCCAAACGGCCCTCTATCACCTCTACAAAGGAAGTTCAAGGCCCCAGCTGCTTTCCTGGAAGTTCTTTACAAACCTCCCAGAATGACCAAGAGGAGCCACACAGCTCCCCACTTACCTCACCAAGCCGGAATTACGGACATCAAGCCGCAGCTGTGAACGCAAAGGTTTGCAGGTTCCGGAGTCAGGACATGGATGCACCCCCATCGGAATTCACCCTCTGGCCCCAGGGTCCACCCTCGGGCGCCTTCCACGACCACTCCTGACCTCAGAATCCCATCTCCTCGTGGTCCCCAGGACAGCCAGGCCGGGCAGCTGAGCCTGTCACCACCCGCTGCCACTCAGACACGTCCTCTGGCCAGACGGGCACCATCTTCCCGCATTTTCTGTGACTTGTGCATTTTCCAAACAACTTGGCCCAGCGTTAAGTCAATAGTCAACATTCCAAAAATCTGTGTCAGAAAATTGTTTAATATATATATACGTAAACGTACATATAGTGTATTATAGTATAATGAGTCACTCATTGACAGATTAACTACAAAGTAATACTTCAGCTTTATTTTAAAGCTATTAATGAGGAAAATATACTGTATTTTAGGAATATTCTGTAAAGTTTAGCCCTTAGCTATTCACCCTGAAAATGCTGAGCATTTTACTGGCTTTCCTAAGATGCTTCATCTTTCAGGAATGCCAAGGACGTTTTCTTTAAACAACACAGTCTGTTCTTTAATTTGAAAAGTACTACATTTTGTCTTTTCTACTATAGGAACAAATCCTCTATTTAAGGAAGAAAAATTGTCCCACTCACTAAGGAAGCAATCTCCTTGGATCTTTCACAGAACTGCTGGGAGTCTCCAAGGCTCTGGGCTCTTTAAGAAGACAGCGGCCTCAGGAATGACTCTGGCCGACGGATTCCTTGCTGCCTCGGCCTGAGCTTCCGGACCCTGCTGTATAAGTGTTCTTCTCTCCTTCCCTGTAACTCAGCATTGTGGACTCGGAGCATTTGCCAAACTCCAGCCTCTTCACGGAAAGCACTGTTTAATTATTTTAATTCACATTATCCAGTTGGCCACTGAGTCCAGGCCAACTCAAGTACAAGGCATCTTTAAGGACATGGACATGAAAACAGAAAGCCGGTCCCACGTGAGATTTTCTCTTGCTCTGAAGGTCTAGTCACTTTTTGTTCCTCTCTCCAAAACAACCCTGTTAGAGCCTGAGAGAAGGGTGGCTGGGAGGTCCCAGAGATCATGAGACTCCCAGGAGACCCCCTGATAGATATTCTCAGGAAGTCCCTAACACAAGATCCCAGGAGGTCCCTGCTATGAGATCCCAGGAGGTCCCTAACACAAGATCCCAGGAGGTCCCCTGAGAGAAGATCCCAGGAGATCCCTGCTATGAGACCCCAGGAGGTCCTAACACAAGATCCCAGGAGGTCCCCTGACAGAAGATCCCAGGAGACCCCTGCTATGAGATCCCAGGAGGTCCTAACACAAGATCCCAGGAGGTCCCCTGACAGAAGATCCCAGGAGACCCCTGCTATGAGATCCCAGGAGGTCCCTAACACAAGATCCAAGGAGGTCCCCTGAGAGATCCCAGGAGATCCCTGCTATGAGATCCCAGGAGGTCCCTAACACAAGATCCAAGGAGGTCCCCTGAGAGAAGATCCCAGGAGATCCCTGCTATGAGACCCCAGGAGGTCCCCTGGCTGTGCTCAGAACCGAGGAGCAGCGGGCAGACACCATCCCGCCCCACCACGTGCCCTAGCTCTTTGCCCTGGCCCTCCAGCCTTGTGGTGTAAGAGGAAAGTGGACATTTGGCAAATATGAAATTCTCTCAGTTTGATCTCTCTCAAAAAAGGTCATATGATTTTACGGCTATTTGCAGGAAAATACACACACATGCATTTTATATCCATAATTTCAGCATATAATCCAATCACACACATTGGAAAAAATGGGAGCAAAGATAAGAGGCCTCTCCCCTTCTCTCCTCTGTCCTCACTTGGCTTCTCAAAATAAACAAATAAACAGCTTGGGTCTTTGAGCACGGTCGTTTCCTCTGTTCTCCCATCCATGAAGCTGTGGTAATACCTGCCTGCCTTAACACTAGTAACTCTTGTGAGAATAAGCTAAGTGGTTATGAGGGCCCATCCCAAAGCAGCAGCAGCCCTGTCGATTCCGGGAAGGGCTCCCTGGGGGAAGGTCCCCAGTCCTGCAGAGGAGGGGTCATCGTGGGCTTGTGGGGACAAGCCTTCCTGGGACGTCACCTCAGACAGCCACTCTGGCTGGAGTCCTGAGGGGCCAGTGTACCGAGAGTCAGTTTCTCTCTTCAAAGAAAGTTGCTCTGTGCTGCTGCTGCTGCTGAGTCGCTTCAGTCGTGTCTGACTTTGTGCAACCCCACAGACGGCAGCCCACCAGGCTCCCCCGTCCCTGGGATTCTCCAGGCAAGAACACCGGAGTGGGTTGCCAGTGCCTCCTCCAGGGCACGAAAGTGAAAAGTGAAAGTGAAGTCACTCAGTCGTGTCTGACTCTGTGCGACCCCACAGATGGCAGCCCACCAGGCTCCGCCGTCCCTGGGATTCTCCAGGCAAGAACACCGGAGTGGGTTGCCATTTCCTTCTCTTGCCATTTCCTTCTCCAATGCATGAAAGTGAAAAGTGAAAGTGAAAGCTCTCAGTCGTGTCTGACTTTGTGCAACCCCACAGACGGCAGCCCACCAGGCTCCCCCGTCCCTGGGATTCTCCAGGCAAGAACACCGGAGTGGGTTGCCAGTGCCTCCTCCAGGGCACGAAAGTGAAAAGTGAAAGTGAAGTTGCTCAGTCGTGTCTGACTCTTCGCAACCCCATGGACTGCAGCCCACCAGGCTCCTCCGTCCATGGGATTCTCCAGGCAAGAGTATTGGAGTGGGGTGCCAGTGCCTTCTCGGACTCTCTGTAGACATGTCTGAAGCTAAAGCACAGATGTCCCCGGGCGCCAGATTTCACCCTTGTGGGGACACCTCTGCCTGGACCAGCACCACGTAAGCCGGAGAATATAAGGGCTGTCTGCAGCAGAAGCCCCAAAATTCAGGTGGAGAATCTGGGTTCTCCCACACCCTAGAAAAGAAAACGCCAACTGAGAGAAACAGACATCCGTCAGCAGATACAAGCCCTGCTGCTTTGGAAGAGAGAAAGTCTTAACCATACAAGCTGTTGCAGCATGAAATTCTTTCTCGCCAGTTTCTGATTTGCCCAAAAGAAAAAGAAAAGCAACTAGGCTTTCACCTAATGAAACTGGGCACACATGTTTGGGCAGATTTTTTTTTTTCAGAATCTGCTTCTTATTCACTGAGGAAAAGGCAATGACTCTACAGGAGGTGGGGTTTTCCTCAGGAGGCAGTTTTTCTTCCTTGGAAACCAGATTGTGTTCAAGAAAGAAGTGATTCACACACATTTGGTTCTTCAGCAACACTTCATGATTGGATTTTGTATCTTCACAAATTGAGGTGATTGCTCTCGGGGAAAAATGAACAAAGGTTTCCTGGGAACAAAGCAATGTATAATGTACTTGTGCCCAGAGCATCTTTCCCAGCAAATTGTGTAGCTCAGCACATCTCTTTTCTATTGCTACGAAGAAAAAGCCCTGTAAAAGAAACAAGAAAGTCTACGTCCATCCCGGTTAAACTCTGATGCTGAAACTCCCTCTCTCCTATTGAAAATCCAGTCCCAGCCCCGGACCTGCAGACTTCAGACCTGCGCTCCGGGCCTGGCCGGAAAGCGTTCCGGGGGCCCCGCCCCCAGAGGCGGCACCGACGAGGGCCTCCGCCCTGGGCTTCCTCGCTCACACGCCCTGCGCCGCCAGGGATCCTGCGCCCGGTTCCGCCCTCCTGACCCTGCCGGTCACCGGCACGCAGCACAGCGGGGTCTGCAGGGCACAGAGGCTGTGGGGGGTGTGGGGAACGGGGGGGGGGGGGGGGGTCACACCAGGCAGAAAGGAGGAGGCCCCAGCAGAGAAGGGCACTGAGGTGCTGAAAGGCAACGGGAAATGAGCTGGAAATGAGCCCCCCTGGCAGATCCGGGACCACGTGCCACGCCGGGTCGCCTCCTCTGAACCATGCAGCTGCCCAGGCAGAGGCGCCAGGGCAGCAGGGAGAAAGAGCAGAGGGAGAGACCTGGAACAGGAGCCCGGCCAGCAGGGCGCGTGTCCATCCCGTGAGCAGCCTGCCTAGGTGCCTCCCCGATGACGCCGCAGGCTCTAAAGGAGGTGGGGGCTTGTCCCCCTGACTTGCTCATGCCCGCTGCCCCAGGGGCACACGGCCAGGTGGGCGCAGACGCCGCAGTGCTGAAGCTGAGGACGGGGCACTCGGGGCTGGAATGCCAGCTCTGAAGCGTCAGCTCTCACCCGGGGACAACGTGGAAGACCAGGGAGGGCAGGGCCTGGACAGGCCATCAGGATAAGGAAACGGTCCTGCGTCCAGACCTGGGCTTGGGCATCAGCCAGCTGCCCTCCGGCACCGCGTCTGTCACCGCCGTCCAAGAGAAACAAAAGCATCTTCTCTCCGTGAAGCACGTAAAACAAGCTTTCGTTACATGCCTCTATTTTTATTTATTAAAAAGCAGAGCATTCCAGATCGGTCCATTTATTACACTTGTTTCAGAGAGCTCACGGGGCTAAACTTTCAGATAAACATCTGGTTGCAAATACAAGCTCTGCAGAAACCACTGTATTCTTGGTAAAACAGATGATAAACCATTACTTCACTTTATCTTAAATGTAAATATACAACAGTGGGTGAAAATGTGGATATTGTCATCCAAAAGTGTTCGTTTTCTCTGTGTGGAGTCCCCGTGACTCGAGAACACAACAGCTCCTGAAGGTGGTGCTTGGCCCCCAGATCCGGAGGAAACAGAACCTTCAGGAATGACTCATCATCAGAGGCTTTCATTTCACTCCTAGGCACTTTCGTTTTGCTGTTTACTATGAAAATCACCCTTTCTCATCTGTTTTACCTGCAAAGAGAGGCCCTAACCCTGAGCTGTGGTTGAAAACTCGATCCTTACATGACAGCTGGTTAGACTGGAGTGTGTGTGATAAAGAATTAACTACAAACAAAAAGAAGGCTCATCTGGTCGCCCTGAGTTTGAGACAGGCTGTAACGAGACATGCGGTTCCCCACGAGGTCATGGAGACTGCGATCAAAGCATCAGACCTTAAGGTCACCTAACGTCCCTGGAATTTCTTCCACTAGAGATTCTGAGTGACAGTATGTCTACATATTCCTCAACAAAAATGTTGTGCAGTACTTTCGTAAATTATTTCATTGCATGTGATTTAAATTAAATGAGTCTCTTTCTGTAAATTTCAGCAACGACTTGGTTAAAAGGTATCACCACTCTGTGGGCATTCAACAGGCTGGAAAGTTGCAAATACAACATTGAGAATTAAAACGTCTTTCAGTGGAAAATCGCTCTAGGAGCTGAAAGAAGCCCACACATGTGCAGAGTCAGTGGCACTGGTCGCTCCTATTCTTGCAGAGCCTCAAGAAAGGGAAATACCTTGTAAAAGGAGAACAGGAAAAGATCACAGGCAAGGAGCGCTTTCCCTAAAACCACGTTTAGAGGAAGAAATCCCTCAGCTCAAAGCCCCGGGAAAGTTTCAGGTGCTCCCCAGCTCCCCAGAGGCAACTCGGGAGGTGAAGAAGCCGGGTCAGTCCACCATCCAGGAGACACGGGGTCGAGGGGTCAGCGAGACGGCGGGAGAGGCAGCTCCCAGCTGTCCCCAGAACCCCTAGACCCACCGAGACTGCTGGCTTTGCCTCTGGCCCCGTCCGGGTCCGGGATGGATGCTGCCTCTGTGCCAGCAGGAGGGCAGGCACGAAGCCGACTGGGGACTGACCCCGGGCAGCCTGATGTCACCACCACACAGCGCTGAGCCCACAGGCATCAGCCATGCCGCAACCCAGCCTGTCGCCTCCGTGCGACCAGCCCTCCACCAAGTTTCCATGAGACCATGAATGGCACTTCAGGCCTTTCCTATGAGATCTGCGGAGAAGAGGAGCGCTCGCTGAGCCCTCAGGCTTGGTGCTGAGCAGCCACACCCAGGCGCCCATGAACACACAGCCCTCAACAATCTAAATCATATCATGTGCCAGGCAGACAAAGTATGTCCCCATCACAGCAGATTAAACATGAGTATCTAGAAACCCTGAAGTATTTGGAAAGTGAACTATGTACTTCCTTGTAAACCACGAGTCGCTGCCAGGATCAAAGAGCAAATGAGGAGATGCTGTGGCTGAAAGCACGGGCGCTCCGTCCGCAGAACCTCACTGGCAGGCCCGCCAGGAGCAGGGTGTGGCCTTGCTCACGGCTGGCGAGTGTCACAGTGGGGCTCAGGATGCACAGCTGAGCCCCAGGAGACACAGGTGGGTCTGGAAGACGCCCCAGGCTCTAACCTCCCGAGGGGGTCCCGGCATGCCCTCCTGCCGGCAAAAGCGGTGCAGCCCTCATCTGACTGACTCTGCACCGTACTGGGGCAGACCAGACGAGCAGTGGAGTGCTCCCTTATCTGCTGACAACACCATCACCAGCATAGGAAATCCAAGAACCTACAGTCCTCCCACTGCTTTGGTTGGGACAGGATGAATCTTTTCATATAGTTATGACTAGCTGCAATCTCTTTATTTAAAGGCACGTTTATATCCTTTGTACATTTTTTTCCTCTTGGGTTCTTTCTGCAATCTTGGAAGTCGTTTTTTTAAAATTAAAAATATAGCTCTTCAATTATCATTTATATTAGAAATAATTTTCTATCTTGTTTTGACTTTATTTTGTAATTTGTCTATTTTTTTATGAGATTAGAAAACATTTCTTTATAGTCTATCTGCCTTTTTCTTATGGTTTCTGCATTATAAATGCCTTTCCCAACCTTATAACACTCAGAGATAAAGTTTAAAGAAATATAGTTTGCAAAGAATGCTGACCATCAGATTTCTAAGAAACACAAAGAGAAATAATCAAAAATACAAGAAAATAAGTAATACTTCACAGTCCCTCATGTCCGGGTGAAATTCCCCACAAGGAGAAGAGGTGCTGTGCAGAGGAGCAGAATTCTCAGAGAAAATGCTGGAGGACTGCTTAGAACCAAGGCCATCATGATACTGAAGAATACAAAGGAAAAAAGGTCTTTCAGACACAGACGCAAACAGTCTCCTGACCAATGACAAGTCCAGTGATGGCAGAGTTCTGAGCAGCAACAGGGGCATCAGAGGAAACACACTTCCAAAACAGCAACAAAAAATAGACCAGAATTCTGTTAAGTCTTTCAGAAGCAAGGTGTGGTAAAAGGAGAGATTTCAGTCCCAGAGAGACCTTTGCCACCTGGTGATGGACAGGGAGGCCTGGCGTGCTGCAATTCATGGGGTTGCAAAGAGTCGGACACGACTGAGCGACTGAACTGAACCGAAAGATGTTCTTTAGGAAGAACGGGGATCCCAGAAGGAACACCTACGATAACAGACGGACAGCACAAGAAAAGTGCAAGGTGTGGAAAGAGCTTCTAGAAAAATCAGTAATAAAGTCTCACTTTTGAAGTTAACAGACAAGAGAGCACATCCCATCGACCGAGGGCACTAGGGGGTCTGTGCCCACTGGGCCCCATCTCTGGGGGCTCCCAGGTCCTGTTACAGGAGCACTCTCTCCTCTCGTCTGCCTGGACTTGCTTTTCCGGCATCCTCAGCTCTGATGAGCAGCTGTGCTGGGTATAACATGTTGAACTGATGGTGTTTCTTTTTCCCTCAGCACCTTGGAGAGCTCCACCCCCCACTGCCTTCTTCCCTCCATAGTCAGGGGAGAGATGCTAGATTTAGAAAATGAATCACACAAATCCATCCCCAAAACATGACTTATTGATGCATTTCTGACGAATGAAAACAACCAGCTTGAGAACTGGAAAGGCTTGTGGAATTTTAGAAATCTGGCATTTTCTCCCCATGGGATTATGAACCGTGAGTAAACTTAACAGCTACCAAGGACTCCTAAGGGACACAGTCAGCTTAGCCACAGATGAGCAAGCCGGCAAGAGCAACCTGGAGGGGCTGTGCTGAGTCCTTTCTCACGGGAACAGCTGCAAAGCCTCTCCGTTGATAGACTACTGGGCAGAGATTCGGCAGTATTGATGAATATATCTAACAAGTGTGAAAATCATCATTTTATAAAGAGACAATTTAAAATGCAGGACAACAATTGCACCTAGTGGATGGTTTTAGCTAATAGGATGCATAGCAAAAAAAGCCAGAAGTGTATAAAATGCTGCCTGCACTCAGGCGTCCAGGCCACACACTTTCCTTACGCTGTTCAATGTTTTACACATTTTCCACACCGAGGCAGGAACGTTATGTTACTATTCACACAAATTCTGAAATGTGAAATGCAGAGACTTAAACTGAAGGAGGCGATAGAGCCCGGATCCCACGGGGGGACCGGGGAGGGGGCTGGATGCAGCCTTGTGACCTGCTTCTGAGGTCCAGCCGCACCCCTGCCACCTCAGTCCTCCCCATCCCGCTCCAGCCCCACGGCAGCAGGGGGCTTTCACAGCAAACGGGGTGACACCGCCCTGACCCCTCAGGGACTCCACTGGCTGAACCACCATCTCTTTCTCCCCAGGACTCCAGTCTCCGCCCTATTCCAGAACCTGCCGTGCAGGGTCCAAACCAACCCCCACCTCCTCCTGCCCACCTGTGAACACAGAGACTCAAATCCAAAAGTACTTCCACTCCACCCTGACAACAGTGAAAGGAACCCACAGGTCACAATGGAATCTGATAAAGCAAAGGAAGTAGGTAGCATTAATGCACAGAGATCAGGGCTGGCTCCACCTACATCAGAAACGGAATGCATGACACTCATCAGACTCAGCCAGCGTTCTGCGTCTTGTCCTGATGGGAAAGGTTTTCAATTTTACCTCCTCTCTTTAACTGCCAGCTTATCCCTCTTCATTGTATTAAGTTTTCTGTTACTTAATTTAATATAGTCAACAAAAGAATCTGAAATGCAGTACTTGGATGCAATCTCAAAAACAACAGAATGATCTCTGTTCGTTTCCAAGGCAAACCATTCAATATCACGGTAATCCAAGTCTATGCCCTAACCAGTAACGCTGAAGAAGCTGAAGTTGAATGGTTCTATGAAGACCTGTAGGACCTTCAAGAAATAACACCCAGAAAAGATGTCCTCTTCATTATAGGGGACTGGAATGCAAAAGTAGGAAGTCGAGAAATACCTGGGGTAACAGGCAAATTTGGCCTTCGAGTACAGAATTAAGGAGGGTAAAGGCTAACAAAGTTCTGCCAAGAGACACACTGGTCATAGCAAACACCCTCTTCCAACAACACAAGAGAAGACTCCACACATGGACCTCACCAGACGGTCAACACTGATATCAGATTGATTATATTCTTTGTAGCCGAAGATGGAGAAGTTCCACACAGTCAGCAGAAACAAGACGGGGAGCTGACTGTGGCTCAGATCATGAACTCCTTATTGCCAAATTCAGACTTACACTGAAGAAAGTGGGGGAAACCACTAGACCATTCAGGTATGACCTAAATCAAATCCCTTATGATTATACAGTGGAAGTGAGAAATAGATTCATGGGATTAGATCTGATAGATAGAGTGCCTGAGGAACTATGGAATGAGGTTCATGACATTGTACAGGAGACAGGGATCAAGACCATCCCCATGGAAAAGAAATGCAAAAAGCAAAATGGCTGTCTGAGGAGGCCTTACAAATAGCTGTGAAAAGAAGAGAAGCGAAAAGCAAAGGAGAAAAGGAAAGATATACCCATTTGAATGCAGAGTCCCAAAGAGTAGCAAGGAGAGATAAGAAAGCCTTCCTCAGTGATCAGTGCAAAGAAATAGAGGAAAACAACAGAATGGGAAAGACTAGAGATCTCTTCAAGAAAATTAGAGACACCAAGGGAACTTTTCATGCAAAGATGGGCACAATAAAGGACAAGCAAAAGATATTAAGAAGAGGTGGCAAGAATACACAGAAGAACTGTACAAAAAAGAACTTCATGACCCAGATAATCACGATGGTGTATCCACTAACCTAGAGCCAGACATCCTGGGATGTGAAGTCAACTGGGCCTTAGGAAGCATCACTATGAACAAAGCTAGTGAAGATGATGAAATTCCAGCTGAGCTATTTCAAATCCTAAAAGATGATGCTGTGAAAGTGCTGCACTCAATATGCCAGCAAATTTGGAAAACTCAGCAGTGGCCACAGGACTGGAAAAGGTCAGTTTTCATTCCAACCCCAAAGAAAGGCAATGCCAAAGAATTCTCAAACTACCGCACAACTGCACTCATCTCATATGCTAGCAAAGTAATGATCAAAATTCTCCAAGCCAGGCTCCAACAGTATGTGAACCATGAACTTCCAGAAGTTTAAGCTGGATTTAGAAAAGGCACAGGAATCAGAGATCAAATAGCCAACATCTGCTGATTGTCAAAAAAGTAAGAGTTCAGAGAACATCTCCTTCTGCTTTATTTGTTACGCCAAAGAATTGACTGTGTGGATCACAATAAACTGGAAAATTCTGAAAGAGATGGGAATACCAGACCCCCTGACTTGCCACCTGAGAAATCTGCATGCAGGGCAGGAAGCAACAGTTAGAACTGGAGATGGAACAACAGACTGGTTCCAAATAGGAAAAGGAGTACGTCAAGGCTGTATATCGTCACCTTGCTTATTTAACATACATGCAGAGTGCATCATGAGAAATGCTGGGCTGGATGAAAAACAAGCTGGAATCAAGATATATAGATGACACCACCCTTATGGCAGAAAGTGAAGAAAAACTAAAGAGCCTCTTCTTGAAAGTGAAAGAGTGAAAAAGTTGGCTTAAAACTCAACATTCAGAAAACGAAGATCATGGCATCCAGTTCCATCACTTCATGGGAAATAGATGGGGAAACAGTGGAAACAGTGTCAAACTTTATTTTTTGGGGGGCTCCAAAATCACTGCAGATGGTGACTGCAGCCATGAAATTAAAATACGCTTGCTCCTTGGAAGGAAAATTATGACCAACCTAGACAGCATATTAAAAAGCAGAGACATTACTTTGCCGATATAGGTCCGTCTAGTCAAAGCTATGGTTCTTCCAGTAGTCATGTATGGATGTGAGAGTTGGACTATAAAGAAAGCTAAGTGCTGAATTATTGATGCTTTTGAACTGTGGTGTTGGAGAAGACTCTTGAGAGTCCCTTGGACAGCAAGGAGATCCAACCAGTCCATCCTAAAGGAAATCAGTCCTGAATATTCATTGGAAGGACTGATGCTGAAGCTGAAACTTCAATACTTTGGCCACCTGATGTGAAGAACTGACTCATTTGAAAAGACTCTGATGCTGGGAAAGATTGAGGGCAGGAGGAAAAGGGGACGACAGAGAATGAGATGGCTGGATGGCACCATCGACTCAAGACACGGGTTTGAGTGAACTCTGGGAGTTGGTGACGGGACAGGGAGGCCTGGCGCGCTGCAGTCCACGGGGTCGAAAGAGTGGGACGCGACTGAGTGACTGAACTGAACTGAATTTAGCATAACATGTTATATATGCTCATATCAAATCAATAAACTACATTATCCGATTTAGAAATTAAGTTTTAACATGACTAAATCTTATCTAAGCATCAGTTCAGTTCAGTTCAGTCACTCAGTCCCGTGCAGTTCTTTGCAGCATCTTGGACTGCAGCACGCCAGGCCTCCCTGTCCGTCAACAACTCCCAAAGCTTTGCTCAAACTCATTCCATTGAGTCAGTGACGCCGTCCAGCCGTCTCAACCTCTGTCATCCCTTCTCCTCCTGCCTTCAGTCTTTCCCAGCATCAGGGTGTTTTCCAATGAGTCAGCTCTTCACATCAGGTGGCCAAAGTATTGGAGTTTCAGCTTCAGCAACAGCCCTTCCAGTGAGTATTCAGGACTGATTTCCTTTAGGATGGACTGGTTGGATCTAAGCATTGCGCTTCCTATATGTACTACTAGTTATCTTTTCCTATTTCATTTTGGTAGTTAGAACAAATCTATTTTATATAAAGGGGGGTAGCTAATATGTATGTGACTGAGCATGTCACTATTCATCTTTGATTCTCACCAATTTCAGAACTGTATTCTGATTTCTTAAATCTTAGAGAAATACAACGGTTTTGAAATGTGAAAGTGTCCGTTGCTCAGTCACAGCCAGCTCTTTGTGGCCCTGTGGACCATGCAGCCCACCAGGCTCCTCTGTTCATGGGATTTCCAGGCAAGAATACTGGAGTGGGCAGCCCTTCCCTGCTCCAGGGGATCTTCCCAACCCAGGGAGAGAACCTGGGTCTCCTGCATTGCAGCCAGATACTATACTGTCTGAGCCACCAAGGTGAACGTTATTCCAAAATCCTGAATGTCATTAAGAACTGACTATATTATAACTATATTAACATCGGCATCACTGACTCAATGGACACGAGTCTGAGCAAACTCTGGGAGACAGTGAAGGGAAACCTGGCGGGCTGCAGTCCATGGGGTCACAGAGAGCCGGACACGCCTTAGCAACTGAACAAACAACAGCAACATCAAAAGAAAAAAATACATAAATATTATTTATATTGCATCCTAAAATCAAAAGTTCTGTAGGTTCAAATTATTTTTTATAGCTTTCTGGATCTTAAGTGAATCAATTTCTTTTCAAAATACCACTGACTTCAACCACAAGAGATTTTAGCACTAAATCCTGGTTCCCACTGCATTTCAAATCCTAAACACCAGATGGTCGACATCGAAATCAGATTGATTATATTCTTTGCAGCCAAAGATGGAGAAGCTCTATACAGTCAGCAAGAACAATACCGGGAGCTGACTGTAGCTCAGATCACGAACTCCTTATTGCCAAATTCAAACTGAAATTGAAGAAAGTGGAGAAAACCACTAGACCATTCAGGTATGATCTAAATCAAATCCCTTACGACTATACAGTGGAAGTGAGAAACAGATTTAAGAGACTAAGTCTGATAGATAGAGTGCCTGACGAACTATGGACGGAGGTTTGTGACATTGTACAGGAGACAGGAATCAAGACTATCCCCAAGAAAAAGAAATGCAAAAAAGCAAAATGGCTGTCTGGGGAGGCCTTACAAATAGCTGTGAAAAGAAGAGAAGCAAAAAGCCAAGGAGAAAAGGAAAGATATAAGCATCTGAATGCAGAGTTCCAAAGAATAGCAAGAAGAGATAAGAAAGCCTTCTTCAGCGATCAATGCAAAGAAATAGAGGAAAATAACAGAATGGAAAAGACTAGAGATCTCTTCAAGAAAATTAGAGATACCAAGGGAACATTTCATGCAAAGATGGGCTCGATAAAGGACAGAAATGGTATGGACCTAACAGAAGCAGAAGATATTAAGAAGAGGTGGCAAGAATACACAGAAGAACTGTACAGGAAAGATCTTCACGACCCAGATAATCATGATGGTGTGATCACTCATCTAGAGCCAGACATCCTGGAATGTGAAGTCAAGTGGGCCTTAGAAAGCATCACTGCAAACAAAGCTAGTGGAGGTGATGGAATTCCAGTTGAGCTGTTTCAAATCCTGAAAGATGATGCTGTGAAAGTGCTGCACTCAATATGCCAGCACATTTGGAAAACTCAGCAGTGGCCACAGGACTGGAAAAGGTCAGTTTTCATTCCAATCCCAAAGAAAGGCAATGCCAAAGAATGCTCAAACTACCCACAATTGCACTCACCTCACGTGCTAGTAAAGTAATGCTCAAAATTCTCCAAGCCAGGCTTCAGCAGTACGTGAACTATGAACTTCCAGATGTTCAAGCTGGTTTTAGAAAAGGCAGAGGAAGCAGAGATCAAATTGCCAACATCTGCTGGATCATGGAAAAAGCAAGAGAGTTCCAGAAAAA
This sequence comes from Ovis canadensis, assembly GCF_042477335.2. NCBI lineage: Eukaryota > Metazoa > Chordata > Mammalia > Artiodactyla > Bovidae > Ovis > Ovis canadensis. The sequence continues at coordinate 664,346 of NC_091246.1, read as the reverse complement.
CATCTATTTCTGTTTCATTGATTATGCCAAAGCCTTTGACTGTGTGGATCACAATAAACTGGAAAATTCTAAAAGACACAGGAACAACAGACCACCTGACCTGCCTCTTGAGAAACCTTATATGCAGGTCAGGAAGCAACAGTTAGAACTGGAGATGGAACAACAGACTGGTTCCAAATAGGAAAAGGAGTATGTCAAGGCTGTATATTGTCACCCTGCTTATTTAACTTATATGCAGAGTACATCATGAGAAATGCTGGACTGGAAGAAGCACAAGCTGGAATCAAGAGTGCTGGGAGAAATATCAATAATCTCAGATATGCAGATGATACCACCCTTATGGCAGAAAGTGAAGAAGAACCAAAGAGCCTCTTGATGAAAGTGAAAGGGGAGAGTGAAAAAGTTGGCTTGAAGCTCAACATTCAGAAAACTAAGATCATGGCATCCGGTCCCATCACTTCATGGCAAATAGACGGGAAACAATGAAAACAGTGGCTGACTTTATTTTTCTGGGCTCCAAAATCACTGCAGATGGTGACTGCAGCCATGAAATTAAAAGACGCTTACTCCTTGGAAGGAAAGTTATGACCAATCTAGACAGCATATTAAAAAGCAGAGACATTAGTTTGCCGAGACATTACTTTGCTGACAAAGGTCCGTCTAGTCAAGGCTATTATTTTACCAGTGGTCACGTATGGATGTGAGAGTTGGACTTTAAAGAAAGGTGAGCACTGAAGAATTGATGCTTTTGAACTGCGGTGTTGGAGAAGACTCTTGGGAGTCCTTTGGACTGCAAGGAGATCCAACCAGTCCATCCTAAAGGAGAGAAGTCCTGGGTGTTCCTTGGAAGGACTGATGCTGAAGCTGAAACTCCAATACTTTGGCCACCTGATGTGAAGAGCTGACTCATTTGAAAAGACCATGATGCTGGGAAAGATTGAGGGCAAGAGGAGAAGGGGACGACAGAGGATGAGATGGTTGGATGGCATCATTGACTCAATGGACATGGGTTTGGGTGGACTCCGGGAGTTGGTGATGGACAGGGAGGCCTGGCGTGCCCTGGTTCATGGGGTCGAAAAGAGTCAGACATGACTGAGTGACTGAACTGAACTGAAACACTAACTTTGGCAAGTGACTTCAGAGTTTTTCTCTAAAGCAGTTACAGGAAATTCACAAGGCTTCTGTCAGCCCAGCTCCACTAAAATGTCACTCCTTTGCGGAATCCAAAAATCCGCCATGTTCTGCACCAAATCTTGCGTTAGATACACTGCAATGAGATAGAAAGTAAAAGGTAAACACCACGGATATTTTACGGTAAGAGATATTCAATGCAGGATAATAAAGGAAACGCTCCAAAAAATTCTGTTCTAAAAATTTATTAAACCATTTATCTTACAGTTTTTAACGGAAACTGGAAGATATTTACGTGTGAAGTTTTCAACACACTAGAAAAGATGACTTAGACATGCAGTTGTGAGGGAAGAGAGAAAAAATAGTTTAAACTTTCCTCTCAAAAGTTGATTCATGGTCGTTGTTCCAGAGACAGGAGGATTCTCCACATTCTCCTCCTGGCCTTACCGGTGAGTCACAGAGAGGCGGGCACGTCCCGCAGCGCGGGTCCCGGAACAGCCGCAGACCCCGAGCCTGGAGTCACGGCTCCGCCGGCGGCTGACGGGCGGGGAGCCGGCTGAGACCCGCGCGCGAGCTGGGCTCCCGCGCCCGGAGGCGAGGCGCGTGCCTGCGTCTCTGCGTCTCCCGCCCACGCGAGTCTGCGATCACCGGAGCCTCCCGCCGCCTCCGCCGTAACCGCGGAAGCCGGAGCGTGTGCACGCAGCGCGGCTGTCTCACCAAGCCCACCCGACCGGCACCCCCGGCCCGGCCCGCGCGTCCCCCGCGCCCCGCGGCCTCAGGGGCCCGCCCGGCCCGGTGACCGTGCGGCGGCCCCCACAGCTCTCAGAGCAGAGCAAAAACTGCACATAACTGCCGCAGGCAAGGCCGACCAGCGGAGTCGCTCGGTGAAGTGTGGTTATCTGAAGAGCAACCATTCGGGCCAATGCCCAGTGGGACAGAGATGGGACGAGAGTATGCTGCTTTTACCAGTGGCAGTGATGCCAGTTTATGCAACTGATACTGAGATACAGCGATTATAAGAACAGAAAGGCAAGGTTTTATTCAAACCAAAACAGCTAATCGTAATTACAAACTCTCAGAACAAGAGCCGGAAGCAGAACTGGCTTCTCTTCGTCACAGCGTTAGTGCCACAGACTGGGATGAACCCTCGATTCAGCTAGTGCCTTGGGTACCAGGGTCTCACGGACTCATCCAGTCCTGAGTCTCTTTCTGGAGGAAAGGGGACTCTCCGCTGACTCACAAGCAGCCTCTCTGGCAAAGCCGCCATCCTGCCCTTTCCAAAGGCAACTGCTGACGGCGACTGGTCCACACGTATACCCGCGAGCCGGATGAGGCTCATGAAACTCACAGGCACAGATACTGGACAGAAGCGGGTTCCGACAGCAGGGGAGAAGTGGGCTGAGGACAGCTGGAGCTAGCAGGGCTAACGCAGGCGGGGACAGACACCGGCCCGGGCTGGGGTTCAGAAGGGAGGCCCGGACCCAGCCGGCGGAGGTCAGCGTCGGGCAGAGGAAGCAGGCGAAGCCCAGGGCAGCCCCCAGGACACCAGAGCCAGAGAAGGCGTGCGCTGGGGGGTCGGGGCAGCCTGCGTCCAGGGAAGGCGTGCGCTGGGGGGTCGGGGCAGCCTGCGTCCAGGGAAGGCGTGCGCTGCTCCGGGGGGCTACTGCTGCTTCTGATGCATGAACACTGACTGAGCTTCAGGAGGAGGTTATGAGGTGGGTCCCAGGAGTGTTAACTGACCCGCCAGGCAGAGCTCCCAGGGGCCCCGCGATGGGTATTAGTGGGCTTCAAGGGCGGTGTAACCAGAGGCTGAGGCTCCCTGGAAACAAGAAAAGGACCCACAGCAGAGGGTCCCACCCCCACTCGCAGAGCCGGAGCAGAGGACCAGCTCTGCTGGGCTCACAGCCCAGCGCCCAGCTCTTACTCAGGGAGGGGAGCTGAGCTCCTGGGCAGAGAACACCCGAGGCCCACGGCACTTAGGTTCTGAAGGGCGAGTCTCCAAAATGCGTGCGGACGTTGACAAAGGTACCGTTCATTTTCAAGACCAAGCGTGGTGATTTCTGACGGGAATAACTGAGGGTCATGTCACACTTTCTAAATACAGACTGTTCCCCTGAACACTAGTTCAGGGAACAAAAATGCCCCCACGTAGAAGTCGGGTTCCTTCCGACGGTTATATTCTTACAGATAAGAAATCCATAAAATAGCAAATTGTCCTCCTATTAGGAGGATTCTCATTCATTCTAGAAATGGAATTTGATTCCTATAGTGATTTGTCATTTAAGCTACTTCCGTCAAAATATAAATAATTACAGTTACTTCTCTTTTAGTCAGCGCTTAAATGCACTTACCACTCACCGCACAGGGGCAGGGTGTCTGCCTTCAGCTGAAGTCAGCCTGGGAAATAGAGTGGCGTGGATGCTGACAGAGCCTGAGCCTTGATCCTGAGCCTTACCGTTTATGTAACTGAGACTATAACTCAGCGCCGTAACGCAAGGAATCGTGGTGCCTATCAAAAATGCAGTTGATGTCCAATGACAAGCAGACTTATTCAGTCACAGTAAGGACTGTGAGTAACACGCAGACTCAGCTCCAGGTGTGCGTACAGAGAGACAGGTCCGGAGACCCCCTCAGGAGAGGCAGGTCAGCAAGGGTGCCGGGCTCCCCGGCAGGCCCCCTGGGTACCCCCACTTAACTGGTCTTTTCTGACTATTTCTAGCAACAACTGCTAACAGGGCCGCTAAGCAACTAAGAGGAGCAGTTTCAAAATTTCCCACTTCTTTGGTTAATCAAAACACAGCTAATTAGTAATGTTTACGGGACGTTGAGCTACAGCTTCCGTAGAAAACAGAAACGGCCTCACCAATAATCTTAACTGGAAAACACACCGCAGTCTTCACCACGCTTTTCACCAGCATCAGAGAGAAAGGCGAGGGGTGGGGAAGGCAGGACTCCGGGGTGCAGAGGCTGGTGCTCAGCACAGGATCGAGGGCACCGCGGCCTGGCCTGGGGGAAGGTGACCTCGAGTGTTCAGCGAGAACAAGCCCAGCCCTCACCAAGCCCGCAGTCTGAGTGACGAGAGTAACCGGCGGGAAATAAGAAAAAGTACAAGGCGGTTTAAACGCAAATGCATTTCCCCATGAAATCCTCTTGCAGTTTTCCTCCAGAAGTTATTTCTTTAACCTGCCTTGGTTCATCTCAGAAAATGCATGTAGATTCTAACTGGTGAGTTTCTGAGGATGCTGGAATCAGATCTCAAAGGACCCTTAGAACCTGTGGTAACCCACGGGCCAAAGAGCAGATAAAACCAAGGAGGGTCTTGGAATGCAGGCACGAGAAAACCAAACCCTCATTGTCCTTCCACCCCCGTGTTGTAACTATTAGAGGAACAGTATAAACTGTCTCCCCTCCCACCCCAGGGAGAAGGTGCTTGCCCCACCCTTCCCCCACCCACCACACAGGCCTCATCCAATCAGCAAGTGACCCTCAAGACCCCGCCCACTCCCTGCACCCTGGTAACAAAGTGCACGCACTAAGGACCCTGTTCAACCTCGGCTCTCCCCCAGGGGCCCGCTGCTCTAACGGAGTCTCCCACTCTAATAAACTTTATTTCCCTCTCATTCTGCCTCACGTCTGGAAATTCTTTTCCAACCCGCGCCCGGACCACGACAGAACCCAAATCCAGGTTCTTCGGGTGGTGGTGGAGGTGTCGGGGGACACACGGTCCCCAGCTCGCATTTGGCTGGAGCCACCCCCACTGCCCACGTCCACGAGCTCAGGGGGAGTGTCTGCTCTGTGCGGACAATACGGCCCTGGGTGCAGAGACGGCCCCACGCGCCTGATGCCATGTGCTTCCTGTGGACCCAGGCGAGCCTCCAGGACACGCACGGCCCTCCTGATTCGGCAGCCAGGGGGCCCAGCCACAGACAGGGAACTGGCTGTGAGCCCACTGACCCGGCTCCCCTCCCTCTGCTCAGATGATAAAGCAGCTCACTGTCTCCGCCTGCCACCCTTCCCTGGAATTCAATCTGTGGAGCTCTGCCGTCAGCCTTGCCTCCTGCACGTCTCCTGGGACATCATGGGACGTGGGGGCTACTGCTGAAACTTTAAGAGCCATATTTATGCTTATGCAGCCACACAGAAATGCAGATATAAAAGGTCGCTATTCCTCATACTTTGCTTGGTGAAACATGGCATATTTTTACATCAGTTCAGTTCAGTTCAGTCGCTCAGTTGTGTCCGACTCTGCGACCCCATGAATCGTAGCACGCCAGGCCTCCCTGTCCATCACCATCTCCCGGAGTTCACTCAGACTCACATCCATCAAGTCTGTGATGCCATCCAGCCATCTCATCCTCAGTCGTCCCCTTCTCCTCCTGCCCCCAATCCCTCCCAGCATCAGAGTCTTTTCCAGTCAGTCAGCTCTTCGCATGAGGTGGCCAAAATACTGGAGCTTCAGCTTTAGCATCATTCCTTCCAAAGAACACCCAGGACTGATCTCCTTTAGAACCTCCTTGCAGTCCAAGGGACTCTCAAGAGTCTTCTCCAACACCACAGTTCAAAAGCATCAATTCTTCGTCACTCAGCTTTCTTCGAAGTCCAACTCTCACATCCATACATGATCACCCGAAAAATCATAGCCTTGACTAGATGGACCTTTGTTGGCAAAGTAATGTCTCTGCTTTTCAACATGCTATCTAGGTCATAACTTTTCTTCCAAGGAGTAAGCGTCTTTTAATTTCATGGCTGCAGTCACCATCTGCAGTGATTTTGGAGCCCAAAACGATAAAGTCTGACACCGTTTCCACTGTTTCCCCGTCTGTTTCCCATGGAGTGATTTTTACATCAGATAGTTTCAATAAATAAGCATACTTTTTAAACTTGATCTTGTAAAATGTTCACGTATCTCCTGAAAAAATCAGGTAATCCCCCATTTTTAAAGATGTCCATCTTGCTTATGACATCACAGACGCCATCAGAAGTTTCATCCCTGTCTCAAAGGTGAGTCACCTAGAAGGAGAGACACGAGGCAGGCACGAAGCACAAGGACAGCCGCCCCCAGTCACCGGGTTACCCGGGGGAATTCCCCCTCACCTGGGGGTCCCGGGTGATCCACCTCCCTACCTAGATGAGGAAGTGGTGATGTTACCAGACACACACTTCACAGGAGCTGACAGACTCTCAGCGTCCACTCAGCACGCTCACCGTGAGATGCACACCCGACCGGCGCTCCCAGTCCCCGAGCGGAAGCCTCCACCGGAGCAGCAGCGTGCATTAAACACAGAAACGTGCGTTCAGCACAAACCAGCCAGTGTCTGAACGTGAAAGCGGGCGCACTGGTGGATCTCTCCCGCGGGGTTTATCCACACGGGGGAGTCGGGGAGGCAGGTAAACCCAGGGCTCAACTCAGGGAAAGAGTGTGCCAGGGAGCAGGTCTAATGCAAAAGAGACGCGGACGCTCCAATCCTGAGCAAGGGACACTCAAGCGAGGCCAAGTTCTCATGATTCAAAGCAGCAATCAGAAAGAACATGTTGTTTTGCTGATTTTAAAAAAACAAAAAAGACGTTTACAGCTAGAATTATAATGGGTTGAAAACAACTTTCTTAAATGTCATCATTGTCTAATTAGAAGCACTAAGTTCTCTTTCTTAACTGAAATGATAAGTAACTAGGCACATTCAGTGATGTCATGGATAGTTTACTGATAGGAAATACAGCAAATCCGCACGGCTGTCCAGACGCCAGGGATTCAGGTGAAAACCAATGGCCATTAGCAGCCAACAGTGCAAAGACATTTAGTGCCAAGGCAGGCTCCATCCACGACTGTGTGCTCTGAACGTCCCTGTGGGGAGAATGCGTAACAGACTCATTTGATTACTGAATAAATGAGCCCCGAGCCTGCTGTGGGCCGGAGCGCTCAGCACCCAGAGCGCCTGGGGGCCCGTGACACCACACCAGAGAGAGCATCCCTGGCCTTGCAGCTCCGTGTTCCTCTTCCAGCCCGAGTCCTCAGGTGCTGACGAACCCTGGGCAGCACAAGGTGCCGGGCATCACGTCCTTGAGACTCTGACTACGAAGGAAGCAGTCATCACAGCTCGGCACACAGGGTGCAGCCCTTGTCTGAGCCCCAGATTTGGTGCCTAAGGAGCCAGCACGTAGCACTCCACAGACTGTTTATTTGAGGATCCGCCACTGACATATTTTTTAAAAGCTGAAGTTGCTGCCAACAGCTCCTCTGGGAGGCGAGTTATGCAGCAAGACAACCCCACTTGGTTCCTGAGCTGTAATCTCAGTGGCTGCAGACGGGCCCTGGGAAAGCCCCTCAGCTCCTGGCCGAGGGCATGTCTGTCAGCCCAGGGGGGACAGAACCCCCAGCCTCCCCTTCTTAAGGACGAAGTTTACTTCCAGCACCTCTTCCCAGTTTACTTTCCATCTGTAACAGCTGCAAATCTCCTCGGTGACAGAGTAATTCAAACAATCAACAGGGAACTTTACCCGAAACTTCACTGCAAGATGTTGCCGTAGCAGCCCAGAGTGGGATAACTTGCTGGGGGAGGCAACTATTTCTACACATATTTAAAGAAAACCACCCAGTCATTAATACCGCCCTAGTTTAGAAGCATGCCGCAACGCGAGGATTTATAAAAGCCTTCAAACCACAATCGCTTGAAACACAGCTCAGTTACCCTACGAAGGCAGCTGAGTCCACGCGGGTGTCTCCTGCCTCTCCTGGGCTTGGGGAGGCTGTGGGGAGGGACCCTACTGGAGGGGGTCCCGCTGGGGGGCTTCTCCTGGGACCCTGTCCTCAGAGGGCTCCCCGACACTCTGCGAGGCTGGGTGCGACTCCAAGACTCTTCCAGAGCTTGTTGTTTTCTCTTCGGGGCACACTGCTGCTTCCCCGCCACGATGCAGAGATTGAAAAGTAAGAGCTGGGGGGCCGTTTGAGGCAGGGCTGAGAAGAGAAGTCACGCACACACGCACCCCGAACTGGTATCATGAATCCAGCACCCAGGGCTGGGCTGCCCCCAGAGTAGCGGGGCTCCCGGCCGGGACAGGGCCAGCGCCAGGGCCAGCGCCGGGCACAGGCCCGCCAGGACCGAGCTGGGCTCCGGGAGGCGCCGCCTCGTGGGTTCAGGGTTCTCCGCGCCCCTGAACCCCCAAGCCCAGGAGCCGCTCGCAGGAACAGCGACTCAACTCGGGAACAGGCAGACCCACGAATTTCCGTCTGGAGGGCTGGGGTGGGAGGGCGGAGGGTCACCGCCGGGGACTCGGGGACGGGGACGCAAGGGGGACGGAGGCGCCGGCAGGCGAGGGGGCGCCAGGTGAGAAGGGGGCGCAGGGAAGGAGGGAGACAGCGGGCAGAGAAGGGACGCCGGCAGCGACCCGGGCGCGAGGAAGGAGGCGCAGCGGGGAAGAGCGCCGAGAGGAGGGGCGCGGGGACGGCAGGGGCCGCGGGGACGGCGGGCAGCCGGGCGCGGGGGTCCCTCGGCGCTCATCGCGCCCGCTCGGCGGGCCCGCGCCCCGGGGCCCCGCGCCAGCCTCCCCGAGCCCGGGGCGCCGGTCCAGCCGCTGTCCGCGCGGGCGGCGCTCAGGCCTGGCTCGGGCTCGGCGGGCCGCGGGTGGGGGGCCGAGCTCCGCCCACGAGCGCCGCCCCGGGCCGCCCCGGGGAGGAGGGGCGCGCGGCGGCCGAGGCGCGGGGGGCGCGCCCGGGGGAGGGGGTGCTGGTGTCTGGCGGCTGCGGACACCCGCCCCGGGGTCGAGCGCTCCTCCCGGCCTGCGCCCCCTCCCCACCCCTCCTCCGGGGAGCGCCCCACCCCCAGGACTTCCCCGCCCTCGGGTGGTCGCAGCCCGAAGCCTTCCGCGTCCCTGGCACCCCTCCCCTGTGGTCTTCCGAGCATCCGGAGCCTACGTCGGGCCCCAGGGACGGTCCAGGAAAGGGAAGAGCGCGGGAGCCTCACCCGAACCGCAAGATCGACTCGGTTCCTCCCGGAGGCAGCGCGGACCTGGGACCCCGGGCGCCCCGGACACTGGGCTTGGGGGTCTCCACCTCCCACTGCCGGTCAGTGAGGACTCGGGCAGGCACTGGCTGGTCGGCCGTCCCCTTGCTCGTCAGGGCAGTACTGGCTTGCGCAGACTCAAGTCATCCTCGTTCAAACGCAAATGACAGTTTGGGGTAATCTCAGGAAACACACACCCGCCAAGCGACCAGCCTTTTAAACGCAGCAAGCAGGTATCTGCCACGCTTTCCAATCCCTGTCTGCCACTCGGCACAGGTGCGCGCAGGCATTCACCTGGGGAAGCCGCCCACGGTTCTCGGAGGAGGGAGAGCGGAAAGTCCAGACGGGGACCATGTGACCTGTCTCTGCAGGGAGAAAGCCCCAGGCAGGGTGGACAGGTGGAGATCGGGCAATCAGAGACTGCTCAGTCTGACTGCGGCCTTTTCCAGCTTTATTGGGAAGTGATTGGCAGCTGCTGTTCAGTGGCTAAGTCGCGCGGCCAGCTCCTTGCGACCGCACTGGACCGCAGCCAGCCAGCCTCCTCTGTCCTCCACTGCCTTCTGGAAGTGACTCAGACTCATGACCATCCAGTAGGTGATGTTACCTAACAGTCTCACCCTCTGCAGGCCCCTTGTCCTTTTGCCAGAGGAAGGATAACATTGTGCAAGCTTAAGGTGTACAAGTCCATCCTAGGCTAGCTGAGGTCACATAACTACCATTTCTTTTTAGTAGTAAGAACGTTCATAATCTGCTCTCTAATAACTTTCAGGTATATAATACAGTCTTGGTAGCGATAGTCTCCGTGCTGTACGTTAGGTCCCCAGAATTCATTCATCTTGTAACTGAACAGTTTGTACTCTCTGATCAACATCTTTGCAACCCTCCAACTCCCAAGCCCCTTGTTACCTACCGAGTCCAGAGTCCAATCTTGCTATGTTCCCCGCAGGACAAGCCAATGGGCTGGAGGTGAGGTGTGGAGGAAAGGATGGCCGATGGAAATCTCACCGCAACGCTCTTACTGGGGTCTGGATGCCAGGTTCTTCTTTAGATCAGAGTGGGGAGGTGAGGAAACAAAGTAAAAAGGCCATCAACCTTGCAAATAAGAAAGGCAAGCCTCAGGGAGGAGATGAGTTAATTTCTTCTTTCCTGCCATCCACAGGTGGACAGGGTTCTGAACAAAGGCACGTCAGCAGTCAGGCAGAGAGACAGGGTTCCCTGAGGCAGGCAATTATGTATGATTATACTAACAAAAGCAACAGAGAGCAAGTCAAAGAAACCTTCCAGCTTGGAGTCACAACTGGCTTTTCCCTGCAGCCCCTTGGTGCTTAAAGATCTACTCTGTTTCTCTGAGTTTGGCTTTTTTTAGGTTCAGTATTTAAGTGAGACCATACAGTATGTGTGGAGAAGGAAATGGCAGCCCAATCCAGTGTTCTTGCCTGGAGAATCCCTATGGACAGAGGAGGCTGGCAGGCTGTAGTCCATCGGGCCACAGAGTCAGACACGACTGAAGTGACTTAGAACGCGTATAGTACGTCTTGGCATCAGGTGGCCAAAGTGCTGGAGTTTCAGCTTCAACATCAGTCCTTCCAGTGAACGTTTAGGATTGATTTCCTTTAGGATGGACTGGTTCAACTTCTTAGCACATAAATATCAACAAATTCCAAAACAATATGAATTGAGCAGTAACATTTATTATCTGAAGACTGCCCTACTCTGTAGTTCTTGTGAGTTTTAGACATAACTCATATTAATATCAGGTTCAATGAAACAGAAATATGGTAATGATCACAAGTGATACTGTTTTTCTTAAATGATAAATAGATTTTTCTTTTACTCTTTAGTGAATTTCTAGTTTAGACAACACCAGGAAATTATGGCGCAAGAAAACACACTTTTTGTGTAACAAATACAGTTTTAAAAACACACCTTAGTTTCCTCTACAGGCAAATGGAGAAAGCAGCATGGGCGTACCTCAAGAAATACAAAGAGTTATTACTACTCCCAGCAATCCTCCTGGGCGAACAACTGAAGGAAATAGAAACAGGATATTGAAGATATCTGCACGCCCCTGTCTACGGCAACATTATCCTCAAGAGCCAAGACATGCAGGCAACTCAAGTGTGCAGCTGTGGATGGACGGGTAAAGAAGCTGTGGAGTGTGTGTGCCTCTGTGTATGCGTGCACTGAGGCAAATGTCAGTTATGTGGTGTGTGCATGTATGGCATGTATGCGCATATGTGTGCGTATTACATGTGTAGATGCTGGATATTATTCAGCCACAAGGAAGAATGGATCTTGCCATTTGCAACCACATGGATGAACTTTGAGGGCATTCTCTCAAGTGAAAGAGAGTAGGGGGCGGAAAAAGAAAGAGAGAAGGAAAAAGAGGGAAAAGGAAGGAAGGGAGGAAGACAGAAAGCAAGTGAGAAGGTAAAGGAAAGAAGGTCCCACAGCAGCGGAGGGGTGGTCCCTGCAGGGCGCTCCTGGAGGAACACGGTGTGGGGGCCCCTTGAGAATCAGCAGTGCTCAGAGGATTCAGAAACTGACCAGGCCTGTGTAGCTGCCGGACAGTAGAGGGCTTTTAAATCAAGAATGGGTTTAGGTGGGTGATCAGTGAGGGCCTATCAGTTCAGTTCAGTTCAGTTCAGTCACTCAGTCGTGTCCGACTCTTGGCAACCCCATGAATTGCAGCACGCCAGGCCTCCCTGTCCATCGCCAACTCCCGGAGTTCACTCAGATTCATGTCCATCGAGTCCGTGATGCCATCCAACCATCTCATCCTCGGTCGTCCCCTTCTCCTCCTGCCCCCAATCCTTCCCAGCATCAGAGTCTTTTCCAATGAGTCAACTCTTTGCATGAGGTGGCCAAAGTACTGGAGCTTCAGCTTTAGCATCATTCCTTCCAAAGAAATCCCAGGGCTGATCTCCTTCAGAATGGACTGGTTGGATCTCCTTGCAGTCCAAGGGACTCTCAAGAGTCTTCTCCAACACTGCAGTTCAAAAGTATCAATTCTTCGGCGCTCAGCCTTCTTCACAGTCCAACTCTCACATCCATACATGACCCCTGGAAAAACCATAGCCTTGACTAGATGGACCTTAGTCGGCAAAGTAATGTCTCTGCTTTTGAATATGCTATCTAGGTTGCTCATAACTTTTCTTCCGAGGAGTAAGCGTCTTTTAATTTCATGGCTGCAGTCACGATCTGCAGTGATTTTGGAGCCCCCCAAAATAAAGTCTGACACTGTTTCCACTGTTTCCCCATCTATTTGCCATGAAGTGATGGGACCAGATGCCATGATCTTCGTTTTCTGAATGTTGAGCTTTAAGCCAACTTTTTCGCTCTCCTCTTTCACTTTCATCAAGAGGCTTTTTAGCTTCTCTTCACTTTCTGCCATAAGGGTGGTGTCATCTGCATATCTGAGGTTATTGATATTTCTCCCGGCAATCTTGATTCCAGCTTGTGTTTCTTCCAGTCCAGCGTTTCTCATGATGTACTCTGCATAGAAGTTAAATAAGCAGGGTGACAATATACAGCCTTGACGTACTCCTTTTCCTATTTGGAACCAGTCTGTTGTTCCATGTCCAGTTCTAACTGTTGCTTCCTGAACTGCATACAGATTTCTCAAGAGGCAGGTTACGTGGTCTGGTATTCCATCTCTTTCAGAATTTTCCACAGTTTGTTGTGATCCACCCAGTCAAAGGCTTTGGCATAGTCAATAAAGCAGAAATAGATGTTTTTCTGGAACTCTCTTGCTTCTTCCATGATCCAGCAGATGTTGGCAATTTGATCTCTGCTTCCTCTGCCTTTTCTAAAACCAGCTTGAATATCAGGGAGTTCACGGTTCATGTATTGCTGAAGTCTGACTTGGAGAATTTTGAGCACTACTTTACTAGCATGTGAGATGAGTGGAATTGTGTGGTAGTTTGAGCATTCTTTGGCATTGCCTTTCTTTGGGATTGGAATGAAAACTGACCTTTTCCAGTCCTGTGGCCACTGCTGAGTTTTCCAAATTTGCTGGCATATTGAGTGCAACACTTTCACAGCATCATCTTTCAGGATTTGGAACAGCTCAACTGGAATTCCATCACCTCCACTAGCTTTGTTCGTAGTGATGCTTTCTAAGGCCCACTTGACTTCACTTTCCAAGATGTCTGGCTCTAGATTAGTGATCACATCATCATGATTATCTGGGTCCTGAAGATCTTTTTTGTACAGTTCTTCTGTGTATTCCTGCCACCTCTTCTTAATATCTTCTGCTTCTGTTAGGTCCATACCATTTCTGTCCTTTATGGAACCCATCTTTGCATGAAATGTTCCCTTGGTATCTCTAATGTTCTTGAAGAGATCTCTAGTCTTTTCCATTCTGTTGTTTTCCTCTATTTCTTTGCATTGATCGCTGAAGAAGGCTTTCTTATCTCTTCTTGCTATTCTTTGGAACTCTGCATTCAGATGCTTATATCTTTCGTTTTCTCCTTTGCTTTTCGCCTCTCTTCTTTTCACAGCTATTTGTGAGGGCCTATAATTGCATGTAAATACTTGCATCTTTCACCACTTTTAATACTCAAGATTTTTCTCAATCGTTCACCTGTTGAACAAGAATTGATTCTTGAATGATATCTTGATGCCTTAGGAGACACCAGGGCTGTGATTCATGCAAGACCATCAGGCCCTCAGGGAGCCAGCATCTAGTGCATGGCTGACAGAATAAGGCCACCACCTCTTACTTGATGGATTACAGGCATTTTATTGCCCACGTAATAAAAATGTCCTTCCCAAGCCGGGTTATGAACACATGTGTCAAATGCTTTGGAGAATGAATGAGTGAACTATAAACTGGTTATGCCACCATATCCTGACCCAAGGAAGAATATTTGGAGAAGATATTTAAATAGACAATAGGTACTAGAATATCCGAATATGTACCTGAATTTTTAGAATAGTCTCCAAATAGAAATGAACTATGAATACATTGAATTTTGACTCATAACCAAGTACCAAACCTTATTTTCAGTTACATAAGTGTACGGAGGCTCTGAGAAGAGAATTAGTTTCTGAACACAAAGATACTTTGATTTTCACAGACTCAAGTAAGATGAATAGAAATTTGAGCAACATGGTATTATTCTCCTCAACTGTGCTGTGATAAAAATAATCATGAGGTGAATTTCTCATTTAATACTTTCTTTTTTTCTTAAAAAGTACATTAGAAATGTACACAGCATACAAATTTTTAAAAGTTTGAATTTCTGATGTATTTACTTCTTGCAGAAAATTGCTTGCATGCTACAGATTTTCTGTTACAAGAAAGTGCTTTAGTAAAACATCCAGCTACAACCAAGTATATGAGATTCTTCTGATTCCTAATTTAATAAGGTGAGCATTCATTTATCTCTGTCATTATTTATTCAAAGATATTCACTGGGCTTGCATCAGGTGTGAGGCTTGTGTTACATGGGAGAACCGCGGCGGTAACACGGACCACATGCTCTCCTGCGTAGAACATGGTGCAGGAAGCGTGAGCAGAAGCTAGGGGTTTGGTGTCCCTTGGCAGTGAGTGTGGGATGCAGGAAATGCTGTCTGCTCCCCTCTCCACCCCTGCTGCGCCCCTCCCCAGTGGCCACTGAAAAGATCTTCATGACCCAGATAACCGTGATGGTGTGATCACCGGACTAGAGCCAGACATCGTGGAATATGAAGTCAAGTGGGCCTCAGGAAGCATCACTACGAACAAAGCTAGTGGAGGTGATGGAATCCCAGTTGAACTACTTCAAATGCTAAAAGATGCTGCTGTGAAAGTGCTGCACTCAATATGCCAGCAAATTTGGAAAACTCAGCAGTGCCCACGGGCCTGGAAAAGGTCAGTTTCCATTCCAGTCCCAAAGAAAGGCAATGCCACAGAATACTCAAACGACCGCACAGTTGCCCTCATCTCACACGCTGCGAAAGCTATGACAAAGGGAGGTGGCAGAGCAGGGCGGGCAGGCGGCTCGCCCAGGCCCCCGTCCCCTGTCCCCAGGGCCGAGAGGGCGTCACGCCCAGCGGTCCCGGCTGACACCCCTCAGTATCCCCGGAAGACACACATTTCCAACAGGACATCTCGAGGTTTAGAAGGCGCCATTCCCTCCCTTTTTCAGAATGACCGTGAGAGTGATTTATTTTTATTTCAGAAGTCCTTTGGCTGAAAATAAAATCGTTTTTCAAAAAGTTACTGTCAAAAATGTGTCATGCGCACCAGCTGTTTTGCGCTCCGATTTAAATTTTTAGCATCTTTTTTCATTTTTTCTTGAACTATAGTCAACATACAATATTGTACGCATTTCAGATGTACAGCAGAGCTTTGACACTTATTTACATCATGAATTGATCGCACAGTAGGTCCAGTCACCACATGTCAGCTGAGTTATTACGCCATTGACTGTCTTCCCTGCGCCGTGTGTTACGTCCCCATGACCTGCTTTATAACTGGACTCTGTCCCTCTTAATCCTCTCCGCCTTCATCACTCATCCCCTGTCCCTTCTGGCAAGTCCACAGAAAAGTGAAAAGACAGCATGTCTGCCTTCCTCTGTCTGACTCATTTCCCTGCTGACACACCCTGTATGTCCATCAGCGCTGCTGCGATTGGGGAGCTTTCATTCTTCTTTATGGCCAAGTAAAGTCCACCGCTGATATTCTACAGAAACAGACATATCCTCTACCGGCTCCTGTCGATGGGCATTTAGGTTGCTGTTGTAAGAAACGCTGTAAAGAACACTGGAGTGTGGATACCTCTCCGAATTAGAGTTTTCATTTTCTTTCATGGAAACACCCACCAGTGGAATTCCGGGCCCTGTTCAGCTTTTGAGGCCCTCCTACTGTTGCCCATGGCGACGGCACCGTTTACCTCCACACAGGGCACGGAGGTTTCCTTTTCTCCGTGTCCAACCCGGAGAGACTGACTAATCTTCCTTTACTGACATGCACGCCGCTATTTCTTACTATTTTATGTCTACAATTGCAGTTTTTCCTAATCTGCATGCAGTTCCATTCAGTGGGGCTTCTACAGGGATAAAAAATGGGCAAGCCATCAGCCTGTCAAGTCCAGCACTGTTTCTTACCGCTTAGGATTCTAGGCTGACAGGACTGAGCTGGGAACAGCAGCCCCTCTTAAACAATCATCATGTCTTTGTTGAGGGACTTTCTTTATATTGCAATAATTCCTCTTCTCTGATCACCATGCCCTCCCCCTATCTTACATGCATATTTATGTATTTATGTATTTCCTTGGAAATATAGAGTGGCGTGTATGTGTGTGTGCTATAGAAATTTTAACATTTACTGATTTACTGTGTTAACGTTCTAACATCTACTGACTTACAGTGCTTTTAGAACTATTTTAATATGGCATATAAACAATGCATTATCTCAAGTACTCCATACAGTCCCACTGTTTCACTTACCTATTTGCCGGGTAAATAAAGGGCACTTCTATAGTCTGTCTGCGGTGCTTTGCTGCCATAGCAACACTTGGTGAAATCCTCTGCCACCTTTGCTCCTGTGGAGGCCTGGAGAGCACCTTGTAAATTACGCAGAATTTACTGATTAGGCAGCAAGTCTTGTCCAAAACTTATTCTTGTTGTCCATCCTTCCCAATTTTCTTCACATTAAAAACATCCAAACTCAGCCTTCATCTCTGTCTCCTAAACAATCATTTTGTTTGCCCAGTGATCTTTGTGCCTGTTACTGCCACTTCCAAATGACTAGACTTCAGCATTTCACACGAGGGGACTCTGATTGCAAAGTGAGTCAGTGCAACCAATAAAGAACAATGGGGAGCTCTCTGCAAATTTATTCCAAAGAAGGAAGACGTACGTTCTGAATGCGGGGAAGTAGTGACTGTTTTGTGAACAGGCTTCAGAATATGGAAGCTTAACTCCTTTCCTTAAGTGGCCAGTGATTTGAACTGAGGAAATGGAGCCCAAACGTGGCACTGCTCTTTGAACATGTCGCCGTGCGGTGCAGCAGGGTTCGATGTGGTGCGTGGCCGCAGGGTGGGGGACAGAGTCGGTGCTACCTGGGCAGACAGTGACCAGTGCTGGGGCCACCAAGGTTTCCCTGGGCTTTCTGTGCAGCGGGCCGGGGCCTGAGAGTCCTCTGTGCACAAGCGGGCCGGGGCCCAAGCGTCCTCTGTGTACAAGCGGGCCAGGGCCCGAGTGTCCTCTGTGCACAAGCTGAGGGGGGGGCCGAGTGTCCTCTGTGCACAAGCCCTCAGCATCCTCCTGAGCTCAACGCCAGTCTCATCCCATTTTACAGATGAGGAGGTGGAGGCCTGTGTATCCCAGAGCTGGTGAGCGGAGCGGGACCTGGGGCTGGAGCAGTGAGTGACCTCAGCCAGAGCCCCGCGCCCTGTCCCTGCACCTGACTAAGGAGGTGCAGCTCTCAGTCCTTGAATGCCTCCTACTTTGGAGAGCTGTTTCAATGACTAACTTGTAACATGCCTGAAATTATCTGAACTATAAACAGGACTCAATAAACTCACTACAGTTGCTACAAATTTCTTTAATCGCTATAATGACTAGTCATATCACAGACTTAAGAGGCCCCATCAGAGACAGCGGAGCGCTGACCCGACCCAGAGGTCGCCATAGTGTCTCCACGCCAGCCCACTCGCCTCCCTTCAGAAAGTGCTGGAACAGAACAAAGACTCCACCCACAGTGGTGCCCAAGGCCGCTGCTTTCAGTGGGCTCTGTGTTACACTGTGTATTATAACACTTCTGCTAACTTGTACTTCAGTGAACTACAATGTGAAGACTCAATAGAAGAAAGTGTCATTTGCTTTAGCAAAAATTAGCCTCTGGCATACAACCAGCACAGAAAGACATCCATGTGGTGTGAGGTTTACAAATGAATTTCGCTGATAGGAACGCGCAGCCTACGGATTAGGGCCCCCGCTACTTTAAGAAAAGCGATTCTTCCTCCCGAGCGCAAAACGCCTACTGCATTATGGCTGGAGCTCACAAAGGCGGCTTGTTCTGAAAGACTTGATAAGCTCACATACAGAACAACGCCCCACAGACACAAGGTTCTGTTAATTTGGAGATCTTTCAGTTCGGTCGGTTCAGTCGCTCAGTCATGTCCGACTCTTTGTGGCTCCATGGACGGCAGCACACCAGGCCTCCCTGTCCATCACCAACTCCCAGAGCTCGCTCAAACTCATGTCCATCGAGTCAGTGATGCCATCCAACCACCTCATCCTCTGTCATCCCCTTCTCCTCCTGCCCCCAATCCCTCCCAGCATCAGGGTCTTTTCACATGAGTCAGCTCTTCGCATCAGGTGGCCAAAGTATTGGAGTTTCAGCTTCAGCATCAGTCCTTCCAATGAATATTTAGGTTTGATTTCCTTTAGGGTTGACTGGTTGAATCTCCTTGCAGTCCAAGGGACTCTCAAGAGTCTTCTTCTACACCACACTTCAAATGCATCAGTTATTTGGTGCTCAGCTTTCTTTATAGTCCAACTCTCACATCCATACATGACCACAGGAAAAATCATAGCTTTGACCAGATGGACCTTTGTTGGCAAAGTAATGTCTCTGCTTTTAATATGCTGTCTAGGTTTTTCATGGATTTTCTTCCAAGGAGCAAGGATCTTTTAAATTCATGGCTGCAGTCACCATCTGCAGTGATTTTGGAGCCCAAGAAAATAAAATCTGTCACTGTTTCCATTGTTTCCCCATCTATTTCCCATGAAGTGATGGGACCAGATGCCATGATCTTCGTTTTCTGAATATTGAGCTTTAAGCCAACTTTTTCACTCTCCTCTTTCACTTTCATCAAGAGGCTCTAGTTCTTCTTCACTTTCTGCCATAAGGGTGGTGTCATCAGCATATCTGAGGTTATTGATATTTCTCCTGGAAATCTTGATTTCAGCTTGTGCTTCATCCAGCCCAGCATTTCACGTGATGTACTCTGCATATAAGTTAAATAAGCAGATTGACAACGTACAGCCTTGATGTAGTCCTTTTCATATTTGGAACCAGTCTGTTGTTCCATGTCCAGCTCTAACTGTTGCTTCTTGACCTGCACACAGATTTCTCAGGAGTCAGGTAAGGTGGTCTGGTATTCCCAACTCTCGAAGAATTTTCCATAGTTTGTTGCGATCCACACAGTCAAAGGCTTTGGCATAGTCAATAAAGCAGAAGTAGATGTTTTTCTAAAACTCTCTTGCTTTTTTGATGATCCAGCGGATGTTGGCAATTTGATCTCTGGTTCCTCTGCCTTTTCTAAATCCAGCTGGAACATCAGGGAGTTCACGGTTCACTTACTGTTTGTTCTTTAATTGCCTGGTAATATTTTAGAACTGATTTTCAGTATCACCTTTGAAAGTCATTTTACCCAATTTCCTCCATTAAAATGGTAGAAAATACAGAAAGGACTGAACTGCTGCTTTCTTGAGCTGAATCACCATCAGACTGACTCTTAAATGTTGGGGTCCTGTGAAGCCCGGCCGCTTCTTAGCATGCTGTTTGCATTCTGCCTCTGAGCGCGTTAAGGTGAGCGGGGAGTGTCTGCCTCTGAGCGCGTTAAGGTGAGCGGGGAGCAGGGCTGCTTCACTGCCTTGGATGGCTTTCTGTTGCTGTTGGCTTTGTTCATTTTCTAATATTTTCTAACTGCCAAAGTCCAGCTGAAAGGACACAGACGCATAGATTTGTGGTTGTACATTGTGACACACGCCTCTGTCCTAGGGGCACAAGTAAACGGAGGAGGTCTTTCATCAGAAAAAGTGTGGAGCTATAAAATGTCTAATCCATTCGCTCTGTAAATTGAGAATAGAAATTCAGGATACATTCAGACTGGTGTCAAGAACTCCTCCTCCCAGACCCTGCTGTTGTAGACATTTGCCTTGTTCTGTAGGCACTTGTAAACACCATTAGGCACCTGTTCTAAATGGTTATTTTCACCTTTTGCATTGCCTCAAGTCTTCAGGCCATTGTAACAAAGCACAACAATCTGGGCAGCCTAAGAGACACTTCAGGTCTCACAGTTTTGGAGGCTACAAGTCCGAAATCAAGGTGTGGGCCCGGCCCCTTGAGACTGGAGACCTGAGAGGTACCCTTCAAAGGTCTTACTGATTCTGAAATGTGACCTGATGCTTTGGACAGAAACAGGCAAGTCACTTCAGTATTCTTGCCTTGAGAACCCTGTGAGCAGTATGAAAAGGCAAAAAGACAGGACACTGAAAGATGAACTCCCTAGGTCGGTAGGTGCCCAGCATGCTACTGGAGATCAGTGGAGAAATAGCTCAGGAAAGAATGAAGAGACGGAGCCAAAGCAAAAACAACATCCAGCTGTGGGTGTGACTGGTGACGGAGTACAGTCCGATGCTGTAAAGAGCAATGTTGCATAGGAACCTGGAGTGTCAGGTCCATGAATCAAGGCAAATTGGAAGCAGTGAAACAGGAGACGGCAAGGGTGAACATTGACTATAAGAATCAGCAAATTAAAATGGATTGGACGGGTGAACTGAACTCAGATGACCATTGTATCTACTACTGTGTGCAGGAATCCCTCAGAAGAAACGGAGTAGTCCTCACAGTCCAAAAAGTCTGAAATGCTGTACCTGGGTGCAGCCTCACAAATGACAGAATGATCTCTGTTCGTTTCCAAAGCAAACCGGTCAGCAGCACGGCAATCCAAGTCTATGCCTCGACTAGTAATTCTGAAGAAGCTGGAGTTGAACGGTTCTGTTAGGGGAAGCGCACTGATTGAAGCCGCCCACCGTGGCCAGGCACCATCGTAACCATCTGCATGAGTTGTTTTATGACAGGAGATCCTGATAAGGAACACGGAACTAATAAGCTACTACCAACCGGAAGAGCCCGGGAAATGTGGAAAGGAGACACCGCGTGTCCGTCCACTTCCCAGAATCCCTCTCGCTAGCATCCGTCTTGGCTGAGCGATGCGTGCGCCGCCAGGAAAGACGCTGAATTAGAAAGACTGGCCAAAGACCACCCGGAAACTAATCCCATCACCATAAAACCCAAGACTGCGAGCCACGCGGCAGAGCATTCTGGGTTCCCTTACCCTGCTGCTCCCCACCCGGGAGCCCTTTCCCAGCAAAATCTCTTGCTTTGTTAGCACATGTGTCTCCTCTGACAATTCTTTTCCGAGTGTTAGGCAAGAACCCGCTCTTGAGGCCCTGTAGGGGGGCCTCCCACTTCCTACCACAGTATGAAGACCTATAAGACCTTCTAGAACTAACACCAAAAAAAAAAAAAATGTCCTTTACATCACAAGGAACTGGAATGCAAAAGTAGGAAGTCAAGAGATACCTGGAGTAACAGGCAAGTTTGGCCTGGGAGTACAAAACGAAGCAGGGCAAAGGCTAAGAGTTTTGCCAAGAGAACGCACTGGTCATAGCAAACACCCTCTTCCAACAACACAAGAGAAGACTCTACACATGGACATCACCAGATGGTCAACACTGAAATCATATTGATTATATTCTTTGCAGCCAAAGATGGAGAAGCTCTATACAGTCAACAAAAACAAGACCAGGAGCTGACTGTGGCTCAGATCATGAACTCATTATAAAATTCAGACCTAAATTGAAGAAAGTTGGGAAAACCACTAGACCATTCAGGTATGACCTAAATCAAATCCCTTACAGTTTTACAGTGGAAGTGACAAAGAGATTGAAGGGATCAGATCTGAAGAAGTAAAAGGCAATGGAGAAAAGGAAAGCTATACCCATCTGAATGCAGAGTTCCAACAGATAGCAAGGAGAGATAAGACAGCCTTCCTCAGCCATCAATGCAAAAGAGAGAGGAAAACAAGAGGATGGGAAAGACTAGAGATCTCTTCAAGAAAATTAGAGATACCAAGGGCATTTCATGCAAAGATGAGCACAGTGAAGGACAGAAATGGATGGACCAAAAAAAAAAAGAAATGGATGGGCCTAAAAGAAGCGGAAGAGATGAAGAAGAGGTGTCAAGAATACACAGAGGGACTATACAAAACAGACCTTAAAAGCCCAGACAAGCACGACGGTGTGACCACTTACCCAGAGCCAGGCATCCCGCAGTCCAGAGTCAAGCGGGCTTAGGGAGCATCGCTACGAACAGAGCCGCTGGAGGAGGTGGGGGTCCAGCTGACCATGTCCGACCCTAAAGGATGATGCTGTGAAAATGCCACACTCAATGCGCCAGTATATTTGGAAAACTCAGCAGAGGCCATAGGACTGGAAAAAGTCAGTTTTCATTCCAGTCCTGAAGAAAGGCAATGCCAAAGAGTTTTTAAACTACCGCACAATTGCACTCATCTCACATGCTAGCAAAGCTTACTTCACTGGAGCTAATAACTCTTCAGAGCAAGGAATGTCCTTAACATTGATTCACTTTCCTGATCTCCTAATGTGTACTTTTTGTCTCTCCCTGGCTTAGTCCTGGAAGGTTGACCGTTTCTAAGAATCTGTCCGTTTCTTCCAGGCTGTCTGTTTTATTGGCAGATCGTTGCTCATAACAGTCTCTCTTGGCCCTTGTATTTCCGCATTGTCTGTTGTAACCTCTCCATTTCTGTTTCTGATTTTCTCAATTTGAGGCTTCTTTAATATGTACTTTTTGTCTACACCGTGACAAACATTTTGAACCTTTTCAATTGAACAAGCACAGGCTTTAGCTTTTCATTTTCGTTTTCCAACACCAAACATTTTGCACCAAATTCCTGAACCTTTGGCAGCAGCTGTTAACAACCGGTTTCTCACGGTTTGCTTTCCAGGGAAGCATGAGGACTGTTTCAGCAAGACCGATTTGCTGCTGTTTTGCTGCTATAAACACACAGAGCTGAGCTGTCAGGAGCAACTCCCAATACCATGGGGGTTCCTCGGCTTTTAGCCAACTGCCCTGAAACAGCTGAAATGTCCACAATTCTTCATTCACTTAACCTCATGGAAACAGAAGTTGGATCTCCTTACTAGATACAATTTCACTACAAATGCTTTGCATAACTTTATTTAAAGAGTATCAACATTTAATAGAAGAATCCATGTGAGTTTTTCCACTCTGACTTAATGGAAATGTCAGAGAAGAAGTAGAAACATAAAATCTGCACTACTGGAAAGTGTTAGACCTACGCAGATGCGCGTGCACAAAGCTATTTCGTGTATCTGATCTCGCTGTGTTTCCAACAGCTTTCAGGCGTAGGTGGAAAGGCAGACAGAAGACTCGCAGCCGGTGGAGAACGTGAGCCCTCGGAGCTGGCCCGGCAAACAGCTAGCTCTCAGCTTAGCGTGCGTTTCACCTCCCGAGGCTCCACCTGGAACAGCGCCGTAAATTTCCTTCTCTGATGCTTTACCAGGATCAGGTGACTGGAAGCCGGTGGAGACTCGGCCACACTGGCGGGTAGGGGGTAAGGGGTTCATCTGTCCTCACAGGCCCAGGGCAGGGCTGCCTCGAGGACGCACCCGCTCTGGGAGGCCAGAGCCAGGCCTGTGGTTAGAAGGAACCAGTCTCAGCACTGCTTCCCAGACCCCTGGACACAGTCCTGGAGCAGCCTGAGAGCCGAGTAGCAGGTCATGGCTGTGCTGTGGCTGTGCGTTTATGTGCGTTTTCTCATGAAGCCAAGGCTTTGGGGTATTTTAACCCATGAATTCATCTTTACTCTTTAACTAGCATACACCTAGTATAGAAGTAGAATCAGAGTGAATGTTTATTAAATAGTCGACGCGTGGGCTGTCTTCCATACTTCGGAAGGCAAGTTGTTACATCTGAACTGTGAGAATTTAAATGTTTAGAAAATCGGAACTTAAACAGCAATACTAAAAATAAGGTGTATTAATTTATGACATACTTTTAAAGTGATGAGTGTGCTGAGAGCTCTCGGAGGAAGCGGGACGGGCCTGCTGCACCCTTCCCCTTGGAGAGCACGCAGTGTGGCCAGGGGGCTGTTTTATTATGTTAGGGTGATTTATCTTTACCAGATGGAGGTGCGATCAGCTCTGTAGAAATGAACAATATATTATTTGCAATATTTCAGTGTCCAGAAGATTCTGTGCCCTTGCAAACTCACACAAGGATATCTTTTCAAAACATTTGGATGCTCAATAGGTGTCAGAAATATATTTCCTCAAAAATTGGTCCTCGACACAGGACTAGTTACGAGGGTTATATACACAGCAAAGCACGGAAAATTGGTAAAAGATTCCTCCAGGACACAGTCCTGCTGCAGTCTGGACCACCATCGGGCTCTGCACCTGCTCCAGCGTCTGTGAGGGCCCCTCATGGCTCTGTATTCCACCCATCCCTGGAACATCTCTTGTCCTCCGTTTGCATCAAATCTTGATGCCGAATGAGTTATTCTGGAAACTCCAAGCCTTCAGCATTCGTAGAGGATGTGGTGTTTCTTTACAAAATCACCCCCTGTTTTCTCTTATACGTATCCCAAGGTATGTCAAAAGAAATGAGCTAATCCAGATATTTTGAAATCCGGAGAAACGTTACTCAAAAGTCCTCGATTACTCTGACCGTTGATGTAAATGTTCTCAGGTACTGTTCCTCCTGTGAGTGTGGTTTACATGAAAAATAAGTTCCTATCTACT
This sequence comes from Ovis canadensis, assembly GCF_042477335.2. Lineage (NCBI taxonomy): Eukaryota > Metazoa > Chordata > Mammalia > Artiodactyla > Bovidae > Ovis > Ovis canadensis. The sequence goes on along the minus strand of NC_091246.1, from coordinate 639,648 downwards.
ACTCTCTACGATGCTTTCCCAACTGAAATACGTTTAAACTCTCGTGCATGTGATTATAAGTTGATGCCATATCTATTGCTATATAATCCCCTCAGGGTGCAGCGTCAGATGTATTTAGCTTGTTTGGCCCTGTTGAACACTGTGAGAATGTATCTTATACGTCCACCTGATGGGGTCCTGCAGGGAGCAGATGCTTGACCCGGTGTGGCCCTGTGAGGCTGCCTTTTGAAGACACTCACTGCAGGTCACTGAAGAAAGCAGATTGTCCTCCCCCGTGTGGGTGGGCCTCATTGAATCAGTCAACAGCCTGGGATGAGCAGATGCTCTCCCAAGTGAGCGAGGAGTCCCTCTGCCTGAGGACCCTCTCTCTGGACACAGGCTTTTCCCGGAAGAAACACCAGTCTATCCTCAGTCTCGAGCTGGCGGCTTACCCGGCCCATCTGGAGACACTTCAGCCTCCAGCATCACACGGGCCAGTTCTTTACATGCGTGTGTATCCTGTGTGTGTCCCAGATACCAAGTGGCTCTGTTTCTCAGGAGGAGTCTCACTAATACCGAGGCTTCAGATGCACGCGGCCTTTGCAGTTCTGGAGAGGGTCACAGAGAGAATCCCTATGCATGCTTCTTTACACATTTGCTCATTCCCAGTAGCAGTCTTCAGTGAAATTCACCCAGTATCTGCACATCCAGGAGGTGGTCGTACTTTAAATTTCTCGTTCAGGGCATTTCTTTCAGAAAGAAAATTTCTTTTTAGTGGAACTCACTTTCTTAGAATTTATTTGTCCTTTTGTCTCTAGTTTGATAGTTACTATTTGATATTTTCTAGTTTAATAGTTACCATTCTACACAAAACCGGAAGGCAAAGCTCCTGCCCTTCTGTCCTGAGTGGTACTCCATAAACGCTCTGCACATAGTAGGTGCCCACAGATGTCTGCGGAAGGGATGTGTGAACAACGAAAACTCCAAAACTCAAGTGAGGTGACTTTATTTTTGCAGCTACAGGTAAATCAGAAAATTACTCACTTCTGGAAGCTGTCTCTAGAGGTATGACTACATTTTGAAACAGATTTATTTAAGCCTCATGGTATATATACATTCATCCTTCTCAGAGCTGAGACCTATTTGCTGCCACATCTTACCTGAATTGTGAACTGAAAATACAGCTCTCAAGGAGCTTATGTACAAAGTATCAAATGTAGGCACCTGTCGGGGAGCAGGAGGCAGGGTCTCTGCAACGTCTCCCCTGGTGTGGCCTCTGCGCTGCTCAGGACAGAGCTCAAATGGCAAAGTTTCCCTCTTCATGAAGGGATTGTTTTTCATTTGTTTCTTTTCATAGTGGTTTTTTTTTCCCCCAAGAGCACAGCCACTGTGACCCTGGGAAGATGTTTGCTTTGCACGTTGCAAGGATCCTCACCAGCCTTCTCAGGTGGTGATGCCTCGTTTCCTGGGCCTTCTCAGTCCAAGACCCCTTGCCGGGAGCCAGTGTAAGGAATCCCGCCCGTGACAAGGTCATGAGGAAGGAAGCTGACATACGCAAGGCGTGCTCAGACTTCAGGGACCCCTCTGGAAATTCCTAAGCATGTACCCCAACAAAAATCTGCCGGCTTTTGTGCTCTGCTTTTCCACTCTTCTGACATTTTCTGGAAAAAGTCAATTCAGGGCTTTAGTCTTCTGCATTTGAAAGAGTGTTTCCATCCAAAAAACCCTCTGATGGCTTTCTAGCCTGCCTGCAGGACTCCTACAGCTGCGCATGTGATTGTTTGAGGTCTCCTGACCGCAGGAGGCACAGGAAGCTTAAAACATCCTAGGAATGTAGGAGCTTCCGAGGAGTCAAAATCTTTAGAATAGGACTGATTAAAGGTTTCATTTGTTGAGTCAATATTTGCTGCCAAATTTTCACATCCTTTAGTTGTAGATATAGTTAGAAAAACAAGTAGTAGACCTTGTGTTAGCAACATTAGATCTTTGAGTTAAGTACCTTCTTTGTTGTGTCCCACTGCACCTTTGTTCTATAGAGATGTAACTTTAATGTTAATGCTTTAAGGAGATGTAGATTAAAGAAAAACACTTCAGGGGAAACAAGATTAACATTCATTAAGGAAGAGAGCCAAAAAGTGTTAACAAGCCTCTTTGCCAGAAGATAATGTAAATCACCTGAGACCTTTTGCATACCAAATGATGTAGAGAAAGAGCCTGAGCTGCGAACGCTACATAATCTTGTGTTACCCATTGATCTCTGTGTTTTATCAAAAGTATAAAAGGCCTTCTGAACAATAAAGGATGGGGCCAGCTTCCCGGGGCCAGGGGCCGGGGGCCCGGGGCCAGCTTCTTGGACCAGCTTCTCTAACTAGTCTCCCGGCCTGGTTTCTTGGCACTCTGGCTCCCCCCGTGTCTCTCTCTCTCTCTTTCTTCTTCTCTCTCTTTCCCTCTCTCTGCTCTTTACTTTAACTTCAGGCTGAATCTCCACCTGGAGCGCGGAGGCTCGCCAGGTCTACTTACTTGCCCCGGCTGTTAAGACCCTCGAGAAAGGGAGCTTAAGGCGAGGCACCCTTAGATATTCAAGCGGGCACCAGTGGCCCAACGTAGATGGTGCAAATTCCTTGTCTGGAATTTTATTGGCCTTCCGCGTAAACCAAGCTATTCAGCCCTCTTCCTCCACTTAATCTTCTTACTACACGATAGTTTCTTAATCTAATCTTTCATTAATAAATAAACAAGTCTTTCCACGCCGACGCCGTCCACGCTTCGAATTCCCTGGATCCACCGGGGCTGGACCCCGGCAACCCCTGGGCATTTCACTACCAGAAGAATTTTCAAAATTACCAGCATGCCATATGCTCTTACACACCCCACAGGCACACCCCCCACACACTTATGCTCATGCATGGACTTCCCTGGTGGTGACAGTGGAGAACCCGCCTGCCAACACCGGAGATGCGGGTTCGATCCCCTCCACAGCGGCTCATGTCCTGAGGCTTCACTTCCCCTAGAAACTTCCAGAGCCTCCAGAGTGGGGTCAGCCGTTCCTCCAGGACCCAGAGCAGCTCTGCTTGTCCTTGGGCTCCTGGCCCTTCACAGGTGTGCCTCCCACCCCCCTGGGCTGAAAACGCCATCGAGGGAGCCATGTCTCTGGTGTTCAGCGGTGCGTCTGCCACTTGCAGCAGGGTGTTAGGCACGGAGGATGTGAGAGCGTGTGTGTGTGCGTGTGTGTGTGAACGCGTACATGTGTGTATGTGTGTCAGTGTGTATAAATGCGTGCATGCGTGTATGTGTGTCAATGTGTGCATGCGTGTATGTGTATGTGAGTGTGAGCGTGTGTGCATGTGTGAGTGTGTGTTTGTATGTGTGAATGTGTACATGTGTGTGAACATGTTACATGTGTGTATGTGTGTGTACACACATGCATGTGTATGTGTGAGCGTGTACACGCGTGCATGTGTATGTGTGTGTGAGTGTGTATGTGTGAATGCATACGTGTGTGTGAGTGTGTCTGTGAGTGCGTACATGCATGTATGTGTGTGTGAGTGTGCGTGTGTGTTTGCGCGTGTGGATGCACACGTGTGTGTGTGTGAGTGTGCGTGGGGGGAGTGTATGAGCATCAGGACTGTTCAGTCACTCAGCCGTGTCTGAGTCTGCAACCCCGTGGACTGTAGCCTGCCAGGGCCCTCTTTTCATGAGATTCTCTAGACAAGAACGCTGGAGTGGGTTGCCATTTCCTTCTCCAGGGGGTCTTCCCGACTCAGGGATCAAACCGGCATCTCTCACGTCTCCTGCACTGGCAGGCGGATTCTTTACCACTGCGCCACCTGGGAAGCCCATTTTCTATCTATAATCTATCGACCGTCTACCTACTACCTATGTGACTATAGATCTATCCGCCCATCTCTATCAGATGCTCTGGGTCATCTCGAGAGAATTCACGGTGCCATGCAGACGGTGAAGTCTTCAGTGAAAAGCGCGGCTGGTCCTGCCTGTCCAGCTGAGCAGACCCTGCCCTCTCTACTCATCTCCTGCGATTCTCTGCATGTAGACATCTTGCTTCCCCATAAGAGTCCTGACTCTTTAGGGTCCACAGTCAGGCTTTACCTTCCCGACACCTCTGGCAGGTACACTGTGAGCACGTAGCCCTTCCCAGTCCAAGAGTCATTAAATATTTCAAGTCATTAAATATTTCCTGCAAATATTTGCAGGAAAAGGATCTACGGCCCAGATGATCCCACTCCTACGAAAGTTTTAAACATCAGAAGGCATTTTCCTTTTCAGCTGGAAAAAAGCAGGACTGTTTTATGTTCATCCTGCATAAGTAGCGGAAAAGGTCTCTCGTGAAGGCCGGAGGGGACCCTTGCCGGTTGCTGTTTGGATGGGGAAGGGGGTGAGCAGGCGGAGAAGTGGGGTCTTCATGATGCTCTGGGTGGGGAGGGAGTCTGATGCCCAATCTCGCTGCTCAGACTTGGCGAAGGGAGTCTGTGAGACCCTGCAGTCTCACCTGAGGAAGCTGCTGCCAGCCTCTCCACCTGCTGCCAGCTTCACCTCTCTAATCTACAGAGACAGATGTGCCACGCGAACGGAAAAGAGGCTATTCATACTTATGAGAGCTTTTTCCCACAGAGAAAGAGCTTTTAAAATGCTCTCAAGAGCCATATTGAATTCACTATATTTTTCTGAGAGTAGAAATCATGGCCACAGCGACAGTCACAGGTTTTAGTGCGCATTTCTCATGAAACACGACTGCTTTCATTGGACAAAAGAGGTTCACCCGTCTGTTTCGAAACACACATTGTGGACAGCTAGAAATGGATGGAGAAGTAAGTCATATTGACTTTTCATGAACTGATGGAATAAAGTAAACTTCTGAGAAGTTTCAGGGAAAATTGATTCTACAATTGTCAGAAATCCATGCACTTCAGCCTTGCATGGCTATTAAAGTGTGAGAAACAGACATTGAGCTTGGACACCAGAAGTTTAGGGTTTTAAACCTCAGACTCTTGAGATCCTGCTTGTGTTTTATCATCGGATGACACAGCCTTGTGGCTGGGGGGATTCTAACCTCCTATGTCTGTACTAACAAAGCAGTTATTAAAATATCCACTTGCATTTTCATTGTCAAGCAGTGAAAGACATATTTATACCAAATCATTTTGGTATTTCTTCCAGAATCAATCACCGCAAGTTAGATTAAAAGAGAGAGCCCCTTGGTAGTGCCAACGCAGAACATCCCCCTGCACAAAGATGCTGCAGAGTCCCGGCACAGGACAGTTTTGAACAACAACAAAACGCTGAGTGCTTTTTTGGGAAGGGAGAACGATGTTAGTCCCTCGTTCGAATAACGCTGTGGAAAGACTTACAGCCCATGAAGAGGACAGGACACCATCCATCCCCCAGTGGGGCTTCCTGGACTGAGACTGGGTCACTGATAACGTGCGAATGTGTTGATGGAACAGCCTGAATGTTTCTAGTAACTGCAGTCCTGAGCCTCATGGTGAGTGGATGCCTGCGCATCCCAGCAGGTGACCTGATGCCTGTCTGCCCGGGAGGGCTGGAACCTGCTGCACTCTCCCACCCCTCCCCCCAAATGAAGACCAAGGGCTGAAGTTCCAAGGCTAACTGGCTGGTTAATGGTAAAATGTTACCTACTGTAGTGGACAAGTCCACTAATTCCAGCGGCTTGGGATGGCGAAGCTGTTTCACGCCTGAGTCTGTGTTGCAGGGCTTTGCAGTGGGAGGTGCTGGGAATAGCAGGAGTGTGCTGGGGGCAGGGGAGGTGCTGGGGGCAGTGGGAGGGTGCTGGGGGCAGCGGGAGGTGCTGGGAACAGCGCCGAGTCTGTGAGCCCGGTGAGGAGGGGACTGGTTTGGGGTCTAACTGGCCCACCCACTCCAGCGGGCAGCAGCGCCCTCTTCTCCTTCTCCCCACGAAGAGAGACACTCTTCCGTCTTCTCTGAGGGAGACAAGCAACGTCCCACTCGGCCTGACTCCCACTCCAGGCGCAAGACCTCTGCACAGTGAGGAAGCCCCAGGCTCCCGGTCCGGGGAGCCCGAGAGGAATCTGGCCAAGGTCGCGGTGGCGCCCACGGCATCTTTGGACAGACGCTCCTCCTGTGCCCACTTGGGTGAGCCGCTTCTCTCGGCCCCTTCGTTTACGACCTGGTTCTGTAGATGCACATCCAGACGCAAATCAAATCCCCTTTGTCCTTTAGTGAGATTTCTTTTCACTTTAGATGCAATTTAAGGAAAAAGCAATTTGGGAAATACACCTTCGTGTCTTGATGACTTCTGATGTGAACCTGGAAATTATTTCACCTGCTTAAACATTTCTTAGAGATTCATCACTTGAATAAAATGTTAATTTTTAATATGCTGATAAAAGGAAATATCCTTTGGACAGGGCAGAAGCAGATACAATACAGCAAGTATCGTCATAAAGACGCGGCTGAGTGGGGTGAGAAAGAAGGGAGTCAGCTCGTGAGGGCCGCAGCAGCAGATGAAGGGGGCTCAGGCGGCTGAGAAGGCGGCGGCCGGCTGCTGGCAGCACGTGAGACCGGCCATGAAGTCCGCCTGGAATCCCACTAAGCCTGCATGCGCAGCTCGGGGACCATCTCAGCCCTGGTTCCATGAGCTCCTGAAGGCTCCTATTTCTTTGTCTAAGTGCATGTATGTAGGAAACCCTGCGTCTCTAAGGGCTCAAGCTGTCCAGATTGATTTAAAGTGTTTGTCAAGGATTATCAGAATAGGGTCTGCTCATTTAGGTGCTGAAGGAAAGAAATACTATTCATTCACAGTCACACTTCTTTTCTTTACCAACATGACCTATTCTTAGATAAGGAGAATTATAAAAATACAGATAAAGTTTAGTTGAGTAGTACTTACTGGGGAATGGCTATAAATGTATCTCTCACATTATAAAATTACTCTTTAGAGAAAAATAAGTACGCTTTTTCTTTCTAACTGAACAATGAATGGCTAACTGGTTAAAATAAGTAAATACCTACTGTGTGTCCACCGTGGGCGACCCTTTGCCTGGAGCTGGGGAGTGAGGGCAGGAGGAGCTCGTCCCGAGCAGCGCAGGGTGGACACAGAAGGAGAGAGGGGCCTGAGACGATGCGGCTGGGCCACGGTTCAGGGGGGCCTCAGGAGCTGGGGACAGTGCCTGAGAGATCGGGGGGAACTGAGGAGCTGGGGTCAGTACCTGAGGGTTCTGGGGGGGATCTGAGGACCTGGGGTCAGTACCTGAGGATTCAGTGGGGCCTGAGGACTTGGGGTCCAGTACCCGAGGGTTCAGGGGGCACCTGAGCTCCTGGGGGTCCAGGAGCAGGCTGTGGGTGGCTATGCTTCTGGGGGAGGAGAGGAGTCCTACAGAGGCAGGGGGTGGATGCACGGAAGAGCCCAGATCTCACAAGATCAAAGAGGAAGCTAAAGACAGAGGTGCAAACCAGTCCTTCTCGTTACAATAGTCTTATCAGCCACCACCAACAGCGTCTGGACTGAGAGCAAGCCGGAGAAGGCAGCAAAAGTCGGGAAAGACTCTTACTAGAAGAAACTACAAAATGAGACTCGAAAGATGAGAGTTTCTGAAGATGCACTGCAAAGGAAATCACCATGAAGCAGAAGAAAACTGAGCCCAGTGCTAGACAGTAGGTTAAACAGCCTCACCAAGCATTTGTTGTAAGAAGAAAACGCTTTCATTCAGGTTTATAGAAACGGACAAAGACAGGAGTAATTAAAATAACGAAAAACTGTAGCATTGAAGAAAGACAAGAAACAACCGAAAACATTGCATTAAAAGTCAGATGAATAAAGAGGGCACAGAGTGAAGATGGTGAAATGAAGAGAGACGAGAAGAATCGGCGCGCGAGGGGTGACAGCGCCCAGGGCAGCTGTCTCGCACGTTCTGCCCGGTTTCCCAGCTGTTCACGTCCGAAGCTGAGCTTGGCCCGGTCACTTCATTGTAGCTGGTAACAGAGTCAGTCTATTATTTTTTAAATTAGGGGAAAAAGCGCAATGCTTTAGTTTCTTCTTATGAAATATATTTTTAGAAAAGTCTTGTTTAATTGAACAAATAAAAGGATGAACAGGGAAAGAGAGGGATGGGAATGACTCCTTAGCTAAATTCTAAATGGAATCTAACACGGCCGCCTCCCCCGGGTGCCTGTGGCCCTAGGGTGCTTTCTTTTGCCTTTGCTGTGTCTCTTCCTTCAAAGTCCTCGTAACAACGGGCTGAGCTCTGGGCGTCTGCGTCTCTCCAGATCCACACGCTGGCATCTTCACTCCCAGTGTGATGGTGCTGGAGCTGATGGCGGGGGGGACTTCTTAATGGGATGACGTCCCTGGTGAAGCAGATCCCTGAGAGTGCTCCCTGCCAGGTGAGGAAAGGAGGGGAGACCCTGTCCCCTGCCCGGTGAGGACACAGAGGGAAGACCCTGCCCCCTGCCCTCTGCCCCCTGCCAGGTGAGGACACGGGTGAGGACAGGGAGGGGAGATTGTGTCCTGAGCAGGGCCCTTGCCCCACTCGCCTGGATCCTGGCCTCGGACGCCAGCCTCCGGGGTGCAGGGGCGCCGGCGTCTCTCGCTCACAAGCCCAGAGTCTCTGGTATTTCGCTGTATCTGCCTCAGCTGCAACTAAATTCTCTGTTTGCTTTTTCGGCGTTGAAAGTCTGATAATTTTACTCATAGGAAAGAAACTTCTTAAAACAGCACATAATTTATCACTGGGCAGTGACCTGGTGTCCTTCATCCTCATCAGACATAAGTTTCTCGCACTGATGAGCGGTGACTCAAGTCACATGAGCCTGGGTTTTAGAAGGTGGTGGAGTGGACAGGGGAGCCTGGTGGGCCGCAGCCCATGGGGTGGTGAAGAGTCGGACACGACTGAGCGACTTCACTTTCACTTTCTTGCGCTGGAGAAGGAAATGGCAACCCACTCCAGTGTTCTTGCCTGGAGAATCCCAGGGACGGGGGAGCCTGGTGGGCCGCAGTCCATGGGGTCGCACAGAGTCAGACACGACTGAAGCGACTCAGCAGCAGCAGCAGCAGACTCCCTCCAGTTTCGCTGCTGGATTAAGAGGCAGCGCTGAAAGCAAAGCCAGAGAACTGCAGCCGCATCGTCTTCTTTCAGTGAATCAGGAAATGCACTTAAGGGCCAAGAAGAAAGCACCACGGCTATTAGCCTGCATACAACATGCGTATTAAATGCCAAGTGAAACATCCAGGTTGTCGCTGTGAACAGAGAGATATGGAAGTGAATGTTCTTTCCCTCTGAGATTTCTCAAGAAGGAAAATTCTTAATTGGAAAATTGTTTCTACTTTGAATCATGGACATATTTGTTTTATGATAAATAGCAGATTTGTATCTAAATATAGCTTCATCAGAAAAATGATGTAAAAAAAAGTTTTGGCTCAGATTTCCACTTCAGATTTTAATAGGAAACATGTATCATTATCACTTTAAAAGTTTTATATGACGATTTTGAGCATGAAGGTTCAGTTTCAAAAAAAGGTATTTTTAGGCTAATGAAAAAAGTTCAACAGAAGATCAAATATAAAACAGAAATATTACAGTTATTATGTAGCTAAAGTACATTTGAAAAGTATTTTGCCATATCAAACCACATATTTAAAGCTCTATTTGAATCTGTTAGAAGCTGCTCTTCAGAGTGTTCTGACTACCATACTACAGGACGTGTTTGAAGATACCTCTATGCAGGGGATGTGTTTCCGTTTTTCTGCCACCGTTTGGCAACACAGAGCCCTCACGTTAGGCAGCAGACCTGCCCTTACCCTGTTTCTCGTATGGGAATCCCTGCCCCAGGGGATGGCTGACCCCCGGGGGTCAGAGATTTTCCTCCGCTTTCTAATCTTACATAAGATGTTAATTAAGTGTGGGCTGACCTGGGCGCAGAGGCTCCTGGATTGACCAAGACATTTATTCAACTAGTTAGAACCTAAAAATCGTGTTGTGTGACAGCACACGGCTGCTCTAAAAACATGCCGGGTGAAGGCGGCTGCGGGAGTTGGCGCAAGCGCTGAGTTTCCTGCCGGGCAGGCACTGACTCTCGCGGGCGCGTTCCGAGAAGCTGGAGGGCGTCCCTGTTCATCCACAGAAACATTCTCTTACCATAGAGACAATCCTGTAAGAAGTTGGACACAAAGCATCAATGTAACGTTCCCATCCATAATTAATAAAGATATTGTGAGCTGATGTCTATGAAGAACTGACTTCACTCATAGGTGCTAAATTACATACCAACGTTCTTCGCATATTGAACTCCAAGGAAGCAGGTGATTTTGCGAGCAGACACTTCAGAATTGTTTGTATCGTCTAAATGTTTACCATTTGCATTTGCTACTGAAAAATTATTCTGTCAGACATGATTACTGAGGAAACAAACCAATTTCACTTTATTCTGTGGGCTGCTCTTTCCAGCTCAGGAGCGGAGACAGCCTCCAAAAGGCAATGCTTCTGAGTCCCCTGCAGGTGGGGGGCTGCGTTTCCTGCCCCAGTGTCTCCTGTAAGTCTTCTCAAACATTTCTTTCCCTTCAGACAGCGGAGTTGTTCTTTGAACTGAGCTAATTATCACATAAAGGACAGGCTTCCCTTTTAAAGGACTTGACACATTTCTGACTTCACATCCTCTGGGAATGACCTTGGTTTCACGGTGCCTTCAGCTCAGAATGTGTGTGCCGTGGTGTCCTTTGCTCTCGAGATAAAGGAGACGTCGGTTGTTTGGATGTAAGGGAAGCCCTCACGCCATCCCAGTCTTAGAGACGAGCGCGGGTTTTTCATCCGAGTCACAAGGATACCATGTGGGAAGCACCTGTCTTACTGTGTTGATCTGCTGAACTCCTGATGGTGACCTGAAGACCGTTTCCTAGTTTTCAGTTGCGCCTGAGTGTTTCCCGAGCTGGCCTTTTCCGTCCTCCCCAGGTGAGAGCGCTGGTTGTTTCCCAGGCACCCGCAGGGCCCGGGGTGCGGGGCCGGCTCGCGGGGGGCGGGCGCAGGGCCGGCTCGGCCTGAGTCCCCGGTCTGGCGTCCGCCGCCGTGTTGGAACGTTCTCTGCCACTCGCTGTCCTCCCTGGGGTGGGGGTCTGACCGCCCCATGGGACTCGGCTCCAGGCTGCGGCTTGCCCTCCAGCGACCCCTGTGCTTGGGGCTCCGACTCTGGAGAACCAGGGGGGCAGGGGGCTGTGGAGGGGGGGCTTTAAGGCTGAGTGTGTGTCGGGGGCGACAGAATTCGTGACAAAGCTTCACCTTCCCTATCAACAGACACGCTTTACGATGGTCGTAGGAAAATCGGGAACATTTAGTACGAGCATTGAGGCTCCTGTAGAAGTGAAGGTGTTTTTAAAGATAGTCTGGTTTGTTCCTGTCTTGCTGGGTCTTCCTTGCTGTGCACGGCGCTTCTCCAGTTGGGGCTGGGGGCTTCCCATTGCAGGGGGTCTCTTTCAGTGGAGCACAGAGCCCAGGCTCAGTAGCTGCAGAGCGCGGGTCAGTTGCTTCACAGCACGCGGGATCTTCCCCGCCCAGGGATTGAACCTGTGTCTCCTGTGTGGGCAGGTGGATTCTTTTCCACTGAGCCACCAGGGAAGCCCAATAAAGGCATTTATCTTCCAGGAAAGGCAAAGTGGCTCCAGCAAACCCCCCTGAAGGATGCCCAAGACCCAGGCCCCGCAGGTCTCTGTCGGGGCTGCACCGAGCCGGGGGCACTGGCACTTCCTGGGCACTGGCGCCTCCCCGAGGCCACCACGGCCCAGCCTCGGAGTCTGTGGGGTGAACACACCGCCTGAGTTCACGCTGAGATCGCTGCAGCCCAGCCGGTGTCACCAGCGATTCTGAACAGAGGCCACGTGTGCCCTCACCCTGAGTGATCGGGTCTCAGCAGAACCCAGAGTTCCAGAGAGATGACCCCCCCTCCAGGGACAGCAGGAGCTAGGCTGCAATGAGTATCCCCATGGGAGGTCCTGGAGTTTCCTGGTCGCTTTATAAAAGGAAATCCAGAGGGTGCCTCTTAGGAGGCGACATCCGTGCCATCCATGGGGCACTGATTCCGTTTCCTTGTATCCGACTGGACTCTCCTGGAGCCGTGGCTGTGGTGTCTCATCCTCGGCTGGACTGGGCCTCCTGCCCTGAGTGGCTGGGGTCCCAGGATCGGAGGAGGAGGACCCCAGCCTGCAGCTGAGAGCTCACGCCTGTGCAGGAACCCAGCCTCACTAGTCGACTTCCAAAATGGAATCTGATCCCCTAAAAACAGACAGCACGTGTGAATCGACAGTGTGAGCTGCAGCTCGCTCAGTCGCTTGGGCCTCTCTAAGGGCTTCATCACGGGATGGCGGTCCTCACTGAACCAAAGCACAGTCAAGCTTTGACCTTCAGGGCTGGGGTTCAGCTTGTCTAATGGTCGGTGATGAGCTATCTATGCGAAGGGAGGCTGCTTGATTAGGGAATTCCAGAGGTTTCCTTTAAGATGTGTTAGAGCTGGTAGTGGAGAAGGCGATGGCACCCCACTCCAGTGCTCTTGCCTGGAGAATCCCAGGGACGGGGGAGCCTGGTGGGCTGCAGTCCACGGGGTCGGACACGACTGAAGCGGCTCAGCAGCAGCAGAGCTGGTAAATTTTCAGTGGAAGCGAAACAAGCCTTCCCTGTGAGATTTCTCTTTGCTGGGTTATTCGCTTACATACATGGAGAAAAACACGGGCATAACTCTGAACAGAGGAGCAAACTTTACCGTGTGGCTGCTCTTAGCTTCTCTCATCACAGAAGTAGAATTTTAAAGTTCCCCAAGTTTTTATTTATTTATTTTCTATTGCCTTTCTCCTGCACATAAAAAGGTTTTGAATTCCTCAGGGCATTCTTGACAGAGCATGAATGCATTTCATCTCTCAAAATAAAAGGAAAACAGTAAAGCCTGAGAAAGGACAGAGAAATGAAAGAAATGTGGCTATTTGCACAAAACAGGAATTATGCAAAAGCATGTCTCGCGTTTGTAAGCTGAAAATCCCCTCAGTGTTGGGAGGGAGCTGCAGCGACCAAGTCTAATGGAGCTCAAGGTGGTCACTCTCCAGGCCTGGGTCAAGGGGGGGTTCAGGTCAACCCTTCACTGACTTCTCTTCAGAAACATGTCCCCTGAGAAGTCCCAGCCTGAGTCCTCTGCTGACCCTGCGACCTCCAGCAGGGCCACCTGGGGTCTGGACAGCATGAAGCAGAAACTGGGATTCTGTTTGCAGAGAATCTCCAAACTGACCTCAGACAGTAAAATCTCTTGAGCACATAGCGTGGGGCAGGTACTTGCTCTGTATTATCTTGTTTCATCCCTGCGCTTCAGGAAAAAATGCGGATGTTCCGAAGCCACTGCGTGTGCGTCTTACTCTCAGACTGGCCTGAAACCCGGACGCAGGGGCTGGAGTCCAGGCGAGGGGTGCTGGTTTGGAGACCCCAGGAGCTGAACAGGGGTCAATGGTCACGGTGACCTCAGGGGCCCCCATAGCGAGGCCAAGTCCCACGGCTGCTCAGGGGAGGTGACACCCAGGACAGCCTCAGGAGACCTGGCTTCACAGGGCTGACCCAGTGCGGCCGTTATGTCCTGAGGGGCTGTTTTCGTCTCCCTGGGAAGCTGGGCCCCTGCACCAGGAGGCCCCACCCTCCCAGGATGTGGAGTCAGGGGTCAAGGTGGGGGGTGAGGACGGGAATGGAAGCCGTGCGGCCAGCAGACCCTGCAGGCGATTGGCGGCGGGGACACGGGGGCCCGGGCCCGACGGCCTGCCCTGCGGTTTTGCCACCTTGTCACTCTCCACTGCGGCTTCAGGAGGCCGGCAGCAATCCAAGCGGTGACCCAGGCCAGCTCCCCCAGCCCAGGGCAGATGGGCTTTGCAGACAGAAGTGGTGCTTTTTGATAGAGTTTTATGAGCTGTTTCTAAATCCTGGAGGCTAACCCTGTGTCGGGTGCAGCGTTTGGGAGTATTTTCTGCAGGTTATCTTTTTGTTTCTTTCATGGTTTCCTTTGCTGTGAAAATGCTTTTGAGTTTAATTAGGTCCTATTTGTTTATTTTGGTTTTTATTTCCATTTCCCCAGGAGACGGACGGAAAAAGGTACTGCTGCTACTTATGTGAGAGAGTGTTCTGCCCGTATTTTCCTCTAATACAGTCCTTAGGACAAAACCTCCTGGGTCAGGAAGATCTGCTGGAGAAGGGACAGGCCACCCACTCCAGTGTTCCTCGGCTTCCCTGTGGCTCAGCTGGTGAAGAATCTGCCTGTACTGCAGACCACCTGTGCTCAATCCCTGGGTTGGGAGGATCCCCTGGAGAAGGAAAGGCTGCCCACTCCAGTATTCTGGCCTGGACTTAGTCCATGGGGTTGCAAAGAGGTGGACACAACTGAGCGGCTTTCACTTTTACTTTCCAATCCATTTTGAGTTTCCTTTTGTTCATGGTGTTGGAGAGTGTTTTAGCTTAATTCTTCCACATCTCCGTTGCAGTGCTGTTTACAGCGGCCAAGACAAGGGAGAGACCTAGGTGTCCATCAGCAGAAAGATGGACAAAGAAGATGTGGTCCCCATATACAGAGAAATCTACTCAGTCAGCAAAAGAGAGAGGTGACGAGGAGACACGGATGGACCTGGAGATATCACACTCGGTGTAATAGATCAGAGAAAGACAAATATCTTCGTGATATTGCTTATGTGCAGAATGCTTTAAAATGATACAAGTGAAGTTATTTACAAAGCAGAAACAGACTCGCGGACATAGAAGGCAAGCCTGTGGTTGCCACAGGGGATAAGTGTGGGGAGAGCAGATTGGAGGTTGGGATGGACACGCGCCCACTGAGAAAAAGTGGTGAGAGGGTTGGTCACTCAGTCGTGTCCGACGCTTTGAGACCCCGTGGACTGTAGCCCACCGGGCTCCTCTGTCCATGGGATTTCCCAGGGAAGAATAGCGGAGTGGGTTTCCATTTCCTTCTCCAGGGGTTCTTCCTGACCCAGGGATCAAACCCAGGTCTCTGGCATTGTGGGCAAATTCTTTACCATCTGAGCCACCAGGAAAGCCTCCCTGCTATTCATATACAACACAGCAGATGAGCAACAAGGACCTGCTGCGCAGCACAGGAAACTCTGCCCAACACTCTCGATGACCCAGACGGAGAAGAGCTCGGAGAGGAGTCGATGCGCGCAGTATTGTTCTCAGTCGCTCAGTCGTGCCCGATGTTGCGACCCCATGACCCACAGCACGCCAGGCCTCCCTGCCCATCACCAGCTCCCAGAGTTCACCCAGCCTCATGTCCATCGGGTCGGTGATGCCATCCAGCCATCGCATCCTCTGACGTCCCCTTCTCCTCCTGCCCCCAATCTCTCCCAGCATCAGGGTCTTTTCAAATGAGTCAGCTCTTCACCTCAGGTGGCCAAAGTATTGGAGTTTCAGCTTCAACATCAGTCCTTCCAATGAACACCCAGGACTGATCTCCTTCAGAATGGACGGGTTGGATCTCCTTGCAGTCCAAGGGACTCTGAACAGTCTTCTCCAACACCACACTTCAAAAGCATCAGTTCTTCAGCGCTCAGCTTTCTTAATAGTCCAACTCTCACATCCATACATGACCACTGGAAAAACCATAGCCTTGACTAGATGGACCTTTGTTGGCAAAGTAATGTCTCTGCTTTTTAATACGCTGTCTAGGTTGGTCATAGATTTTCTTCCAAGGAGCAAGTGTCTTTTAATTTCATGGCTGCAGTCACCATCTGCAGTGATTTTGGAGCCCAAGAGAATTAAGTCTCTCACTGTTTCCATTGTTTCCCCATCTATTTGCCATGAAGTGATGAGACCCGATACCACAGTCTTAGGTGTTTTGAATGTTGGGCTCTAAGCCAGCTGTTTCGCGTGGAGAGCGTACATACACATGTAAACAGAACTAAATCACTCCGCTGCCTGAAGTTAGCACAACACGGTAAACCAGCTCTACTCCAATATATTAATAAAATAAAAACTATAAGACACAGAAGTGGTGTTGGGATGAGGGTACAGGATGGCAGTGTCCCTGAGTGAGTGCTGGCAAGGTGGGCAGACACTTTCTGTCCTGACCTGTATCTGGTTCTGTAGTTTATGAGCATGTCCACCTCCACGAAGGAGAAGTACCACCGAGATGCAGCGCAAACCAGCTAACTTTATCCACCTTGGAAATTCTCACAAGGCTGAAATGTTAATGGAAAATCAGCTCTAAAATTCAGCCGCTCAGACCTCGGTGCAAGGGGTGTTGAATTACACTGACGTCTGTGACTGATGAGCCGAGTCCTGGTCCAGACGAGTCAAGGGTCCTGTGCAGGGCAGACTAGACAGGGAAACCACGCTTTCTCAACAAACTGCCCAAACTCCAAGATCAACACGACAAAGACAAAGATCTTAGAAACTCTCATACATATAAGCTGTTTGTAGTTTTCGTAGAATGAAAGAATTGCTTAGACGAACTCCCAGTGCTCATTTATTTTCCAGCCAGTGTTGCTACTGAGAGTCAAGCTGCATTTATGAATATAAATTACTAACATTGGCCCATTAATACACAGCAGCTAATTTTCAAGATACTGTCGGTAAACACCATAAAATTGTATTAAATATTCATATAATCATTGTGATAATTAACCCATAAAGCAATTATAATTGAAATGAAAGTATCTTGTCTTATAAATAACCAAATAAAGTTGAACTTACAAAGACAGGACACAGCTCTTCAAGGCTTGCAGCTGCCAAGTCAAGTGAAATTTCAGCCGCCACTGTGAGCCTGGCTTCCGAGAGTTACCTGAACTGTCTGATCCGAGTCACACAAGCGAGGTGAGACGGTTTACGCGGGGTGAGGTGAGAGCAGGGCCCCTCCGACTCACCCTGGTTCTGTCACCATCCCCTTTCGGGGCTCCTGTCTCCCTTGTTACTGTCCAGGTGAGGAAGCCAGGTGGCCAGAGGGTCAGGACTCAAGTGACGCCCCTGGGGCTCAGGTCTGGGCGGAGGGGGCTTCGAGTGGCCCCCAGTCTTTGCTCCCCCTACCCTCGCCAGCTGCCGAGGGTGGGCAAGGCTGTTCCATCCTGGCCTGGCCGGTTGTCTCGGGAAGGCCATAAGAGGCACAGGATGGATCTGACTGCGGGTGGACCCCCAGGTGTCCCTGGGCAGTGGTGAGGCCCGGCTTTCCAAAGGTGCCAGCCTGAGCTCCAGGCCTGCAGAAAGCCCAGGCTTTGGGGGGCTGGAGTCCCAGCATCCTTCCTCAGCACCCTGACTAGCCAGGGCCAAGAGGGGAAAACTGGCCGCCAGGAGCGTGGAGCCTAGAAGATGAAAAAGGAAACACCATCTAGAATGATCTTCTTCGAGAATTGTAATGTACCAGGACGCACAAATACACAGTACTTATTGGTATAATCTGCTTTCTGATAATGAAAGAAAATAAAGGCGTTTCAGAATAAGTTTTTTAAAGAAAGGTAATTGCAGCTCCTGGACGGGACGGGCAGAGAAGCGTCTGGATGGCGGGCTCTGCTCAGCACCAAGAGGCCTCTCCCTACTGGGCCTTGCGTGGCCTTCCTTGGCCGGAGGCGGGGGTGGGGCCGTGTCCCCCATCCCCTTCCTGCCACGAGTCCCCTTCCTGCCCCCTTCTTGCCATGAGTCTCATCAGGGAAAACAGGGCTGTGGGCCAGTGGTCACTGTCCAGAAGGCTGGAAGCTTTACTTTCATTGAAAGGTTACAAGTACACATCCGAAATAAATCACAGATGGCACAAAGAGAAATACTCTGAGACATTTAATCTGGTTAATAGCTTAGTAGAAAACACGTACTCAAATCAATTTAAAATGTGCTCTTCACGTCCATGTTAAAACTTCACAAGACCGATTAAGTGCTGTTAGCAACCAGGACCACTTCCCTCCAAAATATTTTGTGTTTGAAGAAAAAAGGACTATATTTTAGAATGTAATTTGGAAAAGTAATTTCCTATTCGTGTATAAAGAAATAAGTTCATGAGCCATTTAACTGGTTATGAAATGGTATCTTTAAAATCTGGTCTAGAGACATGTTTATGACCATTTTTTCTTTGATTAAACATTTTCTTTAATGCCTTTCAGGAATGTCAGTGAGCGGCTGGCCGCGATTCTGAGCAGCAGGCGAAAGACTCCCCATGAAAAGGAGGGCATCTCCCTGTGTCCCTCGGTGTGGCTGCAGCTCTGATTTAGGTGGGAATCAAGTGCCCTTTCTCCCGTTACTTCCTGAAATAGAACTTTAGCCAGAACAGAAGTTGCTTAATGAGAAGCCTCCAACTGAGACGGTGTTAACTGATGCGGCCTCTGCATGATCCGCCTTCGGCCGTGGAATTTGTAACCTGCTGCTCTCAGCCTTCAGGTGAAGTCGTGCAGAAGCAGAGCCTGTCCCAGGGAGAGAGAGAGATTGGGAGCCCGATGGAGAAAGGCAGAGAGAGGCGGAGGGAGCCCTGGGCTGCCCCTGTGGGCACGAGGGTTGTCCCGAACCCCTGCGCTGTGCATCTGGGGGGTCCAGCCTTTGTCACGGGGAACACCCCTTGCCCTTGACCCAGGAATAAAGGGGCAGGGAGGAGGGAGGGGCCTGAAGAAGCAAAGGTTGGTCTTCAGAGAGGATTTCAACCAGAAATCAGCTACAGGCCTCTTCCCAAACGATGGGGAAAGCTGCGGCATAGCTGACGGCTCGATTCACAGTGAATCCTAGTTTCTGCCCAGTGTAGAGGGGTGTAGTTTAGACCCCTCACGGCCACACTAGAGAGAATTGATTGACTGTTGATAACGAAAAGTCAAGAACAGATTTGAGCGGGTTTGGAGGAAGGGGTCGTGAGTGTGTAGTGACCAGGCAGTTTAGCACATCTCAGGCGGAGCGCCACCCTCTGCGCTTCAGGAGAAGCCGAAAAGACAGGAGATAGAGTTCCTGGCCTTAGTGAAATTATGGTGAACTCAGGAAGGGAATATGTTTGCACATGAAGCAACCTTTACATAATCTGCAGAAGGTATAAGCAATGTATCATTTACTAGATACGACAATCACTTGCAAAAATGAATTTTGACAGATTTGTTTACTAAAGTTCATTAGCTAAGCACCTTCTAATGATGCTTCCTTTCAATCCAGGAGATGAGTTTCTCTCCTGGGTGAGTGACATCCCCAGTTTGCAGGAATCCCTGAGGCTCCGTTACCCTCTGTAAGCTGCTTACACCATCTTACACTCCGGTGAGTGAAGACAGCTCCCAACGATTCTTACAGGCTTGACCTAATGTTTTGATTTCAAAGGTATTACAACTTTTTCTAGCAGAGAACTTTTAATCCGCAACAACGGCTGTGCCAACTTACAAAGACGAGTCCTTCACAGAGATTTTGCCTGCACTTAGATAAAAATACGTGATCCTTCTGAGAGAAAAGAAACTCAAGGAATTACTCAAAGTGGGGGTTGTTCCTACAAGACCACGACGCAGAAACTTCCTGGTTGTGATAATCAGCCCTCTGCCTGCAACTGTAGTTTTTTGATTCTCATCATGGTTGGTCCTTCCTGAAGCTGTCTTCCAGTATTTAAAAATTGAGGTAGCTCATAAAAAATGGATACTTATGACTTCTCTAACAGTCTGAATTCATGATGCAATGTAGCCTCTGTTTTTGCACTGACAAAAATCAGGCAAGGTGCTTGCTTCTTTCAGATGGGATGCGTGGTTTTTGCTCTTTTTCACGTTGTGTTGGTTTGCTTTTTGCCGCCATAACTGATAAACACAAACTTAGTGGTTTGAAACAACGTGAGTCCCTCATCTTCCAGTCCTGGAGGCCAGAAGGCAGACTTGGTCTCTCTGGTTAAAGCTGAGGTGTGCGCAGGCTGGTCTCTCGTGGAGGCCCTGAGGCTGCTCCTGCCTTTCCTGGGTCCCAGAGGCGGTCGGGTCCTTGGCTGGAGGCCTGGCCTCATCTTCAGAGTCAGCAGCGCCCACGCCTCTGGCCCTCCTGTCTTACTTCCCTGCGGCCACAGCCGCCTGCGTTTAGAGACCTGCCCACCAGTGACCTCCAACAGCCTCCTGCCTCCACGCCCATAACCTTGACAGCGCCTGAGAGTCCCCTTTCCGTGGGAGGTGGCACAGTCTCAGCTCTGGGATCAGAACATGGTCGCAGGTGGGGTCACTACTCTGCCCAGGAGGTCAGGCCCATTCTGTGCCCTCGTGTCCCCACTTGCCCTCTGAATCGGCTCACTGCCTGTGCCTCTAGGCTGGGGCACCGTATTCCTCCAGCTGCAGACCCCTGCCATTCAGGAAAGCCTTGGCTGTTAAACTGAGAGTCCGGGTCAGAACAGGCAAGCCCCCCTTCCAGGCACAAAGGGGCCTCCTATCCGGCATGTCCTCTTTTCTCTGCACCGAACCTCAGAGGTTTCCTCCGCTGTGGACCTGCAAGGGAAAGGGGATGCAGACAGACGGAGACTAATTCACTCCAGAAGGACCTAGTGATTTTGTGACGAGTTCTGCAGCAGCAGAAACACTGAGGCTGGGTTTTAGGGGAGCGAAATCACTTCATCTGTGCCATTCTCTTCTGTGCTGACATTTCAGGCAGCGTTCTTTCTGGTTAGGGTGAAATTTGGCAGCGTTTAAAAGGCTACCGATTTCTGATTCACACATATATTCTTTTTATGTGTAGAACCTCATTCAGTAGAGCAGCACGGAGCACAGCTGCAGTGCCTGTACAGAAAGCTGCCCTGAAAATGCAGGACGAGGAAGCGGAGGGAAGGCACAGCGCAAGGCAGTGTGACTTGGAGGCTGCAGGACAGAACGTGGGACGCGCAGAAGAAGGGCTGAACGGGGCTGATAGGATGGAGTGGTCGGTAGGACCTGCCTGTGGGTGTGCAGAGAGAGGGTGTGCAGAGAGGGGGTGTGCAGAGAGGGGGTGCAGAGAGAGGGGGTGCAAAGAGGGGGTGCAGAGAGAGGAGGTGTGCAGAGAGGGGGTATGCAGAGAGAGGGTATGCAGAGAGAGGGTGTGCAGAGAGGGGCTGTGCAGAGAGAGGGGTGCAGAGAGAGGAGTGCAGAGAGGGGGTATGCAGAGAGAGGGTATGCAGAGAGAGGGTGTGCAGAGAGGGGCTGTGCAGAGAGAGGGGTGCAGAGAGAGGAGTGCAGAGAGGGGGTATGCAGAGAGAGGGTATGCAGAGAGAGGGTGTGCAGAGAGGGGCTGTGCAGAGAGAGGGGGTGCAGAGAGGGGGTGCAGAGAGAGGGGTGTGCAGAGAGGGGGTGTACAGAGAGGGGTGTGCAGAGAGGGGGTGTGCAGAGAGGGGGTGCAGAGAGAGGGGGTGCAGAGAGGGGTGCAGAGAGGGGTGTGCAGAGAGAGAGGGTGCAGAGAGAGGGGGTGCAGAGAGAGGGGGTGCAGAGAGAGGGGGTACAGAGGGGGGGTGTGCAGAGAGAGGGGTGCAGAGAGAGGGTGTGCAGAGAGAGGGTGTGCAGAGAGGGGGTGTGCAGAGAGAGGGGGTGCAAAGAGAGGGGGTGCAGAGAGAGGGTGCAGAGAGGGGGTGTGCAGAGAGAGGGGTGTACAGAGAGGGGGTGTGCAGAGAGAGGGGTGCAGAGAGAGGGTGTGCAGAGAGAGGGTGTGCAGAGAGGGGGTGTGCAGAGAGAGGGGGTGCAAAGAGAGGGGGTGCAGAGAGAGGGTGCAGAGAGGGGGTGTGCAGAGAGAGGGGTGTACAGAGAGGGGGTGTGCAGAGACAGGGGGTGCAGAGAGAGAGGGTGCAGAGAGAGAGGGTGTGCAGAGAGAGGGGTGTGCGGAGAGAGGGGTGTGTGGAGAGAGGGGTGCAGAGAGAGAGGGGTGCAGAGAGAGGGGTGCAGAGAGAGGGGGTGTGCAGAGAGGGGTGAGGTAAGGGGGTGCAAACAGCCTCTACTCGGGTTGAAGCTGAGGGCTCAGTGACACCACTCAGCAGAGACAGGTATATTTTGAAGAATGTGATGGGGCTACAGAAATCACCTTGCCTGAGCATTTGCTCTGAGCACTGGACTTTGAAACCTTGAAGAAACTGAGATTTTTTTTCCCCTCCCAAATGTATCAGAATTCAGCTAAAGTGGAAGGAGAAAGATATCTTCTCAAAGACTCGATGGGAAAGCACTGAAGTGGCAACAGGCTGTGGGCACCCTAGGATCCACACATTCTCCGTGGGGAAAGCGGTCTCTGAACAACCAAGACGCCTCCCCACCTGGGCGGCAGACCTCGATGACGAGGCTGAAGCCTGCACAGATGCTTGTTTATTTCTGAAAGGGAGACATGCATTTTGTTAGAAGGGAGTGTAAGAGCATCAGCATTTTGAGACGTGATGCTCTTGAGTCCATTTGTCTTTATGCTAAACTTTCATTTAATATAAATTCATGTGTATATGTCAAAAAGTAAAATAAGAGGTTGCTTCTAGCTGAATGCATACCGAGTTTTTCTTCTTCTTTTTTATCTGATTTAGGGTCAGAACACCTGCCATCCTGCTGTTTTTCTCTCTTCAACCCCGTCTGATATTTTGTTCTAAATAAGCCCCATTCACTGAAGGAATGAGCCCATCATGCAAACAGATCTGATCTCTAGAAGGAACCAGAAATTATACTTTGCTTGTAAAATAGCTGTATTCAGAAGCATGTAACATTTTGGTTTTAGTTTTAAATATTTAGTGGGAACTGATTCTTAGCAGCAACATCTGTCTTCTTGAAAAAATAAACACAAATGTGCAGGGATTGTTTTAAAAAATGGATTCTTGGCCTTAATTTTAGGGCCAGAGAGTCATGGACTGAATCGTGTCCCCTCCAAATGTGCACAGGGGCTTCCCCAGGGGCAGTAAAGAATCCGCCCTGCAGTGCAGCAACCGCTGGAGAGGCGGGTTCGATCCATGGGTGGGGAAGATCCCCTGGAGAAGGAAACGACAGCTCACTCCAGTGTTCTTGCCTGAGGAGCCCAATGGATGGAGGAGTCTGGCGATATGCAGTCCTTGGGATCACAAAGAGTCAGACACAACTTAGCGACTAAACAACGATAACAACCGAATGTGTATATTGACATCCTGACCACAGGATGCGACTGTATTTGGAGACAGGCCTTCAAGGAAGTGACTAAGGTGAAATCAGGCCGTGGAGGGGAGGGGTCTGTGTTCAGCTGGAAGGACCGGTCCTGCAACGGGGGATGGGGGTGGGGTTGGAGGGGGAGCCAGGAAGCAGTTTGCTCGTGGACGTCAGCTGCAAAGAGAGGCTTGTTCTTGCTTCTCTCTCTCAGACATGTTGACTCACGTGGTGCTCCTTCTAAACACGGAGGAGCTGAAGGCACGTCCGTAAATGAACGTACAGTTTCGTGAGCAGTAGCATTTGTGAGGATAAACACGCATGTATTCCACTTGGAAATTTCCACTTTCTGGAAAAATTTCCTGTCTTTGTTGATGAACTAGCTTACATAGGAGAGAGAAATTACTTTAATTCAAGAAATATAATAAACTTTAACCCATCAATAAACTATAAGAGCAACAATATCAGAGAAAACCAGAGCCTGGGCCATTAGACAAGTCCATGGCCGGGCTGAGAAGGGTTGCAGGGAGGTGCTCCTGGCTGGAGAAACGGTAGCTGACCTGGGTGCCCTTCTATCGTGATTAACCGCTGTCTGCCATGGACTCTAAAAGCTGTAGTTCTTTTATAAAATGCACATATTTGACTTAGAAAAAAGGGAACAGTTTTATTGCTGTAGTACTTATCCGATTAATTTAAATTGCTTAAATGCATTTCTCATGCATTAGTAATAAAGCTAGACTAAATTACTGTCTTCAATTTTTTGCTGATGCTTTTGTTGCTTAGTAATTTATGAAAAACTGCAAATCTACAGAAGTTTTAATTCATCTTTTTTCCTTGTCAGCTTCTGGAGACAGGAAAAGTAATAGGAAAATGAAATTTAACCAGTATATTAAAAAGATAAACTTTAAGAAAGCTTATACTAATTCATCTGCAGTTTTATAGTAAAGGAAAAGAGGATTACAAACTCCATATCGATTCATCATGGGTAATAGAGCATATCTTCAGTCTTTATTTTTTAATGTTTCTTTGTTTTAATTGGCATTTTTTTACTCATAAACTTAAACATTGCTCAAGGTTACTTGATCATTTGAATTCTTCTGTGGACTTTTTCAAAAAATTATTTGTTTTTTAATTGAAGGATAATTGCTTTACAGAATTTTGTTGTTTTGTGTCAAACACCAACATGAATCAGCCATGGTGTCCATGTGACCCCTCCCTCTAGATCATGAAGTGCTTTTGAAAATTAACTTTCAAAAGTTTTAAGACAGATAGATTCAGATTTACAGAAATGTTGCAAAGATAGTTGGGTGAGTTTTTATATACCTCAACCGTTTTTCCTCTTATTAGCATCTTATAGTGGTGTCGCGCACGTCACTACGGATGAACAGCGTTGGTAATTACGATGAGTGAAAGTCCGCACTTTCTGAAATTCCCGTTTCACCTAAGCCGGTTTTCAGTGCCCCCATCCAGGGCCCCGTGGGGCGGTTGCCGCATCTCCCTGGGATCTTCTTGGGCGTGATTGTTGCTCAGTCTTTCCTTGTTTTGGTGACCTTGATGGTTGTGAAGTAATTCCTAGGAATCTTATACATTGTCCTCGGGTAGAGTCTGTCTGACATTTTCTCATGATGAGGCTTGAGTGATGGGCTGTTGGAAGGAAGACCCCAGAGGAAAAACACTGTCCTCCCCACAGCACACCCAGGGTCTGTTTGGTCAACTTGCCTCAAGGCTGCGGATGTTGACCATGGACGCCTGGCTCAGGCGTCTGCTGAGTTTCTTCACTGTAGGTACACCCCCAGCGCCCCTTCCCACACCGTGTCTCGCGTGTCATGCTGCTGAGCACGGGCCATATTTAAAGTGGGGCTATGCTCTCTCTCTGTAGGGCAGAATATCTACGTAGATTATTTGGAATCTTCCTTTAAAACACATTTTTTCATTGTTTTATATACTCTACATATCTATGGGCAGTTCGTTATTTAATTACCTTATGTTCTAAAGATCATTTCTAAAGCAATTATCCAGATCTTAGGATATATTTCCTCAGAAAAGCAGCGTCATATTCTCTACATCCCCCAGATAAGACAAACCACGGAGGCCGCTCTGAGGGCTGTGGGTCCTGTCTCCATGGAACGGTGGGTTTCACCCTCGTAGCCCCGTCCTCTGGGGATGCGGGGAGCTTGTCGGCCCCGTGTCCGCCCTGAGGCCACCTGGCGCCCTTCTGCGGTCACCTTAGTCCCTGCCGCCAGCTCACGTCGCGCCTTCCTTGGAAGAAGACGCCCTTCCTGCTTTGCTCCTTTTCTCTTCTTGGGCTGGTTCTTCCCTTTGCTGGGTGCGTGTCCTCCACGCGCCCTCCAGCCTTCGTTGCACCCGGTACCGTGATGTCGGGCTTCCTAGGTGGTGCTAGTGGTGAAGAACCCGCCTGCCGGTGCAGGAGGCATGAGAGACGCCGGTTCCATCCATGTGATCAGGAAGACCCCCTGCAGGAGGGCATGGCAAACCTCCGCAGCGCCCTTGCCTGGAGAATCCCGTTGACGGAGGACCTGATGAGCTACAGTCCATGGGCTCACACAGAGTTGGACACGACTGAAGCAACTGGGCACGCACACATTGGGATGTGAGCCTAGTCACCTGGGAAACCAGAGGCATCCCGTGACCTGAGCCCCCTCCCAGCTCTGCTCCTGGGTGAGGCCTCAGGTAAACCCCTCATCCCGGGATCAGCCATGGGGCCTGCACATCGCTGGGTAGCAGCTCAGGCTCCCCGCCCGTCCTGGGATCACTCAGATGAGCCCCCACATCCTCCTGTGGCAAAGCCTCCCCTCAGCCTGTGCCCAGGGCACCCCACATGGCCCCGCGTGGCTGGGAGCGCCCAAGACCATGCCCTGCTGCCCATCTCAGCTCCTGGGGCTGGCTGTGTGCTCAGCGCCCCCAAAACGCCAGGATGGGACCCCCACCCCCGGGGTGGAGAGGAATCAAGACAGACCCTCCACGACCCGCGAGCGGATGTGAGCGGTCAGCCCCCAGTCTGAACCCGTGAAGCCTCTGCTGCGGTTCATCCCTCCTGGAGCGAGGTCTTGGGGTGCGGCCGCATGCGGCTGACCGGGGCTCAGGGTTCCCCACTCCACCTGTTGCCCCTCGGGCTCCTACCCGTCCCCCTCCCTTGGACCCCTCGACTTCGAGCCCAGGGCCCGGGGCCACGTGGACTATGTGGACTCTGCTCCCACGAAGGGCTGCCGTGGGCTCCCCTCGAGAGCGTGGTGCGCTGAGTCCAGGCTGTGTGCTGGGTGCTGCGGCAGCTTCGGCACAAGAAGCTGCTGCCTGGGGGCTTCTCTTCTCGGAGACCCGGCTGCCCCGCCTCCTTGGGCAAGCCAGCGACACCCTCCTGTGCCCCTCACCCCAGCTCCACCAGCCAGACGGTCACTCTTGAGACCTGGACACCCGGGGGGTGGGTGGGCCTGGGCCTGACCCTGCAAGCAAGCGCCGGGCTCAGAAATGCCTGCCGCCCAGTCCTCACTCACCTCACTGACCTGCCTCTTAGCTACTGGTTACACAGTGCCTGGATTTCACTGCAATTAATGTGATTGACGATTTAATAGCCTTATAGGAAAACCAAAATGGCCCATGAAAATCATGGGTCTGCTATTTAAATACCTAATTTAATGGTAAGTCAGCACTAATTTGTATTTCTAGAGCAGTTATGGAGTTGGACTAAAAACCAGGGTGGGTTTTGCCTGAAAACTGAAGAATGCCTGGGAGGAGAGCTGCTGTGGAAAGCTCCGGCAGGAGGTGGTCTGTGCTCAGGGTGTGGAGGGTGTGGACCAGGGGGCAGGAAGCTGAGTGACCCCTGGAGCCCATCCCCAACCCAGAGCAGAGCATCTGAGTGGGCAAAGGAGGAGAGAGAGGAGCTGAGAAGATGAGAGAAATTCAGAGAAAGAGGGGAGACTGTGGCTCCCCATGCTTCACTGGAACACTCAGGGGCCACCTGCTCGATCCAGACAGGCCTTGGACCAGCCTCTAGTCCGTGGCCCTGAGGTCTCATCAGACATGTTTACTTTATGACCCTATGTGGTAGCAAATATTTTGAAAAAGATAATTAAAACTTCAGAAGTAATATGGCCTAAAATTCACTGTGCTGTGTATCATATTTATCAGAAGAAAAAAAAGACTGGGTAGTGAAGTTAAAACACGCATGCTCCTTGGAAGGAAAGCTATGACACACTCAGACAGCATATTAAGAAGGAAAGACATCACTTTGCCAAGCAAAGGTCTGTATAGTCAAAGCTATGGATTCTCTAGTAGTCATATTTAGATGCAAGAGGTGGGCTATAAAGAAGGCTAAGCACTGAAGAATTGATAGCTTTTGAATTGTGGGGTTGGAGAAGACCCTTGAGAGTCCCTTGGACTGCAAGATCAAACTAGTCAACCATAAAGGAAATCAACCCTGAATATTCATTGGAAAGTGAAAGTGAAGTTGCTCAGTCATGTCCAACTCTTTGTGACCTCACGGACTGTAGCCTACCAGGCTCCTCAGTCCATGGAATTTTCCAGGCAAGAGTACTGGAGTGGGTTGCCATTTCCTTCTCCAGGGGATCTTCCCAACCCAGGGACCGAACCCGGGTCTCCCCCATTGCAGGCAGACGCTTTACTGTCTGAGCCACCAGACTGTTGCTAAAGCTGAAGCTCCAATACTTTGGCCACCTGATGCGAAGAACTGACTCATTGGAAAAGACTCTGATCCTGGGAGAGACTGAAGGCAGCAAGAGAAGGGGATGACAGAGGATGAGATGGTTGGATGGCGTCACTGACTCGATGGACGTGAGTTAGAGCAAACTCCAGGAGAGAGTGAAGGAGAGGGCAGCCTGGTGTGCTTCAGTCCGTGGGGTCACAGAGGGTCGGACACGACTAGGCGACTGAGCAACAGGGTGAAATCTGCAGGAGACCTCGATCACTCTTTGAAGTGGGAGCCTGAGGGGCAGAAGGCGAAGACAGATCCCCAGGACCACTCCCCGAATCCATGACACATGAAAAGGAAATGTACAGAGGTTAGTGTCACACACCATTACACGCCATCATGACATTAGCTGGGGCAGAGAAGGCAGTCTGGATGGCAGCATACTGCAAAGTAGAAGAAAGATATTTTGCGAGAAAATAGTCTGCTTAGTTAAACAAACAAACAAACACAAAACTGTTTTCTTCATTCACTGAACAACTATTTCTGAATACATACTGAGAGCCATTATCTTTCCGTGAGTGACTATGTAAGTAAAAGTATATTTGAATTGAAATAGAATGAGTAAGCTGGTGGCCAGTATTTCTAGTTTCTTGGGAGGCCCTGCTATGCACATGCCTTTCAGATACTCAGATTTAACACAAAGCAAGCAAGAGGTGAGGGTCGGCGAGGTCACCAGTGGGTTCTGTGCCAACGCCAAGGCCAGGGAATAGTCTTCACTTCACGGCACGTCAGGGGGAGTCATTAGAGGGGAAAAGTATTTGGTCAACAAGGGATCTTAGCAAAACCTGATGGAGAAATGCCGGAGGTTCCCCTCCTACGCCCTTCCTCCCCAGGGTGACCGGCTGCCTCTCGGACCCACCATTTCCCTGCTTCTTCCTGCTCTTTCAGGACAGCTGGTCCATCCATCCTTTACTCCACAATGAGAACGTGAATCCCAACCTTCGCGATTCGATAAGTAGCTTCTGCGGTCAGGACAAGGCGGAGCTCACACGTAGCGGACCTGCTTTCCATCCTAAAACACCTCATGCAGAAGGTATCACCCTTCCTGCTCAGGCTCGGCCAGTGACAGCAGCGTCTCTGATTCTGATCAGTGAAAGGCAGCCTCAGGAGTCAGGCTCCTCGGCACAGAGGATGCAGGGCGCCCCTGCAGACGGCGTCTGGGTGGTCTTTGAAGGCTCTGGGTCAGAAGCTCCCTGATGTTTGGACCATCGGCCCGAAGAGACCTCGCTGGAGCCCCATCTTCCGAGGAGGAGACCATCTTGGGAAAACTGCCTGTGATATTTTCCAAACATGTCCCTTCCACACCCAGCTCCTCAAGCCTGTCAACTTCTTGCAGTGGGGCCCAGCCCTACGGTCCCATCGATATCCTCAAATAACTGCTGAATAGGAGGCTTGAGAGACTTATACGTTTTGAGCACCATTCCTGTCTAAATATAATAGAAAGACTCTCGGCTTTAGAAACTTTTCAAAATTATGCTATGTCAACATGCTAGTTTTAAGAAAAATGCTTTAACATACATTCTGTAACATAGGAATTGAAGATTTTATAAGAGCATATTAATAGAATATTCACGTTATAAAAATGAAAAACAGGGAACTATAAGATAAAAATTGAATTAAATCTAATATATTAGACTAAATATAATTATAAGGCTGACAGAAAATGTCACAAATATTTCATGGTATAGAAGACATGTCATCTAAAATTATTTCATAACAAATACCAGCATTCAAATCTCAGATTTTATCAGCAAAAGCTGGGAGATGGATCTTGGGAGAGGGAGAAAAGTGGTATGAAATGCTTCATTTTTACACACAAAGGAAATGTATGACCCCACTTTTTGTTTGCTTTGATAGCAAGGGAAATATCATGTAAGCCGTTTAAGTAAAATTTGTATCAACCGCCATAAAAGAAATGTAATTTAAGAAGAAATACACAGGATTTGAATCACAGGCTTAAATACAAACCAAGTACAGTCTACTTAGCAATGGAAGCAGAGAGAAGAAAAAGAAGCACCGAGCAGAAAATCAGAGAGCTGACAGAATGAGACACGCTTTTCACAGAATAGTCCAAATTCTCCCAATTCAAAGGCTAAATCTGTCAGGTGGGATGAAGTAACAAAAATTCAACTAAATATTTCATAGAGAAGATACATCTTAAATCAATTCCAGTCTTGTAATCGCTAAAATACATATATTTAACATATATAGTTTCAATTCAATTCAAACAAATCTCCTAGATAAGACCAATTTTTATATTTTTTATTGCAAGTACCAGAAAAGGGACATAAATGATCAGTTTAGTGTCCCATAAATTACTGGGTTCTAACACAGTTGTTCATTGAAGTGTATTGTGAACGGACGTTTCCCAGGTCTCCTCAGCGGTGGAGAGGACTTTGCCCTGAAGCCCGGCAGGTTCCCGTCTGTGATGACTTTGCAGGAAGGCTGACTCCTGGGCCGAGGACCCTCCAGTTACCGTGTGGCTCTTGCACTGTGCTGGCTGTTAACACAGGCCTTGCTTCTCAGTTCCTCTTACGACAGCTCCAGACAGACCCTGTACTGGACAGAACTTTACCAGGAAAAACCACAAGTTACGCCAGCGCCCTCTGAAGTGAGCAGCAGAGCCGCCAAGCTGCTCCTCACAGGCCCCTGCTCTGTGTCTGCGTCCACACCAGCCCCCAGTCCACACCTTAGTTCTACTTTCTCACCAACTGTCCGGCTGCAACCCGCAGGGGAATCTGAGCGCATTCACCCAACACCACAGCCTGTAATCCTGGGAGAGCTGGACCCAACTCAAGAAACACTTCCAGGTCTAAACACTGGTTCTCTCACTTTTGGTTTTAAAATATGGTACATATATTTTACTGGTTAGATTTTTTTCCTATTCAACACTAGCCCACAGGTACACATAAGTGAAAATATTCTAAATATTTTGACACAGTCACGTTAAACACAACAATGATATCTTTTTTAATTAGAAAACTTAATGGACTTAAAATCATTTTGGTCACATGTGAACCGAGTTGTAATGTCTTCATTTGATATGAGAGACGTTAGGGGGCACTAACTACAACTGGTGAAAAAAACTTGTGCAAAAGCGCTTTCATCTGTGTGGACAATGGAATCAGAGCATAAGGCGGTGGGTATTGTGCAGCCCAAGCTCACACCCGGGCACCAAGAGCAGTCTCGCCACTTACTGCCACGTCACATAAAGCATGAGTGAACTCGGCATCAGAAATATCAGTGATAACACTGAGCATGAGCGTCACCTGACTCAGCCCCTCAGTGTCTGAGGGCGCCCCTGTATCAACAGGACATAACTAAGTGATGACGTGCGTGCGTGCGTGCGTGCGTGCGTGCGTGTGTGTGTGCGTGTGCGCGCGCGCATGTGCGCATGCTCAGTCACTCGGCATGTCCCACTCTGCGGCCCCATGGACTGCAGCCCGCCAGGCTCCCCCGTCCCTGGGACTCTCCGGGCGAGAACGCTGGAGCGGCTGCCGTTTCTTTCTCCAAATTGATGGCTTACTCTACACTAATGCTGACTCTTTGCCTAATCGTTTCTGTAACAGAGAAATTGAAAAAAGAATGCAGTGGGGATTTAAAGCAAGCTTTCCGCAGACAGGCCCCAACATTTCCCAAGCGTCCGTGTCAGCTGTGGCTCCCTTTTGTTGCTTGGCCCGCGTTGCAGGGCCAGGCACGGGCCTTCCTGGGCGGGAGTTCGCGTCCCGGTGCGGGTGTCTGTGTCCTGACTGCCGCTGTGCGGTCACATGCATGCCCCTGCCTGCAGATACAGCAGGGAACTCACACGTCATTTTACTTGCCACTGCAGTCCTGTGGCTCAGCTGGTAAAGCGTCTGCCTGCAGTGCGGGAGACCTGGGTTTGATCCCTGGGTTGGGAAGATCCCCTAGAGAAGGAAATGGCAACCCACTCCAGTATTCTTGCCATGGAAAATTCCTTGGACAGAGGAGCCTTGGAGGGTACAGTCCATGGGGTCGCAAAGAGTCGGACACGACCGAGCAACTTCACTTCACAGTCCTGTCCGTCAGTCAGTCAGTTCAGTCGCTCAGTCTTGTCTGACTCTTTGTGACCCCATGGACTGCAGCACACCAGGCCTCCCTGTCCATCACCAACTCCCAGAGTTTACTCAAACTCATGTCTGTTGAGTCAGTCAGTCCTGTAGCATGGATTTAATTGCATTTATTTTCAGGGAAACCTGTAAAGACCCAGTTTAGGTAGCTGCAGAGAATCCCACCGACACCGATGCATTGGCATCCAGGCTGGGAGGCCCGCTTGTCTGCTGTAGGTTCCTGCCTGCTTGAAGGGAGCCTTTCCTCACCAGCCACAGGCTCCAGAACCCGTACACTCTCTCTTCCCCACGTCCTGTATCCTGTAGCCTGTATATACATCTTATGTCCTGTATGGATAGCCTATGTATGCACATCTGTATATTGTATACACACCATATATCCTGTATAGATACATCTGTCTCCTATATACACACCCTATATCATATATCTACCTTGTTCCCTGTGTCCCATATACTATTTCATATATATGTATATATATATTTATTTATCTTGGCAAGGAGATCCAACCAGTCCATCCTAAAGGAGATCAGTCCTGAATATTCACTAGAAGGACTGATGCTGAAGCTGAAACTCCAATACTTTGGCCGCCTGATGCAAAGAGCTGACTCACTGGAAAAGACCCTGATGCTGGGAAAGATTGAGGGCAGGAGGAGAAGGAGATGACAGAGGATGAGGTGGTTGGATGGCATCACTGAATCGATGGACATGAGTTTGAGCAAGCTCCAGGAGTTGGTGACGGACAGGGAGGCCTGGCGTGCTGCAGTCCATGGGGCCGCAAGGAGTTGGACACAACTGAGCGACTGAACTGAACTGAACTGATTTATCTTGTATATACCCCACTTCCAGAAAGATGTTTGAGGGAAGGAACTGACACGTTTTCCAGCCAAATAGCGTTTATCCAGCTGTGTCTTATCGGCCCTCACAGCCTGACAGATGTTCCTTGTGGGGAAGCTTCAGAGCTAAAGCACCCGCGCGCTCTGAGCAGAGAGCAAAACCACGGAGTTACAGGCGTTATTACTTCTGTTGTAAAATTTTAACAACGTACATTTCTAAACCTTAGAAAAATGGCGGCGGCATGCTCACACTCAAATCAAGCAATTCAGGCAGCGAGCTTCTCACTTCTTAATCTTTTCTCTTCCTAACAAACTGTTTCTTTGATGTAAATTTACTTCTCTGTGGCCTTTGTTGATGGGAATTGCGTTATATCATATTGTGACACACACATTTCCCATATTCGAAACAGAGATTTAAACATCACAATATCGGGTAAGAAATCCATTTCTTAAATCCACAGTGCACAGCGCCAGCCTTCCCAGGCGGGAAGGACGCTGAAGTCATGTCAGGATCCCAGAGGGAGTTTGGAGCCGCCTGGAGCCCTCCCGCCTGGAGGGGAGGGTATTTATAGGAGGCAGTATCTTCAGAAAAACTCAGCTTTGTTGACTCTTCTATTTTAAATACCTTGACAAAGAACACTTCTGACATTTCAGATAACACAGATATATTTAATGGAATTAACTGTCTGAATGGCTTTCTTTCAAGATGGTCCACTTTCTAGAATAATTATTCTTTTACAAATACAAGGATTTGAACTTTGAAAGAGGAAATACCTAAGTGTTTCTGAGTGCGATAGCATTTTCGCAAAGCCTGTGAGATGTAGGGTATTCCCGTTGGTTATTCTCTGGCTGGTTATTCAGCTCAAGGTTTGATTTTCATGAGAACAAGCGAGATAAGGTGAGGCTGATCCCGGTTCCTTCCGCAGCAGGTGGAGACCTCGGGTGGAAGGCAGAGGAGGCAGGGAGGAGCAAGCAGCCCCCAGGAATCAGACCCCCCAGGTCCGGGAGGTGAGGGCCTCAGCTCCCTGTACAGGACCCTCACCTGAGCCCCGTGGCCCCAGAAGGATGGGGAAGGATGTGGGCAGGAAGGGAGGTCGCCGGCTGCCCCCACCTCCGGGGTGAGGGTGGAGCCGCTGAATCCCCACTGGTGACTGTGTCCTCACAGGCTATCGGGATCCAACAGCTTGCTCTTAGCCTATTACTCAGAGAAGTCAGCCCTTTAGACAGAAAGAGTGAGCTTCCCCCACGACTGACTGCTGGGCAGGATTTCTATCGAAAGAAACCTCGCCGCCCCCAGGCCTGGGAGTCCAGAGCAGGCCCAGGCCCGGCAGCAGCATGAAGCGTCTTGCTTGGGGGAATTCTACGTTTCACAGGCTCTGTTATAAAAAGTTCCAGGTTCAGTTACTTTATTTTCTGCATCTTCCAACACCAGCTTCTAGTAGAAGATGAAAGGCAAGCCACACGTCTCTTCTGTGTTAACAGGAAACAGGCAGACGCTGTAGTTAGGAGCGGATTTCCCCCCAGAAGCACCCAGGCGACCACGGAGGACTCCTTTCTAGACGCAGCGTTTTAGCGCCGTCACCGGGGATTCCTCGTGGTTCTGCAGGCCTCTGGCAAAGGTTCAGAGAGGCCCCACCTGGTGTCGGGGCAGGAGGAGAGGAGGGCCCGACTGCTCCACCCTGCAGCCGCGGAGGCGGCAGAGCTGGCCGGCCGGGCAGCAGCTGTGTCTGCGGTGGCCGCAAGGCAGGGACGGCCGGGCCGGGTGCTGGGGGTGAAGCCAGGCCTGACTTTGCGAACAGAACCGACGAGACCTCCTGTGGGACTCGCGCCCTACCTGTCCCAGGACAGAGGGGCCTGGGCCCCCACCAGAGGGGCCTGCCCGGGGCTCCTCCTGGGCCGGACCAGCTCTGCAGGCGCTGGGGACACGGCCGTCTGCCTGCCCTTGGCCGGCCAGACCCCCTTCTGTGCCGGGCGGGTGTTCCTGACTCCTCAGGCCAAAGGGACGTGAGCATTTTACATTCAGGGTGTGTGTGCCTCGCAACCGCCTTTCATAAAGGCTAGCCCCGCTCACGGTTCCACCAAGACTGTATCAGACATGTTTTCCCAAATTCTACCTAATCAATAGCTCACAAACTAAGGAAAAAATGATAATTCATGATTTTAGCCGTGTTTTATAATAAAGTTAAGCATCCTCAGGGCATTTCCACTCATTTATTAGTGAGTGAAATGATTCTAGGTATTTGGGGCCATTTTTCAGCTTTTATAATTATTTTCATTTTTACCATTTTATTTTATATTGGAGTACAGTTGCTTAACAACATCGTGTGAATTGCTGGTGTACAGCGGACAAAGTTATACCTGCATATGTGTCTATTCTTCTCCCGTTAGCTTGTTGCATAGCACTGAGCAGAGCTGTCTGCGCTATACAGTATTATTGAATTGTGTATTTTCTGGTTTGCTCATTTCCTTGGAGACATGCAGCATCTAAGTTGCCAGGATTGTAAATTCTAAATCTTATTGCACTTTCGGTCGTGTGTAGGAGCATTTCCCATCTTGATGTCATAAAAAAATCTCTCGAGTTTTCTTCTGGTGCATTTTCGTTTTCACATTTAAATCTTTAATGTAAAAACAGTTCATTATGGTTGAGTGGTGAGATAAGGATTCACTGTAATTTTTACTGGGAGAACACTGTGTGTTGTTCTAAGGTGTAGAGTTTTCACCGTTACTTTCTTGAAGTTAGAAACTCCCACCAGGGCCTGCCCAGGACAGAGCTTACTTTGCTTTCCCTCCTGTCACTAAGGGATTGTTACTCACCTCACTGCTGACGTTATTCACGTGTCCAAAGAGCTGAGCTGTGGAGAGAAGCCTGGTGAAAGGAAAGCACCTTATTTTCCTGTTTACTAATTCTTATACATTATTCAGCTGGTTGGAATTCCAGGGGTTGGCGGGCCGGGGTGGGGGGCCTGGGGGGGTGGGGGTGGGGGTGGGGGTGGGGGAGGGGGGGCTGGGGGGTAGGGGTGGGGGTGGGGGGTCCTGGGAAGCTAGAGCCGCCCTCCTGGGCTGGTGCAGGCGCCTGTGCAGTTTGCAAACGTTCTCTGAGCCTGGGAACAGCACCTTTCCGTATAATGCTCTCACTCACTGAAACTTTCTTGAAAACACTCAGGATACAACACAAAAGGCTTCTCCTGGAAAAGGACGGGACAGTTTTAGCATCAGAAATGATAACTGTTAGGGATGGAAACACCTATTATTACATAAAATTCCATGAATTATTGATGGTTCTCAACAGTAAAATCAAAGGAACCAGTGATCACTTTTGGGAAATACTAGACATACAACTTGTAATTTTGAAAATGGAAAGAAAGAGAATAAAGCATTGACCGGCCTTTCATATAAAAACTACCTCAGAGTAACCAAGGAGTTGATAAAGGGAGGTTTCTCTGTGTAGAAATATTTCAGCTAATAAGTGAGAAAATGGTAATGTTAAAATATCATGACTTTGCTATCCTTAATACATTAATGAGCCTGGGGGGTGATGGGTAACGCCAGTTAGTGAGGGAGACAGAGAGAAAGCGGTGACCAGACCCTAGATACGTCTTGGTCGTGGGGCACAGTGCCACCAGGGGAACAGTCTCACTAAAAACGTGGATCAGCACCAGGAAGTTGGTGAAGCATCTTGATCTAAGGATCAATTTATAGAAAATACTGGGAACTGACGAAAATACTTTCAAAGTCACACGTCAGGGGTGCTGTCGTCAGCACCAGCTGCTGGGGCTTCTGGGAGACAATGTGTTGCTCAGTGTCTTCAACACACAGATTGTAAGAGGGAAAAGAAGTCGACAATATATTTCAAGTTTCAGAATGTATTGTTAATTTCTTCAAAGACTGTTTCTAGGGTTCAGCCACAGATGAGAACTAACTGGGAGCTGATGGCTTATCCATTAGGTGAAGAGAACGTTTCAGTGTTACGTGTCTATACGTGTGGATATAGAGGTGAGCTCAGAAACGTGCCTTAGGAACAGCAGCAGGACCGCAGAAAGGAACACGAAGCTTTCACGGCCGCGTCACTGCTTACAGAGAAGCTGGAAACAGGCTGAAGTCTCCAAGCGGCGAGAAGCGGCCCACCGCCTGGCGATGGAGCCAAGCCCGGCCCTGGGTCCAGCTGGGTCACAGCCTGGACGTCTGGCCTCTCCCATGAGCGCCCTCTGGGGTGGGTTTCAGTGGACCATCTTACGAGTCTTTCTCAATTTATCCTCTTTGGGCCCCTTTTTCTTCTTTTGCTGTATTCTGTTTGGCTTGAACGGGTGAATTTTCATGACCCAGTCTGTTCCTCTGTTGACTTCTGTCTCTATTATTTATCTGTCAGTGGTTTCCCTCAAAATCACCAATTTTGTCTTTACTTTTTATGGTTTACTCTGACATAGTCTCACCCGTCTCTGTCGTTAGAGACCTCATGGCAGTGAAGCCGCCCGCAGTCTCTCCTGTATTGTCTGCGCGTCCCTCCGGCTTCAACTTCGTGCGGTCATCTCGGCATGTTCTGTGTTTTGTTCCCTTAAATAGTCAACTTGTGAAGAATGAGGCGGAAGAAAGGGAAACCCTGCTCTTATCCACCTTCCTCTTTTCTCTTCCCAGTGTGTGTTATTACTTCGGACACCACACTTCTTTCTGATAAGATCTCTCTTCAGCCTGAAGAACTTCCTTCATCATTTCTCAGGGTGCAGATCAGCTGGGAACACATTTATCAGCTTTAATTCGTCTTAAAATGTCGTTATTTATCCTTAATGTTTGAAGATGATTTTGCTAGATGCATTCCTGATTTGACAGACTTTCCATCCAGTGACATTTTCTTCTGCGGCCAGTCATTATTTTTGTGACAGAATATCCTCTGTGAGTTTTATCATTGCTCCCGACGTGGAATAAATCTCTGTCTGCATCTGGCTGCTTTTTAATCTTTGGTTTTCAGCAACTTGCTCCAGGGGCCTCGGGTGTCTTTCCTCGTGATTCCCCTGTTCAGGGTTTGCTGTGCTTTCTGGATCTGCAGATTGCTGTTTCAGATAATTCCGGTTATATTCTGCCAATAATTGCTTCAGATATATTTTCTGTCCATTCCTAGGCAAAGGAGAAAAGGAAAGATATACCCATTTGAATGCAGAGTTCCAACGAATAGCAAGGAGAGACAAGAAAGCCTTCCTCAGGGATCAATGCAAAGAAATAGAGGAAAACAACAGAATGGGAAAGACTAGAGATCTCTTCAAGAAGAATAGAGATACCAAGGGAACATTTCATGCAAAGATGGGCTCAATAAAGGACAGAATTAGTATGGACCTAACAAAAGCAGAAGATATTAAGAAGAGGTGGCAAGAATACAAAGAACTGTACAAAGAAGATCTTCACGACCCAGATAACCACGATGGTGTGATCACTCACCTAGAGCCAGACATCCAGGAATGAGAAGTCAAATGGGCCTTAGGAAGCATCACTATGAACAAAGCTAGTGAAGGTGATGGAATTCCAGTTGAGCTGTTTCAAATCCTGAAAGAGGATGCTGTGAAAGTGCTGCACTCAATATGCCAGCAAATTTGGAAAACTCAGCAGTGGCCACAGGACTGGAAAAGGTCAGTGTTCATTCCAATCCCAAAGAAAGGCAATGCCAAGGAATGCTCAAACTACCGCACAATTGCACTCATCTCACATGCTAGTAAAGTAATGCTCAAAATTCTCCAAGCCAGGCTTTAGCAATATGTGAACTGTGAACTTCCAGATGTTCAAGCTGGATTTCAAGAAGACGGGACCAGAGATCAAATTGCCAACATCCTTTGCATCATGGAAAAAGCAAGAGGGTTCCAGAAAAACGTCTACTTCTGCTTTATTGACTATGCCAAAGCCTTTGACTGTGTGCATCATAATAAATTTTGGAAAATTTTTAAAGAGATGGGAATACCAGCCCACCTGACCTGCCTCCTGAGAAATCTGTATGCAGGTCAGGAAGCAACAGTTAGAACTGGACATGGAAAAACATACTGGTCCCAAATCGGGAAAGGAGTGCATCAAGGCTATATATTGTCACTCTGCTTATTTAACTTCTATGCAGAGTACATCATGAGAAATGTTGGTCTGGATGAAGCACAAGCTGGAATCAAGACTGCCAGGAGAAATATCAATAACCTCAGATATGCAGATGACACCACCCTTATGGCAGAAAGTGAAGAGGAGCTAAAGAGCCTCTTGATGAAACTGAAAGAGCAGAGTGAAAAAGTTGGCTTAAAGCTCAACATTCAGAAAACTAAGACCATGGCATCCGGTCCCATCACTTCATGGGAAATAGATGGGGAAACAGTGGAAACAGCGTCAGACTTTAATTTTTTGGGCTCCAAAATCACTGCAGATGGTGACTGCAGCCATGAAATTAAAAGACACTTGCTCCTTGGAAGAAAAGCTATGAGCAACCTAGGCAGTATATTAAATAGCAGAGACATTACTTTGCCAACATAGGTCAAAGCTATGGTTTTTCCAGTGGTCATGTATAGATGTGAGAGTTGGACTATAAAGAAAGCTGAGTGCCGAAGAATTGGTGCTTTTGAACTATGGTGTTGGAGAAGACTCTTAAGAGTCCCCTGGACTGCAAGGAGATTTTACCAGCCCATCCTAAAGGGAATCAGTCCTGAATATTCATTGGAAAGACTGATGCTGAACTTGAAACTCCAATACTTTGGCTACCTGATGTGAAGAGCTCATTTGAAAAGACCTTGATGCTGGGAAAGATTGAAGGCAGGAGGAGAAGGGGACGACAGAGGATGAGATGGTTGGGTGCCATCACCGACTCGATGGACGTGAGTTTGAGTGAGCTCTGGTAGCTGGTGATGGACAGAGAGGCCTGGCGTGCTGCAGTCCACGGGGTCACAAAGAGTTGGACACGACTGAGCGACTGAACTGAAGTGAAGATTTTCATTGATATTTTTTCTGCCCCTTAAAGTCACCTACGTTTGAGTTGTTCACACTGTCACTTTCAGAGGGGACTGAAGCTTTGTTCCTTTTTCTCATTTTTTTCTGTTTCAGCTTGGGTAGTGATTACAGATAGGTCTCAGCTTTTACAAATTCTTCTTTCTCTTGCTCAGTGTTCTTCTAATTCCATCCAAGGAACTTTTAATATCTGCTACTTGACTTTTTACCTCGAGAAATCCAATCTGGTTCCTTTCACGTTTCCAGACCTCACCTGAATTTCTCCTTTACTCAGTGTGGTCAGGTCTTCCTGTTGCCATGGTGATGGGCAGGCATCGCCACGTCCTCTGATGTGGCCCCCAGGGCCAGGACACAGCGGCCGCAGTGGTCAGCTTCGGGGCCTTCTCACCTGCCTCGTCCTGTCCCCGAGGAAGCCCGTTCAGGCCACACTCGTGAGTCTCAGCACAGGGGCGAGCCCCCAGGCTCACCGCTGCGGGCGTCCTCCTGTGTCTCCCCCAGAGGTGCCCTGCTCCTGTTCCATGGGCACTGGGGTGCCACCTGGGGCCCTGAATGCACATGCTTGTCCTTTTCTCATGTTTAGCCTCATTTGAGGAAAAAATAAATGGTTTCTTTCTACATTAAAGAAAGCCAGATTTGCATTTCTCTATCCTGCAGTGCGGAAACAGCGTCTATGCGGTCAGGGCTATAATCCAGTCCACCCGACACAGACCCACTCCGCTGAAAATGCATCGCGGTTCTTATTGTTTTTGGATGATTTTTAAACGGAAGCGAGAAAAAATCGGGCCCACGCAGGCAGTCGGCCCTCTCTTCTCGGGCTCCTGTTGCTGTCTGGTCCTGGTCATGAGCCTGCCCTCTTCCTCTGCGGAGCAGGAGGGGCAGGAGCCTAGCGAGCAGGACTAGCTCACCGCCGACCACACACACGGTGGGGTGGTGAGGGCCCTGCAGCCCAGCCCCGTCTCCCGCACAGCTTCTTACTGATTCGCTCCTTTCTTGCAGATGTTTATTTATGAAACAAGTATTCACCATGACTTTGTCAAACACCAGACCCTGCATGAGGCCAGGAACCTTGATGAGTCAACTGATGGCCCCTTACTTTCGGGCTGCAGCTCCAGTGACAGTCACACATGCTGAGTGCCCTTTACACTTTCACCTAAGCCGCGGGAAGAGAGGTCGGCCGGGTGCCACGCCCCAGCCTGTGAGGTTGGTGCTGAGACTTGCTCTGAGAGCTAAGCCCTCAACTGAGAAGGGGACGGTGGGGAGGCGTGTGGTCTCCTCTCCTCCCCCTGGGTGGGTGGGGAGGCTTCGCAGGTCCGGGCTGGGCACTGACCGCTCACATCCACTCACGCGTGGAGGGTCGTCCTGGCTCGTCTCCACCCCGGGGGTGGGGGTCCCATCCCGGCGTTTCGGGGGTGCTGAGCACACAGCCAGCCCCAGGCAGCTGAGAGGGGCAGCAGGGCATGGTCTCAGGTGTGGGGCCATGTGGGGTGCCCTGGGCACAGGCCGAGGGGAGGCTTTGCTGCAGGAGGATGTGGGGGCTTGAGTGCTCCCAGGACGGGCGGGGAGTGCTCCCAGGACGGGGGGGAGTGATCCCAGGATGGGGGGGAGTGATCCCAGGATGTGCGGGGAGCCCGCGCTGCTACCCAGCGACGTGCAGGCCCCACGGCTGATCCTGGGATGAGGGGTACACCTGGGGCCTCACCCAGTAGCAGAGCTGGAGGGGGCTCAGGTCACAGGATGCCTCCTGGTTTCCCAGGTGTCGTGGCTCATGTTACAATAGTAGACCTTAGTTTTAGGTCTCATTTCACCAAATCACTTACCTGAAGCAACGGGAATAAGTTTGTTTGGTTATCATCCTAATATCTGCTTTGACATCCACAGGTCTGCCAATGTGCTGTTTCTGGAAGGCTCAGATCCAGGCTGGAGCTAGAGAAATTCTGGTGAGAAGGTGAACTCTTAGGGGCCTCATTCCTCCCTTGAGCTCCTTGTGATGCCGGGTGAGGACGTGGGGGACCCTGAGAACCAGGAGGAGTGACCAGCAGGGGCAGAGGCCCCAGGAGGATGCGTGTGGGGTGTGAGGGACAGGTCGGGGTGGAGCGGTGGGTGTCACACAAGATGGGGTTGGCAGCCCGTTTGTGGGGAGCCCCTGGCTGGGGACACGGAAGGGAACTGTGTTTATAAACATCCATTTAGTTTTCCTGCTTTCACTCATCCTTAAAAATTTTCCCCACTTTTTTTTGCCTTTGGAAAGTCCTTTCTAATGCTTCCAAGCCAAGCTAAAACACCACATCCCTGAAAATCTCCCTTGAAATCAAATTTAAGCCTCCACATCACAGAACCACAGCCTTTCCTGATGCCTGAAGGGCTGCGGGAGTCCTCCAAGCCCAGGGGCTCCTTCCTGCCGAGCTGTTAAGGCGTGACCCCTCCCCGAGGGTCTGGGGGCAGCATCCAGATGGGGACCCTGGGGGGGAAGATGCGTCTGATAAGGTGACGTAACGGAAGGCGCAGTGCCCATCACGCACCAATACTCATGCTCCGTCAGTGGTGCTCATGCCAGCCACCCTCCCAGGCCTCCTTCAGCCTCGAGGACACCTCCCTGTCAGCAAGGCCTTTCTCCTCCGTGCTCCCGACCGCCTCCTTCCCAAACACCCCATGCTTTTCACCAAACTCTCTGGGAGCTGAGCTGGCCAGTCACCTGAGCCCTGGGCACACAGTCACTGTTCTATCTAAACATCAGCCCGTGTGGGGTGCAGATTGCGGCCTGGCTCCCCCCAACAGCGCTGTGGTGATCAGAAATCAATCACGAAGGAGGCAGGAACGCTCCAGACCTTAGAGCAATATGAATATTCTCAATAGGAATGTGGGCCTTCACATTCACTGTTTATCAGACCCCGAGGTCCGATTGAAAAAAAAATCAAAAAGCGGAAATCAGGCACAGCAGGACTCCTCAGCCCTAATTATCACAGAGGCTGAGCCTTATGAGGGCGAATTGTAAATCACACCAACTTTAGCCTAAATAATCAGCCATGGAATCTTACATAATGGACTCAGAATCCAGTAATATCCACTGTGTTGACGCGAACGTTAAAATCCATTAGGTCTAAGACACAGAAGGCTAAAAACACTGCCTCCTCCAGAGCCATCTGCTGGGGTGGGGGACGTGCGGCCCGAGCCCTGTGCGGTGCCCAGGTCCCCTCATCTCCCGGTGGTCGCGGTCCTGCTGGAGGGCTGCTCCAGTCACCCCTGCCCGCCCTCACCCCATCCCCAGGGGTCCTCCTGGCCCTCACCCCGTCCTGAAGGGTCCTCCCCACCCTCACTCTGTTCTGAAGAGTCCTTCCCACCCTCACATCATCTTGAAGGGTCCTCCCCACATTCACCCCATCCTGAAGGGTCCTCCCCACTCTCACCCTGTTCTGAAGGGTCCTCCCTACCCTCACATCATCCTGAGGGGTCCTTGCCGCCCTCACCCCCTCCTGAACGGTCCTCCCCACCCTCACATCATCCTGAGGGGTCCTTGCCGCCCTCACCCCCTCCTGAACGGTCCTCCCCACCCTCACATCATCCTGAGGGGTCCTTCCCGCCCTCACCCCGTCCTGACAGGTCCTCCAGTGACTCTCGAGGCGGGCCGTGCAGTGAGCAGACGCCGCCCTGGGTCAGCTCCTCGCTGAGGAGTCTCGTGAGGTCCCCGTCCTGCCCACACCCACGGTTCCCCGGGCAGGACTGGGACGCGAAGTTCTGCCGATGCTCCGGACGCTGCGGACACCGCGCAGGCCTGAGGCGGGTGCGGGAGGACGGCGCTGAAAAGCCGGTGCTCCGCGGGCCTCCGGCCGCCTCGCCGCCCCCGCCCCGCCCCGCCCCGCCCGGCGGCCGCGCGCTCACCGCCCGCGAGAAGCCCCCCGGGGAGTCGGCCTAGTCCCTGCCGAGACCCCCAGACCCGGGCCTCTCCGCCCCTCTGTGATGGAGGGGTGGGCGGCCAGTGCTGGCGCCAAGCGTGACCCCGAAGGCTCACCCTCCTGGGAGGTCCGGGCCATGGACCCTGCAGGGTT
Source organism: Ovis canadensis (assembly GCF_042477335.2). Lineage (NCBI taxonomy): Eukaryota > Metazoa > Chordata > Mammalia > Artiodactyla > Bovidae > Ovis > Ovis canadensis. Next base: position 595,995 of record NC_091246.1, on the reverse strand, counting down.
CCAGCGGGGACAGGATCCCTGAGGGTCGAGGAGGCCGCTAACCAGGGCAGAGGGTAAGCCTGGTCTCAGCGGCGCGAGCAGGAGCTGGTGGACAAACCCTGGGAGCCCCCCCCATAGGGAGAAGCCAGGAACCGAGGGGGCAGGTTCTCAGAGGGGCCTCCCAACCCCGGGCAGGACAAGGGCTGAGGAGCCGCCACCTGGGGGCAGACATGACGTCTGGGCCCGGCGGGGAGGAGGCGCCGTCCTGCCCCGGAGCCTGCGGCCTGGACGCTCGAGGGCCCCAGGCCTGTGCATCTGCGCCCCGGCACCTGAGGGAGGCGGTCCTGGGGGCCCCGCGGGCTCCGCGTGAGAGCCGGGCGGCTGTGTGTCTCAGCGGTGCCGGGTGACGAGGAACAGAAGGTTACCTTGCGCATCCACAGACTGTCTAAACTGTGACCTACGTTCCAGTCGCATCCCCGAGGGGGAGACAATGAACAGGGGCCTTGAGGACGCGGGCAGGGAATTGCAGCCGTAAGTTCCGGGGAAGAGTTTTGAGAACAAAATGCTTGTATTATCACATCTTAAATTATTTCAGAGCATCCGAACGTGGGGCCTCTTGCTTCCGGGTCCCAGAACGTTCCTTCTCCTCCCTCTGAGGAGAATAAAAGCAGCTCCTCCAAAAGGAGGGAAGCCCCGCTCGCAGTGAGCGGCCGCCCGCTGCGCCGTCGGGCCCTGCGCGCGGCCCGGCTTCGCGGGGCTCAGGGTGCGTGAGTCGCTGCGCCGCGTCCCGCCTCTGGAGGCCGCAGGTGGGCGCTGACGGGGACGCGCCTCCTGCCCTCGGGACCCTGAGAGCCGGGGTGGCAGGCCGCTCAGCCCCGCCGCTTCAGTCTCCCCGTCACCCCTTCCTGTCCTCCGGAGTGTGGACTGAGCCCCAGGCGGACACGGGCGCTGGGTGGATGCGCCGGGAGGAACGCGGTCACTGAGCCCGTCATCAGGTTGGACACGGCGGTGACCTGCCCCTTTGCTGGGTTAGGAGCGGGGCCCACAGTGGACGTCGCCCCCAGGGGCCCGGCCTGCACCCACATCTCCCCTTCTTTGGGCAGGGCTGAGGTTGACCTCCATACCTGCCTTCTGCCTGCAAACCACCGCAGTCAGGAAGGTGAAGGCCTGTGACGAGGCAGCCCCTGGTGCGGAAGGACGACCGGCTGAACAGCCCCAGGCCGCCCGCCCCAGGCTCCACTGCTCCCGACGGGCCGCCTCCCTGTCCCTGGGCCTCTGCGGACTCACCCGAGACCCACTCGCCCAGGGGGAGCGCCCCCTCTCTCGCAGCGTCTGTGGCTGCTTGAGTCCACGAGCCGCGTCTTCCGCGGGACTGGCCTTGGCCTTGAGCTCTGATGCATCACACTCCTCTGGTTTTCGTTTTCTCTTCAGCTGAATTTTTCATTGATAGTTTGGGGATCACTGTTTTAGATATGCAGCCTGTTACTGGCCATAACACATAGATTTTTCAGCAGCTGATTTACAGTATTGTGTTAATTTCTGCTGCATGGGAAAGCGATTCATGTATATAAATATATATACGGTGGAGGTGGTTTAGTTACTAAGTCATGTCCGACTCTTGCAATCCCATGGGCTGCAGCCCGCCAGGCCCCTCTGTCCATGGGAGTCTCCAGGCAAGAATCCAGGAGGAGGTTGCCATTTCCTCCTCCAGGGGATCTTCCCGACCCAGGATCAAGCCCGAGCCTCCTGCGTTGCAGGCAGATGCTGTACCAACCAAGCTGCAAGGGAGGACCCGCATGTGTCCCTGCTCACGCTATTGCCCGCGTTCTCTCCCAGGGTAGTGTCGCAGGGTACTGAACACAGCTCCCCAAGCCGCACTGCAGGGCCGTGTTGCCTGTCCATCCTGCGCGAAACGGTTCGCTCTGCTGATTCCGCTTTCCCAGGCCTTCCTGCCCCACCCCCTGAACTCCTCTGGTTTGGACTCGATTCCAGGGACCTTCTTCCTCTGGAGGGGCCGCCACAGTCCAGCTGACCAAGCCTGGGCCTCGCTCGGTGAGTCGACTTCTCTGGTAGAGCAGGAGCCGCAGGCATGACGGCACGGTGCAGGGAGCAGGGCTGGGCCAGGGGCCAGGAGTCAGTGTCAGGGGCCAGGGACCAGGGGCCGCCCCCCGAGGCAGACCCCCTGGGGAGCACAGCTGTGCCCTGGGGAGGTTTGCTGGAAGCTGAAAGTCATGAGCTCTGGTTTCACCAAAGGTTGCTGCCTTTAGATAAGTCTCCAGACTGTGTACTTGGGTTTCACAGCTTTCCCTTTTTTATGTTAATAACCAAATCAAAATTTTCCTGAAAGATTATAGGAGATGGCATGTCTGAAGCAAGTGTAAGTAGCAAATGCTGTGCAGGAGTTAAGTTATAATTAGTACTGGGAAGAGGCCAAGGGAAGGGGGTGACGGCAGGTCTGGTGGGTGAGGGTCTCTGCGTCTCCTGCGGTCAGGTGAGGGGAGGTGATGGGAGGTGTGGTGGGTGAGGGTCTCCGCGTCTCCTGGGGTCAGGTATTTCCCTAGCCCTCCCCTCAGCTTCAGCGCCTGAGCAGGACATCCTGGAGCCTGAAAGTCCCATGTTGGATGCTCAAACGGCAGCATATTGGAAGGAAACTGGGGCCTGAAGCCCCTTCCATGTTCCTACCTCAATAATGATGCTTAATGATTGAGAGGCAGCAAAATAAACTGCACCCAAACTTAGTAACTATTTGCCACAAGGGGGTAACAATGCCACCTGCTGAGTTCAGTTCAGTTCAGTCACTCAGTCATGTCCGACTCTTTGTGACCCCGTGAATCGCAGCACCCCAGGCCTCCCTGTCCATCACCAACTCCCGGAGTTCACTCAAACTCACCTCCATCGAGTCAGTGATGCCATCCAGCCATCTCATCCTCGGTCGTCCCCTTCTCCTCCTGCCCTCAATCCCTCCCAGCATCAGAGTCTTTTCCAATGAGTCAACTCTTCGCATGAGGTGGCCAAAGTACTGGAGTTTCAGCTTTAGCATCATTCCTTCAGAAGAAATCCCAGGGCTGATCTCCCTTAGAATGGACTGGTTGGATCTCCTTATAGTCCAAGGGACCCTCAAGAGTCTTCTCCAACACCACAGTTCAAAAACATCAATTCTTCAGTGCTCAGCCTTCTTCACAGTCCAACTCTCACATCCATACATGACCACTGGAAAAACCATAGCCTTGACTAGACGGACCTTAGTCGGCAAAGTAATGTCCCTGCTTTTGAATAGGCTATCTAGGTTGGTCATAACTTTTCTTCCAAGGGGTAAGCATCTTTTAATTTCATGGCTGCAGTCACCATCTGCAGTGATTTTGGAGCCCCCAAAAATAAAGTCTGACACGGTTTCCATTGTTTCCCCATCTATTTCCCATGAAGTGGTGGGACCGGATGCCACGATCTTCGTTTTCTGAATGTTGAGCTTTAAGCCAACTTTTTCACTCTTCTCTTTCGCTTTCATCAAGAGGCTTTTTAGTTCCTCTTCACTTTCTGCCGTAAGGGTGGTATCATCTGTTAGGAGTATTTTATTTCCACAGGTCAGGAAAGTGTATGAAGAGAGTCTTTTTCAAGCTGCTATTACCTACAGGAATCAGGAAATTAATTAAAACCTAAACCCAAACTCTACCCTATTGAATATAACGAGTTTATTATAGGAAAACTCATCTTTATGAATTTTTTAAATGAGCTGTTCTTTTTCAGATAGTCTCTGTTAAACATTAACAGTTATCACACTTTCAAAATACTAGAATTAAAATCTGTATCACCAAATTCATGTTTTTTAAAATCAGCCAAACTGCATGATCTTAGGTCTGAGATAATCAGTTATTCAGGAGATTACTCATCTTTCTGGAAATGAGATAATGAGGGAGTTTCTAAGAGCGAAGCTATTCTTTAGAACTTGTGTTTACTTAGTTGAGAAACAGTTGCCTCACATTGTAGGTGACCTTCAGGAAGCAGGATTCCAAGGAGCCTGGAGTCAGAGAGAGGCTCTCAGACCCGAGACTTGGGGATCGAGACGGCACGAATGGGCGGAGTCGGGTAACAGGAAGGATTCTCTAAATCAATGATTCAGAACACCACGGATATCAGGGTCAGAGCGGGCTGACTCAGGGAGGGCGGGCCTGTCTTCATCCTCCTCAGTAACTCTCATTTCTCTGGTGCTGAGCAGAAAATTAAGGTTCCCACACTCGACGTGGTTCATCAGCTCAGAAACCTACTTTGGTAAGAAAGCGGCCCTCAGCCCCTTAGAAGGAGGCTCATTGCTGAGTCCTCCACACGCAGTGAGTGTCCAGAGTGGGCGCTGACCCGCGTGAGAGTGGGTGCTGACCCCTGAGACCCGCAGTCAGGCTTCTGGACCCGGCGGTGTCACCCTCAGGCTGGGCGATCAGGGTGGGGCAGCAGCTCCTCATTTCTTTGGGGTCTTCTCTCCCCCCTGTTTCTTTGGGGTCTCCTCTCCCTGTTTCTTTGGGGTCTCCTCTCCCTGTTTCTTTGGGGTCTCCTCTCCCTGTTTCTTTGGGGTCTTCTCTCCCTGTTCCTTTGGGGTCTCCTCTGCCCCCTGTTCCTTTGGGGTCTTCTCTCCCTGTTTGGGGGGTCTTCTCTCCCTGTTCCTTTGGGGTCTTCTCTCCCTGTTTTGGGGGTCTTCTCTCCCTGTTTTTTGGGGGTCTTCTCTCCCTGTTTCTTTGGGGTCTTCTCTCCTGCTGGCCACCCCTAAGCCCCTGCTGCACCCTCGGGTCACCCCACAGCCTGGGCCACCTGCCCCCCAGCAGGGGCTCAGACTGAAAAGGAGGGTGACCCTTAGGTTTTGAGGACGTGGGTCTCAGGTCGAGTTTCACACGGTGAGTAGACCGCCCTGTCTCCCTCCCTCCTTCCATTTTCCATCAGTGCAGCACCCCACCCCTGTCCCGGCCACCTGGGAAGGGCTTTACACTCGCTTGTGCAAAAGTGAGACTGCCGTGACCAACACTGTCGTCCAGTCGCCATCTGGAGCCCTGTATTCTCCCTGTGAGCAGTCGAGTTCCTGTGACAGGAGGCCTGTCCTCCATGCTTGCTAGAAGCGGCTCTGCGCTCCATCCTCCTGCGGCAGAGGAGAGATGCCCAAGGAGTGTTTTCAGCTCCACCTGGGGGCAGACCCACGTCCTCCCCGAGAGACCAGGCTGTGGCTACTTACAGATGCGACTTTGGGAGGTGACCCGCCAGTGGTTGGGCCTGGAAGACCAGGGACAATATGCAGTATTTTAAGGTGGGCTTGTCAACTCTGACCCAAACATGTACGAAGTACAGAGTCAGTGTCTTTCATTGATGATTAATTAAAATGTTACAAGAGAATTTTGCTGGGAGCCAGCATGAGGAACTCCGCCCATGGCAAAGGCCATGAGGAAGGAAGCTTGGCATACGCAAAGGCGTGATCAAGCCTCAGGAAACCCCCTGTTCCCGAGCATCTACCCCAAAACCAGAGTACTTTACGGGGAGCTCTCCCCCATAACCATTTCTCTCAGAGAAGGAGTTAACTTGCAGCTCCAGTTAATAAAATTCCTGGGCGTGACAAGAGCGTTTCAGCTTATGAACTCTGAAGGTTCTCTGGCTTGCCTGATCAGGCTCGTCCGGCCACATGTGATTGTTTATAGCCTCCCAACTGTGAGAGGCACGGGATGTTTTAAAACTTTCTAAATACAGACTCTTTTGAGACGTTAGAAGATCATTAGTATAGTATTAGTAGGTTGATTAGGAATTACATTGGTGAAGGGTTTTTTCATTTGTCCTGCCAATAATTACTGCTAATTCCCTGCCCTGGGTGTGACAAGGATGTCTCAGGTCAAACCTCTCTGCTGACAGACTATCTTGTGTGACAGCCTCTCAGCCATAAACAGCACAGAGAGTTTGGAGTATTAGCATAGGGCTTTTTTCATTGATGAGTCAATGATTGCCATCAGGCCTCCATATCCTTAGGCACCTGGGAATATATTAATCAATGTATTTGGAATATAGAAAAGGAAACATAGTAGTTTTTGATGTTGGCAATACTAGACTTTTTGAGTTAATGAATCTTCTCTTTTGTTATAGATAACTGTACTTTGTTATAAATCACTATAAATCACTGTGTCCTTGCTATGCAAAAATGTAACTTTATCACTATCTTGAAACAAAATAGATCTTAAGGGGAACATTGGTGAAGGGTTTACATTTGTTGAGCCAATATTTGCTGCTAAAACTTCATATTCCTGCCTTTATAATGAATATAGCTAGCATATAGGAAAAATAAGTATGAACCTTTAAGATTAATCATGTTAAACCTTAGGTTAAGTAAATTCCTTTCTTGATGGTAACTCACTACACCCTCACCCTATAGGAATGCAACTTTATTTGGAGGGTGGCGCCTGATTTAAGAAAAAATCACCCCTGGAAAATTAAGTTTTCTGGTTAACTGACCGGTATCAAAAAGGGCCATAAAATGTCAGCAAACCTCGTGGCCAAAAGATGATGAAACTCATAAGACCTTTGTATAATTTTATATGAAGCACCTGATTGTGACAAGGGTCAGGTCTGCTGACCCCTGCGTGACTCTGTATTCATCCCTATGTATAACAAAAAGGTATATAAACAAACCCGAAAAATAAAGAAATCGGATCAGTTTCTGGAAAGACTGATTCCCCCGTGTCGTTTCTTTCTTGCTCCCCGCTTTCCTGGCTGAATTACCATCTGAAATGTGGGTACTCACTAAGCCTGCTTATTCTGCCTGGGCTTCTGAGATCGGACCGGGGAGGCCTCAGTGCCTCCTCTCCTTTGGGAGAATGGAAAGACGCCTGTGGCCTACGTAGGTGGTGATTGGTATTCCGTGTAAACCAGTTATTCAGCCCCTTTTCTCCACTAATTCTCCTACTACACTATCTGTTTCTAATCTCCCTCTATATCTGTAATTAAATAAGTTTTTTTCAGGACGCCGACTCCGTCCCCACCTTCGAATCACCCTGGATCCACCGGGGCTGGACCCCGGCAGAATTTGTTGGAACTGACCACTTAAAAAAGATTGAAAAGGAATTCTGGAAATGCAGTCACCCCTGATTCATTTTGATAAAGATTAGGAACGGGTGCCCTGACTTTGAAGAAACGGACATCTGCTCTCTCTCTCTCTCTGCCTGCATAACCGATGAGCAGCTTCCGCACGGGAGATGATGGAAGGAGGCACGGAGTCCTTTAGAAACGTGCCGCCCTGGCTGCGGACTGATAGTCAGTCCCGAAGAGATCAATTAATTGGCAAGAGGATGCTCACTTGTCATCCAACGCTTTAAACGTTGATATACCTGTGTTCCCTTCAAAGGGGCCACAGTGGAGAATTCTACTTCAGTACTGTTTTAGTTCAGGAGGGGAAAGCAGAGATTTGGGACTGGGAAAAATTCTCAATTCTCTATGTTGATCACTTACATGAAAACTTGAATCGAGTAAAATACGCGTTTTGACAAAATGTCTCTCTCTGTTTGTTACGCGTGCATCAGGTGCAGCAGATTTCTGAGTTCAGATTTTGTAAGTCGGTCATTGTTAATTTCAGATTTTCGGCCGTTTCTTTCTGCTGTGTTGTGCGCTTTTGTCAGCCATGACATATTGGGAATAACAGTTCACACAGTCCTTCCCCCAGGCAGTCTCACGGGCCTGGAGCCGGAGCCAGTGCCAAGACCGGTGGGCCGTGTGGGCGCCGCTGGGGGTGTGGGGGGCCCACGCCTGGGCCAGCAGCAGGGGCAGGAGCGAGCGCAGGACGGCTCCCCGGTGCCCTGCACGCCGTGCTGCTTCCCGTCAGGCTTCAGGGCGGAGTCTGCAGCTGCCCTTCCCGGGGGCAGCGATGCTCACAGGGCGCACAGAAGGGAGCATTCCGGCGGCTGTCACAGCTTCCTCAAAGGCAGCCTGGCTACCTGGGTACAGACCTTCCTCTGAGTTTCACCCAAAGTGGTGGTATTTTGCATAAACTTAGAGTTGGAGGTTAGTGATAAACCATGTGCATAATTAACTTAGATCCCGGCAGTCTTGTGGGTTTTATCTTCTGTCTCTTAATCTAGTTTTCTCTGCCTTGCTTGCTTAGCTGCCTAAAAGGCCCATCTAACTCACCTTGTTGGTGGGGTCCTGAGAGAACATAAAAGCGATTAAAATGGGTTGCTTTCTGTTCTTTTAGACACACAGTGGATTTCTGGGGCAACTGCAGTTACCATTTGAATCAGCTCCAAAGGGGACTTTTTAAACCAAATGTCTATCAAAAGCACCTATCAAAAGCACACACGTACACATACATCTATGAAATGCACACACCTACATGCACCCACCTATCCAATGCACACGTGTACACACCTACATCTGTCCAATGCACACACTCATACCTCCTCTCAGCGTGCATATAGTCAGCAGATGCCATCTGCAAGGAAACCAAAACGTCTCAGTTCTTAGTATTAAAAACAGAGAATTTTAAAAGCACAAATAAAATATTTATCTATTCTTTGAGACTGGTTACTTTTTGAAGAGGAATACGATAGAAGGAAGAAAGGTTCTGTAACCTTTTAAAGAAAGTGCTTTCTCAAGGTGCCTGGAAGAATAGCATCTCTGCACTCTCAAAACAAAACTGTGGAAACCGTCTGCCTCTGAGACAGCCTAAAGTTAAGCAGGCTTTGAAAATCCTTCAAGCAGTTTTAAAAATAATCTTATAAGAAAGCCCTAATTACTATTTGAAATAAAACATTATTCAACACTCTCATCTTTATAAGCATGGAGGCTGTTTAAAAATTAAGCCCAAATTAAACGGATGGCATATGGCTCCTTATTTCAGAAATCTTAATGCCAAAGCTGATGAAAATGTCCCCCAAATGTGTGTGCATGGGATCCTGGGATGGCAAGGGCACTGGCCTTTGAGTGTCTTCCTGGCCGTCCGGTGAGAGGACGGGCTGGCCCCCAGGGTGTGTGGGCAGTTTGTGTCTCTCTCACCCCCAAGTTTGTGGTGTCCAGGAACTGTGGTCAATAAGGGTCTGGGGAATTGTGCTGAGTGTGCCCTCGACGCGCCAGCAACAGCTACGGAGGAAGCCTCCACCCCCGGGAACATCTGTGTTTACTTAGGGGACGGAGCAGCAAACACAGCAGCCGACATCTAGTCGATGTACAGCGCTGCGACAGTCTCAGGCGCGCAGGAAAGTGATTCAGACGTGTGTGTGTGTGTGTGTGCGTGTGTTCTTTTCAAGATTTCTCCCTTACAGGTTCTCACAGTGTATTGTGCCCAGTTTCCTGTGTTGCAGAGGAAGTCCTTGGTGTGGGTCTGTTTCATATATCGTAGCGTGTGTGTGTTATTCCCAGTCTCCTGATTTATCACTCCCCCTGTGTTGCCCCTTTGGCAACCTTAAGTTTGCTTTTGGAATCTGGGGGTCCATTTCTGGTTTGTAAGAAGCTTGCGTTTTAGTGGGTTTCACGTGTAGGTGATACCATTTGATGTTTGTCTCTCTCTCCGACTTACTTCACTTAGCGCGGGAATCTCTAGGTCCGTTCATGTCGTCACAGATGGTGTTATTCCATCCCTTTCCGTGGCTGAGCAGCATTGCACCGCAGATATGCACCGCACCCTCACTGCACTCTGGGATATTCACGAGACCAGTGGGCGCCACTGGGGGCCAGGCTGTGTCTCCAGGGATCTACTCTGGTCAGCTCAGTAGGCACTTTCACCCGCTTTCTGGAAGCCGCAGGTTGAAAATCTGAAGCTGCTTGAATGACGTTAGTCATTCCATCGGACCGCCAGCCTGGAGGGCGTCTGTGCTGGAGTCTGAGGGGAGATGGTCTCGGGGGGCGTGGGGTGGCGGGGGCGTGGGGTGGCGGGGGCGCGGTGGACGCGAGCTCGGGGTGGGCAGGGCCTGGGTGGCGCCTCCGCGGCGGGGCGCCCCTGCCCGGGCGTTTCTGCCCGAGAGTCCCGGGAGCTGCGGTGGAAAGGGCGCCCTGGATTTCTGCGAGCAGCTTCAGCATCTGGAGACACTGGGTTTGTCAGGCGTGAGTAGCGCGTGGTCATGCCGTCACTGTACGAAGGCACGGCAGTTTTGAATAGAATCAACTGGTTTGGGAAGTGCTGCTGTTACTCGCATGGAAACCAAAGTGTGTGCTGCTGTGTCTTCTCGATGACCGGCGAGCCTGCGTGGAGGGGAGGCAGGACACGTCCCTCCAGCCGGGATGGCTTCGGGGAGACGGCGCAAAGCAAGCGCGGGTCTCCGTCCACAGCCTGCCCGTCTCCACGCCTCACCGTGGAGGGGCTGGAGAGCAGATTCGGCTTTTCAGCTGAGTTAATACGAGGAAAATTTCTCGACCTAAAAATGCTGTTCCGAAACACCCTTTGACCAAACGCTGAATTTCCTCTTGCCGTGTGGAGGAGACATCGACTGCTCCTTGCTGAGAATATTTGAAGATCTGAAGGGGCTGCAGAAGTTTAACGCTTCTCTGTTAAAATGATGTCTGCCCTGAAGCCTGCCAATGAAGGGTGCGCGGGTTGAGATCATGAGCTCCTAAGAGTATCTCATAGTTTTCAGGAAATTGTGGTCAGTGAATAACGGGCAAACAAGGCAGGGAGGGTCTGAGGGTCTCAACATGTCCTGAGCTGTTCGTACTGCTGTGTGAGAGGAGCAGGAGTTAGGACCCCCGCACCATGGATTCGGCTTACGATTCACACTTGTAACCAACGCGCTGGGTTTACCAGGAGCGCATGATCTCTGCTCTCTGGGAGCAAGAAAATGAAACGGGAGAAGTGAATGGATGGGGCAGAGGGCTCCTTCTTGGGGAAGGAAGCAGCCGAAGCTGAAGTTGAGACCAATTCACATGAGAAAGTGTTCCCTCTTACTGGTGGTGAGAGATGTTGAAACTAAAAGCAAACATTTTTACCAATAAACAAACATTGGAAACACACACAGTGATAAGACTTGGCTTAGATTAAAGGAAGCTGGAGTTCTCTGGCGTTTTCCCTGGGACCGTAAACGGGTTCCATATTTGAGGGTAAATTTTGGTACTTTTCCCACCGAACACAAACACACCTATAACACAGTCCTCAGTAATAAATAGAAATGGAGTTAAAAGTTTTTTCTTCATAGTCCTGTTGTTAACACCAAAAGCGGGAAGCACAGGAAAATGCTGTACAAACGAGATTTGTGTGCGTGGCTATTAGCTGATAGACTCAGAGTAGTGGCTGAGGGCGCTGGGTCCAGGTGCAGTAGATAAAGCTGGTGGTTATTGTGAAGAGTGTGATAACATCCTAACTAACTGCTTGTATCGGTAATGGCACAGCAGAATGCCGTGTAACCCTAAACAGGGTGATCTGTGACTCCCGCTGGCCCATGAACGGTGAGTTTCATTTTCTTCTTTTCCTCCACATCGTAATGAGCATTCAGGCTTCTTTCCCCATGAAATAAAATCCGTATGATAAACGTAAGTCTCAGGCAAGCATACGAAGAATTTTTTTTTTTTTTTTTTTACTTCATAAGCACTTTTTGCTTTCAAGGTAATCCAAAATGGAAGATTTTGCAAGAAAAGCAAATGGGACTTACTTTTGAAAAATATGTGCTCCTTTTGGTAACTGTACAAGAGTAACTCTCTTGAACCCTAACTGACCTTCAAAACTAAATTCCCCAAAGAACTGAGACTTGTGTTCACTTTGAGAGGAGAGCCCTGTTGCTTTATTTGATGGTAGACGTGGACACAAAGTCAGCGGAAGGTGGAGCCTCCTGGGGTTTCGTGGATGTGACTGCTCTCACCGCCGACACAGAAGACAGTCTTTCCAGGTCCTCAGGAGCGTCTGGCTTGGCCTCAGGGCAGCGGTTCTGATGCCAGGGTGCTCCCTCCACGGTGCTCCCTGCCCCTCAACAGGAGACCACCCTCCCGGTGAGCCTGAGGCCAGGAGAGGAGCCAGAGCCCCGGGTCCGTGATGGAAGGAGAGACACGGTCATCGCAAGAGCGGTTGATTCAAGCCCAGACTGTCTCCCTCAGCTTCTCCGCCTCAGTGTCCGGGGCAGAGAGTTCACTTTACTGAACTTCAAGGTTCTGATCTGTAACCTAGGAATCAAAAATTATACTCCTCAGTATGGCTGAAATAAAGATAATTATGGAAGTAAGTGGCATAGCCCATTGGCCACCGAAGCCGTGTTGTGCGTGAGTTTAGACTGTGATCCCTGTGGACTGTGGCCCGCCGGGCTCCGTCGTGGGACTCTCCCACTGGTGGGGGCTGCCGTCTCTTCCTCCAGGGGACCTTCCTGACCCAGGGATCGCACCCGCGTCTCCTGTGTCTTCTGCGGTGCAGGCGGGTTCTTTACCCGCTGAGCCCTACCCAAAGCCAGCACCCACTAAACACTCTTCGTTATTTTACTGTTACCATTAATTATTAGTAGTAGAAGTAGCTCTGTCTCCAAGCAGGAGACTCTTCGAAAGAGCTAGAAAAGCCCCCTGGCTGACTGAAGGAAGCTGAGGGTGTAGAGGACGTTAGCTTTACATCATGCCTTAGAAATAACCTCAGCTGCGCTAATAACTTGCACTTTGAACTGTCGCATGGTTTAAACACCGAAGAGAAGTAGCCACAGCTTGTCCTCTCTGTTGCTTCTCTGCTTCTGAAGCTCCTGGCCCTCTCTGCTCACTCCTGTCAGACTTCCTTACGAGCAGGTCTTTATCTATCCTTAAGGGAAGGGAAACTGAGACACTGAATGTCTACCTTATTGTTGTGTATCAGAATCTGGGTGTTAGCTTTAAGTTATGCAATTTAGAGCAATTTTATTTTATTAAGTATTATTGCTTTGGGGGTTATTTAGTATTTCAAAATAGAAGACAATAAAAATATATCTTAAAAGTCAGTAAAATACATTGCTCTTTTCACAGAACAAAGCGATCAATTTCCCCACATGCTCCTTCCCGTTAATAAGTACCAGACGGTGGGTCTCTTATCACATGTAGGGAGTGACTGGTGTGCACACCTCCAGGTCGGGGGCTGGGCTTGAGGACAGACACGCTTGCACGCCTGTGCTTCCAGATGATGTCACAGCACCGAGAGGACAGGCCGCAGTGGCAGGCCGCGCCATCACGCCATTGAGCACTGCGGTGATCCCACGCGTGGTCTGCACGCTTACCCTCAAGGCCGCACCCAGGTAGCCGCAGGGCACCTTGACCCCGGCACTCCATGCAGTGGGCGCCCCCACATCCGTTTTCCCAGCTTCCTTCATTTCTGAGGAAATGAAGGAAGTGAGAAATCCAAACGAGGATCCCATCAAAAGTGGGAAGTCCCAAAGAGGACCCCTGGGCCTGGCAGGGTCTAATGCTCTGCATACTCAGGTGCCTGGCGCATACGCAGCTCTCCCTTCCCTGGTTCTCCTGGCGCTTTCCCCGTGTGTTTGAAGATGTTTTCTGTGGGAACAGGGCTGACAGAACTGTGAGCATCTCATCAAAACGGCAGTGAGCTGATCAGGAAGCATTTCCCCAGAGCACCTGGACGGAGGCGCTGCACCTCACACCGGCTCTGGAAGCCCCTCGACCTCAGGGGGCCCCATGGCCAGACCTCAGGATCCTAAGAGCAAATACGAACTCGTGAGCTCCCAGCAAAGAAATGACCAGAGCACGTGCGGGCTGGTGACCCCGTCAGCAGAGCTCTCTTAGGAGCAGGGAGAGAGAAAGTCTTCCCCGAGGCCAGTGACGCCCTGGAGCTCACCTGAAGCGCGCTAAGGACACTGGTAATGGACTTCACTGCTTTCTTTCACTATCGCATGCTCTTTAATTAAGGACCAGCTTCATTCTGCAACAAACACACTCATTCGACACGTGTGCCACTGCTGCGTGGACCGGAATTACTGCAGAGGATTTAATTAGGGGGTGCTTGTCCTTAGGCAACAGCTGGAACTGAAATATCTCAAGCAGAACACCGTCATGAAAATGGGCTCAGCCCTGTTGACGCACTCTCCAGGACAGAATCTACCTGACGCCCGTCACCCGGGGTCGCTGGGGAACGTCTCTCCTCCCTGAACCTCTGTGTGCCTCAGCTCAAGCTGGATGTCACCACACCCTGCTCTGACGTTGTGTTCTCTAAAGTGGTCTTCTGGTATGCAGCCATCTTGAAACGATAGTGCATCATGCGCTCAGTACAGCAACTGCTGTCTGCACCAGCCTTGGGTGAAGACGCAGAATCGCATATAGAGGGTCAGAGAGCGCTGTCCTCTGGGAAAGACAGGGCTTGGTAGGCTCAGTCCTAATCATGCTCATCATCTTCAGTCGCGCGGTCTATTTTCTTTGGCCAGAGGCCTATTAAGACTGCAGGAGATGCCCTCTAGAGACGAGCTCCATTCCTTGCTGCGCACGGCATTCTCTCGGCGCTTTGCAGTCGTTTGCGCTGGCTAGGAAAGGCAGCGCGCCTCAGCTGTATATCGCCACCCTGCTCATTTACCTTATATGCAGAGCACATCATGAGAAACGCTGGGCTGGAGGAAGCACAGGCTGGAATCAAGATTGCCGGGAGAAATACCAATAACCTCAGATATGCAGATGACACCACCCTTATGGCAGAAAGTGAAGAGGAGCTAAAGAGCCTCTTGATGAAAGTGAAAGAGGAGAGTGAAAAACTTGGCTTAAAGCTCAACATTCAGAAAATGAAGATCTTGGCATCTGGTCCCATCACTTCATGGGAAGTACATGGGGAAACAGTGGAAACAGTAGCTAATTTTATTTTTGGGGGGCTCCAAAATCACTGCAGATGGTGATTGCAGCCATGAAATTAAAAGACGCTTACTCCTTGGAAGGAAAGTTATGACCAACCTAGATAGCATATTCAAAACAGAGACATTACTCTGTCAACAAAGGTCCGTCTAGTCAAGGCTATGGTTTTTCCAATGGTCATGTATGGATGTGAGTATTGGACTGTGAAGAAAGCTGAGTGCTGAAGAATTGATGCTTTTGAACTGTGGTGTTGGAGAAGTCTCTTGAGAGTCCCTTGGACTGCAAGGAGATCCAACCAGTCTGTCCTAAAGGAGATCAGCCCTGGGTGTTCATTGCAAGGACTGAGGCTGAAGCTGAAACTCCAATACTTTGGCCACCTGATGCGAAGAGCTGACTCATCTGAAAAGACCCTGATTCTGGGACAGATTGAGGGCAGGAGGAGAAGGGGACAACAGAGGATGAGATGGTTTGATGGCATCACCAACTCAGTGGAGATGGGTTTGGATGGACTCTGGGAGTTGGTGATGGACAGGGAGGCCTGGCACACTGTGGTTCATGGGGCTCTAAAGAGTCGGACACGACTAAGCGACGGAGCTGAGCTGTGCTGGCTAGTTCATCTCGTTGGAGAAGGAAATGGCAGCAGAATCCCAGGGACGGGGGAGCCTGGTGGGCTGCAGTCCATGGGGTGGCACAGAGGGGGACACGACTGAAGAGACTCAGCAGCAGCAGCTCATCCCGTAGCCGGCAGACCCTGCGCCACCTTCACTCTGGACGTCTGTCGGGTCAGCGAAAGGACGCGGCTCTGGAGTGCTGCGAGCGGGCCTGGGCTGCTCTTAGGGGTGAGCGTGCCAGTGTTTGCTGCAATGTTCTGCTTTAAAGCTGGAGCAGGCGCTCACAGAGACTGTGGTTCTGCCCACATCACTTACTATCTCTGGGCCACAGATAATGAAAGAAAGGCAGCTTAATAGCCACTAAACACGTTCAGGTTTGAAATTTGCATCAGTGCTAATCTCAGAGACCACGCACGTGTGCTTTACCTGAGAGGGCTGAGCCGAACCACCGCCTCCAGCTCCCGTGACTCCAGAGCCCCGACCTCGCTACTGCCCAGGACGGACGAACATTCAGTCCACCGATAAGCTGAGAAAAGGCAACAAGGTTTCCCAGGTGGAAGGAAGGGCAGACAGTCACACTGGGTGGTCAGCAACGTGACTCGAAACCAACCGATGGGCGACGGCCTGACCCGGCCCTCGGCTTCCTCCCTCACTGACTGGACAGGCGCCCTGGAGGGAACCGGCTGGGGCCGACCCAGTGTAGACGGGCCCCCACCCAGTGTAGACGCCCTGTCGCCAAGCACTGGCCTCCATGGGGTGGGAGGCAGTGAGCTGGAGCAGACTCGCCTGCCGGCGGGGGTGCCCAGGGAGCCGGCAGAGCCTCCTCTCCGGAGGAGGGTTTCCAGCCGATGGAAAGGAAAGTAGCCGGCGAAGCCTCCATCTCCAGTGATCCTCGAAGGTAAGGTGTGAGGAGTTCCTGGGAGACTGTCGATGAGAGTGTTCAGGACCACCCGGTGGGGACAGACGTCAGACGTGTGGCTGCTGAGCTCACACTCCTGGGACAGGGATAGTTACACTCCTTGTTCACTTACACAGCAGCTCTGTGGGCACGCCCCTACACTCACACCTGTGTTCCTTGCTCACTTACACAGTGGCTCTGTGGGCACGCCCCTACACTCACACCTGTGTTCCTTGCTCACTTACACAGTGGCTCTGTGGGCACGCCCCTACACTCACACCTGTGTTCCTTGCTCACTTACACAGTGGCTCTGTGGGCACGCCCCTACACTCACATCTGTGTTCCTTGCTCACTTACACAGCAGCTCTGTGGGCACGCCCGGACACACACACACACACACACACACACACACACACACCAGTGTTCCGTGTATGTCAGGCAGGTGCATACAGAAGCGTGTGTGTCAAGACAGAGCCGGCGTGGAGTTCTCAGGCCATCGACTCGGGGTGCAGAGCTTCGATCCCTGTTTTTCTGAAGCTGAGCATAAATTACTATTTCAAGCCTTCCTTCTGCCTGCTGGCAAGTTTCCCTTTATTAATTCATGTTAAACTCCATCAGTTCAAGGTTTCCTTAGTCAATTCAGGTCTTTTCACAGCAGCTGAGCCTGGAAAAGCCTGCGTGGTGTTGAGAAGCTGAGGGTGGGGGTCCTCGCCTGCTCACAGAGCATCCGTGGCTGCACCCCAGCTTCTCCGGGCCCCGAGGCCACACCATCAGCCCACCCAGCTGCGTTCTTCCCACGTGAGCCCGGGGGTCAGCGGTGGGGACTCGGGACACCTGCCCAGGCTTGGGGGTAGAGGAGGCTCTGTGCCCACCATCTACTTCTGCTGCACCTCTTCTGGGGGCTCAGGGCAGAGCTGAGGCAGGAGCGCCTTGGGGCCACGCACGCTGGGGCCTGAGGAAGCCTGGATTCCCTGCCTCAGTTTCCTTGCAGATGAAGTGGAAACAGGGTCAGAGGCGCCTCACAGGGTGCTGCGAGCGTCAGATACAGATTGGACTTTGTGGAAGAGCCATGGACGCAGGAAGCAGGCCCTGACTGCAGTGATTGTTTACTAATGGCTTTGCCATTTTTAATAAACGAGTTGCATGCACAGAAGCTATTGAGACAGTAAGTCATGTTCTGAGACATCGGCAAGTGGATCCTCCTGGGGGTGGGGAGGGACTCCCAGGGCTTGATTCCGCGCGAATTCTCTCGTGTCTTGACTGTGCCTCTGATGGCAGCTGTGCCGGAAAGTGGACCCCGTGCCCGGAGGACAGACCTCTGAGCGTCTCCACCGGAGTCCACGTCAGATGCAGTCATGTCCGCGAACTGGGAAGAGCTCCCTGACCATGGCCAGGGCTCCTGACCTCGGGAAGTCTGCCTGTCTGCTCGAAGATGGGGCGACCCAGGCGGAGGTTACTCGTGACCCTGAGCAAGGGCATCACAAGGCCACCAAGGATCATGGAGTAGGGTCTGGATTCTCAGGCATGGCCATGCTGATGCCGAGGAGGGGGCGCTCAGGGTCTCAGCAGCCTCCCTGCGGGAGCAGGAAGGGACAGCAGGCCGAGGAGAGACGAGCAACAGGAGACCCGGGAAGATCAGAGCTGCCAGGGGCCCCAGGTGCTTCCAGACTCGCTAGGGCAGAGGCTGCAGAAATGACAGCCTTGAGTCCATTTTCTTCCCTCTCTCTTTTCTGTTCAGTTATGTTTAGAGCAGATTTTTTTACCAAGTGTGTCTAGGATAGCTTTTTGTTTTGCAGTCAGTGTGACAAAGCTAATGGATTCAGTTCAGTTCAGCTCAGTCGCTCAGTCGTGTCCAACTCTTTGTGACCCCATGGACTGCAGCACGCCAGGCCTCCCTGTCCATCACCAACTCCTGGAGTTTACTCAGACTCATGTCCATCAAGGCAGTGATGCCATCCAACCATCTCATTTTCTGTCGTCCCCTTCTCCTCTCGCCTTCAATGTTTCCCAGCATCAGGGTCTTTTCAAATGAGTCAGTTCTCCCATCAGGTGGCCATCAGGTGGCCAAAGGATTGGAGTTTCAGCTTTAGCGTCAGTCCTTCCAATGAATATTCAGGACTGATCTCCTCTAGGATGGACTGGTTGGATTTCCTTGCAGTCCAAGGGACTTCTCCAGCACCACAGTTCAAAAGCATCCATTCTTTAGCACTCAGCTTTCTTTATAGTCCAACTCTCACATCCACGCATGACCACTTGAGAAACCATGGCTGATGGATTAGAAAACAGAGTTATAAGCACACAGTTGTGCCGAGGGAACCAGTATTGGCCAGAAGCGGCGGGGGGTGGGGGGGGGGACAGGATGGAGGTGTGGGCAGCGGAGAAGGGCGTTGTGTTGAGGCAGCCACATTGAAGAGACAGCACCACATCGGCCGTGATCACAGGAGAATCACTGCGAATAGGAGGCCAGTTATGATTCTGGAAATAAGCAAACTGGTCTCCGATTGTGTGCTGTTTGTTAGCTGGTTGTAACGTTGGAGATGATTCCAGAATGAGCTTTAGCAGAAAACACAGCTCATTCTTACACTGTGTTCAGATCAGACCTCAGACATGTGGTCATTCCTCCAAACCACACAGAGCCCCTGAGCTTTGATTTCAGGGGGGCTCCTTCTGTAGAGGGGCAAGCTGGTGGTGTTTGGAGTGAGCAGGTCTGAAACCCCACGCTCTCCTCGCTGGGACGCAGGTCTGTCCAGCCCGTGCGGGTGTTTGCCCCCGGGGAAACTGGTCTGTAAGAAGTGAGAGAGCCGTGAGCTGGGGGTGTTCACAGGCCCACAGACGTCTCACGGTGCAGGGTCCATGCCCGTCAGGTTGGGGAATGGTAGGTAGAGCTGGGCCTGTTCCTCCGTGAGCCCACCTGGGGGCTCCAGGTGAGCTGGGAGCACCTGGGCAAGTGCGAGCAGACCCCAGGACAGAGGTGCTGGGGGGTTCAGATCTCCAGACTCGGTGAGGGGCCTGCCCAGCAGGGTCAAATACAGAGACCAGAGGGGTCGGCCAGACGGCCCCGGCACACAGAGACAACAGGAAACTGCTCGCCAGCTGCCCCCAGCATCGCCCCGCCGGCCTCCTGGGGGAAGGAGCTGGGTCTGGCCTCCGTCTCTCGAGGGGGAGCCCCTCCGGATGACGTGGGGGTGGGGGCCTGGGCTGCGAGCCTCAGGACGAGATCGGGCCCCAGGGACGGCTCTCCCGGGAGGAGCCTGTGTGCGGGGCTGGAGGTTCAAAAAGTGGAGGGGCGGAGCTGTTCAGAGTCCAGGGCCGTCCACACCCAAGGACATGGCGGGGTGGGGGTGGGGTATTGATCCGTCTTCATAGTGGGGGGGTGGGGAGGGGGTATTGACTTGTCCTCTGAGTGGGGGTGGGGTGGGGAGGGGTATTGACTGGTCTTCAGAGTGGGGGAGCGGGGAGGGGGTATTGACTGGTCTTCAGAGTTGGGGGGTCGGGGAGGGGGTATTGATCTGTCTTCATAGTGGGGGGCAGGGAGGGGGTATTGATCTGTCTTCATAGTGGGGGGCAGGGAGGGGGTATTGATCCATCTTCATAGTGGGGGCCGGGGAGGGGGTATTGACTGGTCTTCATAGTAGGGGGGCTGGGAGGGGTTTTGACTGGTCTTTATAGTGGGGGGGGGCAGGGAGGGGGTACTGACTGGTCTTCACAGTAGGGGGGTGAGGAGGGGGTATTGATCTGTCTTCATATTGGGGGTGCGGGGAAGGGGTACTGATCCATCTTCATATTGGGGGGGCGGGGAGGGGGTATTGATCCGTCTTCATACTGGGGGGGCGAGGAGAGGGTATTGACTGGTCTTCACAGTAGGGGGGTGAGGAGGGGGTACTGATCCATCTTCATATGGGGGGGCGGGGAGGGGGTACTGACTGGTCTTCATATTGGGTGGGCGGGGAGCGGGTACTGACCCGTCTTCTAGTGTTTGCGTGTGAGGAGAGAGGCGGAGCCGGGGAGGAAGGGGTCCTGGCCCCCCAACGCGGCCGGGCCCTTCCCCGCAGGGTCTGCTCACCCCGGGTCACGGGTGAGGGGCTGACGCCTCGCCCCCAGTTCAGTGCTCCGAGGGCTGAGCAGCAGCGGCAGCGGGCGTGGCCCTCCCCTGGCTCCTGCGGGACAGGGAGCCCTCTGGATGGAGGGGGCGGCCGGCCCGACTCAGGCGCGGTCCCTCCTCTGAATGTGGACACATCACCCACCCTCGCTTCCTCTGCTGAGGCCCAAACCACAAAGTGGCCAAAATCCCTGCCTCAGTCTCTTTGTCAAGAGCTTACAATCCATAAAGAAAAAATAAAATGTCTATTATTCAGACTGATTAGCTCTTTTCGGCCCTGATGTCAATGAAAGAGCAGCAAAGATCGGGCAAGTTTTTAGTGTTTCTGCTTCTAGAAAATGCACACTTAAAAAAAAAAAAAAGCACAAAGCACACAGCTGCCAGACTCAATAAGGCTTCACTGGCTGTCAACCTGGAAATTACTAAGCTGCTAATTCTCAATAGGAAAAACGTGCACCCAAACCAAGGAAGAAAGCCCTTCTCTGCACATTGCTAACGTTCGGGTAAAAGCTCTGGGAAACTGAGTTAGCGTGAATCCCCTGGGAGCTGCTGTGTGTCTGTCCTTTCAGGAGCCGCCGTCCGTCTGTCCATCAGCACGGCAGAGCAGAGCAGAGGCTGACGAGCAGCCTCTGTCGGCGGGGCTGGGAGGGGTCTGTGGCCGCGTTCTCCCTGGAGAGACTCTAGGACTAACAATTGGTCAGTTTCTGTAGACACACTCGCGGGGCTCGCACAGAAATCCCATCGAGCAGGCAACACATTGCGTGCCTTAGAGTATCCCTAAAGACGGCGAGGGGCCAGCCAGACGCCCTGTGGCTGCCTGTGTTCTGACCTCCCTGCCAGAGCAGCCCCCTGCCGCCCCGTCTACCCGCCCGAGGCCAGGACGCAGCTGACGGGATGGGGCGCCCGCCTCCACGGGAGGGCCAGCCGGCTTTCGGGTGGGGACGTCTTGGGGGCAGTTTCTCAGTGGGACTCACTTCACACACTCCCATCACCCAGGACCTGGTGCCGACGTCACGTGTGGGCTTGTTCCCCTCGTGGACAGACCGGGTACCTGCCAGGTGAGCGGCGAGCTGACGCGTCCAGGGGGACAGCGGGCCCCCTGCTGAGAGGGGTCAGACCCCTAAGGGAGGCCTCTGCAGCCTGGGGAGGGGGGTTCATTCCGAGGCTGGAGGGGCCAGCCCCAGGCTTCTCCCTGGAGATCTTCAGGGTCTGCAGACAAAGTATTTTGTACAACAAAGGACGTCCAACATCCTGGTCTGATGCTTTTCACAAAGAGCACTTTCCAAAACCTAAGAGAAGGGCTCGAGGCCATCAGTGTATTATTTAGCCTAAAGATAAACCTTTTCAAAAACTTTCAGGTACTGCATTTAACTAACACCCCCGTGAGCCCCGGCCAGCCGTCCCCGGAGGGGGACGGAGGGAATGGGATCCTGCATCTCAGGATGCCTCTCGCCTGGGCCCGCGCCCACGCTGAGGTGTGAGCACCTGCCGGGGGCCTGGAGGGTGTGCGTGAGGAAATGAGAGAGTGGAGACCCTCCCGGAGCAGGTAAGGCGCGTAACTTTCCGCGTGGTTCCTGAGTGAAGGCAGCGCAGACCGCAGACCCGAGACCGCGTGACTCCTAAGAACAGAGTCCCGGCACCTCTAGCATCCGCGGACCTGATGGGGCGTGGTTCCGAGTGAAGGGAGTGCAGACCCGAGACCGCGCGACTCCTAAGAACACAGTCCCGGCACCTCCAGCATCCGCTGACCTGATGGGAGAGCCTGTTCACTGCCTCCTTGACAGCGCAGGTTTCCGCCCCAAGCTCTTCGCTTGCTTCTCCTGGGGTGGGGGTTTGGGGCGGGGCACGCTCTAAAATGACCGCAGAGAGCTGCCCCAGGGCTTCGATCACGTCTCCGTTTTCCTGCTGGAGAAGAAGCTGAGGGCCAGGTTGCAGCAGTCTTGGCCCCCGGCCCTGGCTTCGTCCCTGGTCCCCCAGTGGAGATGCCCACGGGAGCCAGCCTGCTCTGAGGGACCTCAACAGCGAGTCTCAGCGCCAGCAACCAGGAGGCCTGGCTCAGTGTCCCTGCCTCTTAGGTGCCCAAGGTCAGCCTGGCGTGCGGAGGTCTGAGTAGCCCTGCTTCTGCGGGAAGACAGGTCAGGAGAAGAAAAACAGAGGCGATGTCCATGGACCACGGAGTCCAGGGGTGTCCCTGCACCTGTCACCCTGCTCACCTGGTTAGGCCCGTCCCTCCCCTCCCTGGACTCCAGCGTCCTCAGGCCACCAGGTCCCAGCTGCCAGGGGCTGCACCCTGGCCTCAGCCCTGCCTGTCTTGTGCTGCTGGGCTGGAAGCCCATGGAAGGTGAGCAGAGGGGCCTTGTCCAGGCCAGAGGCAAGTGTGTGCTCCCCCCGCAACCAGGCCAGCTGTGTAATCTGAGGTGCCCAGTGCAAAATAAAATGCAGGGCCTGTTGTTCAAAACTTATGAGAAATTTCAAGACAGTGATAGCATTAAAAACAATTTCAATAAGTATGCAAGATCGACTGAGGCTGAAGCTGAAGCTCCAATACTTTGGCCACCTGATGTGAAGAGCCAACTCATTGGAAAAGACCCTGATGCTGGGAAAGATTGAAGGCGGGAGGAGAAGGGGACGCCAGAGGATGAGATGGTTGGATGGCATCACTGACTCAATGGACATGACTTTGAGCAAGCTCTGGGAGATGGCGAAGGACAGGAAAGCCTGGCGTGCCGCAGTCCATGCAAAGAGTAGGACACGACTGAGCTGCTGAACAACAGTACGAGATCTAGGCCTTTCTAAGCGTAGACGCCTGGATGGATGAGTTAGAAATGCCGGCAACATCCTGTAAACCCAAGCCCGGGAAAACATTCAGAGATATAAAGTTAAATATTGGCAAATTGTGAATTTCATGCCGAAACTCAATGCCCCTACCAGCATGTACACATATGATCGTATGTATCTGTGTTACACACGTCCACATTATATATTAATGTGTACACATGTACATAGACATACACAGGCGATTTGCTCAATATCTAGTGTTGAAATCAATTCAAGCGTCTCTGATGCACAGTTTTCTTCTTACTTATAGCTCGTGTGCACCTTGGTTTTCTCCTAATACGCCTTGATCAGTCTTGTCGGGAACACTGACGCCCGGGCCGGAGGATGCTGCCTGAATGTCTGGTTGTCTCTTTCACGCCTTCTTTCCCTGCAGTCCTTTAGAAACGCCCCGCTTTCAGAGAGCTCTATGCAATAACGTTTTTAAAAAGGAAAGCTCCTCTAGGATAGATCAGTATGCCCTTTGCTGCCAGCCTGCCCGCTTCACCTCTTACTCGCTCCTAGGACGGCAGTCTCAGGCCCGTGGAAGTCTCGTAAGTAACTGCTGGTTCCCTGAGAGCTGACACACCCTTTCCTTACCACTCTTAATGCCCCAGAAGGAACTCCTTTATTTAGAAAGAAACCCCAACACCTTCATCTCTCAAAGAATAACTAATTATCCCTGGACAGGAAGAGAAAAAAAGGACGGGAAGAAATGCACTCAATGACTAAGATGTCTGTGTGTGGAATAGGTTTTATTTTTATACTTGGTGTTTAGAAGATTGCAATGTGAACATTGTTACTTGACAGAAAGATGGATTTTCCAAGATAAAAGCTGTATGACACAATTCTGTTACACCTCATAGACAGAGCGCAGCTCTTTCAGGTTAATATGTAAGATCTAGACAATGGACTACGTGCCTTCTGCGCTGCGAGGGTGGAGTCTTAACCCCGGACCACAAAGGAAACCCTTAGAGCAGCCGTTTCTGAATCTTTGCGGTGAGTCTACTTTCCCTCAATTACTGTAGAAGTGAAGTGAGTCTGCTGTCTGGCTCAGTTCAGTTCAGTCGCTCAGTCGTGTCCGAATCTTAAATTAAAAGACGCTTAGTCCTTGGAAGGAAAGTTACAACCAACCTAGACAGCATATTCAAAAGCAGAGACATTACTTTGCCGACAGAGGTCTGTCTAGTCAAGGCTATGGTCCATTCTAAAGGAGATCAGCCCTGGGATTTCTTTGGAAGGAATGATGCTAAAGCTGAAGCTCCAGTACTTTGGCCACCT
Source organism: Ovis canadensis (assembly GCF_042477335.2). NCBI lineage: Eukaryota > Metazoa > Chordata > Mammalia > Artiodactyla > Bovidae > Ovis > Ovis canadensis. Next base: position 571,589 of record NC_091246.1, on the reverse strand, counting down.
CATGCGAAGAGTTGACTCATTGGAAAAGACTCTGATGCTGGGAGGGATTGGGGGCAGGAGGAGAAGGGGACGACCGAGGATGAGATGGCTGGCTGGCATCACCGACTCGATGGACGTGAGTCTGAGTGAACTCTGGGAGACGGTGATGGACAGGGAGGGCTGGCGTGCTGCGGTTCATGGGGTCGCCACTTGATTTCCTCATTCTGCTTTTTCAAATTTTCCTTTGCTTAAATGGGACTCCTGTACCTCCATATAATGTTAGCCTGACTTTCACCAGTACTACACATTTTAACATCTCACTGAGTGCATAGATCAATTTCGGTGCGATTGACATTTTTAGAATATTGAGACGTCAGCATCATGATCTATGTCTGTGTTATGCATCCGGCAATTACATAATTTTCTCTAAAAAGATCTTACAAAAGTGTTAGGTTTTTGGGAGGTGCCACATAATATTTTATTGCAATATGGTATTTTTATCATTGGTCCTTTCTCAATTATGATAATAAATTATGCTTTCTTAAGTAATTTATTTTGAATCCATTCATCTGTTAAGCTTAACTCCCATGGATCATTGTAGAATGTCTTGAATTCCCTTACTAATTCCCTTTTCTTCAATCTTATGTCTCCTTAGGAGGGAAATGTCATTCCTTTACTTAAGATACTCACGCCTCCAATCCTGTCCTTCAATTTCATGGTGCTCATACAGTGTTCAACATTAGCCATGAGAGAGTTTATCTGTGCCTTGTTCTTGACTTCAAAGGAAATGCCTTTAAAAGAAACTGAGCATAACACTGGAAACCTTTAGAAAAAATCACTTTAAAGTTTCACCATTGTTGTGTTTGATTTTCTCCTTGTGAATATTCTTTATCGGGACAATGCCAGCCCTCTCCTTTCCTGTTCTGCAAAAAAGCTCTTTTGTTATGAATAGGAATTAGACATTATTGACAAGTTCATTTCTGAACCTTTTAGATAATCCAAAGGTAGTTTTTTATGGTGTTCATGTGGTATTTACAGTAATAGCTTTTTTCTTTTTTTAATATAAATTTATTTATTTTAATTGGAGGCTAATTACTTTACAATATTGTATTGGTTTTGCCATATATCAACATGAATCTACCACGGGTATACACGTGTTCCCCATCCTGACCCCCTTCCCACCTCCCTCCCTGTACCATCCCTCTGGGTCATCCCAGTGCATCAGCCCTGAGCATCCTGTATCATGCATCGAACCTGGACTGGTGATTCGTTTCACATATGATAGTATACATGTTTCAATGCCATTCTCCCAAATCATCCCACCCTCGTCCTCTCCCACAGAGTCCAAAAGACTGTTCTATACATCTATCTCCCTTTTGCTGTCTCACGTATAGGGTTATCGTTACCATCTTTCTAAATTCCATATATGTGTGTTAGTATACTGTGTTGGTGTTTTTCTTTCTGGCTTACTTCACTCTGTATAATAGGCTTCAGTTCCATCCACCTCATTAGAACCATTTCACATGTATTCTTTTTAATGGCTGAGTAATACTCCGTTGTGTATATGTACCACAGCTTTCTTATCCATTCATCTGCTGATGGACATCTAGGTTGCTTCCATGTCCTGGCTGTTATAAACAGTGCTGCGATGAACATTGGGGTACACGTGTCTCTTTCAGTTCTGGTTTCCTCGGTGTGTATGCCCAGCAGTGGGATTGCTGGGTCATAAGGCATTTCTATTTCCAGTTTTTTAAGGAATCTCCACACTGTTCTCCATAGTGGCTGTGCTAGTTTGCATTCCCACCAAGAGTGTAAGAGGGTTCCCTTTTCTCCACACCCTCTCCAGCATTTATTGCTTGTAGACTTTTGGATCGCAGCCATTCTTACTGGCGTGAAATGGTACCTCATTGTGGTTTTGATTTGCATTTCTCTGATAATGAGTGACATTAAGTGTCTTTTCATGTGTTTGTTAGCCATCTGTATGTCTTCTATGGAGAAATATCTATTTAATTCTTTGGCCCATTTTTTGATTGGGTCGTTTATTTTTCTGGAATTGAGCTGCAGGACTTGTTGTATATTTTTGAGATTAGTTGTTTGTCATTTGCTTCATTTGCTATTATTTTCTCCCATTCTGAAGGCTGTCTTTTCACCTGGCTTATAGTTTCCTTTGTTATGCAGAAGCTTTTAATTTTAATTAGGTGCCATTTGTTTATTTTTGCTTTTATTTCCAATATTCTGGGAGGTGGGTCATAGAGGATCCTGCTGTGATTTATGTCAGAGAGTGTTTTGCCTATGTTCTCCTCTAGGAGTTTTATAGTTTCTGGTCTTACATTTAGATCTTTAATCCATTTTGAGTTTATTTTTGTGTATGGTGTTAGAAAGTGATCTAGTTTCATTCTTTTGCAAGTGGTTGACCAGTTTTCCTAGCACCACTTGTTAAAGAGATTGTCTTTACTCCATTGTATATTCTTGCCTCCTTTGTCGAAGATAAGGTGTCCATAGGTGCATGGATATGTCTCTGGACTTTCTATTTTGTTCCATTGATCTATATTTCTGTCTTTGTGCCAGAACCATACTGTCTTGATGACTGTGGCTTTGTAGTAGAGCCTGAAGTCAGGCAGGTTGATTCCTCCAGTTCCATTCTTCTTTCTCAAGATTGCTTTGGCTATTCGAGGTTTTTTGTATTTCCATACAAATCTTGAAATTATTTGTTCTAGTTCTGTGAAAAATACCGCTGACAGGGATTGCATTGAATCTATAGATTGCTTTGGGCAGTATACTCATTTTCACTATATTGATTCTTCTGATCCATGAACATGGTATATTTCTCCATCTATTAGTGTTCTCTTTGATTTCTTTCATCAGTGTTTTATAATTTTCTATATATGAGTCCTTTGTTTCTTTAGGTAGGTATATTCCTAAGTATTTTATTCTTTTCATTGCAATGGTGAATGGAATTGTTCCTTAATTTCTCTTTCTATTTTCTCATTATTAGTGTATAGGAATGAAAGGGGTTTCTGTGTGTTGATTTTATATCCTGCAACTTTACTATATTCACTGATTAGCTCTAGTAATTTTCTGGTGGAGTCTTTAGGGTTTTCTATGTAGAGGATCATGTCATCTGCAAACAGTGAGAGTTTTACTTTTTCTTTTCCAATGTGGATTCCTTTTATTTCTTTTTCTGCTCTGATTGCTGTGGCCAAAACTTCCAGAACTATGTTGAATAGTAGCGGTGAGTGTGGGCACCCTTGTCTTGTTCCTGACTTTAGGGGAAATGCTTTCAGTTTTTCACCATTGAGGATAATGTGTGCTGTGGGTTTGTCATATATAGCTTTTATTATGTTGAGGTATGTTCCTTCTATTCCTGCTTTCTGGAGAATTTTTATCATAAATGGATGTTGAATTTTGTCAAAGGCTTTCTCTGCATCTATTAAGATAATCATATGGCTTTTATTTTTCAATTTGTTAATGTGGTGTATTACATTGATTTGCAGATATTAAAGAATCCTTGAATCCCTGGGATAAAGCCCACTTGGTCATGATGTGTGATCTTTTTAATGTGTTGTTGGATTCTGATTGCTAGAATTTTGTTAAGGATTTTTGCGTCTATGTTCATCAGTGATATTGGCCTGTAGTTTTCTTTCTTTTCTTTATTTTTTTTTGTGGCATCTTTGTCAGGTTTTGGTGTTAGGGTGACGGTGGCCTCATAGAATGAGTTTGGAAGTTTACCTTCCTCTGCAGTTTTCTAACATCTAATCACGCTGGCCTTCTTCGGGATGAACTCAGCTTGGTCATGCTGTATGCACCATTGCTAGGTAAATGGGTATGCTGGTTTTCTTGTTTAAAATAATTTTTGCGTTTAGATTTTTAAATAGTCATTTAATGATCATCTTCTTTAGCAAAGCTTTATTTGATGTCAGAGTTTTGCTAGACTTACAAAATTATTTGCCTCATTTTATGTGTTCTTGTTTTCTGGAGCTGTTTTTTTGTTTGAGAAACAGATTATTAATTCCTTAAGGTTTGGGTCCTATACACTGTAACTCTAAATAAAGCTCATCCATTTTTTTCAAGGTGAGGAGAAGTTTGGATGGCTAGCTGGAGGAGCTATTTTGAAGCAGCACTTAGACTTAAGTGTTTTTTCCTTCTTATTAATGAAATTATATACAGGTATACAGGATTCCCAGGTGGTGCAGTGGTAAAGAATTTGCCTCCCAAGGCAGGAGATGCTGATTTGTTCCCAGGGTCAGGAAGATCCCTGGAGGGGGAAATGGCAACCCACACTATTATTCCTGCCTTGAAAATTCCCTGGACAGAGGCACCTGGTGAGTTACAGTCCACGGAGTTGCAAAGAGTCAGACATGACCAAGCAGCTGAGCACGCCCTCATGCATATAACTACATACATTTTGAAAATGAGTTGCATGAAATCATTCAAACTATCGCTAAGAGTGTGTTAATTGCTGTCACTATTGTTGATTTTTTTCCTTGCTACCACAATGGTTCTCATGGAGGGTACTCAGCACTGCCCACAAACTAGTCAGAAACGCAGAGTCTCAAGCTGAACCAAACCTATAGGATTAGGACCGCTGGGTGGGTCCAGCAATCTGTTTTAACAAACTCTCCAAGCAAATGTGATGCACGCTTGGGCATGGAAACTGCTATCCCCTCTGTGTCCACATCCCTGCTTCGGGGAACCTTTACATCCTCAGTGTCTCCCCGCCTTGTTCCTCGCCCTGCCTGCCGCCCTGCACCCCCTCTGCTTGTTAGCCGCCTCAGAGTTGTCTGCCTGTGAGAATTCTTTGCGATACCGAGTCTGCTTGCTTTCAGTTTCACAGGCTTCTGCTTCTGTCTCTATCAGTTGTGTGTTTTATTGCCTTTGTTGTTCATTCTGCGTGTAACTGACCTGCTGTCTCTCTGGACGGGTCTGGTCTCCACCCTCACGGGGAATTATACAATGCGCCGTCTTCTGCTGCTGGCTGGTCACTAACGAGGCCGCAGCAATGTGTTGGCACAAGAGTCATCCTCTGCCATTGCCAACCGGCACCCTGCCACACTTGCCATCCTCCCATCAGACAGTGGGCATTTGGGCTGCGCCTGCCTCTGGCTGCTGCGTAGGTCTGCACATGAACTGCGTGTAGGTTGTTCATCGTCCATGAGTTCACAGGGCATTTCTTTCCAACCTTTAAGGTCCTCTGACACACAGCTTCTCCTAATTCTGCTCCGGTTTCGGTGTGAAGCCCCTTGTCAGGTGTGATGGGGAAATTAACTTCCTAAGGAGCGGACAGTTTTACTCAAAGGCCCAGGAAAACTCCACTCCGGTGGGACAGTTAGGGTCACAACCAAGCCCTGGTGGCTGTGACTGCATCCCAGAGAAGCGAGCGGAGAGCTTCATGATGCGCAGAACACACGTCTTTGGAACCCTCGCGCCTTTGACAGGGGCCGAGGGGACGGAAGTCGGGGTTTGTGAGGATTTCGGGGCTGCATGAAGAGTGCTTTGGCCGGGACCCAGCACCCAGGGATCACTCAGTGGCCGCCACCTCGTGGGAGCCTCTCCCTCTCCGTCACGCACACACATAGACACGCGCGTGTGCACACGGCGCTTTGGTGTGGGAGACAAAGGGAGAGCCGGGGTGCAGTGGAGTCTGGAACTGCGTCACTTGGTCGGGTCTGAGTGGCTCTGACTCGGGACTCGTGACCCTGCACGTGTGGCGGTGCCCCCCGCCCCGAGGCTCCAGTGCCCCCAAGCCTCTCCTCCCTGGAGTGGCTCCTCGCCCTGCCCCTGCGATCACTTAGCCCCCTTCCTCCTCCTCCTCCTTCCCCTGTGCTTTGCTTTCCTGTGCTCTCACCCAGGCTCACGGCTGAACAAGGACGGGTAAGCTGATGGCTGAGAAAGCGGCAGAGGCTGTCAAAGAGCCTCGCTTCATTAACTTCAGCACCACATGCTTTCTGAGCCGCTCCTGTAGTTTTAGCATGACGTGTTACAGTGACAGAATTTTAATCGAGACCTACAGGCAGTGTGCATAAATTGCTAACTCACGAGCACCTCCTTGGAAAAAGATTGCTTGGCCGGGACGCGCTCAACACGGAGCATCCCTGCTTGGCCTGATTCCAGGGGAGTTGGGTTGGTGGGTGGGCAGAACAGAGAGGCTCAGACCGGATTCCATTGCCTTCTCGACAAAGTAGCTCAAGGCAGAGGCGTGTGTGCATGAAGGGCCGTGTGAGCGCATGGTGGTCAGCAAGGACCGCAAGCACAGGCGGCGGTGCATGAGGGCAGGGGAGTCCCATCTTGGCCCCACTGGCGGGGGTGCCCTTGTGAGCTCCTGGTGTGAGCGGCTCCCTCATGCCTGAGGCTCTGGAGCCTGGTCCTCACTGTTGTGGGACCAGCTCAAGGCTCCCCACACGTCCCCACCACGAGAACCAGCTGGGAACCTGGCCGCTTCCTGGGAGGCTGAGACTGGGGAACTGCGGCACCATGTCTTGCTCTCTTCCTTTATGAGAGGATGAGCAGGTTTGGGGGACAAGCCCCACAGCAAGGGCATCCTTGGGAGGGGTGAGGGGGTCATTTCTAAAGCTCATCTAGGGACTTCCCTGGCAGCCTGTGGTTAAGACCTGATGCCTCCACTGCAGAGCTCATGTTCGAACTCTGGTCTGGGAACTAAGATCCCACCTGCCTCTTCAGTTCAGTTCAGTCGCTCAGTTGTGTCCGACTCTTTGCGACCCCATGAATCGCAGCACGCCAGGCCTCCCTGCCCATCACCATCTCCCGGAGTTCACTCAGACTCACGTCCATCGAGTCAGTGATGCCATCCAGCCATCTCATCCTCGGTCGTCCCCTTCTCCTCCTGCCCCCAATCCCTCCCAGCATCAGAGTCTTTTCCAATGAGTCAACTCTTCGCATGAGGTGGCCAAAGTACTGGAGCTTCAGCTTTAGCATCATTCCTTCCAAAGAAATCTCAGGGCTGATCTCCTTTAGGATGGACTGGGTGGATCTCCAAGGGACTCTCAAGAGTCTTCTCCAACACCACAGTTCAAAAGCATCAATTCTTCAGCGCTCGGCGTTCTTCACTGTCCAACTCTCACATCCATACATGACCACAGGAAAAACCATAGCCTTGACTAGACGGATCTTAGTCAGCAAAGTAATGTCTTTGCTTTTGAATATGCTATCTAGGTTGCTCATAACTTTTCTTCCAAGGAGTAAGCGTCTTTTAATTTCATGGCTGCAGCCACCATCTGCAGTGATTCTGGAGCCCCCCAAAATAAAGTCTGACACTGTTTCCCCATCTATTTGCCATGAAGTGATGGGACCAGATGCCATGATCTTTGTTTTCTGAATGTTGAGCTTTAAGCCAACTTTTTTGCTCTCCTCTTTCATTTTCATCAAGAGGCTTTTTAGCTCCTTTTCACTTTCTGCCATAAGGGTGGTGTCATCTGCATATCTGAGGTTATTGATATTTCTCCCGGCAATCTTGATTCCAGCTTGTGTTTCTTCCAGTCCAGCGTTTCTCATGATGTACTCTGCATAGAAGTTAAATAAGCAGGGTGACAATATGCAGCCTTGACGTCCTCCTCTTCCTATTTGGAGCCAGTCTGTTGTTCCATGTCCAGTTCTAACTGTTGCTTCCTGACCTGCATACAGATTTCTCAAGAAGCAGGTTAGGTGGTCAGGTATTCCCATCTCTTGAATAATTTTCCACAGTTTATTGTGATCCACACAGTCAAAGGCTTTGGCATAGTCAATAAAGCAGAAATAGATGTTTTTTCTGGAACTCTCTTGCTTTTTCCATGATCCAGCAGATGTTGGCAATTTGATCTCTGGTTCCTCTGTCTTTTCTAAAACGAGCTGGAACATCAGGGAGTTCACGTTCATGTATTGCTGAAGCCTGGCTTGGAGAATTTTGAGCATTACTTTACTAGCATGTGAGAAGAGTGCAATTGTGCGGTAGTTTGAGCATTCTTTGGCATTGCTTTTCTTTGGAATTGGAATGAAAACTGACCTTTTCCAGTCCTGTGGCCACTGCTGAGTTTTCCAAATTTGCTGGCATATTGAGTGCAGCACTTTCACAGCATCCTCTTTCAGGATTTGAAACAGCTCAACTGGAATTCCATCACCTCCACTAGCTTTGTTCGTAGTGATGCTTTCTAAGGCCCACTTGACTTCACTTTCCAAGATGTCTGGCTCTAGATGAGTGATCACATCATCATGATTATGTGGGTCATGAAGATCCTTTTTGTACAGTTCTGTGTATTCTTGCCACGTCTTCTTAATATCTTCTGCTTCTGTTAGGTCCATACCATTTCTGTCCTTTATCGAGCTCATCTTTGCATGAAATGTTCCCTTGGTATCTCTAATTTTCTTAAAGAGATCTCTAGTCTTTTCCATTCTATTGTTTTCCTCTATTTCTTTGCATTGATTGCTGAAGAAGGCTTTCTTATCTCTTCTTGCTATTCTTTGGAACTCTGCATTCAGATGCTTATATCTTTCCTTTTCTCCTTGGCTTTTTGCCTCTCTTCTTTTCACAGCTACTTTAAGGCCTCCCCAGACAGCCATTTTGCTATTTTGCATTTCTTTTCCATGGGGATGGTCTTGATCCCTGTCTCCTGTACAATGTCACGAATCTCATTCCACAGGCACTCTATCTGTCAGATCTAGGCCTCTTAAGTCTATTTCTCACTCCCACTGTGTAGCTGCCTCTTGGTGTCACCAAAAAAATCAAGGTGCATCTAGTATCTTTAATCTTCTTAGCATTCTCAGTTCTTAGGAACTTAGAAATTAGTGTAAATACTCTTAAGCCAAGACATTAATAAATATTAGCTACTTTTTAAAATAAGAAATTGATTTTTCAGTTATTCTGTCTTATTTTCTTATTAATAAACATGTAAAGTAAAATTCAATAAGAGATAAGAAAATACTATCAGTAATGATTTTGCAATTATAGAAAAATATGCCCAGAAATAATCTCGCAGGTTAATGAGCTGTAATATTGAACTTTAGATGATTCTAGTTCAAAAAAGTTGTTATGATAACTCACACACTTCCATTATTTATAAAAGTGGAGCATCTTGTATTATACCGCTTCATGCAATCTACTTACATTGCCTATGACTATAAATTAAAGGATAACAATCCATTTCTAAAATATAGTTTTTAACAATGAAAACTTTAAAATATGAAATTGCACCTACATTAGCTTATGAAGACATGGAATCTATGAGTTTAGCTCCAAAATAAATGAGCTCTGGACGCTTCTATTAATGACTAGCTCCTGCCCGAGGGCCTCTGCCCCTCTTCCAAGCTGGGCTGACGACCTGCCCTTCAGCCCTGCCTAGGTGCCACCTGCCCCAACACAGCCTTCCATGCTCACCCCCCACACATCTTCAGTCCACATCTGGAATACAGACGGGTCTGCCTGCTGCACTCACTGACCAGTCTGGTCCCAGGGTCGCCTCATGCCTGGATGCACAGGCGCTCAGCACCTTCTGGGCTAAGGAGGGAGCAAGTAGATGGTGGAGGGATGACCCAGGGAGCCCTCCTCCCGCAGAGACACATCCCTGGACTGAGGGCCTCACAGAACTCGCTCTAACTAGACTGACCCCAAATCTTTGTTTCTCAGTTCGGTAAAATTTGTTTTTCCAGCTGACGCACAAAAGGCAGGTCTTAAGGGAACATTCCGATGAGCTATGGCCAGCGCATCATCTGTGCTGACAAGCTCCCCCAATAACGCCAAGAGCAATGCTCTAAGGTTATGATGACTTAAATAGAAAGATTTAGCCAAGTAAAATAAGCAAAGCTGACTGCTTCACTAGCTGTGCATTAATTAGTCTATAACCTGTATGTGATATTGATCAGTTTAACAATGATGTGTTTCCTTCTCAGCTGTTCTCTGTGACAGTTTTTAAAAAATGTGTTACTGATAGTCACCTAGGTAGCCAAAAAAAAACCAAAAAAACAAAAAAACCCTATAATTGCTCCATTACTACTTCAGAGATGGAAATGATTCCATGTTTTTCATCAGTTTTAGGCAAAATCACCCTTTCAAGGCTAGAAATAATCGCTTCTTGTAGGAGCCCTGGCTGTTAGACTCCATTATCATTGTCCTAATCGAATTTATCAGAAACTGGAAAAAGACGTGGTTGCTTTCAGAGCTCTGGTCTAAGAAGGCTTGTGAAGCTTCCGACAGTGCACCTCCACGAGAAGCGGCTAATTGAAAGGCTGACTTTTGAAAACGATCTCTGGGCCGTTCTGGTAAAGAAGAGGTCACAGCGAGAGTTGGGCTAACTTGAGGAGCTGCAAATATATCAGAACTGGGAGGAAAGTGACCACGCTCCATAGCAAGTTCAAGCTTCGTTGGTGTTTCTGAAGCACCAATCCAGGGTTTAACAATGAATAGCCACACTTTACATTACAATGGAAGTATTGCAAAAATGTACTTCTGGACACAAAAATATTGCAGACCAGCTAATATGGCTTAAGCATTGTGTCATATTTTACATCTGTGCATAAGTTCCTGAGAATTATATACATTGACTCACCAATCTGAAATGAAAAATCACTAATAAATATAGAAATAAAAATGAAGGCAAATCACCTTGCCACCAATTGACCATGTAAACCTCATTGTATTTCTCTTTCTTTAGGGTAATTTTAACTTAGCTTTTAATCCCATCTCAGGCAAGAAAGCAGAAAAGGAAGGTGGCCGAGAGCCCGTGTGAGGCGCGGTGAGGGGCCTGGGCATCGTGAGAGCCCAGGGCTGTGGGTGCCTGTGTCGGGGGCGGGCAGAAGGGGGTGAGGGTGCGTCAGGGCTGGCCCCTTCCTTAGAGACGCCCCCCAGCCCCCTCCACCATCAGAGCCAGTTGGGCCCAGAGTCCCTCGGGCCACAGAGAACTCTGGCCACCAAGTCAGACTGAGACTGCCAGAGTGTGACCCCACTTCCGAGCCCCTCTGGAGGGCCAGGCTCTTTCAGAGAGAAGACGGGGCTTCACAGCTCTCTGCACGGTGCCTTAGCGTGTGTTTGTCACAGGAGTGGGCACCGTGTCTGGTTGACGACTGTGCCCCTTTCCTGAGTCTCGTCCCTGCAGTGGGCACTGTCGGGGTCCAGCCCCGGTGGATCCGGGGAATTCGAAGGTGGGGATGGAGTCGGCGTCCTGGAAAAAACTTATTTAATTATAGATATAGAGGGAGATCAGGAACAGATAGTGTAGTAGGAAAAGAGGCTGAATTCAGCCAGGAAAATGGGGAGCGAGAAAAAGACGACACGGGGGAATCAGTCCTTCCAGAAACTGATCCGATTTCTTTATTTTTCGGGTTTGTTTATATACCTTTTTGTTATACATAGGGATGAATACAGAGTCACGCGGGGTCAGCAGACCTGACCCTTGTCACAATCAGGTGCTTCATATAAAATTATACAAAGGTCTTATGAGTTTCATCATCTTTTGGCCACGAGGTTTGCTGACATTTTATGGCCCTTTCTGATACCAGTCAGTTAACCAGAAAACTTAATTTTCCAGGGGTGATTTTTTCTTAAATCAGGCGCCACCCTCCAAATAAAGTTGCATTCCTATAGGGTGAGGGTGTAGTGAGTTACCATCAGGAAAGGAATTTACTTAACCTAAGGTTTAACATGATTAATCTTAAAGGTTCATACTTATTTTTCCTATATGCTAGTTATATTCATTATAAGGGCAGGAATATGAAGTTTTAGCAGCAAATAAATGTAAACCCTTCACCAATGTTCCCCTTAAGATCTATTTTGTTTCAAGATAGTGATAAAGTTACATTTTTGCATAGCAAGGACACAGTGATTTATAGTGATTTATAACAAAGTACAGTTATCTATAACAGAAGAGAAGATTCATTAACTCAAAAAGTCTAGTATTGCCAACATCAAAAACTACTATGTTTCCTTTTCTATATTCCAAATACATTGATTAATATATTCCCAGGTGCCTAAGGATATGGAGGCCTGATGGCAATCATTGACTCATCAATGAAAAAAGCCCTATGCTAATACTCCAAGCTCTCTGTGCTGTTTATGGCTGAGAGGCTGTCACACAAGCTAGTCTGTCAGCAGAGAGGTTTGACCTGAGACATCCTTGTCACACCCAGGGCAGGGAATTAGCAGTAATTATTGGCAGGACAAATGAAAAAACCCTTCACCAATGTAATTCCTAATCAACCTACTAATACTATACTAATGATCTTCTAACGTCTCAAAAGAGTCTGTATTTAGAAAGTTTTAAAACATCCCGTGCCTCTCACAGTTGGGAGGCTGTAAACAATCACATGCGGCCGGACGAGCCTGACCAGGCACGCCAGAGACCCTCCAGAGTTTGTAAGTTGAAACATTCTTATCACGTCCAGGAATTTTTATTAACTGGAGCTGCAAGTTAACTCCTTCTCTGAGAGAAATGGTTATGGGGGAGAGCTCCCCGTAAAGTACTCTGGCTTTGGGGTAGATGCTCGGGAACAGGGGGTTTCCTGAGGCTTGATCACGCCTTTGCGTATGCCAAGCTTCCTTCCTCATGACCTTTGCCATGGGCAGAGTTCCTCATGCTGGCTCCCAGCAGGGCACCGTGTCTGGTTGATGACGGTGCCCTTTTCCTGAGTCTTGTCCACACAGTGGGCACCGTGTCTGGTTGATGACGGTGCCTCTTTCCTGACTTTCATCCCTGCAGTGGGCACCGTGTCTGGTTGATGTTCTTCACAAACGCGTCATGGCTGAGCTGCTCCTTTGGAAAACCCCTCAACTTGTCACTAAACACACCATAAACGCGTTGGCAGTGCTTCCTGAATAACCAGCTACCCTTCACCAGAGACAGAGGGAGTGTGTGTTTTTTAATGATGCCTTTCTGACAAACAAGCCCTGAAGGAAAAGTTGGTGGTTGTGATTTAGTCGCTAAGTCGTGTCTGACTCTTGTGACCTCATGGGCTGTAGCCCACCAGGCTCCTCTGTCCATGGGATTCTCCAGGCAAGAACACTGCAGTGGGTTGCGTTTCCTTCTCCAAGGTTAATTCCAGGAGCTGAACCTGCAAGGGGCCTGACTCTGCTGAGAGCTGCAGATGCTCTGGTGTCGCCATGACGACAGCATCGCCGCGGTGATTTCTCTCCCACCCAGCACCTGAGACCCGCGCTTTCCACCCTGAGAAGGTGTGACCGTGAGTGTGGGGACAGCCTGGCAGGTGTTAATTTAGTGTAATACGCGTGTCACTGCCTCATCCAGGCGGTGCGAGCGTAAGTTCATAAAATCACACCAAACACAGGAGTGTGTCACTGCGCACTGACTGCAGCCTTATGGAGGACTCTGAGTTCCTGCTGCCGGAGGAAGGCGCCTCCTGGACCAGAACAGCCTTGCCGGGTGTCTGGTCCCCGTTCCTTTCGGCTTCGGACATGAACGTGTGCGACCCGGGGGTGCCCACGCTGGCTCCCTCCAGCACCTGGTTACAGCTGGCACAGTTCAGCTGCGGCAGAGAGCTCTTACGGCCACCACTTCGTCAGTGTGCAAGTTTCCCTCTGAAGTTTCCTGAGTCTGTGGATCAAGCAGGGCTTGCAGGGTGCCAAGTTAGTTACTGATACTTAGGTGTGTGTGTCTGGGGGTTGTGAGGGTTGAGGGGAGCTATTTATAGCATCACTTGGAACATAAAAGGCCCCTAGATTCTCTTACAGTGTATTTGGTTTCTTTAAATTTATTACAAGCTTCTGAAATCTTAGAAAAGAGATTCGATTCTTAACAAGGTGTCAAATTTGACATACTTTGAAAACAAATCAAAATAAAAATTTAAATCTAAGTTAAAATTTATACCTACTCAATTAAAAATAAATTTTGCATCCAAGCTTTTCTATGAGGAATAAGCTATTTTGTAGGAAACCCTCTGCTAATTAAAACTGTCAAGGACAGGCAAGGACTGCTGTAATTTAAGGCATCAGACTTGCCAGGTCCATGTCCTTCCTGCAGGCCTCAGAGGAAGCCGTGTCGGGAGCAGCAAAGAAAAGGAAGATTGGGAGGAGCAAGTCTGACTGCAGCATGATTAATTGGGGGGTAAATCAAGATATCAAAAACCGCACATTTAAAAACTCGTGATCTCTCTGGGTGACAAATTCACAGGCAGAGTTGAGTTCTGTGCTTTGTGGCCTCTGTTCTCAGTGGGAGAAAACACCAGATATTGGTAAAAGGCCAGTGAAGAGGGAGACACAAGTGCCCCCTGGACTCCCTGGCGCTCCACGTTCACAGGAAGCAGGACTGCCCCGCCAGCCTGCGGGCCTCTGTGGGCCTGGAGGACCACCCAGGGACCAAACGCAGCGCCGGGAGTCTGCTTTCACCTCCAGTTCAGGACTTGGCCAAGCTGTGGGGACGGCTACCTGGTCCGAGGACAGCGTCTCTGCTGTAATCACCATCTCCAGGGACAAGGAGCCCTGTGGCTTTGAGACGGAGGTGAACCCAAGGAACAGGACACCCAGGGGCCCCTGGATCGTCGTGGCCGAGGAGAGGCCCAGGAGGGTGGCTGTGGCCCCTCCCTGCAATGACACGCCTTACAAACTCTGAAAGCATGAACTTCAGAAAATGATGAGACGCTGAAAATTCTCCAGTAAGCATCTAACTCTCCACTTCCCCCAAATCCAATCTGGTGAAATGAATGTTTAGAATGAAAAGGCAAAAATGTAATAAAGTACTTTTGAAAGCTTCGTCTACCATTTAAGGGACATAAAAATTAAATAATGGTGGCACAATTATCAAAAGAAACCCAAGGCACTCCTGAATTTAAAGAGGGAAGGTGGAGTCGCAGGCTGGCACCACAGGCTTGTGCAGCGACGCGTGGAGCATCAGCGATGCTCCCTGGAGGAAACAGTCACCTTGAGGAACATTTGCGATGCTGCTTTCTCTGGTAAGACACAGAAATAGTAAAAAACAGACTGTTTTGGAGGTTTAGAGGGAGGAGGTGTTTGTGCTTGTATCTATTGTATCTTGCTGTCAATTACATTCCAGTTTATAGCTAACAAACTTAACTTTTCTATAATCAAATATTTTTCATGTTGGGAAAATTACTGATGGGAAAGACCACGCATGATGAGAGTCAGCTGTGGATACCGCCAGGAGCCAAACACTGTCCACCCCGAGGCAGGTTTACTGGGAAAATTCAAATGTTTGGGGGGTGAAGCCCCCCGCAAAAGGATGCCATTATTTAAAAGACTAAAATTATATTAGTGGACAAACAGGTGAAAGAGTTGAAACTGAACTTTCTGAACGCTTGGGGGCTTAATTTTTTTAAATTAATTCACTCAAACCTTCAGGATTGCAGTCTGAAAAATACTGTAAGGGCTACATAAACCCTCACAATAGAAATAGAAGACTGAAATAAAATTACTTTCTCGTAAGTACATGTAAGCTCATCACATTGTGGGGAGAAAAGAGAATTGAAGTATTTCCAGATTGTGGCTTTGAAAAAGTGAGTAGTATATTACTGTAACTCTAGATAAGGATTGTTCCAAACTCAAGGCACCCGCAGTTTTCCAAACCACGTCTGCCAGCGGCTGCATACGGCCTCCAGCTCTGCTCTGGTCTCACTCAGGCCCCAGTCCCTGCGCAGCCAGCGCCCTGGCCTCCTGCAGCTCCAGCTGAGGTGCTTGGTGAGCGGCTCCCGGCTCCCGTAGCGGTCGCCTGGCAGCTCTGCCTTCGTAAGTCCCCTCCAGCGCTCGGGCCAGCGGAGCACAGCACCGGCGCCCCTTGAATCCTGGCTGCAGTCTGAGCAAGTACCTGGCAAACATCTCTGTATTCCCATCAGGTGCCCTTTTCCGAAACTCTGGCTGGCATAGTCGACAGTGAGACAAGCCGCCGGTGAACTACAGTGCTTTCTACTGTTCTCTCCAGAAACTTCGTGATTCCCTGCAATTCAGTTTGTACATCCATTCTATTTTCTTCCTCTTTCATGGTTATTTACTTTGAGAAAAAAATAGGCAATATTAAGTAGAATTTCTGCAGAGCCCCTAAATCCTCCCAGTGTCTGCAGGCCTCTTGGTTCAGCCCTGGGTGCGTGGTGGGCAGAGACCTGAGCCAGCAGGTGGCACCTGGGGGAAACGGAAGGGCAGGCTGGGAGGTGGGCAGGCACGGGGGCCGTGGGGGGCTGTGGCGGGAAGGCGGGGTCTCCCTGGGATGGTCGAGGGCCTGGGCTGGCATGTTCGCAGCCCGTGCTCTAAAGGCCTCTGCTCACCACGACACCAAAGAGTATTAAGATTCAGCTAAAATGTTGTGTAGTCCCGGAGCCTTGCGACAGTCTGCATCACTGACGTCCTAGCTTCTCTGTCGAAGACGCTTTGGCAGCCCGAGACCCCCCACCCCAGGAAAGCCCCAGCTCCCCCAACTCCGGGAAAGCCCCCGCCCCCGATCCCCCCCCCACTCCAGGAAGGCCCCCGCCCCCCGAAAGGCCCCTCCCGCAGAGCCCCGCCCCGCCCCTATCCCCGCCCCCGCCGGGAAAGCCCCGCCCTCTCCCCCGCCCCCACCCCCGAGAAAGCCCCGCCCCCCAAGCTCCAGCCCCCCCACCGGGAGAGCCCCGCCCCCGCCCCCGCCCCGCGTCGCCCTCAGCCGGATGAGCGGAGGGGAGCAGCGGCCGGGCGTGCTGTCGGAGCGCGTTATGGCCGGAGGTCCGACAGCAGACTCGCTGACCAACAGTCAGTTTTTTATTGGGCGTAAGCTCATTCGGGGATGGACTTTCCAATGTCTGTTCCTCTGAAAGATACTTGTTCCTGCGCAACCTGCTGCCTGGCCCTTCCGAGGCCCCACCTCGTGGTCGAGCACCAGGCCTAGAAGTGGGGTCTCGCCATCTGTCCGGTTCAGCTGCGCCTGACCTTGGAGGGCAGTGTGCGACCCACTTGACCAAGACCCTCTGTTGTTTGTGGGGAATAATACGAGCAAGCGGTCAAAGCAGAGCATCGGCAGAGGGCATCAAGTGCAAATTTAGCTGTTTCCACATACTCAGTCTGCCTCCACCCGACATCAACACAACCAGCTGAGTTAAAATCCAGCTGAAATGACATAATTAGATGAAAGAAAAATGTTTTCTGTGACATTCTTCAAGCTTAGTGTTCACACAGGGAGGAGGGTTGGCTGCTCAAATTAAGTTCCTTGATAAATATTTATAAATGCCCTTTAAAAAGATTAACAACAGCTGCTTAAAAAATACAGCTAAGGGTTCAGTAAACAAAATCTTTTCAAAGAGAGAAATCAATGTGATTTCGTGGGACAGATGATGAAGCACCTAATTCTCCATTTGCAAATTAAAATTCCACATTCCAGGTGTTCAAACAATTCTAAAACATTTTTTTTTTAATTATAACGGATGCTCAGGCAAGAAACCACTGAGTTGGGGGAGAAATCAGCGCATCCAGGTGTGACGGACTCTACAAACACAGATGCCACACGCACTTTGGAAAAGGAGATGCTGGAGCCTGAAGACGCCTCAGGTCGCAGCTGACGACAGAGTCTGCAAAGTTGAACCATATCAGCTTGTGTTTATATATCCACTCAGTCTTCAGGTGCAAACGTCTCTGGAAAAAGCTTCCGTGGTCATCCTGGAAAGTGCTGGAATGCACGGAATTCTAGGTTGCTTGGCTTCTGCTGGGTTACTCCCCAAAGGTTGAGGCTAGCGCCTTGTGGGCGCGAGCAACCGTGGAGGCCAGCCCCCTTCACTCCATCTCCCCGCCCCGGGGCGCCAACGCCTCGGCGGGAGTTTACCTGGGGGCTGCACTCTTCACACAGAAAACCCTTCCCCTGCGACAGTGAACGGAACAGCACATTTTGTCAGATAAGCCCTTTCCAGTCTGGTTTTACAGCAAAGCTGTGCGTCTGTGCGTGCTGTGCGTGCTGGTCCACGCGGTGGCATCTCACTGACCCTTAGGGTCTGCTCAGAAGTCGTAATTCATTTTTCTTCCTGCTTCACCAACTGAATAATGCCAGTTGGCCTATTCCAGAACATGGTCTTTCTGGATCTTGCATAACTATTCCGATTATCCTTCTCACACTGAGTGTGTTTTCTTTGGAAACGGCACTTTGTGTTGTCAGACTCGTGCACAGGGTGGGCAAATCCTGTTGCGCTTCAACATCTGTGGCATCTACAGGGACGCATCGCCCTTCTTCCTTCGTGCTGGGATTTTACACCTTTTCTGTTTCCTGTCTTTCAGTCTCACTGGAGGCGTATCATTTTTAAACTGTTTTAAAAGAACCTAGTTGTCTTTCACTGGTGATCTGCATGCTTTTCCTGTCTTCTGTTTAATGGATTTACTTTCTTTTTCAGGAGTGAGGATTGCTATGCCTTCTGCACAGATCAATCTTTTTATCCATAAGTAATGTCTATCTTGGTCCCTGGTAAATTGTTTTGCTCTAGGGTTTATCTTGTGTAAATATAATAATCCCTACTTTTTAAAATTAAAATTTGTGGAGTATATCTATTCCCAGCCTTTTATTTCGATCCTACATATGCCCTTATATTTGAAGTGAGTTTCTTTTAAATATCTTTTATCATCATTTGAAAAATGTATTCGGACAATCCCTGACTTCGTTGGTGTATTAAGCCAGCTTCATTTAATGTGAATAGTGACAATTACGGCTGAAGCTTGCCATTGTATGGGCCTCCGCGGTGGCTCAGCAATGAAGAGTCTGCCTGGAGTGCAGGAGACACACCTAGATGCAGGTTCAGTCCCCACGTTGGGACGATCTCTTGGAGGAAGGCATGGCAACCCACTCAGCCCATGAGGACAGAGGACTCTGGTGGGCTGCAGCCTATGGAGGTGTGGAGAGGCGGGCACATCTGAAGCGGCTGAGCAGGCACACACTGGCGTTTTACCGAGGAAACTGTTATCTTCTAACTTCACGTTTTTACCCACAAACTATTAGTGGATTTTCCATCGCAGCTGATGATATTTTAATTAAAGAGTCTCGATAATTTCCAGTCTGTCAAAAAATAATGGAAGATTTATTATTTCTGTGCAATGACTGTTCGGATTCCATTTAATCATCTAATAGAACACTTAGCTATTTTGTCAATACATTTATCTATCAGTAGCATTAAAAACAGCCTCTGCTTAATAGATTTGATTTAAAATGTTGTTTGTTAATAATAATTCATCTGCTTTTATAATCTAAAACCAGTTTTAAATTATGACTTCACAGTCTTTCTCAATTATAAAGATACTAAAAAAGAGAGTTGATTCTCTCGTGTTTTGTGCTCGACAAAAGCTGATCACCAGAAGCCCAGGCTGCCCCTCTGTTATGAAACTGTATTTTCTATTTTGTCCCATTTATTCCCTGTTCCCAGTCTTTATTCTCCCTCCAGTAGGCACTCACTCTTTTATAATTAATGGATGTTTTTGTAGTCCAACTTCTGTGTGAAAAAATATGTGAGACTGTTCTTTGTGCATTTTAATTTACATAGTTACTACTGTGCAGTGTATAATTTTGTTTCTTATTTTTAATGTAATTTGTTGCTGCATATAAAGCACCTTTATTATTCCAGGTCATGGAGTGGTAGTCCAGGCCACACATGGGTCTATTTTGTTAATCAAATGTGTGGGCTTTACAAATAGCTGTGAAAAGAAGAGAAGCAAAAGGCAAAGGAGAAAAGGAAAGATATACCTATTTGAATGCAGAGTTCCAAAGAATATCAAGGAGAGATAAGAAAACCTTCCTCAGGGATCAATGCAAAGAAATAGAGGAAAATAACAGAATGGGAAAGATGAGAGATCTCTTCAAGAAAATTAGAGATACCAAGGGAAATTTTCATGCAAAGATGGGCACAATAAAGGACAGAAATGGTATGGACCTAACGGAACCGGAAGATATTAAGAAGAGGTTCAAGAATACAGAGAAGAACTATACAAAAAAGATCTTCACACCCCAGATAACCCCCATGGCATGATCACTCACCTAGAGCCATACATCCTGGAATGTGAAGTCAAGTGGGCCTTAGGAAGCATCACTATGAACAAAGCTAGTAGAGGTGATGGAATTCCAGTTGAGCTATTTCAAATCCTAAAAGATGATGCTGTGAAAGTGCTACACTCAAAATGCCAGCAAATTTGAAAAACTCAGCAGTGGCCACAGGGCTGGAAAAGGTCAGTGTTCATTCTAATCCCAAAGAAAGGCAATGCCAAAGAATGCTCAAACTACCGCACAATTGCACTCATCTCACACGCTAGTAAAGTAATGCTCAAAATTCTCCAAGCCAGGCTTCAATAGGGTGTGAACCATGAACTTTAAGGCCCAGATAAAATATCAATGAAAAAGTTCAGTTCAGGTCAGTTCAGTCACTCAGTCGTGTCTGACTCTTTGCGACCCTATGGAGTGCAGCATGCCAGGCCTCTCTGTCCATCACTAACTCCCAGAACTTGCTCAAACTCATGGGCACTGTGTTGGTGATGCCATCACACCATCTCATCCTCTGTCATCCCCTTCTCCTCCTGCCTTCAATCTTCCACAGCATCAGGGTCTTTTCCAGTGAGTTGATTCTTTGCATCAGGTGGCCAAAGTATTGGAGTTTCAGGTACAGCAGCAGTCCTTCCAGTGAACACCCAGGACTGATCTCCTTTAGGATGGACTGGTTGGATCTCCTTGCAGTCCAAGGGACTCTCAAGAGTCTTCTCCAACACCACAGTTCAAAAACATCAATTCTTTTGCACTCAGCTTTCTTTATAGTCCAAGTCTCACATCCATACATGACTATTGGAAAAATCATAGCTTTTACTAGATGGACCTTTGTTGATAAAGTAATGTCTCTGCTTTTTAACATGCTGTCTAGATTGGTCAAAGCTTTCCTTCCAAGGAGCAAGTGTTATTTAATTTCATGGCTACAGTCACCACCTGCAGTGATTTTGGAGTCCCAAAAATAAAGTCTGTCATTGTTTCCACTTTTCCCCCATCTATTTGCTGTGAAGTGATGGGACCAGATGCCATGATCTTAAGTTTTCTGAACGCTGAGTTTTGAGCCAGCTTTTTCACTCTCCTCTTTCACTTTCAAGAGGCTCTTCAGTTACTTTTCACTTTCTGCTGTAAGGGTGGTGTCATCTGCATATCTGAGGTTATTGATATTTCTCCCAGCAATCTTGATTCCAACTTGTGCTTCTTCCAGCCCAGCGTTTCTCATGATGTACTCTGCCTATAAGTTAAATAAGCAGGGTGACAATATGCAGCCTTGACATACTCCTTTTCCTATTTGGAACCAGTCTGTTGTTCCATGTTCAGTTCTCACTGTTGCTTCCTGACCTGCATACAGATTTCTCAGGAGGCAGGTCAGGTGGTCTGGTATTCCCATCTCTTTCAGAATTTTCCACAGATTTTTGTGATCCACACAGTCAAACGCTTTGGCATAGTCAATAAAGCAAAAGTAGATGTTTTTCTGGAACTCTCTTGCTTTTTCCATGATCCAGCGGATGTTGGCAATTTGATCTCTGGTTCCTCTGCCTTTTCTAAAACCAGGTTGAACAGCTGTAAGTTCATGGTTCACATACTGTTGGAGCCTGGCTTGGAGAGTTTTGAGCATTACTTTGCTAGCATGTGAGATGAGTACAATTGTGTGGTAGTTTGAGCACTCTTTGGCATTGCCTTTCTTTGGGATTGGAATGAACACTGACCTTTTCCAGTCCTGTGGCCACTGCTGAGTTTTCCAAATTTGTTGGCATATTGAGTGCAGCACTTTCACAGCATCATCTTTCAGGATTTGAAATAGCTCAACTGAAATTCCATCACCTCCACTGGCTTTGTTCATAGTGATGCTTCCTAAGGCCCACTTGACTTCACATTCCTGGATGTCTGGTCTAGGTGAGTGATCACACCATGGGGGTTATCTGGGGTGTGAAGATCTTTTTTGTACAGGTCTTCTCTGTATTCTTGCCACCTCCTCTTAGTCTCTTCTGCTTCTGTTAGGTCCATACCATTTCTGTCCTTTATTGTGCCCATCTTTGCCTGAAATGTTCCCTTGGTATCTCTATTCTTCTTGAAGAGATCTCTAGTCTATCCCATTCTATTGTTTTCCTCTATTTCTTTGCATTGATCCCTGAGGAAGGCTTTCTTATCTCTCCTTGCTATTCTTTGGAACTCTGCATTCAAATAGATATAGCAGGATGCAGCATGCTTGGGGCTGGTGCATGGGGATGACCCAGAAAGATGTTATGGGGAGGGAGGTGGGAGGGGGGTTCATGTTTGGGAATGCATGTAAGAATTAAAGATTTTAAAATTTAAAAAATAAAAAACTAAAAAAAAATAAAAATTAAAATTAAAAAAAAAAATAGATATATCTTGAAGAATCAAAGCTACTCCCATTTTGTAAGGTTCCGGGAAAAGAGCCTTTGGAAATCCCCTGACCTCACCCCACCACCTGCAAACCAATCAGAACCCTTGGCCAGCCCGGGAAATTCGAGTGAAGCCCGGAAAAGGAGAACCAATCAGAACTGAACACCTAACCCTTCACCAGAAGGTGACCAATCAGACCCGGATACTCCCGTTTTTTGAATTTTTCCTGCAATAATACCCTATATAAGCAATGTAACCCACAGCTCAGGGCTCCTCTCTATAGCTGCTGAGTTGGTATCGGTGGGAGCCCCAGCTCGAGCTTGGTAATAAAAACTCCCTTGCTTTTGCATCGGATATCGGCTCCCTGGTGGTCATTAGGAGATTTCGCGACTTGGGCACAACAATCTTTCCTTTTCTGCTTTGCCTAGGAATGGACAGAAAATATATGTGAAGCAATTATTGGCAGAATATAACCGGAATTATCTGAAACAGCAATCTGCAGATCCAGAAAGCACAGCAAACCCTGAACAGGGGAATCACAAGGAAAGACACCCGAGGCCCCTGGAGCAAGTTGCTGAAAACCAAAGATTAAAAAGCAGCCAGATGCAGACAGAGATTTATTCCACGTCGGGAGCAATGATAAAACTCACAGAGGATATTCTGTCACAAAAATAATGACTGGCCGCAGAAGAAAATGTCACTGGATGGAAAGTCTGTCAAATCAGGAATGCATCTAGCAAAATCATCTTCAAACATTAAGGATAAATAACGACATTTTAAGACGAATTAAAGCTGATAAATGTGTTCCCAGCTGATCTGCACCCTGAGAAATGATGAAGGAAGTTCTTCAGGCTGAAGAGAGATTTTATCAGAAAGAAGCGTGGTGTCCGAAGTAATAACACACACTGGGAAGAGAAAAGAGGAAGGTGGATAAGAGCAGGGTTTCCCTTTCTTCCGCCTCATTCTTCACAAGTTGACTATTTAAGGGAACAAAACACAGAACATGCCGAGATGGCCGCACGAAGTTGAAGCCGGAGGGACGCGCAGACAATACAGGAGAGACTGCGGGCGGCTTCACTGCCATGAGGTCTCTAACGACAGAGACGGGTGAGACTATGTCAGAGTAAACCATAAAAAGTAAAGACAAAATTGGTGATTTTGAGGGAAACCACTGACAAATAATAGAGACAGAAGTCAACAGAGGAACAGACTGGGTCATGAAAATTCACCCGTTCAAGCCAAAACAGAATACAGCAAAAGAAGAAAAAGGGGCCCAAAGAGGATAAATTGAGAAAGACTCGTAAGATGGTCCACTGAAACCCACCCCAGAGGGCGCTCATGGGAGAGGCCAGACGTCCAGGCTGTGACCCAGCTGGGCTCAGGGCCGGGCTTGGCCCCATCGCCAGGCGGTGGGCCGCTTCTCACCGCTTGGAGACTTCAGCCTGTTTCCAGCTTCTCTGTAAGCAGTAACGCGGCCGTGAAAGCTTCGTGTTCCTTTCTGCGGTCGTGCTGCTGTTCCTAAGGCACGTTTCTGAGCTCACCTCTATATCCACACGTATAGACACGTAACACTGAAACGTTCTCTTCACCTAATGGATAAGCCATCAGCTCCCAGTTAGTTCTCATCTGTGGCTGAACCCTAGAAACAGTCTTTGAAGAAATTAACAATACATTCTGAAACTTGAAATATATTGTCGACTTCTTTTCCCTCTTACAATCTGTGTGTTGAATACACTGAGCAACGCATTGTCTTCCAGAAGCCCCAGCAGCTGGTGCTGACGACTGCACCCCTGACGTGTGACTTTGAAAGTATTTTCGTCAGTTCCCAGTATTTGCTATAAATTGATCCTTAGATCAAGATGCTTCACCAACTTCCTGGTGCTGATCCACGTTTTTGGTGAGACTGTTCCCCTGGTGACACTGTGCCCCACGACCAAGACGTATCTAGGGTCTGGTCACCGCTTTCTCTCTGTCTCCCTCACTAACTGGCGTTACCCATCACCCCCCAGGCTCATTAATGTATTAAGGATAGCAAAGTCATGATATTTTAACATTACCATTTTCTCACTTATTAGCTGAAATATTTCTACACAGAGAAACCTCCCTTTATCAACTCCTTGGTTACTCTGAGGTACAGTTTTTATATGAAAGGCTGGATCAATGCTTTATTCTCTTTCTTTCCATTTTCAAAATTACGAGTTGTATGTCTAGAATTTCCCAAAAGTGATCCCTGATTCCTTTGATTTTACTGTTGAGAACCATCAATAATTCATGGAATTTTATGTAATAATAGGTGTTTCCATCCCTAACAGTTATCATTTCTGATGCTAAAACTGTCCCGTCCTTTTCCAGGAGAAGCCTTTTGTGTTGTATCCTGAGTGTTTTCAAGAAAGTTTCAGTAAGTGAGTGCATTATACAGAAAGGTGCACGTTCCCAGGCTCAGGGAACGTTTGCAAACTGCACAGGCGCCTGGACCAGCCCAGGAGAGTGGCTCCAGCATCCCAGAACCCCCCACCCTACTCCCACCCCAGGCCCCCCACCCCCGCCCGCCAACCCCTGGAATTCCAACCAGCTGAATAATGTATAAGAATTAGTAAACAGGAAAATAAGGTGCTTTCCTTTCACCAGGCTTCGCTTCACAGCTCAGCTCTTTGGACACGTGAAAAACGTCAGCAGTGACTTTAAATGGGTATACACCAGGACTTAGATGTCAATTTTAAAAGCAAAAAGGGTGCATTTTCATGAAGCATCAGAGAACTGGAGCGCTCTGGGGCTCTACACCTGCCGCGTGGAGCAGGCACAGGAGCTTCCTTCCTGGTTGGACTTTTCTGGTGTAAGTCAGGCCTGTAGACACTCTTGGCAAGTCCTACCTGTTTCCAAGGAGCCAAGGGACCTGAAAAGCGCATGCCCCATCTCCAAGCAGCGTCACAAGTCATGTTTTCATCCCATTTCCTTCGAGTGTTTTCTATGTTTTGTTAGACTTCCAATCATTTTCTTCAAATAAAAGTCACTTCTCAACGCTTTCCTCATATTCTGCTGAGTTGGAAAGATTATCCCGTTTTCAACTGCTTTGTAGAAGACAGCAGAACAGAAATAAAAACTTAAACATTATCTTCAAGCCATCCTTCTCATTTTCAAAATTAACATAAGTTAATGCCGAAAGATACCAGTTGACCCGCTGCCCCCAGAAGCTGCTTCTCACATTTAAGACAAAGGAAAAGAAGGATGTGAGAAGGAGCCCAGCGCGGGCGCCGGAGGCGCGGGCTCTAAGGCCCGGAGACCCCGCCGCCCGCGGGCAGGTGAGGGGCCCAGGCCGCTGGCCCAGGGGCCCCGCCGGACGCGTGCGGCTCCACAGAGCGGGGCCTTCAGCCCAGGTCCGTTAACCGGTTCCGAGGGAGACGCGTGTGGCTCTTCCACCGGGACGAGGCCTCCGGGTCAGGTGAGTCCAGAACGAGACCGCGCTGGGTGCGGAGCGAGGGCGCGGCAGACCCCCGCGCGGACCCCTCGGGAAGCTCCAGGTCTCCAGCGCCTCCGCGAGCCGGTGCTGCCAGAAGCGCGTCCCGCGCCCCTTTCTCCACCTCGGCGCCGGTTCCAGACCAAACCTGCCCTCCGGCGAAAGCGGGCCGCCGCCGCCTCTCCCAGCAGGCGGGAAGGGCGAGGTTCGGCTTGGAACGCAGCTCACGCGGCCCCCAGCGGAGCTGCACGGGAACGGCCGGAAGCTGCCGCGGCTTTCCGGGACCCCTTCTCGGCGGGAAGCCCGGGAACCTTCCCTGCGGCGCAGGCCCCCCGCGCAGCCTGCAGCGGCGGCGCGCGCACCCCGACGCCCGCGCCCGTCTAATCGCCCTGAAAAGGCCCCCGCCTCCCTAACGGCTAAATCCCCCATCTGCGCCCCGTGTTCTCCACGGGGAGCCAGCACCTGTCTCGCGTCGTGGGAAGCGCTGGCCGCGCTCACTCACGACGACAAAGGGCGGGAATGTGCTCACCGAGCGGGCTCCCAGGAGCTTGCTGCCCGGCCTGCGGCGAGGCCCGTCCTCTCTGTGTCCAGCTCCTTTCCTTTCGGGTTTAGTTCCGAGAACAACTCTTCTCCAGGGAAACGCTGCGACTGTCCGCCGGCGCTGGGGCTTCGCTCCAGGAGGAGGTGGGGGAACCCCGGAAAGGCAGGAAGAGCGCCCCACGTTCGTGTGGCCCTGGCTGGACCCCGGGGAGCCTCGGGGAGCCCTGCCCCGTCCGGGAGCTGCGGGCCCCCAGTGGGCGAGTGCTTAGGTCGGTCCAGCAGGACGCGGCGGGCCCCTGGTCCCCAGGCGGCTCCCGCTCCACGCTGACTGCACACGGCGGTCCCTTTTCTCGCCTGGGGCTGGGGCGGAAAGACCCACGGCAGGAGAAGGGGACAACAGAGGACGAGATGGCTGGATGGCATCACCGACTCAATGGATATGTTTGGGTGAACTCTGGGAGTTGGTGATGGACAGGGAGGCCTGGCGTGCTGCGGTCCATGGGGTCACAAAGAGTCGGACACGACTGAGCTACTGAACTGAACTGAACTGAGAGAAGGATCCCTGCCTGAAACAGCTTTGAGCTGCTTCTAAACAGCACTGACCTGGAGCAAGTATCTGGGGTGATGACTTCCAGATCCCCTTCCCAGACCAGGGCTATTTATAAAAGGCGTCAGGCAAGCCCGTGAGGCGGGGCCCGTGAGGCCCCGCACCCCGGGCTCGCGTCCCGCTTGGCTCTGCCTTCAGCCCTTCCGCGCAGGCGCAGTGGCCGGAGGCGGGCCTGCATCACCGCGTGCAGCTCCAGCGCGGCGGGCCAGGGGCCGGGACTGAGCTGTGGTAACTTAACAGACACCTAGTATTTTTATCAAATGGGCCCATTTGAATAATAATCTGGCCTTGGGGTTAAGGGAAGGTACAGACAGTTTCATGGCATCCAGTCCCATCACTTCATGGGAAATAGATGGGGAAACAGTGGAAACAGTGTCAGACTTTATTTTGGGGGGCTCCAAAATCACTGCAGATGGTGACTGCAGACATGAAATCAAAAGATGCTTACTCCTTGGAAAAAAGTTATGACCAACCTAGATAGCATATTCAAAAGCAGAGACATTACTTTGCCGACTAAGGTCTGTCTAGTCAAGGCTATGGTTTTTCCTGTGGTCATGTATGGATGTAAGAGTTGGACTGTGAAGAAGGCTGAGCACGGAAGAATGGATGCTTTTGAACTGTGGTGTTGGAGAAGACTCTTGAGAGTCCCTTGGACTGCAAGGAGATCCAACCAATCCATTCTGAAGGAGATCAACCCTGGGATTTCTTTGGAGGGAATGATGCTAAAGCTGAAGCTCCAGTACTTTGGCCACCTCATGCGAAGAGTTGACTCACTGGAAAAGACCCTGATGCTGGGAGGGATTGGGGGCAGGAGGAGAAGGGGACGACAGAGGATGAGATGGCTGGATGGGATCACTGACTCGATGGACGTTGAGTCTGAGTGAACTCTGGGAGTTGGTGATGGACAGGGAGGCCTGGCGTGCTGCGATTCATGGGGTCGCAGAGAGTCGGACACGACTGAGCGACTGAACTGAACTGAACTGAACAGACAGTTTCAAGTATGACTAAATGGATAATGCAAGTGTTATAAAAATCCCCTTTTCCAGGAACAGACACGACTGAGAGACAGCTGAACTGAACTGAACTGCACACAGACCTGCAGGGGCAGGAAAGTGGGCAGGTGTCCACCTAGTGGTCACACTCGGTAATACATGCTCTCTCCAGGTTTCAGCAAAGATCACTGGTGATGCTCAGGGATCCTGACATCACTGTGAGTAATGAACAGGGCTGGTTCACTCCTGCTGTTATTAAGACAGGAATAGTCAAAGTGAAAAAGAGATGGCTAAGCTGAAAAGAAAACACAGACGATCGAAGGGAAGTCCGTTATTCCTTTGTGTTACATGCTCTTTATATAATTTTGTTGTTGCCTTTGAAATTACTAACGGCAGACTGAAGGGCCTTCTGCTGAGTGCGTCACGAATAATTGCCCTGTGACATGTGGCAATCAGCTTAGGAGTGAGCCAGCTGACAGGAGCGGGCGCCTCAAGCTCAGGTCCTGAGCTCCAGGGCCTCTCTGCCCTCACACCCTCTGCCTCCAGGCATAGCTGACCGTCCCGCCAAGGTCTCAGGGCTCCTGAGGGGCTGCGTGGTGGGAGCCTGGCTGGGCCAGGGCTTCCTGGAATATCAGGCAGCTCCTCTGTGCGAGCCCTTCTTACACATGTGTCACTGGAAACTGTTGGCCCTTCTCCCAAGCAAAGGAAGCTGAGGCTTGAACTTCTGGAACTCACCTGGGATCAGATAGAAGGCGACAGAGCCGGGCCTGAGCACACGCAGGGCCCTGACCACGTCCAGCTCTGGCATTTGCTGCTTTAGGGCTGCGGTTCCCAGCCTTTTTGGCACCAGGGACTGGTTTTATGGAAGACAACTTTTCCATGGATGTGGGTAAGGGGCTAGGGGGATGGTTCCATAAGGAGCTCACAGCCTGGACCCCTTGCATGCACAGTCCACGTAGGGTCTGTGCTCCTATGAATATCTAATGCCACCAATGGCTTGACAGGAGGTGAGGCTCAGGTGGTAATGCAAGCGATGGAGAGTGGCTATAAATACAGACGGAGCTTGTTCACGGAGCCACCGCTCATTTCCTGCTGTGGATCCAGCCCCTAACAGGCTATGGACCGGTACTGGTTGATGCGGCCTGGGGGTTAGGGACCATTGCTTTAAGAGATAAAGCAAGTTGAATTTACCAGTTTTGCTTAATGTGACTGCAAACCGAGAAGCAGGCTGGGGGCTCCTGTCCTCTCGGGGCAGGAGGACAGACACTACTGAGGAGGTGAGCAAAGGACACAGGAAGGGGAGGAGCAAGAGTGAAGCCACAGGAGAGGAAGCTTCGGGAGCTGGAGGGGGAATGTTGACCTCGGTCCAGAAAGCAACCAAGAGCGGCTGTCGGACGGTGGAGGGAGGGGGACGGTTAGAAAGCCCTGGTGGAGCTGGGGTGACTTGCAGATCACCTGCTGTTCTGATTCTTCAACATTTGTCCCTGATGCTCATTAGCTAGTAAATTATACAAAATACTGTTGGGATAAAGAGTTTTCAAGCCAGTCATCAATTGTTTCACAAAGATGAGACTGAGACATACACTGAGCAAAGTCTACAAAGAAACAGATCAAAGTTAAGCAACTGAACGTGGTCAACAGTTGGGAACCAATTGCGGGTAAGCTGATATTCAGAAGCGGTGGTCATTCCACGACAGCTACTTCGTGACGCGTGTGATGTGCGCAGAAACTAGCCTTAACAACGGTCACCTTTTAGCGAGCCTTCGCTTGCCTCGAAATTCAAAAAGACACGTGTGTCTCCTTCAAGCAACAGACAGCACACAACTCCTTGTTCGCATGGCCACAGCATGAAATGGGCAAGCATCAGAGCTAAGTTATATTTGGAGTTTCTTGAGCAAAGCATCTGAAAAATTGCCAGGAATTGGGCAGGTTATTAGCTGGTTATTCCCAGGAATGGTATCAGGTTAAATGGCCTGATGCAGCCGTCAGCACGGTGTGGCTAACGAGCTGGACTGGCTACTCTGGGCGCGTGTGGGGTGTGCGTGTGTGTGTGTGCACACACTTAACACCCATGGGAACTCCAGTGGGAGATCACTGTGACAAGGACGCTCATCCTCAGAGAACCCTGCCTTTTGTCCAGGACAATATGCATTCCTAAATTGCAGGAATGAGATTCAGACCCAGGTCAGAAGGAGGTCAAATCCTGTGCTAAGACCCTAAACCAAGAGCTGAGCCTGTGGCGTCTCCTCCGCTGTTTCCCAGTAATCTGAGAGGCCGTGACCCGAGGACAGAGAGCTTTAACGGAGGCCAGCGGACAGGGGCTGCTGCAGGGGACCTCTCTGTGTGTGTTTATAAATTCCATGTATTTAAATGCATGTGCACAAACACCCTTAACTGTGATTGACTTACTGCTTCATTATCAGGTATGTAATAGATTTAGGTTACATGTTTTCATCATAATTTCACAAAGTTTATTTTATATTGTTTTTATGGTTAGGAATGAAAATGTCACACTAGCCTTTAAAAGTGCTTTGAACTGAACTGAACTGAAAGTCTCTCAGTTGTGTCCCACTTTTTGTGGTCTCGTGGACTGTACAGTCTGTGGGATTCTCCAGGCCAGAATACTGGAGTGGGGAGCCTTTCCCTTCTCCAGGGGATCTTCCCAACCCAGAGATCGAACCCGGGTCTCCCGTATTGCGGGCGGATTCTCTACCAGCTGAGCCACCAAGGGGAGCCCTAGAGTGCTTTGGGCAAAACACCGAAGACAATCACTCCTGTAACCAGCCCAGGTCCTCAAGGTGCCCAGGGTGGGAAGGCCCGGGGGGCTTCCAGGTGCTCAAGTCACACTGGCTCCCCCACAGCAGGCGGCCTGACCTGGAGCCGGAAGCTAAAGAGCTCAGTCTTTAGCTTTTCAGCAGAAAACCTCCTTCAAAAGCATTTGAAGGTTCGGTGCATTTTGAATTTCAGATGCTTCTCAAAACTGTTTGAAAACTAAATCTGTTTTCCCGTGATAAGATTCAGCTGGTGATTCGTAAATAGCATTCCCGGGACTGAATCCCTGGCACATCAAACGTGGTGTTTGTCTCATTATCTAGAATGCCTTTAAGGAAGTTTAGTATCAGTTTATAAATTTCTTCCTAGTGAAAGACTCGCACACATTCAGAGGCCCTTCACAGTGAAGAGAGAAGCTGTTGGCTGTGATTGAGTTCAGAAGGTACTTGTCCCTTCAGCTCAAGTGCCTTCTCAGTAAGTATGGAAAAGTGAAAATCTGGTGGCTTGAAGGGGTTAATCTATAACAGTAATGGAAAAGAAAATTGTAAAGAATTCATATTTTCTGCATGGGGTGAAAAAAACTGACTTTAATTACCAAAGGTGAAGACAGAGAAGGAGACGAGGACCCCTGCAGGCCCCCAGGGGCCAGGGGGCAGGCCCACCAGCGTTGGGCGACACCTCCGGACTCGGAGGCCACAGGCTGGGGCAGGGTCTGAGGGGACCAGCTGCCCAGAGCTCGTCCCTGGAGGATGAGCAGAGGTCGCGGTGGCGGGAGGGGCAGCTCCTCGGACACGAGACCTCACATCCGGCTCCTCCGTGGGGAGCGGCACTTCCTGCTGCCACGCTGGTGGGGACCCGCGCCTGCGCTGCACTGACCGCCTCCCTGGTGCCGAGATGCCCTGGGCCACGTCGGTGCAAGGCCACAGCACAGGCCCTCGGGAGGGCCTGCTGGGGCCTGGGGTCCCTGCCGATGTGACCAGTCCAGGTGCAGTCACCCTGGACCAGGTCAGTGCAAGGCCACAGCACGGGGCCTCAGGAGGGCCTGCTGGGGCCTGGGGTCCCTGCCGATGTGACCAGTCCAGGTGCAGTCACCCTGGACCAGGTCAGTTCGAGGCCACAGCACTGGGCCTCAGGAGGGCCTGCTGGGGCCTGGGGTCCCTGCCGATGTGAACAGTCAAGGCAAGGTGACCCTGGGCCAGCTGGGCCTTATCCAGCAGGATCGTGTCCTTGTTCATGAGACTGGGCCCAGACATGCGCCCAGAGATGCCACGGCCTGGTGCCGCTTCAGGCTGGGGAGCGTGAAGCCTCACCCCTCGGAGCTGGAGGGCCTGTTCATTGATGTTTTTACAACGCGAAAGAAAGAAAGTAGAAAGTGAAGTCGCTCAGTCGTGTCCGACTCTTTGCTACCCCATGGACTGTAGCCTACCAGGCTCCTGTGCCCATGGGATTCTCCAGGCCAAAGTACTGGAGTGGGTTGCCATTTCCTCTTCCAGGAGATCTTCCCAACCCAGGGATTGAACCCGGGTCTCCGACATTGTAGGCAGACGCTTTACTGTCTGAGCCATCAGGGAGGTTCTTTACAACGTGAGTCAGTTATAAATAAAACTGGCAAAAACACAGGCACCCATGCATGCATTTCTGTAGGCTGTGTGACCGCAGTAGAAATGCGAAGTTTCGGGATGTGTGCACACCCAGATTCTAAGGTAAAGGGCAGTTTCCCACAATGGTTACACCAGTTGATAGCAGCCAGCTCGAGGAGTTCAGCTGCTTAGTCACCAACACTCATGGAATCGGTGACACGGAGAATTAGCATTTCAAGTACAGGTGGTGGCGGCTCCTGCTGTTGTGTGATTGTGGTAGGACCACAGTACATGAGATCCACCCTTTGTACAGATTTCTGCTGTACAGCTGGTCTCCACAGCTTACCTGCAGCACTGGTATTTAACCCTTGACCTTCCCTCTCTGCCCCCCCAGCTCTAGTCTCAGACTGCCAGCACCCATTCTCGGCTTCTGATGACTCTAAGCATCTCCTCGTACGAGTGGACTTGTGCTGTGACGGCTCACTCCCCTTAACACAGTGTCTCCAGTTCGTCCAGGCTGTCCAAACAGCAGCAGTGCCTTCTTCCAGGCTGCGTCATATTCCACTGTGTGTACACATTGCGTGCTCCTGGCCCATTCAGCCATGGATGGACACTGACAGTGTTGCCGTATCTTAGCTGCTGTGAATGGTGCTGCAGGGAACGATGCAAGGTGTTCAGGCCTCTCTCCCAGATCTTGGCTTTAACCCTGATACCTGTCCCCGTGTGGGATTGTGGCTCACACAGTGGCTCTGTTTTAATTTCTCGAAGAACCGCCATGCTGTTTCCCACAGTGGCGTTCATTGCCCTGCTGAGCGCAGTTTGCTTTTCCCCACTCCCCCATTCCTGCTCACACTTAGCTTTGTTTTTTTATGATAGCCATCCTAGTAGGCACGAGGTGGTCTCCCATTGTGATTTTGATTTGCATTTCCCTGGTGATTAATGATGTTAAGCAATTCAGAGGCCAGAGCCCCTGGAGTCTACCTTTCCACCCTCTGATGGTGCTAGGAAATGGTAAGAAAAAGAATCTATAAAAATGGGAGATTTTTGTGACAGATTTCCAAGAGGAAGATGGGACTTATATTGGAAGACTGGACCTGGCGAGAGGGAAGGCCTGACAGAATTCTAACTAACCTTCCTTTTATGCCTCAGTGAATGTAAAGTAGACACACAACCCTCAGCTCACGTGTACTACTCAGTGGAAAGAAAGTACGTCAATGAAACAGGTGTTACTGTTGCAGAAATAATTTGATTTCCATTACAAATTAAGGTATACCAGACTAGAGAGGGAAAAGAAGCTTGGCTCCTCCCTTAAAATAAACAGACAAGTCGTGGAGAATGTGGCTCCTGTGACCCGGAAGGAGAAGGTCATTGCACTCTGGCAGGAAAGGAAGATGTGATTTAACGTTATTGCTGCAGGTAAAGCTTCCATAAAACAGTTTAATGCATCAACTTTCATAAACACGTTCTGTGGCTGTGTGCAGGAGACAGTGTTGGCATGGGCTGGACTCTTAACGTGATGAGACTGAGTTCAGTGTGAAGTCACAGACAGTAAAGAAAATAAAGACATGTTCTCATAAGTCATACGGGGCAGAGCGATTTCAAAGTCAGGAGAGAGACAGACTCTCAGCCTTCTCAGGTCTGAGCTGCTCAGTTTCAGACTCTCTTGGAAAAAGTGAATATTAACGCTCATTTATGTTCAACGTTTTATAAATAGACTATCACGTGAGAAAAAAGTAAAAGCACTCTCTACAGCAGCCACTGGAAAACAATAGATGATTAACAAAAGGCTGTTTAACAAAAACGCTGTTTAAACTATCATACACAATTTGGAGCAGATTTATGGACTGTTACGTTTCACATAAGTGCTTGTTTTTTGACACCTGTCATTTTAGCAGTCTCCAGGGAGGACAACGTACCTGCCAGTTCAGAACTGAGCAGACTTGGAGCAGCATCTTCGTGAGCAAAGGAACGCGGCATTTCCGTTTTAATTCTTTTTACCAATGAAACATTAATTGGTTTAATTCAAAGACCAAGGGGAAGTTTAATTCAAAGACCAAGAAAGTAGCCAGTTCTGTGTCTTTTGAGGGACAGGGCTTCACCTGTGGGCCTGTGAGGCGGAAGGGTCACACAGTGACAGCTAAAGGGAAGGAAGAGGCCTTTGGGCACCGCCTGCAGAGTTTCTCTGGAAGGAGGTCAGTGTCTCAACTCACAAGGTGAATTTGCCCATATCCTTTATTTCCAGACATCTCTGTTTGCTGACACAGTTGTCTCCTGACAACTGTGGGGTTGAAAACACACTACTGTTGCTTTCCCTGTGGGAACAGCAAGGAGATTCTGCCTAAATGGGCCCCTGAAGGAGGCAGAGAGAGATGGACACCGACGTGCAAGCACGCATGTGGTCAGATGGACAGAGGTTTGGAGAATAAAATGCAGTGAACTGAGGTTTTGGGAAGATCCATGTCTATCAGGAAAGGTCAGGCTGACAGGCCAGATGGTCCCTTCTGCAGAGAAGCCCCAGTGTCAGAGGACACGTGACATTAGATAATGCATTATGAACATTCTTATGACATTCCTTAAAATTCTCTGAAATTTAGCAAGTCTAATCATTGTGATAACAAAAATGTCATGCTTCTTGCAATGACAAGATCTTAAAGCAGTAACTGAAGAAAAAGTTAAACTGAGCATGTGCGAATGTGGTAACTTGCAAGCCACTAACAGCCCCTGGAAGCTGGGTGTGAGGAGGACGCCCTGAGCGGGGCCTCGGGCTCCTGACCCCTGCTGGCCATCTACCCTCCCCTCCCCTCCCCTGCATGAGCCGAAGCGGAGGAAAGGGTGACGCGGGACACCCGAAGGGGCCCCGGGCAGACTCAGGGTGAGAGCCCAGGACGCCAGGAAGCTGGAGTGCACATCAAAGGGGTGACATCAGTGGGCCCACTCTTCCGCCTGCCCATTCGTAGAAAGCGGCCAAATTCCCTGAACTGCGATGTCTAGTTTTCTTTAATTAATAGCAATCTTTTGATGTTCTGACTAACTGGCCTTTGTGGAAACATACCTCTATATCTTGGCTCCTCCCGCACCTCTAGGGAGCAGTCCTTCAGAGCCCTCCGAGAGGTTGAATTCTGTGCTTAAGTCCTCAGTTTTGTCTGCCAAATAAAACACCATTCTCAGCTTTCGGGCTGTGCATTATTTTTCAGTTGACACGCACATGCCTTCTCCACCAGTTCTAGACTCTAGAGAAACTCACCTGTGGCTGCTCTGAAGGCAGCCCTGAGAGGACAGGAGACCGGAGAGCTGACCCGGTCACTTCCTGGGGCAGGTTGTTGGGGAATCAGAGGGATGAGCAGCAGCTGCTAAAGGCATGAGGCTGGCCCGCCTCAGACACTGTCAGTCACGCTGCCTCTGCCTTTCTCGAGCAACGCTGCAGAAGCCAGCGTCGGCAGGAAGCCTAGAGCCTGATCTCTATGCCCTAGCATAGGAAGTCATCATTAGAAAGGAGAAATACTGCCTTTGAAGTCTTTGATTTTTCCAAACCATCTCCCTGACAGGTCAGGGGAGTAAACACTGAGCATGAAACGTCCAGCGTCAGAGAAAGAGTGGTCACTGCAGGACAGCAGATTCTTACTCCCAAAGAGCCCCATCTCCTGACAGAATCCTCACACGGACACATGTGAGGGTGGACAGTCACAGCCTTGCTGGCCCTCACCCCACAGCTCCAGCTCCACCGAGAGAAGAGCCACATCCGCCCTCAGACCCGGACATCAGTCATCTCAGGTCAGAGCACTGGCCTGCAAAGTTGCTGGAGAAATGAATTCAGGGACTAGGTTATATTTGGGAAGAGAATCAGGCATTGAATCCATGGCACTACTCTGGGGAGGGTGATTGCAGCTATGAAATTAAGAGACGCCTGCTCCTTGGAAGGAAAGTTATGACCAACCTAGACAGCATATCAAAAAGCAGAGACATCACTTTGTCAACAAAGGTCTGTCTAGTCAAGGCTATGGTTTTTCCAGTGGTCATGTATGGATGTGAGAGTTGGACTGTGAAGAAAGCTGAGCGCCGAGGAACTGATGCTTTTGAACTGTGGTGCTGGAGAAGACTCTTGAGAGTCCCTTGGACTGCAAGGAGATCCACCCAGTCCATCCTAAAGGAGATCAGTCCTGGGTGTTCATTGGAAGGACTGATGCTGAAGCTGATAGGAAGAGCTGACTCATTTGAAAAGACCCTGATGTTGGGAAAGATTGAGGGCAGGAGGAGAAGGGGACGACAGAGGAGGAGATGGTTAGATGGCATCACCGACTCAATGGACATGAGTCTGGGTAAATTCCAGGAGCTGGTGATGGACAGGGAGGCCTGGAGTGCTGCGGTTCATGGAGTTGCAGAGTTGGACACGACTGAGCGACTGAGCTGATCTAGACAAGTGCTTCTCATTAGACCGGGCCCAGGAGGAGGCTGGTGGGGCAGGCATCTGGCAGTCTGTGCCATGGAACCAGCCAAGTCTCACCCATACCCTAACCCTCTCCCCGGGCAGGGGATTTACTTTTCTGAGTCTGTTTTCTCACTGTGAAGTGAGTTCATAACGTCCACCCCACCGAGTGGTTGAGGAGCAGGATTTTCAGCTTCCCTCGTGGCTCAGACTGTGGCCCGCAATGCGGGAGACCTGGGTTCGATCCCTGGGCAGGGAAGGTCCCCTGGAGAAGGGTGTTGCTGCCCAGTATTCTCGCCTGGAGAACCCCAGGGACAGAGGAGCCTGGCAGGCTGGTTAAAGGGGGTGGCAGAGTCAAACACGACTGAGCGACTTTCACACCTCCACCACTCAGCCTTTCCGTGAAGCTTGACTGAAGCCAGTTAAGAGAAGGACCCAGAGGGAAGTTCATTTTGAGACTATGCAGGTCACTCTCCCCCGACCTTTGGTCCCCCAGGGTCCAAGTCAGTGTCCTCTGCGGGCCGGGGTTCGGATCACCGTCCTGTGTCCTCAAGGGTCCGGGTCATTCCTGTCTCCCAGAGGCCAGACCACTACTGCGCGACACCCACTCCGAAGCCTGGCCCCGGGAGCTGAGCCGTGAGAAGGCGGGACGCCCCCAGCCCTTCCCGCTCCCAGGAGCGGTGGCTCCGCGGCAAACCGGCTGCCTGCAGTGCAGGCGCCGCAGGTTCGGTCCCCGGGTCGGGAAAACCCCGTGGAGGAGGGCCTGGCGACCGCCCCGGTGCTCCTGCCTGGAGAGCTCCCGGACAGAGGGGTGCTGTCCGCAGACGCAGAGTAGGAGCACTGACGCGACTTGGTGCGCTCACACGCCACAGAACCAGAGCCCGCACCGACCCGCTGTGGAGAAAACCCGGCGTCTGCCTGTTTCCTCCCTCACGTTACTGCAACGCCACGGAGTACCGCGAGATTTGGACCCGGTACGCGGCACTACAGATATCGCGAGATGGCGGGACGCCGGCCGGCCTGCCTGCCGGCCTCCCCCCCCCCCTTCCAGGCACAGTAGGCCTCGCGACAAGTGGGAAATATCGCGAGAGGACGTTAAAGGACTTCCTTGTCCTATCCAGGCGGGGCGGGAAGACGAAAAGGTGGTGGTGAGACTGGGCCTTTCTGGGGACGATGCCATCCGCATTCTCAGTCAGCAGGTTCCCCGTCAGCATCCCCGCCGTGATCACGGTAACTCGCCGCCTTTCCGCCACTTCGGCCGCTGGCGCAGAGGGCCGCTCGGAATTTTCCAACACGGACGCCCGCGGCGCCGGACGGGGCGTTCCGGGGCGGGGCCTGGGGGCGGGGTCCGGGTAAGGGGTGGGGCCCGGACGGGGCGTGGCCCAGGTGGGCCGGGCCCGGGTTAGGGGCGGGGCGTCCTGGGACGGGGCCCCGCGATGGGCGGGGTTGCTGCGCGGCGCAGGGAAGGGGCAGATCTGGGCTTGGATGCGAGGACCCGCAGTGGGCAAGGGGCAGGCGCGAGTCTCGACTCCAGCCCCTTACCCGCGAGAGACCTGAGCCTCCGGGAGGGGGTCCTAGTTTAAGTGTGCGGACCAGCCACCCCTAGAGTTTAGCTGACCTGAGGTCTAGCGCTGTTTGGAGGGCAGCCCAGATTTTCCGAGGCTTTAATCACTGGTCTAGGGAGCTGGAAATAGGAGTTGTAGCCTTACCTCCGCGGGGACCTGGTGCGTTCCAGAACCAGGCTTCCGTGTCTTCTCTCCCAGAATGGAAAGTCCTTAGGTTCTCCCAGCTAGGAGCTGTGCTTGACAAACAGTGAAGCCCTCAGTGCTGTGTGGACTGTCCTCCAGGGACATGAGCGACGGTCCCTGGGTGGGGGCGCATGTTTCCCCTCCCGATCCCGTGTCCTGTGAAGCCTGGTGGGTGCTCTGGACATGCTCAGAGAAGACGGCGTGTGAAGCCTGGCCCCAGTGCGAGAGGACCCTGATTTGTTTCTGCTGTTTGTCCTCCAGCAGACGGACTGGACAGAGCCCTGGCTCGTGGGGCTGGCTGTCTTCCACGTGCTCTGCCTGCTGCTCACCTGCTTCTCATCCCAGAGGTACAGGCTGCAGGTGGGGCACTTCCTGTGCCTGGGTGAGTAGAATCAGCCGTCCCGCTGCTCAGGGTTCAGATTGCTGGGATCGAGGGTGTGTGTGTGATCTGGGGGTGGGTGGGTGTTCCCTCTGCAGCCTCATGATATGTAAAAGCATCTGCAAGGCCTCCCCATCCTCCTCTCTCTGATTTCAGGCCACTCCCGTATTTCACTTTTGGTTCTTATAAAAATAAACGTCATTTTGGATATTGGACTTGAAAGGAGTCTTTCAAGTACCTACCGTGCTCCCAGGAGGGTGCTGAATACTGGTGACGCAAACAGGAGCTGTGTTTCCTGGGACGCTGACTCTGGGCCCCCCTCTGTGGGCTTAGCCTCTCAGCTTGCTCTGGGAGCTGCACACAGGGCAAGAAATATAAGATCCGCAGTGTAAGATCTGTGCTTATAAGATCCATCGAGATTCAGAGAAGGGACAGAGTTGTGTGGAATCATTTCACAGAGGAAATGAAGTCCTGGTGTGGGGCATAAAAAGAGAGAAAAATCTCTTTTTCTTTAGGTGAGACAAGGAACAGGTGTCTGGCTGGCACGTGGGGCGAAGGCACCCGTGAGAGCACCAGGGTGACAGAGTCGGCGTTGGGTCAGTTGTCAGAGAAGCACATGTCTGATGTTGACGAGCTAGACGTGTGTTCAGATAGGTAGGGTGGGCCAGGGCCTCAGAGGCTAGGCTGGGCTCTTAATCTTGCAGCTGTTGGGAAGACACTGAAGATTTTGCTTGTAGTTTAACAGAATGCAAAAATTCATGTTAAAGGTGATGTTTCAGTTGATCGTGTGCAAGGCGGGAAATCCAGACGGGAGGTTATCCGGGGGCCTGCGTCGCAGTGAGGAGTGCGCCAGGCCGGGGAGGACGTTCCTCCAGTTTGCGAGGGGCCCTCGTGAGGAACGCACTGGACAGACAGGCTCCCGAGCCGCGTAGCGCGGCCTTGTTCTTACGTTTGAAGCGCGCTCTTCCGAAGGATGTGTAGGCTGTGGTGGTCGGCCGCCCTCTGACTTCTCACCCGGGGTTCTTTCTCCTCAGTGACCTTGGTCTACTGTGCCGAGTACATCAATGAAGTGGCGGCGATGAATTGGAGGTAAGCGGTCCTGGGCACGTGGGCTGTGTCTGAAACCACCCCTGTCGGCTGCAGGGCGCCCTCAGGCGGCGTGCAGCTCCTGTTTACAAAGACTTCCGCCCTGCCGCACCCCAGACTCCTCGCTGTGAGACGGGGTGGTTGCTGTCCAGAAGCGCACTCCTTCGTGGTGGGGAGCTCGTGACCTTCCCGTGGTTTACTTGGTGTCCTTGGTCCTGAAAACGCGGGGTCCCGGGTTTCCAGGACACCGGCTGCTCCCTCCTCGCCTGTGTGTCCTTCCCTGCGCACACGCCTGGGTGGCTGGGTCCCTGTCCGGGAACATGCTTCCCCTGACCCCGCCACCTTGCAGATCCACTCCCCAGCCTTCTGCCCTTCGGCGGTTGCAGCTGTTTTTTCTGCCTTCTCAGGTCAGGCGGGAGGCTGACACGGTCGGTTGGGGAGGGCAGCACAGCACCCCCAGCACCGCCCCTCCCTGGGGGCGATGCCGCCCCGGTTGGTTGAGCCCTGCTTCCGGGTCTGCCCTCGGCCTGACCCCGGGGCCCCGCGCAGTCCCAGCCCCAGCCCCGCCGCCCCCGGCCCTGCTCTCGGGTGCAGAGCCTGCCCTCTGCCCACGCGGCCCGTCCTCTCCACTTTGCCTCCTGATTGTGATCGGGATGCTCGCCTCCCCAGCAGCCCTCAGCGGCCTGGGCCCCGCCCTGCAGGGCTCTGTGCCCTGTGACCCAGAGCCGTGCTGCGTGCCTGAGTCCGTGACCTGAGTGTCCATCATCCCTGAGACCCTGGAGGGCAGCCTGGTTTGGGCTTGCTGCCCCGCCCCCGCCCCCCAGGAGGCCCCGTGCGCATTGCCCACGCCCGGAGGGCCTGGGTGTAGGCCGCTGCTCTCCAGAGGGGCTGGGGTCGTCCCTCTGCAGGGTCAGGAAGGTCGCATCAGACATGGGACTCTGAGCTCTCCCCAGTGCAGCGGCGATTCTGATCATCTTGTCCTCCTGTGCTCAGCGGCTCCTGCCGGGGTCCTGGGCGGTGTGGGAGTGGGGGTCCTGGCGGCCACAGAGGGGCCATCCTGCCCCCAGTGAGAGGCCGGCTTGCCGAGACTCTGTGAGATAGAGAAAGTCGCGGGAGTGCCGTCTGTGACAGCTGGTGACCCGCAAATCCTTCTTGAGACAGATTGTTCTCCAGACACCAGTATTTCGACTCGAGGGGCACGTTCATCTCCCTCGTGTTCTCCGCGCCGCTGCTGCTCAACGCCCTGGCCATCGTGGTATGTGCCTCCCGGGCTGCCGCGCCGCCCTCCTCCCCTGACGCGGGGCCAGTGCTGACCGCGTCCGCTCGGTTCTTTCCAGGTCCTGTGGGTGCGCAAGACCCTGGCGGTGATGACCGACCTGCGGAGCTTACGCGAGCAGCGGAGGGCGCGGGCGCGGGCGCGGCCCAAGGAGGAGTGACCGCTCCGCTCAGGCGTCTTCTCATCCCCTGGAACACACGCAAACACGCTGTGAGGACAGACGCAGCCTACCACGCCCTGTGTGCACGCCGGGCCTGAGCGGCGCCGGTCGCTCCAGTTAACCTGGACAAACAGCAGCGCAGGGCCCCCCCAAGGCCGTGTGTCCACAGCCCCCGTGCCTGGTGTGAGCTATCTGATGCCCCGTCCACCTGGCGACAGGGCCTGAGCGAGGGGCAGTGCCCACGCCTGGGCAGACCCACCACCCCGGTCACCCTGGTCTGTCTGCTCGGTGGTGGCCTCTCCGGGTGGTGTGGCCGCTGGACAGAACACGAGGGGCCACCTGCCCTCCGTCCAGTTGGAGACGTCGGGGTCCCTGGAGGCGGGGGTTGGATGAGCCCCTGGTGTTGCTTTCAGGAAGGACCGTTACAAGTAAACAGTTTCTGTGGCAAATACAGACGCTGACTGTGTCTCTGTGCTCCCCTCTTTGTGCCCTTTGGTGCCCTGGGCGGGCCCTCTCAGGGCGGCTGGAGCAGGTGCGGTTCCCCTGTGAACAGACTTCTGTGCGGGAGGTCGTGGCTCCTGTCCCGTCTGGAGCTGCAGCTGGAGGCTGGCCGCTGAGCAGAGGGCCCCCTGTCCAAGCACAGCCCTCAGGAGGGACGATGCTGTTGGCTCCTGGTTTGGGTTTGAGAAGGTTGCTTGTGCGTGGTTATCATAATTTTAAGAAGTTAACTGAAGCATGGCTGGATGGCCTCACCGATGTGATGGACATGAGTTTGAGAGAGCTCCGGGCGTTGGTGATGGACAGGGAGGTCTGGTGTGCTGCCGTCCATGGGGTCGCAGAGTTGGACATGACTGAGCGACTGAACTGAAATATACTTTACAAATTTCAAAAAGTCATATTTGTTCATATGAAAGTATTTATATTTAGAAGTTCAAACGGTGACACTTTGACAGGTTATGAAATTACATTTTGAATCCAGATAAAGTCTTTATAGATAGTTACAAGCTCTCAGTAGAGAAACAGTTTCCTGAATTTTGACATTAGTTTTAGAAGTGAATAGAACTTCCTGGAGTAGAAAATAGCAACCCACTCCAGTATTCTTGCCTGGAAACCTCCACAGACAGAGAAGCCTGCTGGGCTACCGTCCTTGGGGTCACAAAGAGCTGGACATGACTGAGCGCCGGTCCGTGTGCACAGACCTTCCACGATGCGTCTCTGGGGCTTCTGACCTGTCCTTCATCTCAGACTTCTGTAAGGAACATTTTAAACATTGACTTGAAAACGTCCCGTCACATGAAGCTAGATTTTAAGCTCATTGTGCCTGGCAGCGTGCCTGAATTACCCGTTGAGGGCGCTTAATCATATCCTGGCTTCAGAGGAGTCCGCCACGTCCAAAGCAGTCCTCTGAGCGCAGGACCGAGCTGGCCAGTTCCTGTGAGCCCAGACGATGGCTGGTCCCCTGCAGACCTACAGTCAGGCCGGGGCCCTGGGGACCGGACACATAGCTGGGAACATCCCGGCTTTGGCCCCGCGGAAGCCGGGGAGGCTGTGGGGGCGTTTTCAGCATCTGGTTGCTCAGCTTGTCTTAATATGGGACTGACTGAGTCGTCGTTTCCCTGTGATGACTGTAACAATATGGTTAACTTTGGTGTTAATGCCTCGTCAACCTAAAGGCATGGCATGGACCTTTTCATTCACTGGTGTGTGCAGTCTGTTTTAAAATAGTTATATTTTGTTTTCGCAAACACAAACTTTTACTTTTTAACTATTTCTAGTAAGTTCATATTCAGAGGCTTAAATCGCAGTGTTAACACTGTCCTGCTGCTTGAGGGAAGTCCTACAAGCCAGAATTGTGCCTGACCCTTCAGCACTTTGTCTAAAGTGTGTGTCTGTGGCCCCCTGTAGAGGGTTTGAGGTGCATGAGCTCTCTGTGCTGGGGGTCTTGGTCGGTGAAGGAAGGCACATCCCCAGTCACGGCTTCCTTCCTACAGCCCTGTGTCACCCCAAAGCTTGAGCAAAAGGGTGTGGATTTGGTTCCTGGTTACGTGCAATAAGCAAAACTGTAACGACGCTGTGCCTGTGGCTGTAGTGAGCAAACTGCGCTGCACTTGGCGGCCGCCTGCCGCGTTCCTGCAGCTCAGCAGGCACCCATGGATGGGACACCAGGACCAGTGTCTTCCTGACAGGTTTGCCTGCTGAGCATCGTCGTGCAAACCACGGGAAACACAAGGCGTTGCCTTGAAGTTGCTCAAGACAGGCTTTTCACTCTTTAAATTATGCTCTGCAAGCCGTTACTGATACAGTTATTTAAACAAAATAGTAGATTCAGTGTGAGGGAAGTCAGACTTCAGTGTTGAAGTTACAAGCATTTAATGGTAAAAGCTGCAGAATTAAACTTGTAAATTCAGGCAGTTTATATTTTGACAGCATAAAAGTTTATCCAAGAATCTCTGAAAACATGCTTGATGTATTATATGAAGATTTAAAACTTTGACATAATTTAGTAGAAATGTGGGGAGGGAGGGGTTTGCTCCCTTTTTGCAGCAGAACGCCCAGTCGTCACCTCGCTTTTGTGA
Organism: Ovis canadensis; assembly: GCF_042477335.2. Taxonomy (NCBI): domain Eukaryota; kingdom Metazoa; phylum Chordata; class Mammalia; order Artiodactyla; family Bovidae; genus Ovis; species Ovis canadensis. Next base: position 527,743 of record NC_091246.1, on the reverse strand, counting down.
CTGATGGCCTGCTCGGGTTGGGTTTAGTGACCAGGGGACCCATCTGCCAGCCGAGGGGTGTGCCTGACCAGCGCAGAGCACCCACCGTGTACCACCTGGAGTCTCCTCCTCGGCTGGAACAACCGAAACACGGGAAACGGACAGAGGCTGCAAGTTGGGGTGCATGTGGGCTGAGCGGTCGATTCTGCCCCCAGCAAATTAAAACTCTTGTACAGTTAACTTATAATCAGGAACAAGAGCCGCAGAACCCTGCTGTGGCGTTCCCTGCGTCACTGCACAGGGGCTAACGAGGAGCACGTGATCATGAACCGCTGGGTGCTCCCGGAGGCGCGTGCGTGCGGGACGCGCGCCCAGGGTGGGGCCTCGCTGTGCTGCGTCTCAGCCCGCAGGCGCCCTTGGAGGGTCCCTGCCTTGTGAGATCCCGGGCACCGCACAGGGCGTTCCCAGGGCGCAGGCCTGCTTACGCGCATGCCCCGCACCCCGCGGCCCTGCCTGGGAAACAGGGCCCAGTGTGCAGGGTCTTTGGGGTCAGAGGCAGGCTTGACTCCCGGATCTCTGAACTTGTCTGGGGGCGTGCGTGTCCGGCCAGCGCACTGACTTTTTCTGGATTTGTTACCCTTGTGAGATACCTGCCTTATTTATAAGATCACAGCAAGGGTCAAGACGCCCGACGGGTGCGAAGCTTCCCCGCCCTGCTCTCGCTCGTGCTGCTGGTACACGGCTTTGTCTACTCCTCAGACTCGCGTGGAGACGCCGGGCGGTCTGAATTCTCAGCCTCCCCGCTCCCGGGTGCCCAGCGAGGGGGAGAGGAGGCGCGGGCCCGGCGGTCTCCGCGGGTCCCGCCGCCTAAGGCGGCAGGTGGAGCCGGTCCCAGGCTCCGGGCGCGTCCGCACGCGCGACTCCAGGGGGCGCTGCAGCGCTTGTCAGCCGGGCCCGGGAATCGCTTCCGCGCCTTCAGAGTCCAGCTCCCGCCTGGAGACGCTCGGTTTCCCTTCTTTTTCTACTCTAAAACTGGACGGAAGGCCAGTGGTTGGAACTGTTAGTGGGTGAGAAGCAGCCGTGGAGGCAGAGGACAGGCACCTGCGACGCCGCCTGAATCCTGATCTGTTCCGCCAGCGGGGCTCGCGGAGCAGGGGCGCAGCCGTGGCCCAGGGGCCTAGCGAGCAGAGGCGGGGGGGTGGGGGGGGCCACAGTCCCGGAGCCGCAGACCCTCGCCCGCCCTCACCCCCGCCGCTGTCGCCTTAGATGCCAGCAGTTGTCACTGCAGGGAAAGACCATACAGTGTTTGATCAACCCTGAAAGAAAATATGATTTGGAATTTTCCCAAGATTCAACCTGAAAAAATAGTAAAAGCTGGTTTAGTTGTTCGTGTCACAATAAAGGGGCTAGAAATTCAGAGTTTACGTACAGTTTGCTGTGGGTAACAACCCAAGCTGCAGGCTGGGGAGAAAGCAGTGTGTCTCCATGACAGCACACAACACGCCCGCTTGTCTCGCTGTTTTCGTCTTTGGCTTGCTTGGGCATTTTGGAGTCTACTCCGGCGCTGAAGCTGCCCCACCCTGGACAATGACCTGTTGCTTCTGGAAGCTCCTCCGACAGGCCTCGCTGTGCCCACAGCTCCAGCCCAGGGCGGCCTCTCCCTCAGGACGAGGGGCGGGCCCATGGCCAGCTCTCTCCCGGCGGAGGGCGAGGCGGACGGCCAGACAGACTCATGCTGAGCCCGAGGACACAGTCACCCGGAGATTTAACACGGCCTGTGTGCGGAGCCCCTGCCGACCACACACACACACACGCACGCACGCACGCACGCACGCACACACGCGCACGCGCGCGCGCGCGCACACACACACACACACACACACACACACACACACACAGACACACACACGGTGGCGTCCTGCTTTCACGGCCCAACCGCTTTAATGCTGCCTGTTCTGGACGCGCGCCGTGAGCAGGGCTGGTGGGATTCTGTACCGCCTCTCGCCCTCTCCTCCACCCGGTGAGTCCCTGCGCCTCATTCTCACGCTGGAGCTAAATTCTGCAGCCCTGGCCTCCTCGGACCCACAGCAACCCAACTACGCGGCCTGTAGTTTTCCCGTTCCCTTCCTCTTGCAGTCCTGGCTGGAAAACCCACAGCCCCAGCTCCATCAGGATGAGGCGTCGGAGAACCAGGAGGGTCTGGCCGAGCCAGCGGTTCATTAGAGGCCTGTGCCCCGAGGGCGGCCCAGGGACAGCACGGCCACCCTGACCCGAACACACAGCTCTCACTTGTACTGCAGCGGTTGCAGAGAATTTTGCTGGGAAATGACAGCAGGTAATTCAAGTTTTAGCAACTGCCTTAGTTGGGCTTCCCTGGTGGCTGAGAGGGTAAAGCGTTTGCCGGCAAAGTGGGAGACCCGGGTTTAATCCCTGGGTCAGGAAGATCCCCTGGAGAAGGAACTGGCACCCCGCTCCAGTACTCTTGCCTGGAAAATCCCATGGACAGAGGAGCCTGGTAGGCTGCAGTCCATGGGGTTGCAAAGAGTCGGACATGACTGAGCGACTTCACTTTAGGCTTCTCTGCAAAACAGACATTGCGGTGTGAGCTCCGAAAGCTGTGCCCGGGTCTCATTTCAGGTCCTGAGGCTGGGTCTCATCCAGGCCCTGGTGTCGCCGTGCTTGTGTGCTGGGCTGGTGGCAGATTCAGGGTCCCCCTGCCCCACCTGCTGCCTCAGGGCTTCCTGGAGTCCCGCCTGATGAGTCAGGCTCACCCACGGTATCGCCCCCAACAAGGCCTTGATTCCGCAGACCCCTTCACAGGCCAGTGCAGCCTGATCCTGAGGGGGTCCCCTTCAGGCTGAAGGGTCCCAGTCTCCCCACCACTGACCCCCTTTGACTGAAGGGGAAATCATACCTGTTATTGTATTTCGCTTGCTTTTCAGAAAATTAAATGGCAATTTCCTTGGAAACACTTCTGATTTCAATGATTTATGTTCCCTGTGGTTTAGGAGTATAGCTAGCATTTTTAGTGAATTTCTGCCAAGTTCAACTTTGAAGGAAAAAAATCCCATTTAATGTCAAGTAAGCCGTAGTGTGCAGTAGAATGATTGCAGCAAATGCCCAGTCGCCCTTCAGACAATGTGCCTGCACCCGGACGCCGCTCCTCTCGTTTCCTAGGTGCGGGTGCTTGAGGGAGTCGGCGCCTGTCTGGGGCTCGTCCCTGGCGGGAGTGTCCCTGGTGCCCGCCGCTCCAGCGCAGCCCAGATGCTCAAGGGTCCACGTGCAGGAAGCAGAAGGACCAGGGCTCCGGCTGAAGACTCTGGAAGAGGTGCTGCCAGGTCCATAAGAAGGTGGGTGCTGGCGGGGACAGAGGGGCGCAGGGTCTCTGGTGTGAGAAGCAGCATCAGGAAAGAGGCCACACGCAAAGGCGGTTCCCTGTGCCCAGGAGGCGGGAGGGCCACCCGCCCACGAGTCTGAGTGACCCCAGCCGAGGGCTTCTGGCGGCACAAGGCTCAGCGCGGGCAACGTCCTGTGAGGCACCTGGACACTGACTTTCGGAGCAAAGCGCTGAGCCCCCAGGGGCCTGCAGCGTGCTCAGGTCTGGCCAAGTGGACTGGGAGCCTGGACGGCCCCATAATGAAAAGTGAGCCACCGGCCCACTTCCTGCCTCAGAACTGTCTCTGCCTTGCAGCTAGGTTCTCACAGGGCTGTCCTGCCTCCGGGGGTGCCTCGTGAAGGACCCTGGTAGCACCGCCTTGGCTCACCCTCCCTGGCCCTCAGAGGGCAACACAGGTCACCCCTAGGTCCTGGCTCTGCACCCCACAAGCTAAGTTTACGTCTTCAGTGGCATCTCCTCACCCGGCCTTGTTTTATATCGTTTTGGATGAAATCCCTTCAACAACCGGGCTTCCCTTGTGGCTCAGCTGGTAAAGAATCTGCCTGCAATGTGGGATACCTGGGTTCAATCCCTGGGTTGGGAAGATCCCCTGGAGAAGGGAAAGGCTACCCACTTCAGTATTCTAGCCTGGAGAATTCCATGGACAGTATAGTCCACAGGGTTGCAAAGAGTCGGACACAACTGAGCAACTTACACTTTCAACAACCAGCAAAGCCTTTCCGAGCGCAGGTAGAAACAGTCTCAGCAGGGAAGGCTCGTGGGGAAGCTCTGGACTTTGGGGCCAGAGAGGGTCTCACGGTCCATCTCCCCCCAAAGTTCCTCTCGCTGTTCATCCTGCATGGACACAAGTCTGAGCAGGGTCAGAAGGCCTAGTACTCAGCAGGCCCCAGGATGATTCTCGAGTTGAGACAAGTGTTGGTTCTTGTCTCACTGGTCCTGCCGACTATGCCAGTTGTCTCCCTGTTCACACTGTTTGCTGAACAGGGCAGGCAGGCACGAGTGGGGAAGCTGGGAGAACTCTCGAGGGGCCGTGGGAGCTGCAGGCACATCTACTCTCCCAACTGGGGCTGCAGCCGCAGCAGCGGACACGCTGCGTTCCTGCCTCGGGGCTGACCCGGTGGACACAGACGGAACGCAGCTTCAGGGGCTTTTCAGTGGAGTGTATACACGCTTACAGACAGACGTGGCCAGGGCTGAAGGGGTGCACGGCGATGCACACGCTCAGCGCTGTGAGTGATCCCAGCTGTTGCAGAACCACACTGACCGATCGTGGGGCAAGAGGCCGACCATCTTGGCTAATTTGCTCTTTCCCCACAGTTATTTAGCTCAACCCTGGTTTTCTGTCGACACTGCCAGGTTCTTTGCTCGGAGCAGTCTGAAGGGAACAGAACCAGCTCCCGGGGTCCCTTGGTACCACATGGAGTGGGTGGTGGACCCCTGAGAAGCTAAACCCATTGCAGCCCCAGGGCCAAAGCATGACTGGCGTGAAATCTGGACTCTGCAGAATCACCTTTTCATCCTGGGCCTGAGGCGGGGAAACAGGCCACTAAGTCCCATTCGTCAAGGCCCTTTAAGAACCATGCGCTGCTCAGCGGCCTGAGCAGACCGTCATGTGGCATTGATTTAGAGCACCGAGCTCTCTAACTGACCCACACTTCATCACACGGCCTGACAACGCCCACCCCCCGGGTGGCAGAAATTTCAGAATCCATTCCAGAAAATCACTCCCCGGACTCGGGGCACACCTGCTATTGATTCGATTGCATCCACCCGCGTAAACAAATCGTCTGAACACTTAGAGTTTCCCACGATTTGGTATCACGCGAACCTCTAATGGGCTCAGAGCAGGGAAGATGGGACAGCAGCCGTGCTGGGAAGCTGTCCTCCCTGCGGCCTCTGTGGATGGTGCCCAGAGAGGAAGGCTCTCCCGGCTCACTGCCCGATGGCCGTCCACATGACCTGGGGCGCCGTGTAGGCCGTGCCTCCAGGCTTCGGGAGGCGGGTGCAGGGTGACACCCTCAGTGCAGAGTCCAGCCTTTGGGGGTCGGGGGTCTGGTCGGCCCCCTGGACAGTCTCATGATCACGACCTAGAGGGAGAGGGCCCGCTCCCCTCCCTGTCCACGTGAGGGCTATGGACGCAGACCCTCCCCGCAGCCACAGGGGACAGAGGAGGAAATGCCCACCATCGACGAGAGACTGTGAGGTGTCACTGCTGCTCCCGCTCCCACGGCAACAGGCTGGCCCCCCGAAGGGAGGCCCGTGGGCTCCAGCTGCAGCTTCCCGAGGCCAGGCTCCCCTGGGAGAGATGCCGAGATCTCTGCAGAGACGCAGGCCGGGGCGCTGCAGGTGGCCGGGCCAGGGCCCGAGTCCCTCGGGCTGACCCAGGCAGCACCAAGCCAGACCGGACAGGACCCAACAGAACCCTCCCACACTCACTACACCCTGGGTCTTTAAATCTTAGGGTAAATGCCGCCCGCCTGCCCCTCTGCCTTCACCCCCGCTACCACTGCTGATGGTCCTCCTGAAGCTGGGCCATCTGTCAGAGGTGACTAGTCTGGGCCTAAGTTTCAGCTGGGAAAGGGATGGCCGATACCCACCCGTCATGTTTCAGCAGAAATTGGGGAACATCGTGGGACACGCACGTTTCCCTTGGGCTGCAGCACTCTGGCATTGCTCATCAAACGCTAGCACATGTCATTTCGATTTTAATCATCTCTTTAAATGCTTGTATATTATCTAACCAGGTAACAATTTCCATGAAGGAATGGACCAGATTATACAAAGACTCAAATAGAAAGTGCTTCTAGTTAAGATCGAGGACTTGTGGCATTGCGTGTGTGTGCCATAAACACACACATACATTTCCATGGCAGCTGAAGTTGTGTCCAGTAAATATTAACCAAAGAGTTAAAGTAATTCTTCCAATTTGTTTTCTGGATGGTCCTATAGAAGTATGAAGTCTACAGAAAAAAATAAGATGTTTGCGCTGAACTATGCATTCAAAAGGGCATTTTAGCAAACGCAAAGGCATGAAAATTGGAGAAAATGATTTTGTTTCTACCAAGACAGATGTGCTTGGCACAAAGCCCGTATTTCAGGAATACAAAACGACCAGGGTATTGATTCCGATAACAACGTGTGGTTTCTGAGAGCTCGAGATTGGGCCTAAAGGTATGTGTTACTTCAATCGTCTGCAGGTGTGCTGTACTTAATTCATTAGAGATGCATTTCAGAGTCCTTTAGAAAATATTACCTCATCGATGTGAGCAGGGGTTGCCAGGAAGTGTGACCTGCACAGTCTCGAGCCCACTGACCAGGGGAATGCAGCCCCACCTGCGGGTCCTGTGGGACCTGGCAGACGGGCAGAGGAGGAGCAGCCTCACCATCAGCTCCTCTGATCACCCGTCTCTGAAGCGCCTGGGCCCCTGCTCCGTGCAGAGCTCCTCCTCTTCTTTACTTTTCTTTTTTTTTGGCCAAATCTATATCAGAAAAGAGTATCAGTTGTGACTTGTAGACCTGCGTGACACGCATTGTTGCCGTTCACTCACTGAGTCGTGTCCGACTCTGAGACCCTATGGACTGCAGCACACCAGGCTCCTCTGTCTCACAATCTCTCTGGAAGGTTGCTCGTCGAGTCGGTGATCCCATCCAACCATCCGGTCCTCTGCTGCCCCTTCCCCTTTTGCCTCAATCTTTCCCAGCCTCAGAGTCTTTTCCAGTGAGTGTGCTTATTATACAAATATGTGCATATGTATGTCGACTGAAAAAAATGCACAGCCTTAAAGCTGAGAATGATGCTTCACTTGGAGGACAAAACTGAAGACTTGAGCCCTGGACACAGCCTCTCAGATGGTTCTGAGGGACCGCTCCTAAGAGGTGGTGGTTGGTGGGGAGGGAGCCAGGATCTGCAGGAGTTTTTGCAACAAAGACCAGCTAGTCGCAACATCAAAAGATCACTATTCACAAAAGGAAGCAGACGTCTCTAGGTAAGGTGTTCGGCCCTTTTCTACGTGTGAGAAGCTGTGAAGCCCGGGCTCACTGACACCTTCCTTTCAACCTGCACCCGGGCTGCCGGGGCCCAGTGGCCTGTGTCCGCCCGTCCTAGGCCCTCTGGGGTGACTTGACGGTGTGATGGGGGCGTCCCCTCTCCACCCTGAGTCTCCTTAGGCCTCACCTTCGGCGGCTTTCGGGGCTGGAGGGCTGCAGCCTCCTTTGTTTACTGACACAGCAGCAGCATTTTTCATTTGCACAGATATTGGTCAAGATTCCCCAGTCACCTTACCACTGTAGGGACCTGGTGTAGCATTGTGATGAGCTGAAGTAGAGCCGGAGCCCTGCCTGGTAGTGGGAAGCCCAGGAGATGACCTGCAAGCCCAGTGGCAGCTAAGGAAGGGGTCGTCCTGTGGCCCGGACCCTTCGCCCCAGGTTACTCCAGGCAGCCAGTGTCCGGTTATGTTGATCTGCTTGCTGCGAGGAAGCGCCCTACCGCTTGGAATCTGGTGTCAGAAGTGAAAATGTAACAAGCTTGTTTCACTTCACTTAGCTGTTGATGCACCCAGTAATCCCTAGGGTGTGGTCACCGGGTGGGTGCTGCAAGAGACGCTGGCCCGGAGGGCGGACAGAGCAGGCGGCCCTGCCCTCAGTGGGCTGCTGGTCGCGGCTGTGGTCCAGCGAGAGGAAGAAAAAGGCGATAGCTGTGTTTCTGGGGAAAAAAAGAGGTCGGTGTGTGAGAAATTTAAAGCAAAGAGGTTTGGTGGGGTTAAAAAAAAGTTCATTGAGCTGTTTCACACTTCCATCACTGAAACTACTGTGATTCCTGTCAGCGCGTTTCTGGTACTTTACTTGCAACAACGGGGATGTCAACCGTCTTGACTGTGACAAGGGGCTCAGACCTGGTAACCCACGGGCTTGCAGCAAGAAACCCAATCAACCCAGACTCCAAGCACGCCTGCTCTGCTGGGTATTGAAAGATACTGACTCCTTTTCTCTAAATGACATTTTTAAGCTCGCTTTCCACACCCAGGCGTAACCTCTAGCTGAGCCGAGCCTGGAGGCGGCACTCACGATGGCGGCTTCTCCGTGGCTGCACCGTCAGGGCGCAGCCGGGCGCGGACCGGCCGGGCCGTGAGCTCAGCCGGAGCCGCCCAGCTCCGCGCTGGGCTCGGGCTCCGGGCTCACCTCGCTGGAGCTCCGTCTGCGTTTCCCAAGCTCAAGCACGGGGCGGGCCCAGGCGCACCAAGGGCTCGGCTCTGGGCTTTGAGGGGTTGGCTCTCCCAGCCCGCAGGGCTGCGATGCTCAGGCAGGTGTCTGGGCCGGAGCGGCTCTCGGAGCATCTGCTGAGACTCGCCTGAAGGGGAGCCCTGCTGACCCGGCGGCCGCCCCGCGGCTCCCGCTTCGCGGAGCGACTTGGGCGCGGGGCCCGGCTCCCCTCCGGAAGCCGGAGCGGCGGTCGTTCAGGGCGCGGCCGGCAGGGGGCGCCGCAGGCCCCGCGTGACGGGCCCCCCGCGGCCGGCGGCTCGCGGGCCCGGCTCGCCTCCTTCCAGCCGCGGCGACGGGACCGCGGTCCCCGCGAGCCCCGCCTCGAGGCTCCAGGCGCGCCTCCCCACCCTGGCGGGCGAGGGCGAAGTTGCAGAAACCCAGGGCAGCTTTCCGCTTCCCCGGAAAAGGTCGGGGAGGTCCCTGAAGGCGGCCAAGCCCGTCTCAGCCGCCTCTGCCGGGGAGCGCCGCCGCCGCCGCCGACCGCGCCGAGACCGTCTCTGTTTGCCTTGAGTTGAGGCCTTCTGCAGGGTCGAGTCCGCTCTAGAATCCCTGAGCTTGAATTTGGTGATTCGGGCCATTCCGCTCCTTCTCCTCTGCTCGGTGATTTCAGAGTCTTTTTTCTTGGCAGGTCTTCTAGGATGAAGGGACCCGGGTTTCTGTCGCAGCAGAAAGGAGGAAAGTGCAGCCACGAGGACGACGTCGGGACAACACAGACTCGTGGAGGCGGCGCTGCAGAGCAGGCGCTGGGAGTCGCGGCCGGGGGCAGATGCGGGTGCCCTGGAGAAGCCCCCTCAGCCGACCCAGTGGTCAGGCCGGGTGGATCCAGAGGGAGCTCCGACCACTCCACTCTGCTCCGTCTCTGCTCCGTCTCTACTCCGTCTCTGCTCCGTCTCTGCTCCGTCTCTACTCCGTCTCTACTCCGTCTCTACTCCATCTCTCCTCCAGTCTCTACTCCAGTCTCTACTCCGTCTCTATTCTTTAGTCTCTGCCCCAGTCTCTGCTCCTTTCTCTCACACACGGCTGGTCTGACAGACGGTTCTCTTCTCTTGGGTCCCTGGTGGGCGTTCTCTGGTTTCTCCCTTTGTCTCCTCTGTGAAACCCTCTCCTGCCGGCGTTCCTTCCCCAGGCTCTCCCTGGTCACTCTTCAGCCCTGTGACCACCTCCAGGCCTCCAGGTCTGATGGCTGCCACACACTCCGTGTCTTTATTTCTGTCGTCAGTTGTCCAGCCTCCTAGGGCTCCTCGAGTCTGGGAACCCCACCTCCCTCTGCCCGTTGGCACGAGTCCCCAACAGCTGCCTGATCTTTCTCACCCTCAGCCTTGGTCACAGAGTCCCCTCCAGATGAAAGGCCCTGCTGCCTGATCCTGCCTCCTTAGTGATAAACCACCCAGCTCAGCTGAGTTCCCTGCCCCCCACCTCTTCTCAGAGTGATGACGCCACGGGCCTCGTGCAGACAGAGAGGCTCGTCTCCCTCCAGAACATAAGAGCCCCCAGGGAGGAGGTGGACTCACCACCTGGGGATGAAGGGTCACTGGGCAAAGCTGTTTCATTTCCCTGAAACCTGGCGCTTCCTCCCGCCCTGTCGACAGCCAGCCCCTAGGAGAGACCTGCAGAGACCTGAGCATCACGTGTCCCCGTCTTCTCCAAGGGGAGACCTCCTGTAATGAAGCTACTTTCTGAGAGATCAGGGTGGGAACGAGGCCCTGAGTACAGATGCCTGACCCTGTGGGGTCCTACGACCAGCAGTTCCTGCCACTCCTGGGTGCCTGGAAGCTCCTAGAGTCCCAACCCAGCCAGGCCCCTGGTCAGACCCCAGGTGGCCTGCACCCCCACCACCTGCTTCCAAAGCCCCCACATCGGCCTGGCTTTCACTCCTGCAGGAATGGCCGCTTCCTGTGGGCACATGGAAGCCCGGGGCGTGGGGGGCCAGCACCTCACCTTGGCCTCCAGGATAAAGGACTCAGGCTTTGCTGGAAAGACCATCAGCCACGTTCCATCTGATTTTCTTCTCTCAGACTCTTGATTCCAACAAGACCATTCATCCATCAGTCAGGAAAATCCTTGCCTTAATCCCAACCATAGCATTAATTGTGGAAAACACCCCACGGAGCTGAGAGATTTGAAAACTGGTAACAGCTGCTAAGAAAAGTGTGATTTCTTTGGCTTTATTTTAAATACATGTGTGCATATTACATGATACACACAAATATCATACATGTAGTAGGAAAAGGCCAAGTGGTAGACATGAGGAAATATTTCTAAGATCTTTAATTTTGTGAAGCAAAACTACATTCATCTACAGCTAAAATTATAATTTTAAATAGTAAGCCAAACTAGCATGTAAGAATAGGATTATAAAGCTCTTTATATTCGTAAAATAATTAAAACAAATTTCATAGAGTAACAGGGATTTTAGTCATTGTGAAATAATACATAAATGTAAGGTTGTGATTCTTTAAAATTCAGTTTACTTACTGTGTCAATGACAGATGTTTAAGGTAGCAGATTTGAAGTCTTAGTAATACAAATATAGTTGATTTTAAATGTAATGTTTCATGGTACTTCATCTAAATAGGTAATCTCAACCCTCTGCAGTGACTATAGTGAGGTGTTTGGTATGCATTTTGCTCTTGTTGCAATGAATGTTCAGGAGCACCTCATATATCACAGGAGACCTGGACCCTCCAGGAAGGGGTGTGGGAAGGGGGAGGGTGGGACTCCTTAGGACCCAGATGTGTGCGTTCAGGGCGCCATTATTCCTTAATTACGGCCTGCGTAAACCTCACACTGCATTTGCCAGAAAACAGACTCATTCACACAACACTGAGAGGGCGATAAAGGCAACTGGCTTGACATTTAATTCAGCAGGTTCTAAACATGTGAGTAGAAACAAATAGAAAGACTCAAGACTTGGAACAGGGACACCATACAATCCTGAGGTCAGGCAACCGAAACAGAATGGAATTAAATTAAAATTAGCGACTGAAGAGCAGCAAGAACATTGAGGATGTCAGTGTGAACTGTAGTGGGGGAGGCGGTTTTATCAGGAACTCACTGAGGTCTGAAACCCGACTGTGGGGCCTGGGCGTCGCTAAGCAGGATGGCAGGCTGCACGGTAACCGCGTCCTTGGCTCCTGGGGATGCTCGCCTCCCACGCTCTCTGCTGCCTCCCTCCAGCTCACTGGGCCTCACTCCCTCCTGGAAGGAACTGCAGGCGCTCGACAGTCAAAGGCACGTAGACATCCATCTGTGCCTGGGAACAAGGTGCGGGAGCCTCATGTGAGGGGAAGCTGGGAGAACATCTGGTTGAGATTCACTTTTGAACTTTTTGGCATCTGAAATGGAAAATGAAGACATATAAAATTATACATATCAGTTCAGTTCAGTCGCTCGGTCATGTCCAACTCTTTGTGACCAGGGACTGCAGCACGCCAGGCCTCCCTGTCCATCGCCAACTCCTGGGCTCGCTCAAACTCACGTCCATAGATTCAGGGACGCCATCCGACCATCTCATCCTCTGTCGTCCCCTTCTCCTCTCGCCTTCAATCTTTCCCAGCATCAGGGTCTTTTCTAAGGAGTCGGTTCTTTACATTAGGTGGCTGAAGTGTTGGAGCTTCAGCTTTAGCATCAGTCCTTCCAATGAATATTCAGGACTGATATCCTTAAGGATTGACTGGTTTGATCTCCTTGCAGTCCAAGGGACTTTCAAGAGTCTTCTCCAACACCACAGTTCAAAGGCATCAGTTCTTTGATCCTCAGCTTTCTTTATGGTCCAACTCTCACATCCATACATGACTACTGGGAAACCATAGCTTTGACTATATGGACTTTTGTTGGCAAAGTAATGTCTCCTTTGTACTATTTTTAGGTAAAAGTCCAAGAAGACAAATAAATCTGTAAAGATTTAAAAAAATCCTATTACTCTTTGAAGATGATATATTTGTTTACTCAGTAAAACCAAGAGATTATAAGAAAGAAAACTACCCCTTTTTATTGAATGACATTGTAGAACAATCAGGGATTCATACACAACATTCATGGGTAGGAACACCTGTTAGCAACAAGATGCCTTCTGCTTCCAAATGAATTACAAATTCTCTCTGGTTCTAATAAAAATCCCAACAGGTTTTTACATGGACCTTGAAAATGGCACCTAAAAATTTATAAACGAAAAGTGGAATGGTGACATTTCCTACTAAGTATCAAAGTACTTATGATAGGTATAATGATTTTGTTGTTGTTCAGTTGCCCAGCCGTATCCAGGTCTTTGCAGCCCCATGGACTGCAGCATGCCAGGCCTCCCTGTCCCTCACCGTCTCCTGAGTTTTGCCCAGGTTCATGCCCACTGCATTGGTGACATCAGCCAGCCATCTCATCCTCTGACACCCTCTTCTTCTGCCCTCAGTCTTTCCCAGGAGCAGGGATTTTTCCAGTGAGTCAGCTATTCACATTAGGTGACCAAAATACTGGAGCTTCAGCTTCAACATCAGTCCTTCCAATGAGTATAATGATAAATATACTGAAATAAAGATAGCCTCACCAGTAATCAGGATGGTGCAGAATAAAGCTCTGTGATTCCACTTACATTCACCAAGTGGTTAGAAAATACAGTCTGGAAGTACCACATTCTGGTCAGCGTCTAAGATCACACGAGATCATGAAGTGTTGCGTTGAGGGTAAATGTCCCAAACACCTGTTTTTATTGTTTATTCACTAAATTGTGTCTGACTCTTTCCAACCCTGTGGACTGTAGCCCACCAGGCTCCTCTGTTCATGGGATTTCCCAGGCAAGAATACCAGAGAGGGTTGCCGTTTGCTCCTCCAGGGGATCTTCCAACCCAGGGATTGAACCCGAGTCTCCTGCTTTGCAGGCAGACTTTATCACTGAGCCTCCAGGGAAGCTTCCCCCCAACACCTAAGACAGCCGTTCAAAACTAGTGAACACAGTGAGCATCTGCCCATCTCCCCCACGGCTGCACCTTGAGGAATTTATCACACAAATCCCAAGGGGACATAAAATCATCTTCATGGCCAGGTTATTTGTAAAAGAGAAACACTGGAAATGTCAGGGGCCATTATAGGAGAATGGAAAAATATATTGCATTATACCCTTTGCAGAGAGCCATAATATTTTATTATCAGTTAGGTAGTATTTTTTCTTAAAGAAATTAAGTTATCCTAATTGGATCCTTCAAGATTTCAAGATACCAAGTTATCATAATTTAAAATTCTGTCCCTAACAAAAGTATTTGTTTTATGCATTTTCCTCTTAAATAAATTGATTTCCTTTTCTTCTCTCCCACAACCCCCTCCCCACTCTACAGTTATGAAATAAAGATATTTTCTGTGCTTTCCATTTTCTTAAAATCCAAGCAAACCAAACCAATATTCCTAATCTTATGGTGTTTGAAATGAGAAAATCTAGCACCTTAAAATGTAGGTTCCCACTTGGAGTAAATAGCAGGGAATTTTAAAAAATCAGTTTTAGCAAATCCTGGACCAACTGATGGCACCCAAACTTTTAAACAAGGTCAGTAGGCTTGCCTGGGCACGCGAGAGGAGACCGTGAGTGCTCAATGATACCTGCTTGGCATCAAAATCTGTGATCCTGTCTTCTTCACAGATCACACCTTCTACCCAATAAACATGCTCTTCACTGTTACTGGGAAAAAAAAACGAGAACAAAATGAAAAACCCTTCAACATCATGAACCACAGAAGCTGAGTTATCTCTCTAATGTGTGTGCTTAACAGTCATTTTTCCTTTGTTTTCTTTTAAGCAATACGAACTCTGTTATCAAGTTTTTATGATTTTTTCTGGGTTTATTTGTGTTTACTCTCTAATCATTGCTCATACATTAATTTTAATGGACTGCTATTCTAAAACATCTCTTTTAGATAAACTATTTTTTTTTCTTTTTGCCACTTCCAAACCTGAGAGTTGCAACTCTTTAAATATGAAGTCATTTTGCTGAATTTTATTTGATAACCATAATACCGTATTACTTATATTTCTAATAATCAGAGATATTTATTTCTAGTAAAAGTTTCCAGCATGGTTTGAGGATAAACACTGTTTAATTATTAGTATAAAGAAGATTTTGCATAGTCACAATCAGACAGGTTGTATTTAGCTGCTGATAGGTTTTTCCTCCTAGGAGACTGAGTTCCAGAAGTCTAAGAACTCTGCCTGTTTTCCTTATCACAGAATTCCCTCAGGCATGTAGTAGGGGAACAAGCATTCCTGGGTTTGCTTACAGCACTTAAGTAAATTCCTACCACCGAATGTATTAGCATGGAAGAGCCGCTGAACCCAAAAGCCACCAGTCTCCCTGTAGCAAGCGGCCAATCCCTGCTTTATTAGGGGTTTGTGTGTGTAACACGTGTACACGGAAAGAGGCAAACATCAACCTGAGGTTGGTCATTTTAAAAACTGAGGACATCGATTTAAACATAGGAAAGAAAATGCTGCATTTCTTCCCTATTATTATTTATTTTGTCTGCTGGTTATTATGGAAAACAGTTTGTTTATAGACGAGGAGTGTGTTGAAAAATCATCTGCTCTTGGTCGAAGAAATAAGATGTGATCGGTGCAAAGCCATCACAATATTATTTTATGCCAATTCTCCAAGTCATAATCAGTCCATAAGGACATTTTAAAAGCATAAGCAGGAGGTAAGCACGTTTTCTTAGGGAAGTTTATTGTTAAGGGGAGCAGAGATACAGAATTATAGCTACACTGAAAAATGATCTATATACATTTATACATAGAAATTATAGATTTAATAGATGAAAGATACAATATATTACCTAGTTTCTAGAATTTTAAAGCTAGTTACAAACTAAAGCATCAATAATCAGTAACTGAAGTTTTCCAGTGTTTTTGCTTTATTTAAAGCATAAGATAGTTGGTAAACATTTCATAAAAAGAAACTCACCTTTTCTAGCTTCATGTTTGACACCTTCCTGAACATCCTGCTGGGAACACTGGACTATGAAATTATAATCTTTTACTGTGGTTGAATTTGTAATAACTAAAAAAGTGACTCGAGGTATATATGTTTTCTGAAAATATTCTCAATATACAAATTCCAACAAATTTGAAAATCACATGGCTTTGTAACCTTGGGAGATTAGAATCAAAAATTTGCACATGAATTAAAATTTTAAAAATATATTTACAGTCTTAACATTTTACAGTTGGCTAATTCAAATGAAATGCCCTATAACTGCACTTGATTTCAAAATTCTTTTGAGGGGCCCACTTTTTCATTCCTGCTGGCTTGGGCAGCCCCGCTGCCTGGTCAGGTGACAGTCCCGGAGGCCTGCAGCGACCTCGGGATGCCCTGGAGCCATCTTCCCGTGGAAGCGTGAACTCCGGTGAACCTGCCCGGTTCCTGCTGTCTCTAATCCCCTTGGCGCTCAGCTGACGGGCCGCGTTGGCGTCGGCTCTCAGAAGACCCTCTGGTGCTGGCAATGCTCCAGCCTCATCACACCTGCGGGGACTTTCTGGCACTCCTGGCTGCAACCCGGCTGGAGCCCTCCAGACACCCCAGGCCCTTCTGCCTCCTCCCCTTCAGTTTGCTCGGCCTTCCAGTGCAGAAGCCAGTCTGGGGTCAGACAAGCCTGTGTGAGGGGCTTTGTCATAATTTCAACAAGGAGCAGCCGTAGGCTGCCAAGGTCAATCAGGCCCAAATTCCTTCACGCATGAGGCGCACGGCACAGGGCTGAGGCACTTTGTCACACGGCGACGCAAGTCAACACAACAGCATCTTTTGTCTTCTCAATGGGGCCTTTATTTGGCGTATTTCGTGAGCGTCTCCTACATGAAGGAGTTTGAAAGACAGTGGGAAAGAAGTGATCAAAACTTCTAGAGGCGATCGCGGTTGCTGCAGTTACTGATGGAATTTCCTCTGAGTGTGGGTCCTGCGGTGGATTTCAGATGGCTTTCTGTCAGGAAGGGGCGTACGGTGTGATTCTGTTTGGAACCTTTGAGATGATCAGATAAAGCTCACCATCCTGAATGCTGTCTCGTAGCCCCAGGTTGGCTCCCTAGTACTGAGCCTCCTTGTGAAGAAGAGAGCTCTGCTCCGGATTCTCTGAAAACGTCCTGTGGTGGGTTTGTCCTTCTGACACACTTCTTGATGGTCTTGGTCAGTCCCGTGCTGAATTCACAGGGCAGGGCGGGGGTGCGGGTGAGTCAGTCCTGGAGCAGGATCCGGAACTTTTATGTGGGTTTCCCAGGGTTAAGTCTTGAAATCTTGAAAGAACTCATGAGCATAACTTTCTAACTCCTGAAACATTGATGATTATTCATTACTTAAAAATTTTCTGCATTAGATGTTTATATTGTCTTTAAAAATGAGCTCCTCTAGTGGCTCAGTTGGTGAAGAATCTGCCTGCAATGCAAGAGATTCAGTTTTGATCCCTGGGTCGGGAAGATCCCCTGGAGAGTGGGATGGCAGTCCACTCCAGTATTCTTGCCTGAGAATTCCAGGGACAGAGGAGCCTTAAAGGCTATAGTCCAAAGACTCAGACACGCCTGAGCGACTACCTGAAAATGTTAAGTGAACTTTGGCCAGTTGTGTTTTTTTCATAAATTTATCCATTTTACTGATATTTTCAAGATGATTACTCTTCGGCTGTATCCAGTACACGTCAGCCATCCCCAACCTGCCCAGACGCCAGCATCCCCTGCAGACACCGTCCTAAGTGCAAGTCCCAGGTGTCTGATCAGAACTCGGAGGGAAACGCCTTTCAGCCAGTGGGTGGGGCTTTCTCCTCCACCCCACTGGTTGTGAGTTCAGCCACAACCCTGGTGCGTTTGCTAATCATTGCCTTGCTTACTTATAATCTTCCTCTTGTTTATTTGCAGACATCTTTATATATATGGGCTTCCCTGGCGGCTCAGACGGTAAAGTGTCGGCTTACAATGCAGGACATCCGGGTTCAATCCCTGGGTCGGGAAGATCTCCTGGAGAAGGGAACGGCAACACACTCCAGTGTTCTTGCCTGGAAAATCCTGTGGATGGAGGAACCTGGTAGGCTACAGTCCATGGGGTCTCAAAGGTTTGGACATGACTGAGCAACTTCACTTTCACTTTATATATTATAAATATTAATCTTCTCTGTATTTATGATTGTTAAGTAAATTCTCTGTATCAGTATTCACAGAAGTAATCTATGCTCAACATTTATATGACGGGTAACAAAAAACTTTCAAGTTGTTTCAAAATATAACATGTGGTTAAATTATCCCATTGCTCTGGATTTTTCTGCTATAAAGAAATACCTCGAAGACCCATTTGAATAATTCTCAGTGAACAGTTGGATTACTCACAGCTGCACGCGTAAAATCAGTTTAGGCTCATGAATTTTATAGCTTTGTGTCCCAGTAACAAAAGGCCTTGGAAAGCTTGTACTATTTATTTTTAATGCCTCATAAGAAAGCACCAGTAAGCAATAAAGCAGGCCATGAAGATTCAGGAATTATCTGCTCCCGTCACACGTCCTCTCGCCTTTTGGGATTCACCTCTGCTTTGTTTTTCACCAAAACCCAGGAGCAGGGGTTGCGATTCGGGAAGCTCTGAATGTTTGACCCTCACTATCATTGCTGCTGCGACATGGTCATCTTCTCTGGAACTGCTTATTACAAAACAGCTTGCAAACCTCCCAGACCTTCATTACCAGGAAACACCAGGCTCAGCCCTGCGGATCAGCCGAGACTTCGGGAGTAATGGCTGAAACATAGACAGCAGAGCCTCGCACGGGTGGGTGGCATGAGGGCTGGTGCCCCAGGCAGACTCGGGGGTCACTGTCTTTCTCCCCACAGCCCCCGCTGCCCCCACCACAGGGACCCCCATCCAGGTGTGCTCTCAGCCCTCCTGGGAAGTAGTCAATGTGACAAGATTTTTTCCATCAAGAATTCAAAACTCAGAGTAAAACCTCTGCTGTGGTAGTTAATAAACCTGAAAGAAAGAAAGTGAAGTTGCTCAGTTGTGTCTGACTCTTTGCGATCCGATGGACTGTAGCCTACCAGGTTCCTCTGTCCATGGGATTCTCCAGGCAAGAATACTGGAGTGGGTTGCCATGCCCTCTTCCAGGGGATCTTCCCAACCCAGGGATCAAATCCAGGTCTTCCACACTGTAGGCAGATGCTTTACCATCTGAGTCACCAGGGAAGTTCAGTTAATAAACCTAAACACTCACAATCATAGTGTTTACACACTCCATGCTTACTAGCAAAGTGTAAGAATATTTGCTTAGTCGTCATTAATAGTCTATTTCTGAGCATGATATAAACTATACTAGAGGGTCAGAAAGGTGTAATTAATACAAGTGGGTTGATCTCAAGACAGGACGGTCACCAGGGAAATCTCGCCTGAAGTGTGTGCCTGGTGTTTGCTCTTCTTGCTGAGTTGCCCAGTTCTCAGGGGCCGTGGCTTCCTGGTCAGAGCGGAAGCTCCCTAATCTGACAAAGTGGTGACAAGCATGCAACAAGACAGCCACCTGCCAGCACTGTTTGCTTCCACTTATTTTTGGGCTGAAAGCCAAAAAAACTACATCAGTTATCCTCTCAGCAGCAGCAGCAGCAGCAAGAGCAGGAAAAGGAAGTCTTCTGAGAGTCACAGTGTCTGTGTTCCGCAGGAGCAGGAGCAGCGGGCGAGGGGACAACTCTGCCCAAGAGGAGTTGTTTAAACGTTAGAAGATGCTCTTGCAGGCTTTAAAGTCCTCGCAGCGTGATTCTGGGAGTTGAGAGACAGTTTCACGGTGCTGTCCTGCAAGGCTGCAGGCTTTGGTAGGAGCTGAAATGATTTATGACCATTTCCTTGGAGGTCACATTTCCTCCTGAGCTTCAGTTTTCTCACCTGCACAATTAATATTTTATTTAGATGATATTAAAATTCTATTCCTCCTTCAATATTTTATTAAAGTCCTTCTCAAATCCTTTGCTCCAGGTCATACAAACAAAAACTGGTTCAAGGAAACAAAACATCTGTGTCAACCACATCTGCACTCTTCCTCTATCTAAACACTTAGGGAAAACCTGATTGACTGATAATGATAGCAAATGGCATGTCTGAGTGAAGTGGTTTAAACCAGAGTGAAACCAGCACTGAGGACGCACAGTTCTCAAGAACACGTGGCTCTCTGGTCGTTCCCGGGGACGTGCCCAGCACATGGACCCTGGTCTTCACCCAATACCCTTCAGTCTTAATGAATGTTGAGTTAGCTTTACTATGACTGTACTATAAAATAAGTATACATTTGTGTGGAATCAGTTCAGTCTCTCAGTCGTGTTCAACTCTGTGACTCCACAGACTGCAGCACGCCAGGCCTCCCTGTCCATCACCAACTCCCAGAGTCCACCCAAACCCACGCCCATTGAGTTGGTGATGCCATCCAACCATCTCATCCTCTGCCGTCCCCTTCTCCTCCTGCCCCCAATCCCTCCCAGCATCAGGGTCTTTTCAAATGAGTCAGTTCTTCGCATCAGGTGGCCAAAGTATTGAAGTTTCCGTTTCAGCATCTGTCCTTGCAATGAACATTCAGGATTGATTTCCTTTAGAATTGACTGGTTTGATCTCCTTGCTGTCCAAGGGACTCTCAAGAGTCTTCTCCAACAACACGGTTCAAAAGCATCAGTTCTTCAGTGCTCAGCTTGCTTTATGGTCAAATCACATCCACACATGACCACTGGAAAAACCATAGCTTTGACCAGACGGAATTTGTCAGCAAAGTAAAGTCTCTGCTTTTTAATATGCTGTCAAGGTTGGTCATAGCTTTTCTTCCAAGAAGAAAGTGTCCTTTAATTTCATGGCTGTGTCTTTTAATTTCAAAGCGTCTTTTAATTTCCACCATCTGCAGTGATGTTGGAGCCCAAGAAAATGAAGTCTGTCACCGTTTCCACTGTTTCCCCATCTATTTCCCATGAAGTGATGGGACCAGATGCCATGATCTTCGTTTTCTGAATGTTGAGCTTTAAGCCAGCTTTTTCACTCTCCTCTTTCACTTTCATTAAGAAACTCTTTAGTTCCTCTTCACTTTCTGCCATAAGGGTGGTGTCATCTGCATATCTGCATATCTAAGGTTATTGATATTTCTTCCTGCAATCTTGATTTCAGCTTGGGCTTCATACTATTGTGTGGAATAATAAAATTCAAAATGGATTGATTTTAAGAATAGCTCACATGCACACACATATCTTGCTTGGAGACTCTTACAGGCCTGGTGATGATGGCGATTTTGAGGGGCAGAGTGGTGGTGTCTGCAGACACACAGATGGAGACAACCGTCCATCACTGCAGGTACTGGGTCCAGTGGCCCACACGGCAGCCTGAGGCTCCTGAAGAAGCCAACTGAGGGCAGGGAGCTGCTCCACGGGTCACAGTCCCCACACCCCCCTGAGGACAGTGTTGGGGGTCACAGGGGCCACTCCGAAGGCCCTTGCTGTTGCGGGGATATGCCTGCCGGCACACCTCCTGCAGCACCACCACCTCAGAGCCTCTGCCCAAAGGTGCTCACCACCTGTGGAAGGAGTCTCTCCTCTCAGAAACGGGACGGACTGTGGAAATCCACAAAACCCACCAAATTCACTCACCTAGTTTGTCTTCTGCATGGACCTGCACGAGGTGACCACAGAGGCAATTTGCAGGTATTTACACACATCACTTCATGGGAAATAGATGGGGAACAGTGGAAACAGTGTCAGACTTTACTTTTTTTGGACTCTAAAATCACTGCAGATGGTGATTGCAGCCATGAAATTAAAAGATGCTTACTCCTTGGAAGGAAAGTTATGACCAACCTAGATAGCATATTATAAAGCAGAGACATTACTTTGCCAACAAAGGTCCGTCTAGTCAAGGCTATGGTTTTTCCAGTGGTCATGTATGGATGTGAGAGTTGGACTGTGAAGAAGGCTGAGCGCTGAAGAATTGATGCTTTTGAACTGTGGTGTTGGAGAAGACTCTTGAGAGTCCCTTGGACTGCAAGGAGATCCAACCAGTCCATTCTGAAGGAGATCAGCCCTGGGATTTCTTTGGAAGGAATGATGCTAAAGCTGAAGCTCCAGTACTTAGGCCATTTCATGCAAAGAGTTGACTCATTGGAAAAGACTCTGATGCTAGGAGGGATTGGGGGCAGGAGGAGAAGGGGATGACAGAGGATGAGATGGCTGGATGGGATCACTGACTTGATGGCTGTGAGTCTGGGTGAACTCCGGGAGATGGTGATGGACAGGGAGGCCTGGCGTGCTGTGATTCATGGGGTCGCAAAGAGTCGGACACGACTGAGCGACTGAACTGAACTGAACTGAACACACAGAGGCACACACCTATATTAGTGTCTGGACCCTAGTGAGCGCTAATAAGGACTATAAGATACAGAAAAATTATGTAATATACAGTATATATGGTAGAAAAGTTATTTTATATGCTGCATATTAAATATAAAACACATAGAATCAAATATATATTTCTTGTAAGAATCAGAAAGGACACAAAGAGATAAGTGCCGGGAGCCAGCGTAAGGAACTCTGCCCGTGGCAAAGGTCACGAGGAAGGAGGCTCGGCGTTACCCAAAGGCGGGATCGAGCCTCAGGAGACCCCAGGTTCCCAAGCATCTACCCCCCCAAACCAGAGTCTGCCTACTTTACTGTTTTATGCTCTCACCTACACCTCTGACTTTATGAGGGGCTGCCCCCACCACCACCTCTCTTGGAGAAAGAGTTAACTTGCAGCTCCAGTCAATAAAAATTCCTGGGCATGACAAGAGTGTTTCAACTTACAAACTCCTCTGAAGGTTCTCTAGCCTGCCTGAGCAGGTTCGTCCAGCCACACGTGATTGTTTACAGCCTCCCAACCATGAGAGGCACAAGATGCTTTAAAGCTTTCTAAATATAGACTCTTTTGAGAAGTTAGAAAATTATTAGTATAATATAGTGGGTTGATTAGAAATTATATTGGTGAAGGGTTTTTCATTTGTTGAGCCAATATTTGCTGCTAAATCTCCATATTCCCTGCCCTTATAATGAATATAACTAGCACATGGGAGAAATAAGTATTAACCTTTGATATTAATCATGTTAAACCTTCAGTTCAGTTCAGTTCAGTCGCTCAGTTGTGTCCGACTCTTCGTGACCCCATGAATCGCAGCACGCCAGGCCTCCCTGTCCAGCACCATCTCCCGGAGTTCACCCAGACTCACGTCCATTGAGTCAGTGATGCCATCCAGCCATCTCATCCTCGGTCGTCCCCTTCTCCTCCTGCCCACAATCCCTCCCAGCATCAGAGTCTTTTCCAATGAGTCTCAGCTCTTCGCATGAGGTGGCCAAAGTACTGGAGTTTCAGCTTTAGCATCAGTCCTTCCAAAGAACACCCAGGGCTGATCTCCTTCAGAATGGACTGGTTGGATCCCCTTGCAGTCCAAGGGACTCTCAAGAGTCTTCTCCAACACCACAGTTCAAAAGCATCAATTCTTTGGCACTCAGCCTTCTTCGCAGTCCAACTCTCACAACCATACATGACCACTGGAAAAACCATAGCCTTGACTAGATGGACCTTAGTCAGCAAAATAATGTCTCTGCTTTTGAATATACTATCTAGGTTGGTCATAACTTTTCTTCCAAGGAGTAAGCATCTTTTAATTTCATGGCTGCAATCACCATCTGCAGTGATTTTGGAGCCCTCCAAAATAAAGTCTGACACTGTTTCCACTGTTTCCCCATGTATTTCCCATAAAGTGGTGGGACCGGATGCCATGATCTTCGTTTTCTGAATGTTGAGCTTTAAGCCAACTTTTTCATTCTCCTCTTTTACTTTCATCAAGAGGCTTTTTAGCTCCTCTTCACTTTCTGCCATAAGGGTGGTGTCATCTGCATATCTGAGGTTATTGATATTCTCACGGCAATCTTGATTCCAGCTTGTGTTTCTTCCAGTCCAGCGTTTCTCATGATGTACTCTGCATATAAGTTAAATAAGCAGGGTGACAATATACAGCCTTGACGTACTCCTTTTCCTATTTGGAACCAGTCTGTTGTTCCATGTCCAGTTCTAACTGTTGCTTCCTGACCTGCATACAGATTTCTCAAGAGGCAGGTTAGGTGGTCTCGTATTCCCATCTCTTTCAGAATTTTCCACAGCTTATTGTGATCCACACAGTCAAAGGCTTTGGCATAGTCAATAAAGCAGAAATATATGTTTTTCTGGAACTCTCTTGCTTTTTCCATGATCCAGCGGATGTTGGCAATTTGATCTCTGGTTCCTCCGCCTTTTCTAAAACCAGCTTGAACATCAGGGAGTTCACAGTTCATGTATTGCTGAAGCCTGGCTTGGAGAATTTTTCCTTTTCTTGATTATAACCCCTTGCACCCTCACCCCATAGGAATGCATCTTTATCTGGTACCTTCAGAGGGGGGCACCTAGTTTAAGAAAAAATCACCCCTGGAAAAAATAAGTTTTCTGGTTGACTGACCATTATCAGAAAGGGCCATAAAATGTCAGCAGGACTCATGGCCAGAAGATGATGTAAAACCCCTAAGACCTTTGTATAATTTTATATGAAGCACCTGATTTTGACAAGGGTCAGGTCTGCTGACCCCACGTGACTCTGTATTCATCCCTATGTATAACAAAAACTATATAAGCAAACCTGAAAATAAAGAAATCGGATCAGTTTCTGGAAAGACTGAATCCCCCGTGTCGTTCTTTCTTTCCCCTTCTGGCTGAATTCCCGTCTGAAGTGTGGGTACTCGCCAAGCCTGCTAATTTTGCCTGGGCTTCTAAGATCTGATCGGGGAGGCCTCAGTGTCTCCTCTCCTTCAGAACGGAAAGACGCCTGTGGTCTACGTAGGTGGTACAAATTCCTTGTCTTAGAGTTTTATTGGTATTCCACATAAACCAAGTTATTCAGCCTCTTTTTCTCCACTAATTTTCCTATTACGCTATTCTTTTCTAATCTCTCTTTATATCTGTAATTAAATAAGTTTTTTCCTAGGACGCCGATTCTGTCTCCCCTTTGAATTACCCTGGATCTACCGGGGCTGGACCCCGGCAGATAAGGAAGAAAGATGTGAGGTGGTGGGAACAGCCCTGGAGAATGGAGCTTGCTGCCCTCACTCCTGGGCTCTGTGCTCGAAGAGCAGGTCAGGGCCCCTCCGCCTGGGGCTCCCGTTCTCATCTCCACACCCAGCCTTTTCCTTAAACAAGTTCTTGTTAAATGCCCACTCTGTGCACCAAGATTTCAGAGGCGAGCACGCCGTGGCCATCTTTTTCTGTACAGGAAGCTCTGTTGTCTCCTGGACTCTGATCCGTGAGGGAGCACAGGTGTGACCAAGGTCCGGACAACTGTGCGGCGGTCCTGGACTCAGAGAAGCACCCGCGAGCGGGCTCCTGGTGGTCGGGAAAGTCCCTTCTGATGACGCAGCCCTTGACCCGGGATCTGCAAGTCTAGGAGGACTTCCTGGCAGAAGAAGTGAGAAATAGAAGAGCCCCAGAGGGGTGAAGACCCCCGAGTCTGGTGCAGAGGCAGGCCGTGGGGCTGGGCTGCAGGGGATGGGGCAGCAAAGGGAGGGGCCCGCAGCGAGCAGCTCAGGCAGGGCCCGCGGGCTGAGGGAGAAAGGGCAGCCCTGGATTTCTTCCATGGTCAGCAGACACCACGTGGAGGGTCTGAGCTGTGAACAGTATAACCTAGACTGCGTTCTTGGATGGAGAGTGGGTGTGAACTGGAAGGGGGCCTGGGCACCCACCCCTGAGCTCTGCAGGCTTCCCTCGGGTCCGATGGCAACAGGATCCTGGGAGGCAGTGGAGGAAGGCATAGGCCTGGGTTTGGTCCAGGGAGGAGCTCCTAGGAGGCGAGGAAGCTCCGACCGGGACGAGGAGGGAGGAGGAGGAGCAACGTGGTGTCCTCGGTGCCGGCATCAGAGAGTGGAGGGTCACGGCGTGAAGCGTGGTGGCTTCTGGAAGGAAACGTGGGGCGGTGGGGGCCGAGAGCTCTCAGGGGGACACGTCTGAAGGGCGAGGGGCTGCTCTGCCTGTGGAGCTCTTGGCGGGCCGTCGGGGGTGCTGAGGCCCAGCGCTGGCAGACAGACAGGGATGGGAGTACCTGCTTCCGGGCCTCTGGTCCTCCCCTCCGCCTCTGCCATCCTCCCAGACAAGCTGCCGGGGCTGAGCTGCCGGCTCCTGTGAGGTGTAACCCTGTTACCGCAGCGCAATTAGCAGGGCCTCTGACAGCGCAATTAGTCTTCCCCATCGCTGATCCACCGTCAGCATCTAGCTGGTAAATAACGGAATCTAATTAATACTCTGGAGGGCTGGGGAAACTTGACTGCCACTGTTTTCTGTACTTCTGGGCAAACGCAATTCTGTGTCCTGTGCTATTTAGGCTTTGTGGTAACATGTAAAGTCACCAAATGAAATTAGAAAATAAACAAAGTGAATTGGGCAAGTCTTGTGTCTAAGTCCTAGGACTCATCCACCCACCCCAGGCCAACGTGAATCGGGTACCTCTGCTTAGGGGACAGAGATCTGAGGCTCAGCCGCACCTCTGTGCCCCCTCTCCAACCCCGCCACTCCCCCCTCCCGCAGGCGAGGGTGCCAGAGGGGTCCAGGAGCCTGGACGGTGCGCCTGCCACTGGGCTGGTCCGGGGAAGGGCGCCCCTCCACCTGCAGGCCCGCCAGCCTCTTTCTTCGGGAGGGTGGGGGCTGCCTCACCCCCGGTGACCGTGCTGGGGAGAATCAGCCACAGGCAGCAGCTGAAAATGTCACTTCCTGGGAAGAGGAAGCAAACAGGGAGTTTAGCCTCAGCGGACCTGGCAGGATTCCTGAGTTTCCAACCTCAGGCGACTCAGCCTCCCTGAGGTCAGCAGGAGGAGGGCTGCCTTTGGCTGAAGAAGCCCGTGGACGTCAGCAGCAGCCCCCTCCTCGTCTGAGGTTGACACCCCCACCCCAGGCCGCATGTCACCAGGGCTCGCCCACAATGCGCAGGTGTGGGCCCCGGCCACCAGCCGAGTGACAGCGGTGCCACCTCCACCACGGCCTTGGCTGCCTGTGGATGGGGGCCCATCGTCATGAGAACCCCAGGAGGCTGGGGGCTTTCTCTGCCAAATGCAGCCCGTTCCTGGAGCAGAGACCAACATGCTTCCCACATTCTCCTGCCCAGTGGGGGCGCGTCCTGCATCACAGGGCCTCGTCCTCCCTGCAGAGGTGGCATCAGGCGGGTGCGTGCTGGCACAGGGGCGGCGCCATCCGGCCTGGGTCTCCTCCACTGAAAGGACCGCCATCATGGCCTTGTCACCAAGGTCACACAGAGCACAGCTCAGAGAAGTTCTCCCACACCTCGTCATGGCCTTAAACATATATATATAGTTCATATCCAAGGGATGTTACTACCAAGTCTACCCATATCAGAGCAAGGCAAAATATAGTCTTCAGCTTTAAATTATGACTTAGCACAAATTTGAAGAGATATTATTTTATCAAATATTCCTGTTGGGTATTTTACAATATGTCTCTATTGAGTTAATGTCATTTGACCTTTATAAATGAGTAGACTCTGTATAAATGAATGAAATACAATCCAAGATTGATCTTATTATGTAACATTGTTAAAGAATCAAAATGCATTTCCCCTACCAACTTATTTCTAGTTTGTTTTCGTCTGAAACAAGGAAAATAAGCAACGATCACCAGGAATAGAAAATGACCTTTCATGGGGCCATGAATGCAAATCCTGGATCTAATAAAGACAGAATTCAGACGGAGCAGACCAAAAGAAATATAGATTAGATTTCCATTTTAGCCTCAGACATTTTGGGGCCCCCTAGCTCCTAACACTCGTGTGTGTGGCCGGTGAGGGTGGGAAGGGCCAGGGCTGGGCTTGCTGGCGAGATGCTCAGACTCTGTGCCCACAGGAAGTGGTGCCTCCTCCCGCCCAGCTGCAGAGACTGAACCTCAAGCCCCAAATCTGTGTGCACACTCCGTTACTCAGGCGTGTCCAACTCTTTGGGACCCTAAGGACTATAGCCCGACAGGCTCCTCTGTCCATGGGATTCTCCAGGCAGGACTACTGGAGGGGGTTTCCATGCCCTCAGACCCTTGAGGGAGAAGGCAGTGGCACCCCACTCCAGTACTCTTGCCTGGAAAATCCCATGGGCAGAGGAGCCTGGTAGGCTGCAGTCCATGGGGTCGTGAAGAGTCGGACACGACTGAGTGACTTCACGTTCACTTTTCACTTTCATGCATTGGAGAAGGAAATGGCAACCAACCCCAGTGTTCTTGCCTGGAGAATCCCGGGGATAGCGGAGCCTGGTGGGCTGCCGTCTATGGGGTTGCACAGAGTCGGACATGACTGAAGCGACTTAACAGCAGCAGCAGCAGACCCTTGAGTGCTCCTTACAAGGTGCAAATCAAAATAAATCAAAACCTGAAGCACCTTCCTAGTAACCTGCAGGGCCATGGAGCTATTCTGCTTGCAGCCATTCAGTGACAAGAACACATAAGTAGCGTTGCAGACCTTGTGATCCTCATTCTGGTGAAAGAGGAAAATTAACTTTGTGGGGCTTGTAGAGAAACCAGGCGAATTGAGGTTTTGTTTGCATCTGACACTGCCCTTTGTGTTGAAGTGATGAAGTGGCTTTCACAATCTTGCTTTACTTTAACATCTAATAAAAGACGTCCAGCTTTTAAAAATGCATGCCATCTCTTCAAGGTGCGGGGTTAGCTCTGCTGTACTCGGTGCGTCCAGGCTGTGGAAATGGACATTCTTGCACTTGGAAGGATTTGAGAAAAGTCCATAAATATACGATGTTGGTGCCTGGGGGTGCCCCATGGTCGGTTTACGTCAAGTCTCTGGTCATTTACAATGAAACACAACGGTCGTGTTAATGAACGGTGGTCAGGCAGCATGAGGAAATGGCCTGTGTCCTACGTGCACAGAGCCGTGGAATAAGGACCTGGAGCCTGCATGCTCTCTGGGCAGAAGCTGGCTCTCTTGCTGTGATGCCCTGGGCAACCAGGGAGCCCCCTCTGCCCTCTGCCCTGCACTCCATGTGGCTGCCGGCGTCACCCGGGCTCGTCCGGCTTGGTGAGCGGATGGTGTGAAAGCTGGACACCTGCTTGTCCTTAGGGACCATTTTTCTGTCTCCCCAGATACCTCTGAACGATGCAACAAATACGACTTTTAGGAGACTGCATTCCCCACAGGCGTTGCCCTGCTGACGTGGGGATCTGCCCTGCAGGATGTAGGCATCGAGGTTCCTTCAGATACTGGTGGCAGAATAAAGATGCCTCTTTGCTCTTTGCTGAAAAGGAAAGGGTCCATTCAAGGACTCTGCTCTCTCAGTCTATTCCGCCCAAGCTCTCTCCCAGCAGAAGGCTTTACCAGGAGGAGGGCGCCTGGCAGGAATGGGCCCAGGCTGGTTTGCTCCTGGGACAAGAGCAGCTGCAGGGCTCTCCTTGCACAGGGCAACGCCGGGAGGCATATGCTGTGGACGCCACAGCAGGAGGTCTCCTACTGGCCAGTTTATCAGGCAGGAAAGACACTGAGGGGCCCCCCCCACCCCTCACCCCACGTTATACACTGTGCAGGTGGAAGAACCAGGGGCTGGTGCAGCGCCCAGGCCCTTAACCTTAACTTCGGAATTAATACAACTTCTACTCAAATCAGGACGCCTAAAGAGTTAAGTAGGACCCCAGTAATAACTAAACTGGGTTCAATCCCTGGGTTGGGAAGATCCCCTGGAGGAGAGCACGGCAACCCACTCCAGTATTCTTGCCTAGAGAGCCCCATGGACAGAGGGGTCTGGTGGGCTGCAGCCCACGGGATCGCAGAGTCGGACATGACTTGGTGACTAAGTGCAGCACGGCGCAATAGTCACACTGGGTTGCTGCCGTTGTTTAGTCACTAAGGACCACAGGATAAATCCAGGCAAACTGGCCCCACCTCCAGCCGAAACGGTGCTTTTCTGCATGTTTAGGGAACCATGAGCCTGGGCATCTGCTTGGTTCCCAGGATACTGGCCAGTGAGGCCTGATCCCCAAAGAGCTGGAAGCCAGGGTGTCTGCACCCGAAAGCCCCAGGCAGTCAATCTAGCCCCACACCAGCTTGTAGAAAAGGTAATCAAGGACAGTTTTCATTTTCCTCTGAGTCGGGAGGGAAAACAGAGCCGCTCACGTCCGTTTGCTTGTTTGCTTTCCTCTTGTAAACACGCATGCTGAGGTCTCTGACGATGATCACGGTTCCAAGATAAATTCACACTTCATTCTGTAAGTTGACTGGAGCTGTTTATTTTAAAATGAGCTCCTGTTTTCTTTTCACGGGGTTCTTTGTAATTTCTCAGTTGAACGATTATACTTTCCTGAGCCATTTGTGTCCTCACCCTTCTCGAGGGTGGGTGACCCCTCTGAAGGTCAGCTCTGCTGAAATGACATCAGCCAACTGATCACCACCTTTCCCAAAGCATTACTGACTCTGTTAAGACTGTTCAGAGGCCCCAAACCCAAGTCCAGGGGCAAATGTCCTCGACGCAGACGTCTCCACTTGTCACCTCTCCACTTGTCACCTCTCCACTTCTGGTCTTCCAGAGAATTCTCTCCCTCCAGGGAGCAGGCAGCTTTGCATTCAGGTGTCCAGACACACACGCTGCTTTCCCGTGGCAGGCCCCCGAGCAGAGAAACTCTGCATGATTGAATTCTTTTTTGCTTTCAATTTGTAGGTAGGAACAAAGTTTGCTAACGAGAAGGGCTGCGTCTCTGCAGCCTCAGCTCTGTCTGATTTCCTGTGGTCAGGAATGGGAGCTGCCTTTCCTCCGGACCATCACCTTCTGAGTCCATCTTGGAGGGTGGAGTGGTGGTGGTGGTGGGGTGTCACCCTTGGGGGAGGGGTGAGGCGTCAGCCCCTCAAACTCTGAGCTCCTCTCGAACCAGCAGAGCACACCACTTGGTAGTCAGCACAGCTCCTCTGATAAAAACCTGGTCTTTGTCTGGAGTGGAGGGTCCCCGAAGCAGGGGTCCCCAACCTCTGAGGTCTAACACACGCTGATCTGAGGTGGAGCTGATGCAATGACAATAGAAATATAGTCACAGTAAATGCAACGTGACTGAATCACCCCCAAACCAGCCCCCACCCTGGTCTGTGGGAAAATCACCTTCTGTGAAAAGGGTCCCTGGTGGCCCCAAGGGACCAGGCCACCAGTGTTCGGCTGGCTTTTGCTTGATCTTGGTCTTGTTTCTCTATCAGTGTGAATATCAACACAGTAGGAAAAACATACTCGAGTACTCTTTTAAAAATAGTTTAGCCTGTATGCGAGACAGCAAAAGAGACCCAGACGTATAGAACAGGCTTTTGGACTCTGTGGGAGAGGGAGAGGGTGGGATGATTTGGGAGAATGGCATTGAAACATGTATATCATATATGAAACTAGTCGCCAGTCCAGGTTCGATGCATGATACTGGATGCATCGAACCACCAGAGGGATGGTACGGGGAGGGAGGTGGGAGGGAGGTTCAGGATGGGGAGCACGTGTATACCTGTGGCGGATTCATGTTGATGTATGGCAAAACCAATACAATACTGTAAAGTAATTAACCTCCAATTAAAATAATAAATAAATAAATAAATAAATAATAAATAATAATATAAAATAATAAATAAATTTATACTAAAAAACAGCTCAGCCTCAAGAATCCCTTTAAAGTCTCAGGAATCTCAGGACCCTTGGATGTAGCCCTGCAGTTTAGGGACCACTCTGTGCAAAGTTAGTGTGTTAAAGGAGCATCACATTTCAATGCGTGTTACACACTTTGGCAAATCTTTTACCTTTTGCATCATTATTACTAAATGAACGTGATTTATACTTGTTTTGTTTCATTCTTTGCTTCTGGAATCAATATTTTACTCCTAATATAGGTAATTTGGAGGTTTTCCTTTTTTCCTGTACTCCAAAATAATTCAGATAGCAGTGCAATAATCAAATCTATAGTTTTCTGAAATTTGCCTGTTAGATTATCTGGATGTTTTGCTTTCTCTAGAAGAGTTCTTTATTGGCTCAGTTTCTTTTGAGGATATTGATTTCAACGTAATGACTCTACTATGGTCAAATTTATAAAACTACAAAGTGAAATTTTTAGTTTATTTGGGTGTTCACATTTTACATGTATAAAATTGCACCAAGTGTTGTTATCTTGGAGTTTTAAATTTTCCTCTGATTTGCGGTTATTTTTCTCTTGTCATTTCTAATTTAATTTATTTGTCTCTCTCCTATTTTCTGATTAAGCTAGCTTGTAATTTCTGCATGTTTTGTTGACTTTCCACAAGCACGTGTTTCTGCTTTAGTCTGCTCTTTGTGTTGTAATTAATCTCCTCTTAACTCTTTACTTAACCTCGTCTTGTGCTTTCTGTTTATTTTAGGGTTGAAAATGCAATTTAAGGAATCGGCTAAATCATATTAGACAAGTAGAGAAGAGATCAGTGAGCTATCAGAGGTCGTAGCTTCGGAAGCAGACACACCCCTGGGGTGGGAGGACAGGGGAAGAAGTTGGGGTTCTGGAAACGAGGAGCCAGGCCCTGAGGGAGAGCAGGGCTGCAGCAGGTGCTGGTGCATCTAGGGGGCTGTGATGAGCTGCTCCTGGTGATGCAGAAAACCCTGGAAGTCGGGAACAGCGGTCATGATGCCAGCCTGCTCTATTCCAACCCTTCCTTCAGTTGTTTCCTTTTGAATCTTTTGGTCTAAGAGTGTTTCTTACATTCAAAGTCACACTGAAGTTTTCTCTGTTAGCCAGTTTAAAGTATTTCAATAGGTGCATTGAGTACATTTACTTTTACTGAAGTAGGCAAATTAGTCTCAGTTTTGTCATCTGTTTTGTGTTATATTTGGCTTCCCTGATAGCTCAGTCGGTAAAGAATCCGCCTGCAATGCAGGAGACCCTGGTTCAATTCCTGGGTTGGAAAGATCCGCTGGAGAAGGGACAGGACACCCACTCCAGGGTTCTGGCCTGGAGAATTCCATGGACTGTACAGTCCCTGGGGTCACCAAGAGTTGGCACGACTGAGCGCCTTTCACTCACCTGTGCTGTATTTATGTGTCCACCAGGCTTTGAGATGGTCACTGGCTCATCTCTTTCTCTCTCGGTTCTGTCCATGTAAGACGGTCATTTGGTTTGCAGAGAGATTTTTATTGCTGTTGCATTGTTAGCTTTATCCAAACACTTCTTTTTAACACACCCTGATCCTCTCTACTTTGAATGCTGATTCTCTGCAGTAAGTAATCTCCCATCTTCCTTCCCAGCATTTGACTCAAAGTAACCTCCTTTTCTCACATACTAGTAAAGCAATGCTCAAAATTCTCCAAGCCAGGCTTCAACAATACGTGAACCATGAACTTCCAGATGTTCAAGCTGGTTTTAGAAAAGGCAGAGGAACCAGAGATCAAATTGCCAACATCTGCTGGATCATCAAAAAACAAGAGAGTTCCAAAAAAACATCTATTTCTGCTTTATTGACTATGCCAAAGCCTTTGACTGTGTGGATCACAAGAAACTATGGAAAATTCTTCAAGAGATGGGAATACCAGACCACCTGACCTGCCTCTTGAGAAATCTGTATGCAGGTCAGGAAGCAACAGTTAGAACTGGACATGGAACAACAGACTGGTTCCAAATAGGAAAAGGAGTACGTCAAGGCTGTATATTGTCACCCTGCTTATTTAACTCATATGCAGAGTACATCATGAGAAATGCTGGGCTGGTTGAAGCACAAGCTGGAATCAAGATCGCCATAAGAATATCAATAACCTCAGATATGCAGATGACACCACCCTTATGGCAGAAAGTGAAAGAACTAAAGAGTCTCTTGATGAAACTGAAAGAGGAGAGTGTGGCTTAAAACTCGACATTCAGAAAACTAAGATCATGGCATCTGGTCCCATCACTTCATGGCAAATAGGTGGGGAAACAGTGGAAAGAGTGGCAGATTTTATTTCTTGGGACTCCAAAATCACTGCAGATGGTGACTGCAGCCATGAAATTAAAAGATGCTTACTCCTTGGAAGGAAAATTATGACCAACCTAGACAGCATATTGAAAAGGAGAGACATTACTTTGCCAACAAAAGTCTGTCTAGCCAAGGCTATGATTTTTGCAGTAGTCATGTATGGATGTGAGAGCTGGACTATAAAGAAAGAATTGATGCTTTTGAACTGTGGTGTTGGAGAAGACTCTTGAGAGTCCCTTGGCCAGCAAAGAGATCAAACCAGTCAATCCTAAAGGAAATCAGTCCTGAGTATTTCTTGGAAGGACTAATGTTCAAGCTGAAACTCCAATACTTTGGCCACCTGATATGAAGAACTGACTCACTGGAAAAGACCCTGTTGCTGGGAAAGATGGAAGGCGGGAGAAGGGGATGACAGAGGATGAGATGGTTGGATGTCATCACTGACTCAATGGACATGAGTTTGGGTAAACTCCAGGAGTTTGTGATGGACAGAGAAGCCTGGCATGCTGTAGTCTATGGGGTTGTGAAAAGTTGGACATGACTGAGTTACTGAACTGAACCTCCTTTTACTGGAATTCAGTGTCTCTCTGGCAACTGACAAGTCTTTTGTAACTTTTTGTACTCTCTTTCAATTCCTCCCTCTATTTTTAAATAACCCTACTATGTTGTCTTTATTTCAGAAATGCATATCCAAATGGCCTATAGGATTTGCAACCGTATATATCTGACTTTTGAAAGACGTCTTCTAGCTTCTATTAAAAAGTTAACTCTCAGTTTCAGTCTTGCTCTTATAAAATGGAAAAAGGTCTTTTCTTTCCAAGGCCAATTCTAAGATTTTCTGCTTGACTTTCCATCTTTGCTTTCTGGAATATTATTTCGATGTGCCCTCTTTATTGCTCATCCTTTCATGCTTCTTCTGACTGGGTTCATGGGATTCTTGAATCTGTGGTTTGATGTCTTTCATCAGTTTTGAGTAATTTTCATCTTTGAAATACTCACTCCTCTCCATCCATCCTTCCTGGGCTTCCAGAGCCCGGATTAGAAGTACAGTGGCCTTGCACTTGCTCCGAGACTGCTCTTGCTTGTTCTTCTTATGAGTCTCTCCTAGGTTCTCTCTGCGCGTTGCTCTTGGTGTCGCCTCTTAGGCATCTGTTTCATTGTTTCTTCTAGCTAGTTTATTGAGTTATTGATTTCAGGTATTGAATTTTTAGTCCTAGAATTTCCAATAGCCGTTTCAAGCTTCCAATCCACTTCTAAATTTTTTGTTTTATAATTTCTAGCACAAACTAATCACAAATATTTAAAGCTGTATTAATTCCTACTCTGATACCCGGGCCTCCTCTGGGAGGTGGCAGGTGGTCAGCCAGCACCCCTGCACCCGCGCCGTGCGGAGTCCTGAGCAACTGCCGGGCGTGCAGCAGCCCCTTCGTGATCATGTGCTGGGTCTATGAATGCTTGCTGTGCATCTCTCTCTGAACAATCTAGGCCAGTTACTGGGGTCAACAACCAGTGGGGCCCTTCCCATCCCCGAGGAGCTCAGAGGAGTGACCCTGGCTCCCCAGATTCTGAGAGGATTGTGGAACTCTGTGCTCGGCATGGGTAAAGGCATCAGGGGACCCATGTACTTTACTGTGAGGGGACCCACCCCCACGAGTCCCTGTGCTCCCAGGCTATGTGCTGCCCTGGATGGACGCCTGGTGCGGAGTGAAGAGCATGGTGTGTGGAAGCCAGCCTGGCCTCTCCTGCTCAGGACAGCGGTGATGGGGCCCAGCATCTCCCTGGAGAAATCAGGGGCCAGAAAACCACTGACTCGCAGCAGAGCAGCGGCAACACTGTCAAGCTCCCTTTGGAACACTCTGTTGTTGTCTCCTCCTGCTAATGCTTGAGGGGGCGCTGCCACCACATATCAGGGGGTCGTTTATGAAGTCCAGTGACCCCTAGAGGTGCACACCCCTGGTCACACTGCCGCCTGGACTCCTCCTGGCCGAGTCAGGACCTGCCTCCTTCCTGGTCACCTGTGAGGAGCTATGGGCGCAGGCACCCTTGAGGCTGCCCACTTGCCTCAGACCCCAGCCTTCCTGTGTCTGAAGAACACAATTTTGCATTTGTACAACCTTTTAGAGAAGGTCTTTTTTAGAAGACTCATTTCCCCTTATTTAGATGTGTCTGCAGCTAGTTCCATAATTAAACTTTGAAAGCCCCCTCATTTCCATGGACTTAAATGTCTTAAGAGGATGCAGCTGTGTCGTTCTTGGCGTCTTTCAAAGAAAATACACAGATTAGGAAGCGCAGAAAGAAGGGCTCTCTGCTTTCAGCAGTTCCTCCGAGACCCCGCCTCCTGCTTCCCCCCAGCGTGAGTCAGTGATGTGCCTGCCTTCCCGGCACTGGGGGGCCCGCCTGTCCTGCCAGAGTCCATGAGATTTTCCAGGGCCCCAGGGACGAGGAAGACGCGAACTCCTTGCTTTGACTTGCTAGTAGCTTGGCTTTGGCAGTTCTCATTTATTCTTCACGAAGGGGTAAGCCCCTGGGTGTGGATGAGGTCACTTCCATTAGCACAATCCTAACCCTGATAAGGGACGGTTTCCTGTCTCTGCAGTCCGTGTACCCGATGGTTCATGGAGCCACTGGAGCTGGGAATAAAACAAAGTTGCAATAAATAAAACAGCCTTCATTTCTCTGTGTCCCTGTGAGGGAGCAAGCATTCTTACCTACCTACCCCATGGAGTTTATATTTAATATTTCTCCCAGTGACCCAAAAGTGTCACTTTTAAATAGAACAGCAAATGCAGACACTCAGGCCCTCATGAAGGTGCCGTGTGGACGCATCCTGTCTGAGACAGGCTAGTGGCTCTGCTCAAGGCTGCCTGGGCCACAGCGCTTGGGAGACACATCTGAGCGGCTCCAGTTTTGTTCGTCTTGCTTCCTGCCCTTTGCACTCGGGGCTTCGCCTTTATTTCAAAGGCAAAAACAATACTCAAGCTCTCATGAAAGAAGGAAACCGACCCTTAGCAGGTAGAGGGGACGGCAGGGCCCAGCCTCAGGGGTTGCCTGCTGTGCCAGCCAGGCCTGCCAACTGCCCCTCGGCTGGCACCACAGTCCCCGGGACAGCTTGGAGGGAAAAGGTTCTGCCATCGCGAACGTGCCGTGAACACCAAACTTCTCCATGTCCTCAACCCCGTATGCCAGCTAACAGCCATCTTCTCAGAGGAGTATCCTGACGCAACAACCGGCCCGCCCAAACAACTTTCAAAATACTAAAAAAAAAAAAAGAAAAGAAAAGAAAAGAAAGCAAGAAAGCGAGAAAAACAAAACAGATGTGGCCCACAGGGAGCTCCAGGGCTTTTCCTTGTCTTGGTGACCTTTCCAGTAGTTTTGCAAGAAATGCACGTTTTGCCAAACATTTTAAAAACTTGGTTTTTACAGATCTGCATGTCTTCCAAAATTGAGCACAAAACAAGAGAAATCTTGAGGAGGCAGAATTGTTTGTTTCTTGAGAGCTTTTCGATGAGGCTCCCAATTACAGGCTTGTTTCTGTCCCCAGGCAGCCCCTCTGTCAGAACCAGGCCCAGGGAGCGGACGTCTAGGAACGATGTTTTGTTCATTATGTTAAAGCTCAGAGCTGCCCCCTTCCTCACCTCTCAGCTTCCACGTCCATCTGAGGCTGGGGGCTAAGCACACCCTCACTGCTTGTGCTGGAGTCACAAAATACTGAAAAATCCTGAAAACTAGAAGATTCTGAATTCCTCTTCAGTTAAAAGAAGGAAGAATATTCTACAAAACCAAAAAGCCCATATTCTTTCCAAGTTCCATCCATAATTTACAAGGAAGTTTCCACTCCTAAATATTATGCGAATTAAAACCCTTCCATTTAAAGTGATTTTTAAACTTTTCATCAAATGCAAAATTTCTAATAGTTTTCACGAAAGGGAACATAATAGGCTTGATGAAGCGCAGACCTTCAAAGTGCAGGTGGTGATTATTTCCAGAACCACAAGTTCTTTTTTCTTGGTGCAGAGGGAAAAGTGTCTCTTTAAGAAAAAAAGGAGAGAGAGAGAAGAAAAGAATAGGCAGCTGTCCCCCTGTTGGTGGGGTCCCACGGCCCCCTGCCCCTGGGGTCATGGCTGAGTCTCAGACCCCAGGCCTGAGGCTGAGTGTCCCCTTGACCTCACGGGCTGGAGGCACACAGAGAGAAATCGGACGCCCACCCCACCTCCGGGCAGTGCCTCTCTTCTCAGACTTGGGGTCCCTGGAACATGTGGTCCTGGGCACAGCACCTTCCCCGACCCTGTGGGCACCCCCTAGACGCCTCACTCCCCATCCTAGGCTCCTGGCAGATGCAGGAATTCTCCCCTGGTCCCCCAACCAATTACAGACCACAGTCGCAGGACTTGTGGGTGTCTCGCTTCCTCCCCAGGCCCCGAGCTGCCCCTGTGACAGGACTGTCCGTCTAGCTCCTCTGCTGCGTGCGGCCTCATCCTACAAATGATAATGACCACTGGCAGGACGCGAGTGAACCCTGCAGACGCCCCGCTGTCGACTGGAAAAGCACAGGATGTGAGAGCTGCGAGTAAAGTTTTATTGGGGGCACAATGAGGGCTATAGCCTGGGAGACAGCATTTCAGAAAGCTCTGAGGAACTGCCCTACAGAGGCAGGGCAGGGGTCAGTATAAACATGATTTTGGTGAAGTGGGAAATAGACGCAATCAAACATATATATATATATATATATATATATATATATATATATATATATATATATATATTTTCCAGAAGGCTGCTGCTAGTCACAAGGAGCAGACATCACCATGAAGGATTTTAGTGCTTTTCTAGACATGAGGAGATGCAAGAATTAGGCTCCTTATATCTTCTGGAAATATCTATCAATCTGAAGGATTGTTCTGCCAGTTTTTCCCAGAGCACAGAGGGCCTTATTCCTGATCTCCACCCTGAACTCCTCTCAGGGGGTTGAAGGCCAGTGGTCAGGACAGCTTGTTATTTAATTGATGAGAGGAGATGACAGGTGCCAACCTTTAGTTGGCACACTGACTCAAAGAAGGCAGGACAAGGCAGAATGATTCCTCTGCAAAGCTCAAGCTTTGTGTGTTACAGCTGGAGGTTTTGGGAGTGATGCTGCAAACCGATTCCAAAATTCTGTAAAGGAATTGTCCTTCAATTTAAAACAATACATTTTAAAAAAGCAATTAAACTTGAGAGTCTGAAACCCTGATTTCTGTCAAATTCAAATCCCTAGGGATACTGAAGAAATATAGTATGACATTCTGAACCCAAATTGTAAATATGAAAGGAAATTGAGAGTTAATCTACACTGGCCTGTCCTAAAATGTGACCCTTAAACTTTTATTCCTTTAGACAACATAGAAGAAAATTATGATATTGAAGGGAGGACTCAGGTTATTTTAATATTTGTTATAATGTTAGAAAAATTGATACAGTGTGTCAAAATTAATGTACCATGCTGTGATATGTGTTTATATTTTTAAGGGAAACATACCTTTTTTCTTTTTCTTTTTTAAAATTAATTAAATAATTTATTTTTTGGAGGCTAATTACTTTACAATATTGTATTGGTTTTGCCATACATTGACATCAATCTGCCATGGGTGTACACGTGTTCCCCATCCTGAACTCCCCTCCCACCTCCCTCCCCATCCCATCCCTCTGGGTCATCCCAGTGCACCAGCCCAAGCATCCTGTATCATGCATCGAACCTGGACTGGTGATTCATTTTTTCATGTGTTTGTTAGCCATCTGTATGTCTTCTTTGGAGAAATCGCTGTTTAGTTCTTTGGCCCATTTTTTGATTGCGTCATTTATTTATCTGGAATTGAGCTGCAGGAGCTGCTTGTATATTTTTGAGATTAATTCTTTGTCAGTTGCTTCATTTGCTATTATTTTCTCCCATTCTGAAGGCTGTCTTTTCACCTTGCTTATAGTTTCCTTAGTTGTGTAAAAGCTTTTAATTTTAATTAGGTGCAATTTGTTTATCTTTGCTTTTATTTCCAATATTCTGGGAGGTGGGTCATAGAGGATCTTGCTGTGATTTATATCGGAGAGTGTTTTGCTTATGTCTTCCTATAGGAGTTTTATAGTTTCTGGCCTTATGTTTAGATCTTTAATCCATTTTGAGTTTATTTTTGTGTATGGTGTTAGAAAGTGTTCTAGTTTCATTTTTTTACAAGTCACTGACCAGTTTTCCCAGCACCACTTGTTAAAGAGATTGTCTTTAATCCATTGTATGTTCTTGCCTCCTTTGTTGAAGATAAGGTGTCCATAGGTGCATGGATATGTCTCTGGGCTTTCTATTTTGTTCCATTGATCTATATTTCTGTCTTTGTGCCAGTACCATACTGTCTTGATGACTGTGGCTTGGTGGTAGAGCGTGAAGTCAGGCATGTTGATTCCTCCAGTTCCGTTCTTCTTTCTCAAGATTGCTTTGGCTATTCGAGATTTTTTGTATTTCCATACAAATTGTGAAGTTATTTGATCTAGCTCTGTGAAAAATACCATTGGTAGCTTGATAGGGATTGCATTGAATCTGTAGATTGCTTTGGGTAGTATACTCATTTTCACTATATTGATTCTTCCAATCCATTAACACGGTATATTTCTCCATCTATTAGATTTATTTCACCAGTGTTTTTATAGTTTTCTATATATAGGTCTTTAGTTTCTTTAGGTAGATATATTCCTAAGTATTTTATTCTTTTCATTGCAATGGTGAATGGAATTGTTTCCTTAATTTCTCTTTCTGTTTTCTCATTGTTAGTGCATAGGAATGCAAGGGATTTCTGTGTGTTGATTTTATATCCTGCAACTTTACTATATTCATTGATTAGCTCTAGTAATGTTCTGGTGGAGTCTTTAGGGTTTTCCATGTAGAGGATCATGTCATCTGCAAACAGTGAGAGTTTTACTTCTTTTCCAATCTGGATTCCTTTTATTTCTTTTTCTGCTCTGATCGCTGTGGCCAAACCTTCCAAAACTATGTTGAATAGTAGTGGTGAGAGTGGGCACCCTTGTCTTGTTCCTAACGTTAGGGGAAATACTTTCAATTTTTCACCATTGAGGATAATGTTTGCTGTGGGTTTGTCATATATAGCTTTTATTATGTTGAGGTATGTTCCTTCTATTCCTGCTTTCTGGAGGGCTTTTATCATAAATGGATGTTGAATTTTGTCAAAGGCTTTCTCTGCATCTATTGAGATACTCATATGGTTTTTATTTTTCAATTTGTTAATGTGGTGTATTACATTGATTAATTTTTGGATATTGAAGAATCCTTGCATCCCTGGGATAAAGCCCACTTGGTCAAGATGTATGATCTCTTTAATATGTTGTTGGATTCTGTTTGCTAGAATCATACTTTTTTTTTCCTTGCAGAGGTAATTTATATTCATTATTGACTATCAAGAATAAATAAAAGAAAACTAAACTGAAAGTAAATCATCCATGTCTCATCACCCAGAAATAATTGCTCTCACCATTGTAGTGGGTATTCTTCCAGATTCTGTCAGTGTGTGTGTGCATTATAGTTTCCAAAAGTAGGGTTCTATTATACTTACTCTTTTGTAAACTTTTTTCACCTAACAGTATATTGTTGGCATTTTTCCAAGTCAAACTCTAATTATGATTTCCGGTGCCAGGAGAATTCTACTGCGTGGATTTATCATAGTTCACTTAGTTACTCTTTTACTAATTGCAATTTATTCTGTTTCCAGGTTTAATTAAACACTTCTATAAAAATTATTCTTTAAGCATACACATTTGCTTTCTTCTTATCTTTTTTCCTTACAAAAGTTTTCTGACACTGTTGTACATATTTTTAAAATTATCAGCACACATTCTTAAAGATCCTTCTAAAAGCTCATCCTGACATCCCACTGAGGCTCACAGAGAACAGTGACTTTCCCATCTTCACAGCCCGGGAGCGGCTCTCCCTTCTGTTTCAGCAGTTTTGGCTGCAAGGGAAGAGCAGACGACTGTTGTTTGAACTCTCATTTTTGGAAATCTACTGATAATTAGACTTTCTTACATTTCTACTGGCTCTTGTGTTTGTTTAATAAGAAGAACAAGAACTCCTTTGTCGAGGAAAGTGCTATAAGGGCCACTTGCAATAGAAGATGAAGGTTGTGGGTACAGTGCTGTCTGGGGCTTGGAGATCAAGATGGTAGTTACATGCTTAGAATAAGAAAAGGGGTGATGCTTGGTTTTCGCATCTGAAAAGGGAAGGTGATGGTGCGCTGTGGTCTGACGCAGGGGTAAAGCACTGAGGAAATCCCCCGTCTTGTGGTCGTCCACATGCATTTCACAAACAAGGCTGTTCTGTGCTGTAGGACAGTGTGTGTGTGTGTGTGTGTGTGTGTGTGTGTGTGAGAGAG
The DNA here is from genome assembly GCF_042477335.2 of Ovis canadensis. Lineage (NCBI taxonomy): Eukaryota > Metazoa > Chordata > Mammalia > Artiodactyla > Bovidae > Ovis > Ovis canadensis. The sequence goes on along the minus strand of NC_091246.1, from coordinate 485,723 downwards.
AGAGGTCACCTTCACTCGTCTCTCACTGTGAGGAATGGGAAATGTATCCACCCAGTTACTGACTCTGAGGCAGAAATCATAGGAACCTGGCATAATTCAGTTCTCCCCTGAGGTCAGCCTGATCCTGAGATCAATTTCCGGGTGTGAGAATATTTCTTGTCAGTGACGATTATTGCATATTTGTCACCGTGCCCTTAGACCAAATGAGCTGGAAACAGAAGTGAAACCCAAGCAATCAGAAAACACATGCACCAGGAAGGTGAGCTGCTTGTCAAGGATGCTGAAATAGATGAACAGAGAGGTGGACAAGCCCACACGCTGGCTCAGCTGCAGAGTCTCCTGTCCCCAGGCCTCAAGAAGGGGGCTCCCACATGGGCAGAAGTCCCCTGGCTTCTGTTTCCCTCTAGATGGTGGCAACCACTGCCTGGTTTCACCTCCTCTGCACCCTGACCTCAGAAGGATGAGCCTGCGGAGGCCGTGGCTTGTGCACAGGTTCTGCCTGGGCTGAGCCGCATCCACAGGCCCCAGGTCCAGGGTGGCTCAGCTCCCCGCGCTCCTCCGGCCCAGCCTGGTCTTCACAGGTAGCATTTCTTTCCTCGGGCTGCTCTCAGCCGAGGCTGAGGGGAGTGAGGAGCTGATCCACGTAGCCGGGGTGTATTTTTGCTTTGCCAGCTGGGCTCCTGTGAATAAAGAGCCAGCTGCACGAGCACAATGTGTGCAAACAATGTGCAAATGACCAGAGAGGCGTCAGGACGTCGCGAGGCTCCAGATCAGCACACGTGGCGCGGATGACGCGTCAGAGATGCAGACAGCCAGGGAGCGGGCCCCACCCGGCATCCGAGCTGGGAGCAGCAGGCCTGGGCCCGCTTCACTTCTGCACCCGAGAACACTTCCTCACATCCTGGGATAAGGTGGACAAGAACCAAGATGTACTTTTTTGAGGAAAAAGTTACTATGGCCCTTTCTGTCTCTAAGCAGATGCGAGCAGTATAGCTGCAGCACCAAAGATGAAGCTCTCACAGTGTCGTTAGTTATTCAGCACGTGGTTTCACTTGTTAGCCTGCAGATTGGCTCATCTGTGTGCATGTCTGTGTGTCTGTGTGATGATGTGTATTTGTAGAATTATGAAGTAAATGGAATTTATGCACATGCGGTGAGCGTATGAAATACTCTGTTCTCGTGCAGCAGACCTCTGTTTTAGGCTTCAGCTTTATAGTAGTTTGGACTCACAGATACTGAAGAGAAAGGTACAGAGAGCTCAGATAAAGCTCCTGCTGCCCGCCCCCCCCCCCCCCCGCCACCATGCACAGCCTCCCCTACTGCCGGCATCTCCCCCAGAAAGTGCATTTCCTCCCGTGGATGAACCTCAAGGACACATCCCCACCACCCTTGGTGCTGACATTCTGTAGGTTTGGACAAGTGTATAATGACACACGGCCACTGTATCACGTGGAGTAGAGTCCTGCCCTGAACATCCTCTGTGTCCCACCTATTTTCCCCTCAAACCTTTGGCACCCACTGACCTTTCTGTCGTCTTCATAGTTCTCTCTTTTCTAGAATGTCACACTGTTGGAATTATGCAGTGTGTAAATCTTTCAGAATGCCTTCTTCCACTTAGTAACATGCGTTTAGAGTTCCTCCTGTCTTTTCATGGTAGATAACTCATTTCTTATTCGGTTCAGTTCAGTTCAGTCACTTCGTTGTGTCTGACTCTATGCGATTCCATGGACCACAGCATGCCAGGCCTCCCTGTCCATCACCAACTCCCAGAGCTTACCTAAACTCATGTCCATTGAGTTGGTGATGCCATCCAACCATCTCATCCTCTGTTGTCCCCTTCTCCTCCTGCCTTCAATCTTTCCCAGCATCAGGGTCTTTTCCAATGAGTCAGCTCTTTGCATTAAGTGGCCAAAGTATTGGAGCTTCAACTTCAACATCAGTCCTTCCAGTGAACACCCAGGATTGATCTCCACTATGATGGACTGGTTAGATCTCTTTGCAGTCCAAGGGACGCTCAAGAGTCTTTTCCAACACCACAGTTTAAAAGCATCAGTTATTTGGCGCTCAGATTTCTTTATTATTAGCACTGAATAATATTCCATGATTGTGTCTGGACATATGAGTTTATTTTCACCTGTTCACCCTCCGAAGGATGTCTTGGTTGCATCCAAGTTCTGAAGTTATGGATAAAACCGCAATTAACATCTGCGTGCAGGCTCCTGTGCGAACATCTCTTCTCAGCATCTCTTTTCCTTGGGTATCAGGGAACGCGAGTATTGGACGTGTGGTAAGAGCATGTTTACTGTGTAAGAAACCATCCAGCTGTCTTCCGAAGTGGCTGCACCATTTGAGAGAGTTCCTATTGCTTCACACCCTTCTCAAAACGTGCTGCCGACGGGACTCTGGACTTGGGCTTCCTAACAGGCGTGTGGTGCTGCCTTGCTGTTGAAACAGTGTGCTTAAACGTAGCAGTAGCCCTAACAGTACCAAGCAGAGTGGGAGCACAGAAGGCGAGTGAGAGGGGCACCTAGTGTGAGTCAGGCCCGCGGAAGCCGAGCTCTCACGCTGCTGAACGGAACAGGCTGCACTGACGTCGACCGAGCTCCCGGAGCCTCTGCAGCCACTGGAAAGGAGCGTGACGACAACGCCTGCTTCCTGGGCTTCGGTGAGCTGGGGGCTGGACAGTAAGTGTCAGCTGTCACCATCATTATGCCAGAAGTGCGGGTCACAAGAAGGAATACTAGCTGGAATAAGAACGCAGAAGAGAGAATTTAGATAAATCAGGGAGTTAACACCCCAACAGGACACTGACAATATGCCAGTTCATTCACTTGCAAATAATTATTAAACATTTATGTCATACTTGGACCTCAGGACACAATTCCATCAAAGCAGGTATGACCTTTGTCCTCACTGAGGTGGGTTTAAATGATCATAGCAGAAACTAAGGGACAAATGCTGTTATTCACCAGATAATTTAAATGACTAGTAGCAAGCTTCTTGATGAGGATGAAAGAGGAGAATGAAAACGCTGGCTTGAAAATCAATATCAAAAAAACTAAGGTCATGGCATCTGGTCCCATCACCTCATGGAATTAGATGGAGGAAAGGGGAAGCAGGGACAGATTTCACTTTCTTAGGCTCCCAGTCACTGTGGACAGTGACCGCAGTCATGAAATTAAAAGATGCTTGCTCTTTGGGAGGAAACCGTGTCACTTCACTGACAAAGGTCCATATAGACACAGCTATGGTTTTCCCGACTGTCGTGTACGGGTGTGAGAGTTGGACCATAAAGAAGACCGGACGTTAAAGACCCGATGCACCTGAATTGTGATGCTGGAGAAAAGGAGACCTTTGTCCAGCAAGAGGGCCAAACCAGTCAGTCCTAAAGGAAATCAACCCTGAATTCATCAGAAGGACTGATGCTGAAGCTCCAATACTTCGGTTACCTAACGTGAAGAGCTGACTCTTTGGAAAAGACCCTGATTCTGGGAAAGATTGAAGGCAAAAGAAGGGGATGACAGAGATTGAGATGGTTTGGTAGCATCACTGACTCAGTGGATATGAATTTGAGCAAACTCTGGGAGGTAGTGGAGGACAGAGGAGCCTGATGTGCTGCAGGGAAGGGTCACAAAGAGTCGGACAGGACTTGGCGACTGAACGTCAGCAACACTGAGAAGGCCAGAGCATCCTGGGCTCCGTGACTAAAACAACAACCCAGCCCCCAGCTGCCTCACCTCGGGCATCCGACCTCTTGCCATCAGACATCAGCGCTCGAGAGCGGAGCCTCACTCTCGCCTCTGTCGCCTTTACTGACGACGTGGACAGGTTTTCTCTCTGCCGGACATGCTATCCTGAGAACTGCTTCCGGAGGGGTGGCCGTGACTCAGCGCAGCTGGATGACTCAGAGTCGTGTGCTCGGATCTCTGGGCTGAGAAGAAGGATGTGGTCATTTGGCACCATGCAAATGATCCAATTTCTTACTCCTTTGTAAGCCCAGTGTAGTCAGAGTCAAGAGAGAGTGCATCTATTTATTCCTCAGCAAACAAGAGCAAGTGAGCACATCTTCCTAACTTTGCTGTTTCTTCTTAAAGCAACAGTGGAACCTGCTTGAGCAGAACCTAGCTTCTTCTTGAGCCTTTGGTTCACTTAGGCATGAATAAACTTCTCAGTGAGCTTTGATGAAACCTCACCCCATAACTTTTCAAGTCAAAGATGTTACTCTATTTTATAAGGGAATATACTTTTGAGCAGATGCTGGATCAGCCCATGCTTTCCCTGGCATGTGTGACGCTGCTTCCTACACAGGTCAGGAGGACCCAGCTGTCTGGGCGCAGGGACCGTTGAGCCCTGACAGGTCGGTGGGCATCTCCTCGTCTTCCGGCAGGGAGCTGCACATGTGGCCGTGGGGCCTTCGGTTGGGCACAGTTGGGATTTTTCTCCAGTTCTCGGCTTTAGGGCATCTACACTGTCTAACCTGCACCTGATCCTCATGGTGCTTCCATACTGATGTCCAGAGGATTCCTTTCAAAAGGAGTGTCAGACCCTTAACGTGAAGGGATCAAGACTTACATAAACTCCCAACCACAGACCCACAACCAGAACTTTTTTTTTTTAACCTCCAATCCCCTTGTCTCAACACTCACCTCTTCTAGAAACTTAATTGATCAGAGCATCCAAATGAAATAAGTCAGCTGATGCACCAAACTGCCTACTGGCCTGTCTCCTAGCCCATCTTTTCTGGTCCTCTCTCACCTCCTCTGGTCCTCACTCACCTCCTCTGATCCTCTCTCACCTCCTCTGGTTCTCTCTCACCTCCTCTGGTCCTCACTCACCTCCTCTGGTCCTCTCTCACCTCCTCTGGTTCTCTCTCATCTCCTCTGGTCCTCTCTCACCTCCTCTGGTCCTCACTCACCTCCTCTGATCCTCTCTCACCTCCTCTGGTTCTCTCTCACCTCCTCTGGTCCTCACTCACCTCCTCTGGTCCTCTCTCACCTCCTCTGGTTCTCTCTCATCTCCTCTGGTCCTCTCTCACCTCCTCTGGTCCTCACTCACCTCCTCTGATCCTCTCTCACCTCCTCTGGTTCTCTCTCACCTCCTCTGGTCCTCTCTCACCTCCGCTGGTCCTCACTCACCTCCTCTGATCCTCTCTCACCTCCTCTGGTCCTCACTCACCTCCTCTGATCCTGTCTCACCTCCTCTGGTCCTCACTCACCTCCTCTGATCCTCTCTCACCTCCTCTGATCCTCTCTCACCTCCTCTGGTCCTCTCTCCCCTTCCACGGTCTTCACTCACCTTCTCTGGGTTCAGGTTCACCCGCAGCCTTCCCATCACAGGGTGTTTCTCAGTGATGACTGACTACACGTACACCTGGCCCCGTGCTAAGACAGTGTGGCTGCTGGAGGTGAGCTGACCGAGTTACTTAAATTTCTTGAGCTTTCATGTAACCCTTTGCAAAGCGGGGTGATAACACACTCCCCAGCAGAGGTGAGAACCCTCTTTCCACAGGGACAGGGATGTCTCCTCTGTTTTCTGGGTGGCAAGGAGACCCTGGGAGGTACAGCTAAAGCTGGATCTGTAATCGACTTGCTGTGGAAAGGGTTTTAGCTCCAAAGAGAAAATGTCTCCAGGCCTTTAACTTGTGTTGGTGTCACAGCCTTGCGACACGCTCCATGCACACTGAGCGAGCATAAGGAAGAGCATCAGAGAGAGTCTCAGAGGAGATTAATGCTGATTCGGATTTTTCTCTTCTGTTAACAAGCCTGAGGCTCTCTTACATGGCATCAAACATTTTGCAAGGTTTTTCTGGGTGAGCCCCTCTGCACTTTTAAAGGGGGGCTGCCTCTCCAGATTTTGTGTATGCTTTGCCTAAACTTGTAATTTCATTTTGGGGAAGAATTAACATGTGGAGAAAAAATCCTGTGTTTGGCTTCTGCCTGGGTCCCTCTCCTCGGGTGCCCTGATCCCTCACTTGGAGACGAGGGACTGGCCCCACCTGGCCACGTGGGGGCCCAGTGCTCCTTCTGCTGGGAGCACTTAGCGGCCACAGGATGTTACCAGTTCAGGAGCAGCTGTTTCAGCTGGCGCCTCTGAGCACACCATTTCCACGCACGTCAGGCCCGCGTAGAGCGAGCTGCTCCACTGAGACTCACCGTGGTCTCAACCTCTTAACCCCTCGGCCTTTGTGAGGTTGCTGCCTGAGTCAGGAGAGGGAAGGCTGCTGCAGATGAATATTGGAAGAGTTTTGTCTAAAAGAGAAACCAATGGCTTTTATGAAAGTTTGAATTAAAGGGAAAAGGATTTGAGCGGATAAGCATCTCTGAAACCTGGCTCTTGCTTATCTTTCAGTTCCAGCACTGTCTGGTGCATCACACGTCCAGTCAGTCAGTTCAGTCATCAGTCACGCCCAGCTCCGCGACCCCACGGACCACAGCACGCCAGGCCTCCCTGTCCATTGCCAACTCCCAGAGTTTACTCAGACTCATGTCCCCCAGTGCCTCAGAAACAAACCTTCAGATAAGTCCCCGTCTCTGCATAAGCCAGCTCCGGAGAGTTCTGCTCCTGGTCACCAAGCGTGCCGCCAATGGGAAGACCTCATGCCGACCTTGCTAGAATTACCTACGATAAGTTAGTGCTGACCAGCTGTGAAGCCGTGATTTAGCCGACCTCCTAGGTCAGGCCTAGAGTCACCACTCCCTTCCTGAGGGGAGAAGCTCAATGGGCTGGGCTGTGTTTCCTGTTTCTGAACGGATTGTGCCAGAGCTGCTCACTCTCATCGCTAAGGCTGAGAGGGCTGCGACCCTGGCGTGTGCCCTGGGGCGGTGTGTTGCACTCAGCTCAGCACCCGTGCTGGTCTGAGGTCCCTGATGCGGGCATCACCCCTGTGCTTGAGAGACCAGCTGGCCCAGGACACAGATCCCGCCCGCCCCCCCCACCCCCCCCCCCCAGCCGGAATTTTCCAGCCTGGATTCCCCGAACCTGGGGTCTCACCACCCCCTAGGCCTCATCAGAGCTTCATGCACAGCCACAGCTTCCCGGAATCAGCCCACACCTGCCCAAGAAGGTGACGAATGACCCTGTCATCTCCGTTTGTACAGATTTTGAGGAGAGACTTTTCATAGGTCAGATATTAGCAAAAAGAAGTGACCTTATTTTAGAAAGCACGATGTCTCAGGACTTCAAAGGGTTTCCATCAATATTCAAGCATGATTCTTCCAGGATATAACAGAATTAAGAAGGTGAGGAGACACAGTGAATCACTGGGCTGACTCATCTATTGACTTCAAGCAAAAGTTGGAAATTGTACTTTAATGCAATATAGGTGAGGCAATTCGCTCAGTGGCCAAAGGGTGACTCTCAAACCCAATCACAATCTTCAGCAGAAGGGCCAGCACTGTGCCCCCTGCCCCTCTGACCCGAGCCGGCCTGGGTCCCTGGGTGAGCAATGGTGCCCTTCCTGGGCCAGTTGACTCAGGGCTCTTGGAGTCAGACCCGGCCTTCTGGGTGGGGGCCCAGAGCCAGCCACCGCCTCCTTGCAAATGAAATTCAGGAAAAATCGTGCCTCTCTTTAGAGATCGCTTCTGAACCAGCCTGAGCCGTGAGTCACTGCCCTTGACAATACATCTGAAAATGAAATGCATTTTTTGAAGTCTCTAACAATTTGCAAAAACTAAGTTCCTTTGTTTCAGACAAAAATATATACACCATGTCAGCTCACAGCAGTTCTAAGATCTTGAATTATTATGGTAATAAATACAATGATTCTGTGGCACAAACTCTTAGAGTCAAAAGTTAGATTGAAGGAGATTGCAGCCCGCTCCCATCAAAGAGAAGACAAACTCCTCCCGGTGGCCGGCTCCCAGCCCGATGCCCACCTCCGTCCAGCCCAGCCCGTCTACCCTGAGGCCCACTCAGCCATCGCCCTGGTCCCAGTGACCTTGAGGGCTTTAGGGAAGGTCCTAACCCCATCAGGCCCCCTTAGGCCCTCGTCTCTGGCTCCACAAGGGATGGTACTTCTTCTCGGCTTCCTGATTTTTCTCATGAATTCATGTGCTATTAAGCGCTATTCAATACGTGCATTCAAGACAGTGTCCAACAGACAGCTGAGTGACTGACGGAAGCCCTGCTCAAGGCATGTTTAAACGAAATGTTATCAGAGCCTGACTCTCTCGCATCACGACGCGCCTGCCTCCCTAAACTATCATGTTGGCTTCCGTCGTCATCATCGTGGGCTAGTTTTGTGTATTTTTGAACCTTGTAAAGATGAATCACACACTCGTGATGTGGTCATCTGGGCTCAGCTGTGCTTGGGGGAGAACGGCCGCCTGCCGAGGCCCAGTGGCCGTGTCCTTGCTGAACCCACGCTCCGTGCTCCACTCAGCAAAAGTCCATTTCGGCGGCCGGGCCAGCGCCGTGGCACTGTGCCCGTGGAGAACCCGTCTTTTCTTACTGCTGCACGAGAGTGCTTGCTAGAGTACAGACAGGAGTTTTGCAGATATCTGTTCCTACACTGTCTTGCCTATCTTTTCTGACAGTGTTTTTGCGGACAGAGTTTCATAATTTCATATGGCCCCTTTATCACTCCTTCCCTTGATGGCTGGTTCTTTTTCTGTTTGCTAATAGAGGGTTCCTCCTCGAGGTAGCCCAGATGTCTGACCGTCACCTTCCAGGGGGCCCTGGTTTGCCTCCACGTTCATATCTGCTCTCCGCTGGGAAAGTTTTGCTGATGCTGAGAGCTAGGGCCACATTTTAATTCTTCAGAGCGACCTGTTCACTGAGAAGGCTGTGCTTTGCTGCTTCTCTGAGGTGTCCACTGCCCTCAGCTGAGCGTCCCGCTGCCGTGGGATTCCCTGTCCATTCTGTTCCTGGGTCTATCATCCATGCTATGGCAGTTCCTCAGCTTTTAATTACTGTAGCTTTGTAAGTCTACAATTATTCTAAATTTGTTCCTCCACAAGATTTTCTTAGTCTTATAGATTATGCTAAGATTTTATATTAAACCTATAAAACACTGCAGAAAGTGACATATTTAAAATGATTGAGCCTTTCAATTCAATTAGGTCTTTTTAAATTTGCTCTGTAACGCTTTCTGGGTTTTGTCATAAAGGTCTTACGTATCTTTTGTTGGATGTGTTGCCAATATTTGACTCTTTGCGTCCCTAAAAAGGTATCTTTTAAATTGTGTTTTCTAATCATTTATTGCTGATATGTAGAGGTAAATGAAATAAAAAGACGCTTACTCCTTGGAAGGAAAGTTATGACCAACCTAGACAGCATATTCAAAAGCAGAGACATTACTTTGCCAACAAAGGTCCATCTAGTCAAGGCTATGGTTTTTCCAGTGGTCATGTATGGATGTGAGAGTTGGACTATAAAGAAAGCTGACCACCGAAGAATTGATGCTTTTGAACTGTGGTGTTGGAGAAGACTCTTGAGAGTCCCTTGGACTGCAAGGAGATCCAACCAGTCCATCCTAGAGGAGATCAGTCCTGAATATTCATTGCAAGGACTGACGCTGTAGCTGAAACTTCAATACTTTGGCCTCCTGATGGGAAGACCTAACTCATTGGAAAAGACCCCGAAGCTGAGAAAGATTGAGGGCAAGAGGAGAGGGGAACAACAGAGGATGAATGAGATGGTTGGACGGCATCACTGACTCAATGGACACGAGTTTGAGTAAACCTCGGGAGTTGGTGATGGACAAGGAGGCCTGGTGTGCTGCAGTCCGTGGGGTTGGAAAGAATCAGACACGACTACGCGACTGAACTGAAATGAGAGGTAAAATGCTTTGTATGTTGATCATTATCCAATGTCTTGCTAAATTTAGTTATCAATTTTCAAGTTTATCTGTTTACTTTATTGGATTTTCTGCATACATAATCAGGTTATTTACATAGAAGGGTAGCTGTGTTTTTCCTTTCCAGTTCTCATGTATTATTTTTTCATCTTGCTTTTTTTTCCCCTCATGCTAGTTAAACATCAGTAGTGATGGTGACTTTCTGGTCTCCTTCCTGACCTTGAAAGAGAAGTACAGCCAACTGTGCCTTTGCTGTGGGTCTTTTACGTGTCCTTTGGTTCCTAGCTTGCCACATCCTTTTCGTTGACGCTGTTGATTGTGTGTGTACGATATATATATACATATCAAATGTATCAAATGTTTTAATATTTATATATATATGGTATTTTATCAAACGCTTTTTCCTGAGTCAGCTGATGTAATTTCTCTTTGCCCTTTTACGTGGCGGGTTACAAGAATGTGACCCATCGCACATCAGCTGCTTCATTCCTTGCTGACTCCTTGCATGCCTTTTCCGTTAGTTACTGACGTATTTTTAAGCCGAACAGTACACTGAGGATTCGTACACCACCTTTTTGTTGGTCTGCCTCTTCCAGCCTCACTGAGGTGCAGCTGACGAGAACGGTGTCTTTCTGAGGCGCGCAGTGCGATGCTTCGATTCCCACACACATCTTGGAATGCTCAGCACAGTCAAGCTATTCAGCCTATCGCCTCAGGTAGTCAGCATCGTTCTTTGTTCCCTTGTTGGTGTGGTGAGATTTATTTCCTCGTGAATTCCAGGGGCACAGAGCAGTGCTGTTTGCTGCAGTCCGCGTGCTGGGCGTCAGACCCCAAAACTCCATCACTCAGAGTTTGTACCAGGATCACCCTTCCCCACCCCCTGGCCTCAGGCCTGGGAGCCTCTTGTATCACAGTTGCCAGTTTCCTGCCAAAACTTTCTGCTTCATTGCACTTCCTGTACTTGCTGTCATAGTTGTCATATAGCCCACGTCTGATAATCCCAACCTGGATCCCCTGTGGGTCTGACCTCTTGTTCTCCTGGATTTTATGAGTCGTCTCAGAGATAATCTGAGGTTCTGGCTGAGTTATGCCTTCACAGACTTGCTTCTGATACCCTCAGTCTGAAGGGACAGAGGACTTGAATATAATCAGGGGATGGAATGACTAGGGCCTTTCTCCATTTCCTGCTTTCCCTTATCTCCAGGATGAGACATGCAGACATGGGTCCCACAGCAAGGCCCAGACCGCTTCTGGTGTCCCTGCTCTGAGATGAGAGCGATGTCCTTTGAGACCCTGGGACCTCTCCTGTGGGTTTCAGGTTCTCCTCATCTACCTCGGGTGAAAAGTCTCCCTCTGAAGCCAGCTCCTGCCTCCTGGTTTCATCCTCTGGGTCCTGGTCCTGGCACATCCTGAGCCCTCAGGCCTTCAGCCACATTTGAGAAGACATGTGTCCGGCTCCTCTAAGAGTGCCCACCCAGCGGCCTGGCCTGCAGCTGCCACCGGACGTGGAGTCAGTCAGACCTGGTCTGGACACGACACCTCCTCCTCCTCCAGGCTGGCTTCCTGGGCTGTCCACAGGCTGGGCCTCACCCTGGCACGTCCAGCAAAACCTGGAGCCAGAGCTTGCTCCTCCACGCTCCTCTCGGATTTAAGGGTCTGTCATCAAAAAGGCACCAAGGGCTTGGGAGAGGGTGCGCCTGAGAGGAGCCAGGCCGGGGAGGTGCCTCCGCCTGGTACGGGCGCCATCCTGGCTTTCCTGGTTTGCCCTCACCGCGTTCTGCTGCTAGTTCCTCATCACATTCATAAAAGGAGAACTTCTGTATTCACTGAGAGAAGGCAGCCAGCCCGCCTGCCCTAACGGCACTCCCCACAGAGCGGGGTCGTCTGTCACTTCAGCTCCCAGGTCAGAGCCCCTGTCTGTGGGCAGGCCAGAGTGCTGGGCCTCCATCCCCCACCTTGCCGAGGCCTCGAGACTTTATCCTTGATAACCGTGGAGATTTTATTTCTAAAGACTTTTTAATTTATTCTGAACCTTTACAGAGAGGGGATTAGGCCGTGTTTTGCCCCGCCGGCGCTCAGAACAAATCCCGTGGCTTATCTAATTAGCAAGTGAGTCATACCTGGGGGGCCTCACCCGGGGTAATTAAAACTTAATTGGGCTCTTCATCCAGCTAATGTCACCGTGGAGCCGCGGTTAGCAGCGGCTGGAAGGAAGGCTGTACTCGGCTCGGAAGGGAGCTGGGCTCCGTCTGCGCCGCAGCGGCTCTGCAGCGGCTCTGGGGCCACGGGTGGCAAGGCCGTCTGTGATTTCCAGGCTTCCTGCTCTGCGCTCCAGCCGCAGGGGGAGCGCAGGCTGAGTGGTGGGAGGTGCTGGGGACCCGGGGCCCAGCTTCGTCACCCACCACCCGGAGCTTCTCGTAGGCGCAGGTCCCCGGGGTGACGGGGCAGCTCAGGGAAGTCTGCAAGAGCGCGCGGCATCCGCGGAGGTGGCGGGGCGCGGAGCGTCCTGTGGGCTTGTGACCCCAGCGGCTCCCCGAGCGCGGCGAGCTGGAGACGGTCGCGCAGGAAGAAACCGTCCGGGGCGAAGGCGGAGGGTGGGGCGCCCCGGGGCCCCGCCGACCCCACCAGGAGCACGCGTGTGCCCCCCGGGATGCGGCCTGCTGTCCAGGGCAGAGTCACAGGGGCCCAGGTGTGAGGCAGGGGTCACCCCTCGCACAGATGCGTTTTTCATCCTTGCCACGACGGCCTTTAGAAGCGCTTTGCTTTCCCCGGAAGAGTTAGAGTTTAGCCCAGAACTGTGAGACCATCTCATTCCCCCCGGCGCGGCACCCAGCCCTGACAGGCTCGGCGGGCTGACGGGAGGCGGTGGCGGCGCAGCGCCGGTGGGCCCCAGGGGCGCGGGAACCGGCGGCGAGGGGACGGAGCTTCCCCGGCGGTGGCTCGAGCAGGTCGGCGTCTTCTACGCTCGGCCCCGGATTTTCAAATCACCAAACACAGTAACAGCTTAGACTCTTTTCCTCCTACGAAGGTGAAGATCATTTCTTTATCAGCACTGCTTTTTGAAAAAAATGTAAGAATGTGAATTGCTGGTTTGTGCCCTAGCTTCCCAGGGCCGGCTTACGACGCGGGCAGCTCTGAGATCCACAAACTGCCCTTACTTCCTGGGCCCAAGACCAGACCTCTAGGAACCCAGCCGGGTGGGCAGGTTGCGTCCCAGGGCACCAGGACACAGACCCCCTGGGAATGAGCAACGCGGCTCCTGGATGGTGGGCGGTGCAACCACGTTCTCCACCCTGCAGACCCTCACGGAGGGGCGGGCAGAGGGGCGGGCAGAGGAGCGGCAGATGTCGGTGTGACTGCCTCTAGTGTAACACCGGGGCAGCCCTGCTGCGGCTCACAATGCCCTGGACACGGTGCCAGGGGGCAGGACTCGGGAATGAGAACGCGTTCACCTCTCCCCTGCACACCCAGCACCTAACACAACAGGGGCTCGTGGCGGGTCCTGGATTTTCCGCCTGAAGGCACACTAGGCTTCTGCCTCCTTCCTGCGGCCCTCCCCTAGCAGAGCAGCGTTTTGCAGACCAGCCGCCCGGCTGTCCTCCTGAACAGCCCCAGAGCCCGAGCCCCACCCCGGGCCCCGCCTGGACCCCGAGAGGCCTCAACCACGGTCGTCCAGCGCTGCCCTGCCCACGAGTGCAAGGGATTCCGAGTCAGTTCAGCTCCATTCATCACAGGAAACTTTGATTGTGAGTTTAAAAGAAAGTTTAAGAAAAAGTACCAGCATCACCCCTTGTGACTTGCCAAGTGTGCTTACTCCAGACCTCTCGGAAAGCTCGTGTCAGCTGCGTGATTAATGAGCTGTTGGTAGTAAATTGCAAGCACATTCACACCTCCGAGCCATATTGTTTAACCTTTAACTTATCGACTGGTAAAAACTTAGAAAACAAAGTGTAATTTTACGTGTCAGATAGACGCAGCTAACTTGAGAATGTAGAATTTTAGACGAGAAACTTCAAATTTCTTTTTGTCAAACATTCACGTGGAAACGATAGCTCTTCACTCAGCTTTCTCAATTTTCTTTAGGGGAAACGGAATGATCATTTTCAGGCTCTCAACCAATCATTTGCTTTTTCCAGCCTAGGCCATCTGCCAAATCAGATAAATTAGGGCAGAAACACACGGAGCTGCCAACAGGCAGAGGGAGGCCCCAAGGGCTGGAGCCTCCGGGGGTCTCCCCGAGAGACCTTCAGGGACTCCAGCTCAGAGACAAGTCGGTGCAAGGCTGACCTGGTGCCCTGAGTGGACACAGACTCGGGCTGAGGCCTCGTTCCTGCTGCCCGGAGAAGCCCCCCGTGGTCTCAGTCAGGACGGCCAGCCGTGGCCCTCACATAGGCCGGGCCGGGGGACGCGGTCCCTGAAACGACCCCCAGGGGCAGGCCTGCCTTCTGGACAGTCTCCCAGTGACCCCTCGCCAGAGCCTCTGCTGAAAGCCTGCCACCTCCGCAGACGCCAGCGGGGCCCCTTGCTTCTTGTCTGTTGCTGCCCGAACCTCCTCATCCGTTTCGTCCTTTTGTTTTTCTAAACAGCTCCTCCCCCCCGCTGACAAAAAGTCAAGACAAACAGGCAAAGCCAACCGTTCCCTCTGTCCTCGGGTCTGTCTGAAGCCAGCATGTCCTCCAGTCCCCTGTGAGACCACCCCCTTCCCATCAGCACGGCCCAGGTTCCCACCAGGGGGCAGTCACCTCCTGCCTGACACACCCCTGAGCCCAGGGCCACCGGGAACCCCTCAGAGTCCCCAGAGTCCTTCCAGGCTTATCCCAGAGAGGCTCAGTGTCCCCCTGGGCCTGCCGAGACCCCAGGGGTCCCTCAGGTCTAGCCCGTGAGGCTTGAACCTCCCCCACCCCACCCCTGTGCTTTGCCAACACGAGCCACACAGTCTGACTCCGTATGCTCTCACCTCTGTCTCTCTGAACGTGTGGCCCTGGGGGCTGCCCCCCGAGTCCTCGTATTTGCAGCATGGGCTCCGGCCAGAGCCCCCATCCACTCCAGACCCTATGGCCTTGTAGCTTCCCCACGGCCAGCCCCTCAAAACTGTCTGACTTTTCCCAAATGCGTTTGTATTTTAGCAAGAGAGTCTTTGGAGATACATATACACACGAATCAAAACCGAAAACAAACAAGGTGGAGCTTACTGTCAAGAACACCGTGGCTGAGCCACACCCGCCCTGGTCTTGTGAGCTTCTTTCTAGAAGATGGCGTCCAGTCTCCTAAGTCAGGAGGGTTATTTACTCCTGGCACAGACCTGCAGGGAAAGGGAGGTTTTTATTTTGCAGAATAAATCATGGAGAGGCTCCAAGCTGCTGTAACTTGGAAACCTCTGTAATTAAGCAATCAATTAGAAGGTTCTTGGCCCCATTCCAGGGGCCCAGAGGGAGGGAGGCCTAACTGTCCTGAGGCTGAACTTGACCCCAAATCGCCAATGCAACAGGAACAAACACAAAGCGCTGGCTTTGGCTCAAGGGCTGCGCTTTTTAACTTAATCTCACAGTTAATCTCCTGCAGGCTGAACGTGCCTGCAGAGGCTCCGGATAAGAGCTATGCTTCCCTGTTCTCCCCTTTCAGCACCCTCCGCCCCCCACTGCCAACATTTTCCATTAGGATCAAGAAAACAGACGTTCAGTGTGTACCCCAGTGTCAGCAAAGCACTCAGGGAAGCGCGAGTTTGGCACAAAAGCCAGTACAAATCCTGGATGACCAGGGGCTAGAACCCTCTGAAAGTGAAATGTGAAGTCGCTCAGTCGTGTCCGACTCTTTGCAACCCCACGGACTGTAGCCTACCAGGTTCCTCAGTCCATGGAATTTTCCAGGCAAGAGTACTGGAGTGGGTTGCCATTTCCTTCTCCAGGGGATCTTCCAGACCCAGGGATCGAAGCCGGGGCTTCCGTATTGCTGGCAGACGCTTTACCATCTGAGCCACCAGGGAAGTAGAACCCTCTGGGCTTTGTTAAAACTTAGCAAAGGATGCAAGCACTCTCAGTTCTGTGACACAGTTCTGCCACGTCCAAGGGGCGCCCTGGTGACTTGGACGCAGCTGATCACCAGGACTGACACTGAAGTGTCCACTGCCTAAACGCCTAGTTGTGACACTTCCCAGGAGACCAGATTCCCTTTCAATTAAGCCTTTGAAGCCCCCGACGGGAAGTGGGCACACACTGAGCCCACGAAACACACTGGCTCTGAGGGCTCAGTCACTCTCCCCGTGAACTAGGAGCCCTGTCCCCTGTGCCCTGTCCCCCATCCCCTGTCCCCTGTGCCCTGTCCCCTGTGCCCTGTCCCCTGCGTCATGTTGTCCTCTGTCCCCTGTCCCCCATCCCCTGTCCCCCGTCCCCCGTCCCCTGCGCCCTGTCCCCCGTCCCCTGTCCCCCGTCCCCCGTCCCCCATCCCCCATCCCCCATCCCCTGTCCCCCGTCCCCCGTCCCCTGCGCCCTGTCCCCTGTCCCCCGTCCCCCGTCCCCTGTCCCCCGTCCCCTGAGCCCTGTTCCCCATCCCCGTCCCCCGTCCCCCATCCCCCATCCCCCATCCCCTGTGCCCCATCCCCCGTCCCCTGTCCCCCGTCCCCTGTCCCCTGTCCCCCGTCCCCTGTCCCCTGTCCCCCATCCCCTGTCCCCTGTCCCTTGTCCCCCGTCCCCTGCACCCTGTCCCCTGTGCCCTGTCCCCTGAGCCCTGTCCCGATTCTGGTGACCTCGCCTCAGCACGGATGGCTGTCTCCAACCATTCCTGAGTGAGTTTAGGGCCACGCTCCTGTTGCAGAAAACAGATTTTGAAGATGGCTGCCGACTTGCTCTGGTTACAGCTGAGGGGCAGCAGTTACCAGCTGTGCTCCTGAGGCTGGACAAGCAGGGTGACTTGGAGCAGCCCAGATGTGGGCACAGGAGGCTGCATCTGCACAGAGTGAGGCCCAGCGCCGACCTACCAGCGGGCAAGTGGCCAGCAGTGAGGTCTCTGGACACGTGTCTGGTCGCCACCTGACAGAGCTGGGCTTCCCGGGGCCCCGAGCGGCCAAGCCCGGGGGTGCTGGGTAACCAGCCAAGGAGGAGACAGCGCTAAGCTCAGTAGGCCAGAGTCAGGACCAGGAGGAGGAGGCTGCACTCCAGGGCGGGCTGGTGAGCGGGGCGGACGGGACCATCACGTGACCTGGCAGGAGCCCAGAGCTCAGGGGGGGTTGGGGGAGCTGTGCGATGATGCCTGGTGCTTGGTCCACGCCTGCTTTCAATTACGCTGATTCTGTCCACAGAATCAGTCACAGCATCTAAGTATCAAACTCTCCCAGTCGCCCTCAGCCTCAGAGGAGATGGTCTTGCACCAGCCTCTGTTTCCATTTCTAGAGGAATGAAAATACCTCTGGCCTCCACTCACACGGGTCGCCCAGATGTAGCCGACGCCTGTGCGCTGAGGAACTGCCCCTCACAGAGCAGATCCACGCGGAGAGCAAGGGCCGTGTGCAGGGAGGCGGGGGCGGGGGGCACCAAGTGCGGAGTCCCAGTCCGGGGCCCCGGAGGCGGGAGGGAAGGGGCTGTGCTCCTCCGCTGCGCTGGCCCCTCTGCCTGTCAGAAGTGAGAAGGCGCAGAACTGGGGGCACCCACCGGCGATTCTCTGAAGGTCGTTGACCGAGGCGTTTCCATGTGCAATTATCTGTGTTAACAGACACAAGAGTCACAACAGAACCCAGAGCAAAGAGTCGGTGGCTGACCCAGGGGAGACTCGCTCCAGATAGAAGTTTTGGCCCAAAGGCTGTGCTCCTAAACGTCCCCGCAGCTAATTCTGATGGTGGCATGTGCTCAGAGAACCACTTTCCCGGGCGCTGTGGCCTAGAAGCTTATGGAAAGTACGGATGTGTGTGGCGTGTGGGTTCACATTTTCGGCACTACTTTCCTACTCCCACAGGTTTAAGGAGTATCTTTCCTTACTTGATAGGACTTTAGTTAGGTGGTCAGAATGCAAACATCTGTGGCTTATGAATCTTTGTGTGTGACCACCGGCCGCGTCCACCCCAAGGCCGTGGACAACCCGCTGAGCAGCTCTGAGCTCGTTCTCACCTCTCGCTATTGGATCCCGTTATTTCAGAGCCGAGCCACACTCTACCCAATACCTGCATGTATTTGTAAGCAGTTCTCTTGATCCGACTGTGACCTTCACTTTGCCCCTCAGGAGCGTTGGTTTTCTTTTTATCATCTCATTGAAAATCAATCCAGTCCCTTCACGAGTCCTCAGAGGACAGGCCTTGAGGACGCCTGTCGCCTCCTCAGAGGATGGGCCCTGAGGGTGCCTGTCGCCTCCTCAGAGGACGGGCCTTGAGGGCACTTGTCTCACTGTTTTTTTATCCTAGACGTAGTCTAGTGTCACACTTCTCTTGTAAAACATGTTGCCCCACTTTGAACAAAATGCCACATGTGTGATTTGCTTCCAGGATGGCTGCTACGATCAACAGAGATGTGCTTGCTGCTGACTCAGGATAAACCAACAACTGCCAACCGCAGCCCCCATCCTGTACTTGATTTTCTCTTTGGCTGCGTGCCAGAACGTCCATGTTCCCTGTAATTCCAGAGGCCCTGTGCCTCCTCTTCCCTCTTGGGCATCTAGGAATCCACTGCACATGACTTGCCCGGTGCGAGAAGATTCCACCCATCACATCGTCTGCCTAGTTCAGGGGCCCATGAGGCAGGCACGTGAGGTCCCTCCTTCCTCTGGGAAAGGGCTCTGAACTCATCCTGTGTCAAGAGCAATGTCAAGATCATTAGTCTTTTGAACTGATCTTCCCATGTGAAGTCCCCAAAATCAATCGGAAATAAAAATGATGCAAAGAAGCACCTGACTGGCAAGATCTTTCCCATTGCTCTTTCGAAGTCAGTGGCCAAGCACCCCTGCAAAACCTCACGTAAAATCACATGGCCTCCAGACATGCTCCTGAAGTGAAGCCCAGTGAGGGAGGGGACACTGCCTCCCAGGAGCCCCTGAGCTCGTCCACTCAGCAGCCCTGGTCTAAGGCAGTGAATCACCACTTCAGATGACAGCTCATGGCGAAAAGGGAAGTCCCTTTCTGGAAGATGCAGACTTCCAGGGGTCGTGACACGTGGCTCAGGGGCGAGTGGTCAGGACCCACCTTCACGTCCATCGGGAGGCATCCTTTCCATTGAGTTCAAATATTTGGGTCCCAGGCATTTCACTGCCTTGAAACTTGACAGTCCTTCCACAAATGTCGGCTACCTTCCGAGGGTACTGGAGCATCCAGGGGACTCTGCAGCAGAGCCAGCGTGAGCTAAGCAAGGGGACAGGAGCGTTTCAAGGGTGGGAAGGGGTTTAGAGATAAACCCCAGTGTACCAACAGAAGTGGTTTCCTGATGAGCTGGATGAAGATTCACCTTTAGAACAAAACATTTCAGAGAAAAGACTCCCATCTTGGAGACGAGTCTCCGCAGTCAGGAGTCCTGATCGCTGGGGTCAGGAGGTGCTGCCAGTCCCTGCAGCTGAGTTCAGGGGCTCGGCCGCCTGCACAGAGGTGCAGGTGAGGAGCGACACCCCCCCACCCTAGTCCCTGAATCTCCAGGTTTGCATTCAGCCAGGAGGAGGTGAAGCTTCCTTCTGAGCAGGAGCTGATCTGAGTGCTAGCAGCCTGTCCCCTGCTTTCCATCCTCGGGGGAAACCCCACAGCTTCTGGACCTCAGCTGCTCCCCCGGCCCCCACGAGACCCGGCCCTCCCCCTGGCCTGTGCACAGATCCCCCGAGCCTCCTGTGAAGCTGGCTCAGCTCCAGGAAAGGTGTTGGCCGCACAGTCCCTTCACTGTGGATTTTTCTCGCTGGTTCACGGCTGCTCACAGCAGGGCGGTGTCGACCCTCCACTAACCGGCCCTTGACCCACTGCCTGTGCCTTTATCCCTGAGTGACATCCTGGGGCTTCCCACACACGCCTTGTGGTGTCTAGTGAGTCAGCTCTCATGCACAGGGGCACTGTTACCTCCACTGTACAAATGACAGAAGGCCGGGGGAGTGTGTGTGTGTGTGTGTGTGTGCATGCGTGCAGAGCAGACGCCCCCTCACCCCCATCCATCCCACCCTCACCCCACCTCCACCCCAACCTAACGCCCTCCTCAGGTGGACTGGGATCTGGACCCGGGCAGCAGGGGCCTGCTTCCGCTCACACTTAGCACCCTTCTCGCAGGAGGATTCCCGTGGACTGTGCCCTTTTCAGGGGCCACATGGCACTGTCACTTGCATGACCGCTGTTGGAGAAGATGAGTTAAAACCTGACCACACTGTGAGCCCCTGGGCACAGTGGTGCGTCCACACTAGCCTGGACAAACCTCGGCAGGTCCCTCCTCCGAGAAGAGCCCAGGGTGCAGCTCGCCCCTCACAGAGCGTGGCTGACGTCACCCTAGAGTGGCACAGACCTCGAGAACACGCGAGTGTCCTTTGCCCCCGTCCCCCCAGCTGGCGGCCACGTCAGAACAGAACCAAGTTCCTCGTGTTTCTCACCAAGCTTGGTTCCTTGGTCGCCCCGGAGCACTGCTGATGCGGAAAGGCAGACTGTGCTACAGGCGTCTGGAACCACTTCCCACTGCTCATGCACATGGAAGTTTGGTGAACTGAGTATCGCCTGGAGTGACTGGTAGCGGTTGCATTGAGACTGGGTTTTTGTTTTCCATTGATCCCGTCATGTGGCCCCAGGTCTCTGAGCCTCTCAGGCACAGAGACAGAGAGCTGGGTGCTTGGGAGGTGCTGATTAGAATCAGAAGCAGTCCGAGGTGCTTTCCTTGCTCGTGTTGAGAGCCCAGTGGCGCATGCCTGGCGCCAGGGTTGGAGCCGTGGGTGACAGAGATGCTCTGCGGTGTCTCCACTTCCCTCTCCCCAGACCGTCTCGTCCTCCCATAAGCCTGGGCTCGTTCGCAGCCCACAGACACTCTGTGTAGACCAGGGCTGATTCAGACCGAGATGGTCGTGGTAAACGGATTGCTTTCTTATCGAACACCAGAGGGATTCCTTACAATCTTCCTCTAAGTAACTTTCATATTTAACGTTTCTTGTAACAATCTTGGTTACAATAATGAGTTTGTGGGGCCAACACCCTATTTCTAAGCCCCACCTTCCACTTACAAGAAGGGGCCAAGGGCAGCTCCTTAACCTCTGCACCCCGTTTTCCCTGCAAACAGGACACAACAGCAAAGCACACGCGCCTCCCTGACTCCCAGAGTCCCTAGAGTCCGCGCTCCCTAGAGTCCACGCCCCGTAGAGGAGCCCGCGCCCCCTAGAGCCCACGCCCCCTAGAGCCCACGCCCCATAGAGTCCTCCACGCCCCCTAGAGCCCACGCCCCATAGAGTCGTCCATGCTCCCTAGAGTTGTCCACGCTCCCTAGTGGAGCCCACGCCCCCTAGAGCCCACACCCCCCAGAGTCCACGCCCCCTAGAGCTCACGCCCCCTAGAGCCCACGCCCCCTCGAGTCCACACTCCCTGGAGTCCATGCGACTCCAGGACTCCAGGAGCTAAGCCCGAAGCCACGCGGTGCTCAGCCAAAGTCTGGTTAATGAGTTAGGAGGGAATGTAAATCAGCACAAATGTGGGAAAGTGCTGTTTCACAGAACAAAGCAGAACACAGGTGCTTGTGATGGAATCAGCCCTTTACCTTGTTTCTTATCAAATTAAACCCTGCGCGAGTCAATGACAGCACCGCCAGTCATTGGGCTTTGAGAGCAGTTATCAGGAACAAACCCTCGCTGAGCAGTGGTTCAGGGACGCGTGCAAGTGCGCAGACAGCAGCACAGGCCGCGGCCGAGAAGCACTCGTGCGCCCAGCCGGGGTCCTGGTTTACCAGGCAGGCACGCCCTGCTTGCGGCTCTCACCTGGCGTGGCGTACGCGGGGCTGCCCGCTGCCCAGCCCCGGCCCTGACCTGCCTCCCGCCTCCCAGCGACAGCTCTTCTCTGCCTCCCCTGGACCCCCTGCTCCCGGGCTCTGACGGTGGATTCCTGCAAGCAGGTCAGGAGGGGTGGGGCGTCCTCTCGGAAAACCGCCAAGCGCCCTGGGTTCCTGCTTTCCCTGTCCACCCGTGACACCAGCCCCAACCTCCACCCCAGTCGGCTGCGACAGCGACACCCTAAAACCTCGTTTGAAATGAGGCTCCTAGTCCATCGGCAGCTGTGACTTCAAGGGAAAGCCGACCGTGTGTTTCTGGCGCAAAAAGCGCGGTAAGGAGAGCACAGGTGTGCTCCCCAGAGACGCTAAGGTCGGAGAACTGGCTTAGAGACTGAGGTCGCCCCGGCCCCGCTTGTACCCTCAGTTCAGTTTGGCTAAGAGGAGAATCACGTGTTTGGAGATCTCTCCAAGAAGAAAGAAGATAGGGATTTCCCCGTGGGGCCTACGTGATTTCCCCGTGGGGCCCACGTGATTTCCCCGTGGGGCCCACGTGATTTCCCCTGGGGGCCCACGTGCTTTCCCCGTGGGGCCCACGTGATTTCCCCTGGGGGCCCACGTGATTTCCACGGGAGACTGTGTCCTCCAAAACACCAAACGCAAGGTCAGAAGAATTTCACCTGGATGAGAGGACCACAGTCCCCTCCTGCTCCTTCCCTCTGTGACTTTCTGTCACAGGAACCTGTGGGTCCTTCCTCGGGCATCCACCCGGAGCTGAGCTGCCCCAGGGAGCAGACAAGGCTGCAGGCACTGAAGCCCAGGCCAGGCTCTGTTCAGTTCAGTTCAGTCGCTCAGTCAGGTCTGACTCTTGAGACCCCATGGACTGCAGCACACCAGGCCTCTCTGTCCATCACCAACTCCCGGAGTTTACTCAAACTCATGTCCATCAGGTCGGTGATGCCATCCAACCATCTCATCCTCTGTCATCCCCTTCTCCTCCCGCCCTCCATCTTTCCCAGCATCAGGGTCTTTTCCAATGAGTCAGCCCTTTGCATCAGGTGGCCAAAGTATTGGAGTTTCAGCTTCAGCATCAGCCCTTCCAGTGAATGTTCAGGACTGATTTCCTTTAGGATGGAAGCTCAGTCTCTAGAACTTAACAAGATCATCTTCCAGTCCTGGGAGTCAGCCTGGCAGGCCCCGGGCAGCACCTCCAGTCAAGGGAAGTGGGAGGTTCAGGATGAGGTCGCTTGAGGCAAGGACCTCTCTGAGCACGGCCCTCAGCACTGAGCTCGCCGGAGACTGTGGAGCAGCTGTCGGGGTCCTGGGGCCCGCAGGCAGCTTGAGGGTGGTCCTTCTGGCCCAGTGTGCCCGAGAGGCCACCGCTCTGCACTCAGAGATGTGGGCTGCAGGGCATCAGCGGCCGCCCCACCCCGCCCCTGCCGGGGGTGACAGCGCTTGCCTGTAGAGATGCTGTTCCTGTGAGTGCCGTGAGGCCTGGTCCCCTCTGGGCCAGAGCGGGATGAAGACAGCATCCGGGCCCGGAGAAGCCGGGGCCACCCTCCCACAGCCCCTATCACCCAGGCTCAGAGGCCAGAGGCCATCAAGGGAAGCGTTTACGCAAAATAAAAAGATTCCAAAAAGAAAACAAAAAAACCCCTAGAATTCTTCACCATTCAAAGGGAGGCGGGGAAAGTACATTTTTAGATAACAAAAGATGAGAGAATGTTCCTACCAGACCCAAACCACAATAAATGCTTTGGGAAGCTGTTCAGGCTGGAGGAAAATGATAAAAGTCAGACCCAAGAAAAGACTGAAGGGAGCCAAAAATAATACCTCTGTGTGTGGAGGTGTTACTGTTCTTTTCTTTTCTGGTATTTATAAAAGGCAGTTGGATGTTTGAAATAAAAATCATCACAGTATCCTCTGGGAACTACAACATATGTAGAAATGAAATCTATGACAACAACAGCACAGAAGGGGAGAAGGAACTGATGCGGGACTTTATCTGCAAAGTGTCGTCACAGGCCTGTGACATAAATAAGTTTCTGCAAAGAGAAAGAACAAGAAAGATATTTTAGAAAATATACATACAGTCATTTATATAAAAACTGAATGGAAAATATAAACTTTATTCTAGACAGAACCAAAAAAGAGAGTTCCATAATTAGCAGATCTTTACATTTGAGGAGACCTTTCAGAACGTGGAACAGAGAGATGGGGGGAGCAGGAAGGAGAAGTTAGGGGCTGGTGAGGATTCGGTGACAGGTCCCGTCTCTTCATTGAATACGTGCTGGAGGAGTCGCAGGGATCAGGCGGACCCTGCTGCTTGGCGTCCAGAGGAGGAAAGACACTATTGAAGGACCACACAAAGTCCTGCACAGGGTTGTACATAAAAACAACAACAAAACAACAACAACAAAAACCCCTAAGACTGCTGTAGGAACATTTCAGAATATCCAAGGCAAAGTGAAAATTGCAACCAGAACTAGAGGTTCGGGTCAGTTCAGTCACTCAGTCTGTCTGAATCTTTGCGACCCCATGGACCACAGCACGCCAGGCTTCCCTGTCCATCACCATCTCCCAGAGTTTGCTCAAACTCGTGTCCATCGAGTCGGTGATGCCATCCAACCATCTCATCTTCTGTCATCCTCTTTTCCTCCTGCCTTCAATCTTTCCCAGCATCAGTCTTTTCCAATGAGTCAGTTCTTTGCATCAGGTGGCCTAGATGTGAACTAGAGGGTAAATATAGCTT
The DNA here is from genome assembly GCF_042477335.2 of Ovis canadensis. Classification (NCBI taxonomy): domain Eukaryota; kingdom Metazoa; phylum Chordata; class Mammalia; order Artiodactyla; family Bovidae; genus Ovis; species Ovis canadensis. The sequence goes on along the minus strand of NC_091246.1, from coordinate 461,275 downwards.
ATTTATGCCTCTCTTTGAAACAACACTTAAGCTAACAGTAGAATTTGGCTTAGCAGCCATAGAGACCAGAAGGCAGCACAGCAATGTCTTGTAAGTTGTGAAGGAAAGGAAATATTGAGCTGTGATTCTATGCACAGCTAAGCTATGATCCAAAGGTGACTGTGAGACAAACACATTTTAAGACAGGCAACTTAATGCTCCCTAATGACCACTCAAAGAACTTCAGAAGGAGTGGAACTAACCACCAAGAGCACACAATGGGGTAAGGATGGTCTCTTCAATAACTGGTGTTGGGAAAACTGGGCATCCACTTAAAAAGAATGAAATTGAACCCTACATCACACACAGAATCAACTCAAAATGCATGAAAGACTTAAGACCTGAAACTTTAAAACTTCTAGAAGAAAGCAAAGGGAAAATGTTGCTTGTTATTGGCCTTGAAAATGATTTTTTGGATATGTCACCCAAATCACAGGCAACAAAGTCAAACGAAACCAGTGGGACTATATTAAATGAGAAAGCTCTTCACAGCAAAGGGAACAAGGTGAAAAGGTAGTCTATGGAACAGGATGAAATATTCACAAACTGAGTATCTGATAAGCTGTTAATAGAAAAATATATAAGAAACTCATACAAATCAACAGCAAAAAAAAAAAAAAAAAGCTAATGAAAACACGGGCAAAGGACCTACAGAGACGTTTTTCCAAAGAAGACATACAAATGGCCATAAAGTACATGGAAATGTGCTCAACATAACTAACCATCAGTTCAGTTCAGTCGCTCAGTCGTGTCCGACTCTGTGACCACATGAATCACAGCACGCCAGGCCTCCCTGTCCATCACCATCTCCCGGAGTTCACTCAAACTCATGTCCATTCAGTCGGTGATGCCATCCAGCCATCTCATCCTCTGTCGTCCCCTTCTCCTCCTGCCCCCAATCCCTCTCAGCATCAGAGTCTTTTCCAATGAGTCAACTCTTCACATGAGGTGGCCAAAGTACTGGAGTTTCAGCCTTAGCATCAGTTCTTCCAATAAACACCCAGGGCTGATCTCCTTTAGGATGGACTGGTTGGATTTCCTTGCAGTCCAAGGGACTCTCAAGAGTCTTCTCCAACACCACAGTTCAAAAGCATCAATTCTTCGGTGCTCAGCTTTCTTCACAGTCCAACGCTCACATCCATACATGACCACTGGAAAAACCACAGCCTTGACTAGACGGACCTCTGTTGTCAAAGTAATGTCTCTGCTTTTTAATATGCTATCTAGGCATCAGGGAAATGCAAATCAAAGCCACAATGAGATTTCACCTCACACCTGTTAGGTTGGCTATTACCAAAAACAAGAGACAAGTGTTGGCGAGAACGTGGAGAAAAGGGAACCCTCATGCACTGTTGATGGGAAGCTGAATTGCTGCAGCCACGATGAAGAACAGTGTGGAGATTCCTCAAAGACTCAGAAGCTTACCCATCATATAATCCACAACCCCAGTCCTGGGTATATGTTCAAAGGAAATGAGATCCGGATCGTGAAGATATCCCTGCAGGGCCATGCTCATCACAGCGTCGTTTTCACAATAATCACAACGTGGAAACAACCCGAGTGTCCTCAACAGCTGAATCTATCGAGAAATGGGACTTGCAAGCCATTATTACACACTCAGTGGTGGAAAGAGAATATGAAAATGGTTTACTTTGTCAGAAATTAGTAATGAATATTAATCAACTCATTAAAATCTACCTTTGTGGATATAATAAATTATTCCATTTTATTCTCCACTGACTTTAGATTCTAATTTCTAAAATTATCTCTTGCCCACACAACTTCCTTCAAATCTCCAAGTAACGCTGCTATTTTTCTCCTTATAAATGTTCCCATCTCTCTTTTATTCCAAATTACTGATTATTTTGTACAACTCTGAGGGAATCATGTTTTGACTCTTAATAAAATGGCTTCATTATACCAACACTTTAACAGCTAAGTCCCCAACAAGATGGCTGCCCACAGGCCACCGAAACCACAGGGCTTCCCTCTACCGAATCTGACTAAGGCTGCCTGACAACTATGTTTGAATTATGAGTTGTTTAATAATGAGAAAAAAAAAACAAAACCCTTTGTTGAAAAAGGATTTTAAAACCATGAGTTTAACACACGCATTAGCGTGTTTATAATTTGTGGCCTCTTCTCAGATTCTCACCCACAGTTGCTTTTAAAGAGCATCAGTTTCCTTATTCTGCCCGCCGGGCCGCCACGCCCTCCGGGCCGCCACGCCCTCCGGGCCGCCACGCCCTCCGGGCCGCCACGCCCTCCGGGCCGCCACGCCCTCCGGGCCGCCACGCCCTCCGGGCCGCCACGCCCTCCGGGCCGCCACGCCCTCCGGGCCGCCACGCCCTCCGGGCCGCCACGCCCTCCGGGCCGCCACGCCCGCCGGGCCGCCACGCCCGCCGGGCCGCCACGCCCGCCGGGCCGCCACGCCCGCCGGGCCGCCACGCCCGCCGGGCCGCCACGCCCGCCGGGCCGCCACGCCCGCCGGGCCGCCACGCCCGCCGGGCCGCCACGCCCGCCGGGCCGCCACGCCCGCCGGGCCGCCACGCCCGCCGGGCCGCCACGCCCGCCGGGCCGCCACGCCCGCCGGGCCGCCACGCCCGCCGGGCCGCCACGCCCAGAGCGATCCAGCAGAAGCCTCCAAACATGAAGCGTCTAATGGAAAAGGGCGTCGTAGGAAAGGGGAAGAGAGAGGGGACTGCTTTCCTGTCGCTGCCTGATGCGTTTCTGCTTTTCTGTCCCAACAATGGATTAAACATTCAATCCAACCAATGACTTGCAACCTCGAAGAAGCCTTAGAGGAGTTATTACTGTTGTTATCTTAATTCTTCAGGTGAATGAAGAGTCTTGTCTGCATTAAGGGTCAGGTGACTTCCCCAGGTTTCCTCGGTGGGAGGCGCAGGGCCAGCCGTCAGTCGACCGTCCACACTGAAGTCCAGGCCTCAGTCTCTCCCGCGAGCTGCCAACCCTCTGCCAGCTGAAACTGAGATCAACGGAAACGGATCACCGCCGTCTACATGAGGTCTTTGCCCTGCGTCCTCCGACCTGGTGAGGCTTAGGGACTTTCTTGTTTGGTTGGTTTGAGCAGACGAGGACGTGCTCCTGTTCCGAGCGGTCACGAAGCTCATGAAGGAGTGAAATGACCGTGTGAGATGAGGGAGAGGTCGTCAAAGGTGGAGCCTTCAGAGCAGGAGCCAGTTTGGGGTCTGTGTTTCCGGGGGGATCACGGCAGGGAGACGTGGCAAATGAGAGCTCAGCCTCTGCTTTGGGGTCACTGCGGCATCTGTGTGGCGAGCAGGGAGGGCCGAGGTCTTGGAGCAGCTGGAAATGACCGTGTGGGCTGCTGTCCTACGGGCAGTCTGCACCTCCTTCTCTCCATTGTTGCTAGTTCCGCTTCACAAACCACTGCAGAGTTTGAAGGAGAAGTGGTGTTCATGCTTAGTTATAGCCAAGCGAATCTTGAGTAATGAAAAATGTGGAGATCACTTTTGGAGGACAGGTCAGCAGACCCTGATGCCAACCAGCTCTCCCAACATTTCCCGTGTGAGCCCACCAGGCTCTTGTTTTCCGGTCTGGACAGAAGGCAGGCATCACCCACAAACATGCTCAGTGATAGACAACCACCATTGGGAAAAACAGATTATAGCAGTTGAGAACCAAGCAATTGTTTCCCGAATCACTGCCTAAAAGGCAGGCCTGGGCCTCCCATAATGCACTGGGGTAACAGCAGTGTCCACACGGACTATTGACTCAGCACGGAGCCTGACTCCTAATCAATCACTGATTAAACCAGTAATGCCAGGCAAATGGACCATATCACATTATGGACTAGGACTGTCCAGTGGGTTTTGGCTTCCTAGTCACTGAACAGGGAGAAAGACCTGGGTCCAACTTTGCCTGTGTTCAGCAGAGTTTTACAGAGTAGTTTTTGGCTAATCTGCAGCAATAGCCAAAGTCATGTGTGAGCAGCTTTCTAGGAGATGAAACCAAAGACATCTCATAAGGTGGAAGTTTTAAGCCACCGCCATGTTAGGGAGAAAAGGGGCTGGGAAGGAGGTGAAAGGGCTTTGTTTTAAGCACATGGTCAAGTGAGGCCTGATGGGAGAGGCAGAGGAAAGACTGCCCATTTCGATTCCAGGCCTTCTGCCTACTGCTTCATCTTCTTTCTTCTCTGCAGTTATGACTGGGCTTTACTTTAGCCTCTGCTTCAGTGGGGTTTGGAGGAAGTCACAGCGCCAACAGGTCAGAGGCTCATTCCAACAGTGCTGTTCTTTCTCCAAATAGATGATCTTTAAATAAAATGTTTGGCGAAATCTATGCCAGTTTTGCATGTTTTCTTCTGCTGTGGCTGCTTTCCCCTTGGATCGCTAGTGAGACCCTGTGAACTTCTTCTAGTTTGATGCCTGCTCTGCGTTAGAACCTGTGGTGTGGCCGCCTTCATGACTGATGACCAAGCAGGACAGTGAGCACATGTGAGTGCCCCTGAGGACACACTGTGGCCTGATTGAAGACGTTCCTGGGCCCCACAGACTGTGATGTGGAAGGTCCTCTCGCTTCTGGAGGGGGAGCTTCCAGGAGGTTCCTCATGTCCCCTAAGGTCACCCTAGCTGCACAAGTAGCCTCAATTTCAAGTGTACAACAGGCTCAACATGCCCCACTTTAACGCGTAAATCCACTGTGAACATTAGGAAGAGGACCCGTTGGTCCCTTTACTTGCTTACCTTATCCACTTACTCAGCACTTTGCGGTTGGCATTGTGTTAGGTATAGAGTATGTGGCAGGAAAAATCAGCAGTATCCCAAGCTTCTGCCTCCTGGAGCAGTCACGTGGGGAAGACATGTCAGGCAACGGAACAAGTGATCCTGATGTGTGTGTGATTCACAGGTCCCTGGTGTGTGTGCCTCTGTATGTGTGTGTGTGTGTGTGTGTGTGTGTGTGAATGTGTGTGTGCACATGTGTGAAAGACAGAGAGGTTTGTGAACAACTGATTTGGAGGAAAAGTGAATTTGTGAGACATTATGACTTCGAGCTTAAAGATACAATCTTCAGAAATCACACTGTTTGTAGATTTCTGTTAATGGAAGCTCTTTCCAGAAATTTGACTTACAAACACCTTCCAGATGGTGGAGGGGAAGTTTGACCTCAGTTTCCCAAATATAACACTCCTGAAGTGCAAATACAATGGTGAACTGTTGTTGATTCTTTAAATTTGAGTCCTTATAAACAAGAGTTCAGTTCAGTTCAGTTCAGTCACTCAGTCATGTCCAACTCTTTGCAACCCCATGAATAGCAGCACGCCAGGCCTCCCTGTCCAGCACCAACTCTCGGAGTTCACTCACGTCCATTGAGTCGGTGATGCCATCCAGCCATCTCATCCTCGGTCGTCCCCTTCTCCTCCTGCCCCCAATCCATCCCAGCATCAGAGTCTTCTCCAATGAGTCAACTCTTTGCATGAGGTGGCCAAAGTACTGGAGTTTCAGCTTTAGCATCATTCCTTCCAGAGAATACCCAGGGCTGATCTCCTTCAGAATGGACTGGTTGGATCTCCTTGCAGTCCAAGGGACTCTCAAGAGTCTTCTCCAACACCGCAGTTCAAAAGCATCAACTCTTTGGCACTCAGCCTTCTTCACAGTCCAACTCTCACATCCATACATGACCACAGGAAAAACCATAGCCTTGACTAGAAGGACCTTTGTTGGCAAAGAGTAGACACTACCAAACTCACATGTGAATAAGATTCAAAGAAAACAGCCTCACAAAGCAGGGCAAGAGCTCGGATCCATGGAGGGGCCCCATGAGTGTGGAGTCAGTGACCCTTGGTGGTGCAGCTCCTTTCAACTCCAGGTGGAGCTGCTGGAAGCCCAAGCTCCTCCCCAGCATGTCCTCTCTCTCCCGCGGACCAGAGGACCCTGCTGCTGTGGGTGGTGGAGACCCGCAGCCCATCCGAGGACCTGCAGAGCAGAGCCCACGTGACCCCACCGCAGGCACCAAGCGTGGTCTGCGGAACGTCCAGCAATGGGGTGGAAGGGCCGTGGGCGGAGGCCCTGCGCAGCCAGCAGGAGCTTGGTCTTGGTCATCAAGCAAGTGCATGGACGCCCAGGGTGAAGCTTGGAAGTGCATGAGCTTGGCAGATAAAACGACTGTTTTTAGTTTAAAAGCTTGTTCTCTAAAAAACAGTCCATAGAATAAAGTTAACGTGGGGGAAGCTTTTCAGATTAAAATGAGAAACACTGTGATTTTATGGGATTGTACTTCTCTTTCCTGATGACAGATTTTGTGCACTGGTCCCTTCAGAAAATCGCTCGGGCCTCTTGAATCCTCTGAGGCTCCCCCAGGACCCTGCCGCAAGCAGGGCCATAAATCGACGGCACTAGAAGCTAAGGCCTCTGGGACGAGGGCACAGGAGTCCCTTCTGCTTGGCAGATTTACAGTCCCAGCTTCCCTTCTGAAGGGTGTTTCATTTCCAACAGCCACCTGTATAAATAATTCATTCTCTTCAAATACGCTGAAAGCAGGACAGTTGAGCCACGACAGCTTCTGCAGGAAGGAGAAGTACACGCATGTTAGGAAGAGGCCATTCTTCCTGCAAGCTGTCATCTCTGAGGATTTGTGTGATGCTGAATAGGGGTCTGAGTCAACTAGAAAGCCTACCTTGAAGATCTCAGAAAATTCCAAAGTACCATTTCTTTCGTGTAAATTTCAACAGTGATGAAATTTATAAATGGGATGCTTAGAACTTTATCAGAGTTTTTCCCTGGAAAATAACACCTGTAACATGCTATGTGAGGAGGTCCCTCCGATGCCATGTTCTGGTTCCGTGTATATTAACTGTCTGTGTGATCTGTCAGTCACGCGTGTTGGGATTCCTCAGGAAGAGCGTGCAGTGGCTTCGGCACACATGTGCCGGGTTGGAGCTTCCCGCGTGCTGCTGGGAGTCAGGGCGCCCTTCTCTTGCCGTGGCCTCGTCACGCTTGTAGAGACGATAGTCCAGGCTCCACAAGCCAGCTGGGTTGCTAGTAATGGACTCAGAGCTCGGTGGCTTCCTGACTCACCAGGAGCCAGCAAGCTCCTCAAAGGCAAGGACGTCCTTCAGTCCTGGGCATCTCCAGTCCTCAGAGCAGCAGCTGGGCTTGCAGAGGTGAGGCGCCACAGACGTGTGTGGGCAAAGCAAGTGAGTGAGCACAGAGACGTCAGAGAGAAGCGGACCACGAGGCGGGCGGGTGGAGGCGCGGACAGACGGCTCACGGGGGCACACGCGCGCTCAGTCACCCAGTCGTGTCCGGCTGTCTGCGACCCCAGGGGCGCCTCTGTTCATGGCATTTTCCCAGCAAGAATACTGGAAGGGGTTGCCGTTTCCTCCTTCAAGGGAGCTTCCCAACACAATGGCTGACCCTGTGTCTCCTGCGTCTCCTGCACTGGCAGGTAGATTCTTTACCACTGAGCCAGCTGGGAGGCCCAGAAGACAGTAGACGGACAGACAGATAGACAGATTCATAGACAGGTGATGGATAGGTGGACAGATCCTTAGGGCCTCCCAGGTAGCACTAGTGGTAAAGAACCTGCCTGCCACTGCAGGAGACACAGAAAGATGCAGGTTCGATCCCTCGGTCAGGAAGATCCCCTGGAAGAGGGCACAGCAACCCACTCCAGTGTTCTGGCCTAGAGAATCCCATGCATTGAGGAGCCTGGCGGGCTACAGTGCATAGGGTCACAGTCAGACATGACTGAAGCGACTTCACACACACACAGAAGCACAGATGGGTGGACAGACAGACAGGCAGACAGGCCCTGGCTAAATCGCAGGCCTACATCCTGGCTGAAAGCACGCGGAGTCTGCACGGAGGACGTGAGGAGGCTCCTCCAGGTCCTCAGCGAGTGCACGATCGCCCTCTGGATGCGGCTGTCCGAGTGAACGATGCTTGGTCCAGAAGCGCAGGCTGGATTGCGGTTCTGGGAACGGCGCTTCTGCAGGGAGCCAAGTTAATGCCGTCCAGAGCATGTTTCCTTCTGATGATTTAAGTGGATATCGGCTTGAACTCAAAGAAGCCAGAGAGATGAAGGATTAGCCTGTCCCCAGGGCCCTGGCTGAAAAGCCCTGTCTCGGATGGTCTTTTGACAAGAGATGAATGGTATTATCTCAAGACACATAGCCTGGCAAGAGCCTCAGGAAGCACCCAGTCCTTGCTGAGAAACGGCACCATATGCTTTAGTGATCATGAGGCCAGCCTGACACAGAGCATTCACGGTGCAGAGAGAGCCAAGTGTAAGTCATGGCCTTATTTGTAGATTTGATTTTTTAGATGGAATAAGGGCTTCAAATTTCCTTTCCACATTTTAAATAATTTCTTATTTTATTAACAAATCAAAAAGGATGATGAGCAGTATCCGTCCTCGTGTGTGATGCCGTGTAAAGTTGTGTAATGCTGTGTGAAACTGTGCCCCCGAGACACGAGGGCAGGCGCCTGTTGCTTTAGCTGTATCAGCCTTGGCAGGAGGTCAGCATTTTTTGCTTGTTTAGAGTCAACTAGAAAACTTTCCTTGAAGATCTCAGAAAATTCCAAAATAACATTTCTTTCATGTAAATTTCAACAGCAATGAAATTCATAAATGGGAAGCTTAGAATTTTATCAGAGTTTTGTTCTGGAAAAGTAGCACATGTGACTTACTACGTGAGGCGGTCACTCCATCTTTCTGGCTTCATGTATATTAATTATCTGTGGATGGGCTCAGAGGTCAGAATCCAGTGGTAGGAAGGTAGGGGACGTTGGGTGAATTTACACGGAGAAGTGATCTGACCACATACGTGTGTAAAAAGATAGTGGTGACTCTGAGATTAGGAAGCAGACAGACTGTGGCAGAGGAGTATTCGGCCGGGTATTAGAGTGACTCAGACAGAGCAGCAGTGCTGACGGCTTGACGGCATCTTACTGCTTTGTCACTGACTGGGTCTTCTGGATAAGAGTCGCCACGCTCACATTTCTTTTAAATCATCTCCCTCTCTTAAACTGTGTTTGTGTCCTAGAGGCTCAATGGTAAAGAGTCTGCCGGCAATGCAGGAGACGCCAGAGATATGCATTCGATTCCTGGGTTGGGAAGATCCCCTGGAGGAGGGCATGGCAACCCACTCCAGTATTCTTGCCTGGAGAATCCCACGGACAGAGGAGCCTGGCGGGCTACAGTCAGTCTATGGGGTCACGAAAGAGTTGGACATGATTTAGCTACTGAAAGTGAAGCCGCTCAGTCCTGTCCGACTCTTTGCGACCCCATGCACTGTAGCCTATCAGGCTCCTCAGTCCATGGAATTTTCCAGGCAAGAGTACTGGAGTGGGTTGCCATTTCCTTCTCCATGGGATCTTCCTGACCCAGGGTTTGAACTGGGGTCTCCCCCATTCCAGGCAGATGCTTTACCGTCTGAGCCACCAGGGAAGCTCAGTGACAAACAACATATTCATGTCACATGTATTTTTTAATTATTTTCATTGGAGTCTAATTACTATACAATATTGAAGTGGTTTTTGCCATACGTTGACATGACTCAGCCATGGGTTTACACATGTTCCCCATCCTGAACTCCCCTCCCACTCCCCTCCCCATCCCATCCCTCTGGGTTGTTCCGATGTTACATGTATTTTAAATACAAACCGTCTCCTATAGCTTTTTGGAAGTAGATGTGATGCAGTTAGTGAATTTTATATAAATAGTATTTCTTGCCTCTAATCAGAGTAGTTTTCCAGAACAAGTCATTGGAAGGCACGTTCATCTAACGGGATAGAAATCAGAAGAGGCCAGTCCTGTCACTGACTCAAGTCTGTGTCCCCGACACACACACAGAATCAGAGCATGACATTGATGCTGTTTAAGCAAGGCACGCCAATGGTGTGGAGGCGTCTACTCCTCATCTTTGTGAGGCTCTCGAGTCCTCTGTGATGCTCCTGTGTGTGTGTCCCTGAGACCGACAAGGACAGGAAAGCTGCTCGCCCTGCAGAGCTGGGTCCCCTCCACCCTCCTGCTGGTGGACGCTGGCCCTGACGTTGCCTCCGTGATCTCTCCTGGGCCGCGGGGACCAGGGCTGGGGAGGTGGAAGCCCGTGAGGACAGCGGTCCCCTCCCTCCAGGGCTGGTCCCAGCGCCTCCGTCTCTCCCAAGAGCCATCTTTGCTTTTAAAAATAGAAACAAGGTGGGAGCTAGCTTACAGAAAATGACTTTTTGGACATTTTCCCAGCATAGAGCATTTCCCCTCTCCTTCTCCAAAGTGTTTCTAGCCACAGAGATGCTTCCAGGAAGGGCTGACCCGCCGCAGGACGAGCGGGTGTCGGGTTCAGTGGCGCGATGTGGGGCCAGGCCTGACGGCTCCGCTGCTGGACTCCCCAGCACCCCGACACCCTGCACCCCCACCCACCCTCAAACTCTTTCCCACCCCGCCCACCCCCCAAACACCCCCTCCTCTGTCCACAAGGAGGCCTGCCCCGGCGGCAGCTGTGTGAGGGGCGGCAGCTGTGTGACAGTTGCCCCGGAGGCGCCTGGTGGAACATCAGCAGCCGTGCCCTCCTCCTTTCAGTTTTATGAGAGCGGCTGACATGCATCACCTCGGCAGTTTAAGGGCACAGCGTGACGGTTTCATTCATATTTGTGAAACAATCAGCACAATGAGGTGAATTATCATCCATCATCTCATATCCGTGGACCAAAAAGAAAATTTAAGTTCCAGCCCTGAGAACTCTTAGGAACCCTTCATCCTTTTTCTCTCAACACATCCACGGAGGTTGATTTTTTCAGCCAGTTTCTGAGATGGAGAAGCAGAAGGCTGCTAAGGGACCCGGGCTGAGCCGGACGCCTGCAAACACCAGCGCGGGACGGACACCCGCAGGACAGACACAGACGCCTCCCGCCTCAGGGGTCTCCACCCTGTTTCCAGGGGCCCTCAGAGGGGCCTTCATCCCAGCCAGGGCACCTCCAGAACATCACAGGCGTGTCACTCGGAGCAGAGTGTGACACGCAAGGCGTCTGCCTGGGGTCCTCCCGCCTTGGGGAGCCCGCCACCTCGGGCCCCAGGGGAGGGCGGCCGTCCTGCTCGCCAGAGGAGGCACCTCCGAGACAGTGCAGTCTCCCCCGTGGGGACTAGGGACGCTGTTGCAGACGCGTGACACAGAAAGCAACGAAACCTACGCCAGAAATCCGTGAGCGTGGGGCCGCGTCTAAACAGTGTGGTCAGGGAGGTGATGCTCCACAGAGATTTATTTTCTAGTTTTGAAATCCATGTCTTACTCTGTGAGTCACAATTTTAAAATGTAAAAAAAAAAAAAATTAAGGGTGCAAACTATATAAATCCTTGAAAAACTGCTTTAGTTAACGGTAGTACTTGAAAAAGCTATTAAAAACATCTTTCCGTTACTTTTTATGTACATCCATCTAAGTGTGTGTGTGTTCAGTCCTCCATGATACATCCGCTTCTCAATGCCTCTTTTTTGGTGACTACCCCACCCAGCTGTTCATGGGATTGCTTCTGTGTGTCAATCTCTTTGGACTTGTGAGGACAGCATATTTTAAAATGACCTGGGACACATGGACGACCCTGAGAGTTGGGATGGGGAGGGAGGTGGGAGGGGTTCGGGATGGGGGCACATGTACACCCGTAGCAGATCCATGTCAATGGATGGAGAAACCCCCTGCAACACTGTAGAGTCATCAGCCTCCAATTAAAATAAACAAATTTAAAAAGAACGCTTTGGGATTGTGAACCCAATCACAGTGAAGGAGAAAAAACGATCAAATGTGAGAGAAAGCTTGAAAAGAGGGAGCAGGGCTCATGGACGCCTTTATTATTCTCCCACCTCCTCATTTTCGTTCTTTCACTTTTTTGGCGACCATAAATTTGTTTTCTCTCAGTAAATTCTTTTCTCTTTTCTTGATTTCTACCAAGAATTTTCTCTTTTGTGGCTAAAAAATATAGGACTACTCACGGTTTCTTTTCAAAATAAACACAATTTTGACTTTTAAAGGTAAACAGGCTGGAAAGAAAGCCTTTCCACCATCAGGCAGCTGAGCGGAACCGAGGAGCTTGTGGTCGCCTGGGACCCCTGACTCTTTCAGGCTGGAGGTGCATGTGCATTGGAATCTGCTCTAGGAACTATCACTCAAGTTGCTCACAGTGTCCTTTAACCATCACCAAGTTATTTCTGTGTATCTTTAATGCCATTGGCGACCATTCTAACAGCGGCTCAGAGCTCCGTGGGCCCAGGGGGCTGAAGCACCAGGTTCACGCACTCAACTCATTTTCCACCAGCCAAACCCCAAGGAAGTAAGGCCACACTGGACCGGTTCCCGGAGCTGGGACAGTTGCTCTGTTCATGCTGTGAGGACAAGTTCCTGCCAATTCACCCTCCTCAGGCTCAGAGGGAAACCTGGGACTGGGAGGGCTCCTCCACGAAAGCCACTTGCGGTGCCCCAGCTCACTCACTCACTCATTCATTCACTCACTCAATCGTTAATTCACTCAATCATTTACTCACTAAATCATTCATTCACTCACTCCTTCATTAATTCACTCATTCATTCACTCACTCCCTCATTCATTCACTCACTCAATCATTAATTCATTCTCTCATTCATTCACCTACTCAATCATTAATTCACTCCCTCCCTCATTAATTCACTTACTCCCTCATGAATTCACTTACTCAATCATTCATTCACTCACTCATTCATTCACTCACTGAATCATTAATTCACTCACTCACTCATTTGCTCACTGAATCATTAATTCACTCAATCATTCACTCACTCTTTAATTCACTCATTCATTCACTCACTGAATCATTAATTCACTCACTGCATCATTAATTCACTCATTCACCAATCATTCATTCACTCACTCCCTCCCTCATTAATTCACTTACTCCCTCATGAATTCACTCACTCACTCACTCATTCATTCACTCACTCATTCATTCACTCACTCATTCATTCACTCACTCATTCATTCACTCATTCATTCACTCACTGAATCATTCATTCACTCACTCACTCATTTGCTCACTGAATCATTAATTCACTCAATCATTCACTCACTCATTCATTCACTCACTCATTCATTCACTCACTGCATCATTAATTCACTCATTCACCAATCATTCATTCACTCACTCACTCCCTCATTAATTCACTCACTCATTTATTCACTCATTCATTCAGTCACTCATTCTTTCACTCATTCATTCACTCAATCATTCATTCACTCCCCCATTCATTCATTCACCAACTCATTCTAATCACGTGTCAAACCCTACTTTGTTTAAGCTGTTGTAAATTCTGACTAGGAAACATTTCTCTTATCCTCCTAAGAGCTTAAATTCGTTCAGTAACTCTTAAGAGAACTTTTTCTGGGATGGGAATAAACGTGTCACGGGACCAAGGAGAACACATCTTGCGATTATTCAGCTTCTCGCTCGCCGTTGCTCTCTGGTCTGCCCACGTAGACACCTGTGGCTCTAGTTCGTTCATTGACAACTGAACGCCACAAACTCAGCGCCGTTTGGATTGTTTCTGTTATCTCACCGCAATCAGCGCTGTAATTACTGACTGGGAAGTGCATGAAAAGTGCAGTGTTAATAAGGACGATCGCATGCTCTTAATCAGGAGCAACCCACGAGACAAGCAAGTAGCAGGAGGATGAGCAGCGGCAAGCGCACGGCGGAGGAGCCGGAATGAAGCCCTGCGGCCCCGGGCAGCGCAGGAGGCGCGAGCGTCCGGCCCAGCGGGCCCACCCGCCGCCCTGCACGCGCTGGACAGTGATGCTGTTCATCAGGGAGGGGGCCCGCGGCACAGACCCTTAGGCTGTGGGGTGAGGTCAGCTCAGAAGGAGGGCAGGAGCCCCTCAACCCTGAACGCAGAGTGTGGATCAGGGCCCAGATGTCACAGGCTTTCTTGGGAGAGAGGGTCCCAGAGAACATGCTCCTCAAGATAAAGTGCCTACTGAGGTGTTTCCATTGTTATGCTACCCAGGGAGAATTCAGGTTACTCACCCAAATCACGTGGATACATGTGTGGGTGGCGGTAGCCGTGTGCAGGGATGGGCTGGATGTTGGCAGTGAGCCACAGGATGAAGGCCTCAGCAGAGTCTCATGCAGGTAAACCACGGGGTCTGCTGGGGGGTCTGTGCCCACGGAGCCCAGGGCAGACATCAGAGAGGATGCAACGTTGCTTCAGCCCCGTTTTCAGAACCGTGTTTGGCATCAGGAGAGACAGGCTGGGTGGCGGCAGAAGAGCCAGAACGGGATCACCTCCTCTCTGAGGCCACAAAGCCGCGTGTGTTTTGTGCCCGGAGAGTTAGGATTCATGGGATTCTCATGAGAGTGGCTGATACTCGCTGAGAACTTGGCAGCTGATGCAAAGTCTTTCTGCAGTCAGTTCCCTCCTTTGTGTAGATCTGTGGGGTGAGACCTGTAGGAATTGCTGATTTGGGCTCCAGTTTGATAACTAAACAGGTGACTTGAAGGAATACCCCTAATTCACTGAGGCCCCTGGCTTTCATCCAACTTCTGAGCATCATCTGCTGTGTAATAAATATTTCATTTCCCGTTTCTTCTTCCCATTGAATGAAAACTCAGAAATTACATTAATTCATTGTGACGATTTTTTTAATGAAAGGAAAAAAGCCTTTAGTAGAAAATAAAATTATTCATATAAGCAAGGCTGGTATGACCTGGGAAAATAAGCTAAAGAATTAGCCAGACAGATGCCTTCCAAAAACTTATGCACTTTCCCTGAGAGTGAGCCATCAGCTGGAAACAGCATAGACACAGGTGGGCGGGGTGGCCTCCTGCCAGTCCTGGGGCTCGTGGAGGGGGCTGACCCACAGAGATGCCCTGATTGGCAGGGCAAACACACCACACAGGGGCCAGACAACCCAAACTGCAGAACCAGGCAGGTCTTAGGAGACTTTTTTTTTAAAGGTTTTTAAAATTTTAAAATATGCTTTCGGCCATGCTGGGTCTTTGTTGCTGTGCGCGGGCTTTCTCTGGTCGTGCTAAGTGGGCCTCTCGTTGCGGTGGCTTCTGCTGCTGCAGAGTGCAGGCCCCAGGCCCCAGGCTCAGCGGCTGGAGTGCAGGCTCAGCAGTCGCAGCTCCCAGGCTCTAAAGCACAGGCCCAGCAGCTGTGGCTCATGGTCTTTGCTGCCCACGCACATGGAATCTTCCTAGTCCAGGAGTCAAACCCGTGTCCCCTGCATTGGCAGGTGGATTCATAACCACTGGGCCACTAGGAAAGTCCCAGGAGGAGGTTTTAAACTTGACTCTGAGGAATCCCTCTGCGTAACTCCAGTGCAAATGTGTGTGTCGGCTGTTATATTTGGAAAGACCCCTCCAGGTGGGAGAATGGCATGTTAGGGCACCCCAGTGTGATTCCTTTAAGAAAATCAGAACAAACACTGCAGCGTGAGGATGGCAGAGCGGATGTGCAGCCAAAACGTGCTGCTGTGACTGGCTGAAAATAGGGTGTCCAATAACTAATGCAACCTGTTCAAAACAGAAATGTGACCGAGTCCATATTAGGAGGCAGAATTTGGGCAAGAACAGGAACAAGGCAAAAGTGTAGAAAATTAGCGTGGACAGGTTTTGCTAAGAAATAAGCCACACTGTGCATTCCGGGAAGTGTCCCTGCCCCTAAATCTACGCCAAGCCCTGCTCGCCAGCCTCTCAGGATATCCCCCACCCCTAGTGTGTTTCACACAGTCACACAGAGACATGTCTTCCTTCCTTTTTTTTTTTTTTTTACACATTTTGGCCCACTTAGTGACACTCCCTTTCTGTCTCACAACTCAGAGTATTCTCCTACGTGGACACACAATTTGCTGGCCTCGCCGCCACCATACGGACATGCAGGTTGCTGTCGATACTATGTGGATTCAGCGAGACAGTCAGTAAGTCCACGTGTCTGCATTCTCTGTCGCTGGAGAGTCATCTCAGGAGAAGTTCCCGAAAGAGGGATTGTCAACTCAGAGCACAAAAGCACACGCAGTGCTGACAAATGCTGAACGCTGCTTCAAAAGGGGGCAGCAGCTTTCTTTCTGCGGGTCTGTTCCCCAAGGCCGCACACATCGGGGCAGCCAAGACTAGGAGACCAGCGGCAGCTCCCTCTCACACGACCCGTGTTTCTCAGTGATGAGTAAGCCCCGTTTCCTGTATCTTCGGTGCCACGTCCTCCTGTTAACAGCAGTTTTGTTATGATACAACCCACACACCACGAAGCCCACCCTTCAGGCTGCCCGGTCTGGCTGCGGGGTCCTGTTTGCTTGGAGTGTGCTCACGGCTGCACCCCCCTCACTGGTGAGGGCGTCTCCATCACCCCACCGGCAGGCACTCCTTGCCTCCTCTCCCTCTCCACCTCCTCTTACACCGAGGCACCTCTCTGTCTACGGAGGGGCCTGATCTGACGGTTAACATCGGTGGGCTCATACGTCTCTGTGACAGGCCTCTTTGCACAGTTCATCCATGCTGTAGCTGGCAGGAACACTCCGTGCTTTTTATTGTGGGGTGATGCCCCCTTGGACAGAATAGGGCAGGAACACTCCGCACTTCTTATTGTGGGGTAATGCCCCCTTGGACAGAATAGGGCAGGAACACTCCGCACTTCTTATTGTGGGGTAATGCCCCCTTGGACAGAATAGCGCGTGTTATTGGCTGTTAGTCGTCTGTTGAGCATTTAGGCTGTTTTTCCGTTTTGGGTGCTCTGAATAATGCATGTGCGCTTTTGTGGACATATGACTTTAATTCTTTTGAACATACACCTAGGAATGGAATTATTGAATCACAGGGCAACAAGTTTACCATTTTTAGAAAAAGCCAAAGCTGCGCTCTTTCTCCGAAACAGCTGCATTTCACGTTCTCACAAGCAGGGTGAGGGATCCAGTTTCTCTGCATCTTTGCCAGCGGGCATTTTTGTCTTGTTGTTTCAGCCTCCTCGCGTTTTGATGCGCATTCCCTTGATGCCTAATGACGTTGAGTAGCTCTTCATATGTTCACCGAATAGTTATATATCATCTTTGGAGCAATGTCCACTCACATCCTTTGCCCATTTTAAATAAAATGTATTACTTGTTTTTTATTTTTATTTGCAGCTGTTATTGATGAACCCTGGATAAAATCCCCTTATTAAACATGTACTCTGCAAATATGCTGTCTCATTCTCTAAATCTTTACTTTCTTTAGGTGAAGAACAGATTTTAAGGTTTTAAAAAATTAATTAATTTTAATTGGAGGCTAATTACTTTACAGTGTTGTAGTGGTTTTTGCCATATGCTGACATGAATCAGCCACGGGTGTCCATACGTCCCCCATCCTGAACCCCCTCCCGCCTCCCTCCCCATCCCATCCCTCAGGGTCTTCCCAGTGCACCAGCCCTGAGCGCCCTGTCTCATGCATCGACCCTGGACTGGCGACCTGTTTCACATATGATAATACACAGGTTTCAATGCCATTCTCTCAAATCATCCCACCCTCGCCTTCTCCCACAGAGCCCAAAAGACTGTTCCTTACTTCTGTGTCTCTTTTGCTGTCTCACATATAGGATCAATGTTACCATCTTTCTAAATTCCATATATGTGCGTTAGTATACTGTATTGGTATTTTTCTTTCTGGCTTACTTCACTCTGTATAATCGGCTACAGTTTCATCCACCTCATTAGAACTGATTCAGATGTATTCCTTTCAATGGCTGAGTAATACTCCATTGTGTATATGTACCACAGCTTTCTTATCCATTCGTCTGCTGATGGGCCTCTAGGTTGCTTCCATGTCCTGGCTATTGTAAACAGTGCTGTGATGCACATTGGGGTACACGTGTTCTTTCAGTTCTGGTTTCCTTGGTGTGTGTGCCCAGCAGGGGGATTGCTGGGTCATAAGGCAGTTCTCCACACTGGTCTCCATAGTGGCTGTAACTAGCTTGCATTCCCACCAACAGTGTAAGAGTGTTCCCTTTTCTCCACACCCTCTCCAGCATTTATTACTTGTAGACTTTTGGATAGCAGCCATTCTGACCTGTGTGAGATGGTACCTCATTGTGGTTTTGATTTGCATTTCTCTGATAATGAGTGTTGTTGAGCATCTTTTCATGTGTCTGTTAGCCATCTGTATGTCTTCTTTGGAGAAATCTTTGTTTAGTTCTTTGGCGCATTTTTTGATTGGGTCATTTATTTTTCTGGAATGGAGCTGCAGGAGTTGTTGTGTATGTTTGAGATTAATTCTTTGTCAGTTGCTTCATTTGCTATGATTTTCTCCCATTCTGAAAGCTGTCTTTTCACCTTGCTTATAGTTTTCTTAGTTGTGCAAAAGCTTTCAAGTTTAATTAGATCCCGTTTGTTTATTTTTGCTTTTATTTCCATTACTCTGGGAGGTGGGTCATAGAGGATCCTGCTGTGATTTATGTCAGAGAGTGTTTTGCCTATGTTCTCCTCCAGGAGTTTTAGATTTTGAGTTTTTCATGAAATTCTGTTTAAAGGCCACAAAAGCCACTCAGCCGTTTCAATCTTTCCTTTGTGTTATACCGGTATATTGTATATTGTTATTGTTTAGTTCCTAAGTTGTGCCCAAGTCTTTGTGACCCCATGGATGGCAGCCCGCCAGGTAGGTCCCTCTGTCTGTGGGATTCTCCAGGCAAGAATACTGGCGTGGGTTGTCATTTCCTTCTCCAGGGGACCTTCCCGACCCAGGGATGGAAGCCGAGTCCTCTGCATTGGCAGGAGGATTCTTTGCCACTGAACCCCCAGGGAAGCCCCTTAGTGTATACCGTACCATCATGTACATGTCTGTGCATGGATGCTAGCCTTTCAGTCGGCTCACAGTGAAGACCTCTTCCTCCTGCTCCCGCGTGCCCAGGTTGCGTGCCCTTCCTGCCCTCCTCCTTCCTTCCTTCTATCTTTCATGTCATGAGGGGGACTCTGGGGACACAGCCTCCAGTCTTCCCACACTTCTAGGGCTCGTCCTCTCAAATATCAGCATGTTCAGGGTCAGGAGCCTTCTTGCTGGTGATCGTTGTTTCTCTGGGTTTAAGGGAAACGGATGTGAGGCAGGTTTGAAGCACCTGTTTGCTGTGCCCTTGACGCCAGGAGCGTTTCCCTCACCCCCGAGGCTCCCGTCTGCACTGGCTGCAGAGGCATCGCGTCTGGAGCGACCCAGTAGATGCTGCTCCTGGTGTGAATGTCCGCTGGCATGAGGGCGGCATTTGCTCGCCCTCACTGAGCAGCCCCTGGCGGTCTGTGGGTGCACGGGCTGCCAGCCTTGCCCCTGGATGCTCCAGAACGGGGTTCAGCACCTCTGGAGACAAACAGCCAATGGCCACAGACCAACAGTTGCTCCTGTGGGCAGCTTCGATCACCACACATCCTGAATTCAAGCAAGGAGACTCACCTTGAGCCCCACAGACATGGCCCAAGGCTCCTTCGAGGGAGACTCCAACCCCTGTCCATAAATGCAGTTACTGAAATTGATGACACAGGCGGCTAAATCTGCAGCAGAGTCTCAGGAAGGCTCAGCAAGTGCAGCATTAGGGGAACTCTCCTGTAGCAGCCGCGAAGCTGGAGAGGCTTTGTTTTCAGTCCACTGAAAAGACCGTGTCTCCTGTGCTGTACTCAGCCCCTACAGTATGCTATGCTGATTGAGTCTGGGGTGTTGAACCAAACTTGCATTCCTGGAATAAATCCCGCTTAGATATTGTGTTTAATTATTTTCATGTAACTTATTAAATTGCAATACAAATTGAATATTTTTAGCTGTAAAAAATTGTCAAAGAGATAAAGAGACACTTCATCAAAGAAGAAATACAAATAACCAGTAAGCATGAAAACCTGCATCATCATAAGTAATCTCAGGTATCAGATACGATGGCGGACCTTTATACACATTTATAAAGTTCTTAAAAAATACATAGAATCATTGTTGATCAATGGCTGCTGGTAGAGGCAGTCCTAGGGACACTGCTGGAAGTTTTCATATATATTACAAAGGTAAAAATATTCTCATTTTTCATTAATAAATTATGCAATGCATGTATCATCAGTTCAGTTCAGTCGCTCAGTCATGTTCGACTCTTTGCGACCCCATGAACTGCAACACGCCAGGCCTCCCTGTCCATCACCAACTCCTGGAGTCCACCCAAACCCATGTCCATCGAGTCGGTGATGCCATCCAACCATCTCATCCTCTGTCGTCCCCTTCTCCTCTTGCCCTCAATCTTTCCCAGCATCAGGGTCTTTTCAAATGAGCCAGCTCTTCTCATCAGGTGTCCAAAGTATTGGAGTTTCAGCTTCAGCATCATTCCTTCCAATGAACACCCTGGACTGATCTCCTTTAGGATGGACTGGTTGGATCTCCTTGCAGTCCAAGGGACTCTCAAGAGTCTTCTCCAACACCACAGTTCAAAAGCATCAATTCTTCTGCGCTCAGCTTTCTTTATAGTCCAACTCTCACATCCATACATGACCACTGGAGAAACCATAGCTTTGAGTAGGCAGAACTTCGTTGGCAAAGTAATGTCTCTGCTTTTTAATATGCTGTCTAGGTTGGTCATAGCTTTTCTTCCAAGGAGCAAGCGTCTTTTAATGTGCAATACTGAATAATAATAATGGCTGAGTAATTAATGACAAACAAAGATTTATCTATAACAATGCTCTGAAATATTGTGTTTACTTGAAAAACATAGTTGGAAATAATAAGAGTTAGTTAAATGCAGTATTTTTCATACACAGTAACACCAGGTAGTCACTACAAATGATATGGTTACGTGACATGTACTGTCACTCACATTATATTGCTAATAAATCACTTATAAAACAGTATGTATAGCGTTGTAGAGTGGATGTGACCCCAAAACCTTTTGTTGAAGCCTTGAGCCCCAGGTCCCTGAGCGTGCATGGGGGGGGCCCGTGAGCAGGCGATGAAGATTAAGTGAGGTCATAAGGGCAGAAGAGACCCAGCTGCCCTCACCCATGTGAGGACACGGCGAGAAGATGGAAACCGCTCCCCTGCTCTGACGGGGAACCAGCCTGGCTGGCACCTTGGTCTTGGGCATCCAGTCTCCAGAACTGGCAGAAGTGGGTGTTGCCCGGTCTGTGGAGTTTCGTTAAGGAAGCCCAAGCACATTGACCATATGGTGCCTCCACGCTCCCTCTTTCTAAGTGAAACCTGTGTGTAGGAGAGGGAGCAAGTGCTACCTGAAATTTCCTCACAGTTGTGGGATTCTTGCTAAGTTTCGTTTCAATGTCTCTCTTTATTTTAAATTGGATGCACAAATTTTTCAATGAAAGCACAATAGTTTTTAAGCTAGAAGCAGGGAATAAAAAAAGTCGAAACGTGGCCAGTCCTGAGTTCTGAATGAAAGAATCGAAGAATGCCCCTCCACGGTGCTCCTAGGGGGCTGCGTGAACCTGCTTCTGGGCCTCTGCAATCTAGACATTGAAAAAGTAAATCTAATACTAATTCATTGGTGCCAGAATGAATATTAGAAAATTTAAATTTTATAGTATTTTATTTTTTAAAGACATATACACATATATAGACATAATTAATAGAGGATTCTGAGAAAGTGTTTTGTGAAGAGCAACAAGGAAATTAAACACTATTAGGATCAGATTCTTAAAACATCTGATAAATCACTTTCATGTAAATTTCATCTGGTGAATTTCATTCTCCTTACTGGTGATACTGTAACTGAAAGGAAACATGAAAACACAGGGTTACAACCAAGAAAAATCTTCTGCTGCAATATTCTAACTACAGATATGTATTTACACACATGCTTTTGAAGGGCTTCCCAGGAGATGCTAGTGGTAAAGAGCCCTCCTGCCAAAGCAGGAGACGTACAGACAGAAGTTCAGTCCCTGGGTCCGGGAGATCCTCTGGAGGAGGGTGTGGCAACCACCCCAGTATTCTTGCCTGGAGAATCCCATGGACAGAGGAGACTGGTGGGGCTGCAGTCCATGGGGCTGCAAAAAGGCGGACACGACTGAAGCGACTTAGCATGCATGCGTGTGCGTTTAAAACTTACACATACGTTTCTATTCAATGTTAATGCACAACGTTGACCCTTCAGAAACAGCAGGACCGATGCTGCCAGGGACCCCAGTGGTGCGCCTGGGATGGAGGCCACACACACAGAGGGCCGTCGGGCCGGGGTCTCTCTCTCAACAGAGAAACACGGGTCATGGGCCGAAGCGAGATGCAAACGGCTGTGAGTAAGTGTCCTTCAGGCTGCAGTGACTTTCAGTGTGTAGTCACGTTTCAGTTGGAAAAACATTCTGGTGGGCTCTTCCATTGATTTTTAAGGCAGAACAATGCAGATAATAACTGAGTTTTCACTTTTGTATTTTTAGCCAGGAAGTCCATACAGCAATCTCACAGCATTAAAAAAAAAATTTCAACATATTTCTGTAAAATGGAAGTTAGATGTAAAGTAAGTCACGTCTGCAGTCTGTCAAGTGTTCTACGATGATTTCTCTGTCATTTTAGTCATAACATTTGTGCAAAAATCACTTAAGCTGCGCAAACCACATGCTTCTGATGAATAAAGGCATATTTGCCAAAACGCAAGTGAACTGATTAGAAATTCTTTACGTCCTGCTTTTCAAACCCAGCAGAGCCTACGCATCACCTGTGGATATTTTCAAACCGCATCCCGGTGCCCCGAGCCTCCAGAGGCCTCGGGGTGTGTTCTATGCTCTCCACCCACTCCCTGTCCCGGGCTCACCTCACCACCTCTGCTGAGGGGCACCCTCCCCCATAGTTGCCGAGAGTCTGGGCCTCTGCTCATGCCTGCTTGGCCTGGTGGGGTTCTCCGGGCTGGGACAACCCCACCTGCATAGCAGCGCTTCCAGAAGCTTCCTTCCCTCTTCTGGAATTGGGGACTGACGTGCTGAGCCCTCACTCTGGGGCTGAGCCGCAGGTTCCCCATCCTCATTGCTCTGCTTTCTAGGTCCCCGCGGCATGATCGTCCCGTTACAGAAATCAGACTTCACTGTAGCAGCTTCTGGGGTGTGCACCCGCCCGAGTCCCGCTCAGCCCCCGTCCGTCCGTCCGTCTGTCTGCACTTCCCCGTTTCAGCCTGGCTCCTGCCCCAGGGTGCTGGCGGCCTCAGGCTGTTCCATTAAAAACCCACCCTGCGCTCACCTCTAGAGTCTGCTCCCTCCTGCTTCTGCGTGACTGTCTGTGTGTTGGCAGGGATTTCAGGGCCTGAGCACAGGTAGGACCTTTCAAAAGGCATAAACATGGCCAGTTAGCAGAAGGGGACACGCAGATGCAAAATAACGTAGAATGTGTCGATTAGACAAGTGCAGAGCTGCTGGAAGAAACTGGAAGATCCCTTTATACCTAAAACACTATACATCTATTTTCTCTGCTCAGGGTTTTGTTACCACTCCGAAGAGTATGGGAAATAAATTAATACTCAAATGTCACTTCTTAGAAAAAGTCAGTAGCCAATGTGAAAAACTTCTAACACATTCTCTCAGATGCAGCAAGGAGTGTGGCCCCGAGCACCGGCTCCCCCGCCGCCCTGGTCTCCTGGGGCTCCCCGCCTCGGCTCAGCCCAGTCCGCAGCGTCCTGCGTAGCTTCCCCTCCACTTTCTCCATGGCTTAGTTCCATCATCTGCAAAATAATAACAATAGTATTTACCGCCCTGGAATTCTGCAAGAATTAAGCACCTCTGTGTGCCTGGAACAGAGACTGCGCTGAGCGCCTGTCACCACCTCTGCTCACCGCGCCCTCAGAGCCCTGACCCGGCTGCACCCCCGTACTCTCCGCCGCCTTCTCAGCAGGCAGCCTGCCCCCTCACTCACAGGCTAATCGGCCGGGCACCTTGGCGACCGGCCCAGGCCCCCTGCCCTTCCGCGGTGAGGGGCTGCCGGGCCCGGGCGAGGGGCGCTCCCTGAGCCAAGTCTTGCAGCGGCTGTGCCTGCAGTTCTGCTCTCGGGCCCATGTCTGTTTTCTCTGCGCCTCGCCCCGCAGACAGATGCTTCTCCACGGCTGTAGGTCTGACCAAAGCTATTCTCCATGTTTCCTTCTCTGGGCTCAGCACAGCCCCCTGAGCACGTGGGGACCACGTGTCTCTTTGTCTCAGGCTCCCAGGAGGATGAAGCGCAGGTTCTTTGTGGGACACCCCACGTCTTCTCAGCATGTTCCTGACACTTCGGCCTGCAACGCTTTTGTCGTCATGACTCTCAAAAGTCACACCATTAACTTAGTGAAAATCTACCCAGCTCTCGCCACGTGTCTTTAGGGGTTAACAGAGATTCTATGTTACTTACCTGTGCATCAGTTCAGTTCAGTTCAGTTCAGTCGCTCAGTCGTGTCTGACTCTGCGACCCCAGGAATCATAGCAGGCCTCCTTATCTATCACCAACTCCCAGAGTTTACCCAAACTCATGTCCATCGAGTCAGTGATGCCATCCAGCCATCTCATCCTCTGTTGTCCCCTTCTCCTGTCCCCAATCTCTCCCAGCGTCAGGGTCTTTTGAGTCAACTCTTCACATGAGGTGGCCAAAGTATTGGAGTTTCAGCTTCAGCATCAGTCCTCCCAACGAGCACCCAGGACTGATCTCCTTTAGGATGGACTGGTTGAGTCTCCTTGTATAACAGATAGCAAAATTGATACAGAAAAAGAAAAATAGACTGCATTTCAACTAGCAATGGAATGGCGGACAGCTGCAGACCTGGGTCGGGGCAGCCTTCATCCCCCACTGTGACAGTGGGCTGTCTGCTGGCTTGTTCCTGCTCCGGGCTCCTGACCTAGGGCCTGTGTGCCTGGCAGCAACCAATGGGCAATCCTGAGATGCTTAGTCTGGGATCTTCCTGTCGGGGGTGTTACTTGCTTGGCAATATCCCTCATTTGTTTTGGTAGTGCCAATTCAGGCAATGCCAACTTTTTGGGAACAAAACATTAGTTTTAACGTTGGTTTTAAAAATGCAGCTGCCATCTTTACTAGACAGTAATAAATTAGTAAGATGAGGGTTACCAGCTTAGCAGGTTTTATCTCCCTTAATTTTCCTAAATAGCAGTGGGCGGTGTGGAGTAGCATCTGCGCTTCTAAGAGACCAGGGGTGGTGCCGGGGCAGAAGCCCAGAGGGAGGGGCCCACGCAGGACATGCTCCAGGTTACAGCCAGTGATCGAAATAACACTGGAGTTACTTAAGCATTGTATTTTGACCAAAACTGGCTTCTCCTAAGATAAGAAAACAGGGAAAATAATTTAGGATAATTTTGTATTAAAAAATGCTTAATAGAAGAAGGTGATTATACTTAGACTATTGAAATCATTCGAAAATTCTGCCCACCAGAAGCACCTCAACATGAATGATATGAAGTCAAGGTCTTGCTGTCCTTGAGTGCCCATTCTCCGAAGTGGGAGGCCGGTGAGCAGGTTCTATTCCGAGCAAATCTTTCTCTGCTAGCAAGACAAGTCATTGCTTTCAAATGTGCCTGGTGACTGTCATGTATTTTCACAAAGAAACATGAAAATCTTTGAGAACTGGAGGAGTGTGCATCTATTCACAGCCGCATGCCCATAGAACCCAAAATACCCACAGTATCAACTTGATTAAGAAAGTGGAGCAGAAGCAAAACAACTTGAAGCACAATCATTTGACGCAGGAAGTCCCAGCTCGTGAGGCCTCTCATCAGCCTCCTGACTGAGCTTCTGCGCCGAGGCTCCAAGCTGCAACCGGAGCCAGAGTTAGACGTGGCAGCTGCTCCCACTACGCTCCATTCACGGGAAACCACACTTGGGCTGCTTGTCGCTCTCAACAACTGTGAGATCACTGTGGAATCAGCTTGGAAAAAATAGCAAAAGGAAATTTAGAAAAACTGTGCAGTAGCATTTTGGAGAAACTGTATACTATAACTAGAAATTTCACTATATGTATTAATAAGCCAGAAGCTAGAGATGCAAGCATAGCTTTTAACAGACATTTAAATCCTGAAAGATGGATTACCGCTTTATTTTCTATTCTTTTAACTTCTTGAGAGATTTTTTGGAAACTATTCATGCTTCTTATAAAAAGGAAAGAAAATTAGAGTTTCTAGAAATCAAGTTTGGAGTAGGACAAATGGGGTCACTAAAGATGGAGAAGAGAGTAGTTTTGATGTGGACTCATCACACGGAAAAACAATAATTATGTCTGGACACGACAAGATGATTAGCTTGACTGTCATAACCATCTCACTGGGTGTATCAAGTCTTCATACTGTACACCTTAAATACACACAATTTTTATTTTAAAACATACAAATACATTTTTTAAAGTAAAGAAGAGTGAATGTGTCAGAGAAAGACTGGGATCACATCTCACCCTAAACAGTTCACTTCTCTTGTGGCCAGATTCATTTCTAAATAAGAAAAATTTTCCCTCAGTGCGTATATTAGCAAATAGAATAAACAGAGAGCAAAACCATCTGTTGCTTACAGAGAATTCACTAAAACACGTTTTGAATATGGTACCTATTGATTATTAGTTTGGTACCATACTAATAAAGAGCACAAACATTACTTTGCAAACAAAGGTCCTTCAAGTCAAAGCTACGATTTTTCCAGTGGTCATGTATGGATGTGAGAGTTGGACCTTAAGAAAGCTGAGCGCCAAAGAATTGACACTTTTGAACTCTGGTGTTGGAGAAGACTCTTCAGAGTCTCTTGGACTGCAAGGAGATCAAACCAGTCCATCCTAAAGGAAATCAATCCTGAATATTCATTGGTAGAACTAATGCTGAAGCTAAAGCTCCAATACTTTGGCCACCTGATGTGATGAGCTGACTCACTGGAAAATAACGCTGATGCTGGGAGGGATTGGGGGCAGGAGAAGAGGATGACAGAGGAGGAGATGGTTGGATGGCATCACCGACTCAATGGACTTGAGTTTGAGCAAGCTCCGGGAGTTGGTGATGGACAGGGAGGCCTGGCGTGCTGCAGTTCATGGGGTCGCAGAGCCGGACCTGAATGAGCGCCTGAACAACAGTGACCATGCTAGCATAAAGCTGATACAGTGTTATTAGCATCAGGCAGGGCTCTCCAGAGAAACAGAGTCAATAGGATATACAGACATACCTGTGTGTGTGCATGTGTGTGCACACGTATGTGAATGCACGTGTAGGACCTGTGGTATGGAGTCTGAGTATCCCCAGGTTTTCAGTCTGCAGGCCTGAGAACCAGGAGAGTTGTGTTGGCTGCTGCCCAAACCTGGAGCCGGAGAAGACCAGGTTGCAGCTCAGAGAGCATCGGGCCTCAGCACAGCATATCCTCACTTGCCTCAGGCGCCCACGAGGCCGGGGGATGCCCCTGCAGGGGGGACGGCAGCATGCTCCTCTCGGTCTACTGACTACACCCTCCCAGACGCACCCGCAGTACTCTTGACCAGGTATCTCGGTGCCCTGGAGCCCGGCCAAGTTGACACATAAATACTAACCGTCCCAGTCGCCATGTAAGTTAGTACCTTCAACCGAAATTGCTAATAAGTCGTTTCCTAAGTTTTCCAAGACTGCCGCTCTCTGATCCGTCACCCAGGCTGCTGTGCACGGACTGCCCCGACTTCCGGCAACGCAGGCCACCGCAGGAGTCAGACCACAGCAGGAGTCAGACCACAGCGCCAGAGCCGCGCCGGCCAGACCCGAGACCCTGTACCGGCGCGGGCGCCCTCCCAGGGAGCAGAGGCTGGGAGGAGGAGCCGCCGGCCTGCGGAGGGTGCACGCTGGCTGGCCGAAGCTGGGCAGCTCTTCCCATCGCAGATTCCTCCCTTGCGCGGGCGTGGTGGTGAGATGGCCCCTCGCAGACTCCTCCCTTGCGCTGGCGTGATGGTGAGATGACCCGTAGGTTCCTTAAAACGCCACTGTTTTAGTTTATTGTCTTCCTCATTGCAGTCCTGGAACCTGGTTTTTCGTTATCTACACGGAAGGTCTTTTCCTCCCAGAGGGGCCTTGATTGACAGGTCATTCTGCTTCATGCTGGAGAATCACCAGGGGTCAGCAGTCATACTCACACTATTCCAGCAGACAGTGTGTTCCTCGAAGGCCAGACAGAGTCTGCTCATCTCCACATGTCCGGCTCTTACGCAGGCTCCTGGACAGTAATGCATGCTTATTACATTTAGCGCACTTATTACAAGTAATACATGTTTATTCCATATATTAACATAAATATAACACTTATATTGAGTTAATATGTGCTCCTTTGTCATTGAAGCGTTTTGTATGTTTCAGTATTTTCTAAATAGATATCAAGTTTTTATTCAATGCAAATTAAATGTCGATATTTTCATAGAAGGTACATACTTTTGTCTTTCTTTGGGAGTATCTACAAGACAGTCATGAAGAATATTTGAAATGGATAATCTGGCTTCTACAGATGTGGGAAGGACTTCTCAGAAGAGAATGAGTCCAACGTTTACCCTCTTCATTATTATTAGACTCAAAAGTCAGATCACTGTGTGAAGATGCTTCTGGACGTCTGGGGCTTCCCTGGTGATCCATGGTTAAGAATCCACCTTCGGGCCTCCCTGGTGGCTCAGATGGCAAAGAGCCTACCTGCAATGCAGGGGACCTGGGTTTGATCCCCAGATGGGGAAGATCCCCTGGAGGAGGAAATGGCAATCCAATCCAGTACTCTTGCCTAGGAAATCCCATGGACAGAGGAGCCTGATGGGCCACAGTCCAGGAGGCCACAAAGAGTCAGACACAACTGGGTAACTTAGACTGGAAATGTCTGGCAATATTAAGATTGTCACTGTAGGTTAAAACAAACAAACCAACCAAAACATAGTAAACATACATGAAAATGGTCATGATCTTTCAGTTCAGTTCAGCTCAGTCACTCAGTCGTGTCTGAGTCTTTGCAACCCCACAGACTGCAATACACTAGGCCTCCCTGTTCATCACCAACTCCCGGAATTTACTCAAACTCATGTTCATTGAGTTGGTGATGCCATCCAACCATCTCATCCCCTGTTGTCCCCTTCTCCTCCTGTCTTCAGTCTTTCCCAGCATCAGGGTCTTTTCCATTGAGTCAGTTCTTCCCATCAGGTGGCCAAAGTATTGGAGTTTCAGCTTCAGCATCAGTCCTTCCAATGAATATTCAGGACTGATTTCCTTTAGGATGGACTGGTTTGATCTTCTTGCAGTCCAAGACTCTCAAGAGTCTTCTGTAACACCACAGTTCAAAAGCATCAATTCTTCGGCACTCAGATTTCTTCACAGTCCAACTCTCACATCCATACATGACTACTGGAGAAAACATAGCCTTGACTAGACGGACCTTAGTCGGCAAAGTAATGTCTCTGCTTTTGAATATACTATCTAGATTGGTCATAACTTTTCTTCCAAGGAGTAAGCGTCTTTTAACTTCATGGCTGCAGTCACCATCTGAGTGATTTTAGAGCCCCCCAAAATAAAGTCTGATAGTGTTTCCACTGTTTCTCCATCTATTTCCCATGAAGTGATGGGACTGGATGCCATGATCTTCGTTTTCTGAATGTTGAGCTTTAGGCCAACTTTTTCACTCTCCTCTTTCACTTTCATCAAGAGGCTTTTTAGCTCCTCTTCACTTTCTGCCATAAGGATGGTGTCATCTGCATATCTGAGGTTATTGATATTTCTCCCAGCAATGTTGATTCCATCTTATGCTTCCTCCAGCCCAGTGTTTCTCATGATGTACTCTGCATATAAGTTAAACAAGCAGGGTGACAATATACAGCCTTGATGTACTCCTTTTCCTATTTGGAACCAGTCTGTTGTTCCATGTCTGGTTCTAACTGTTGTTTCCTGACCTGCATACAGATTTCTCAAGAGGTGGGTTGGGTGGTCTGATATTTCCATCTCTTTCAGAATATTCCACAGTTTGTTGTGATCCACATAGTCAAAGGCTTTGGCATAGTCAATAAAGCAAAAGTAGATATTTTTCTGGGACTATCTTGCTTTTTTGATGATCCAGCGGATGTTGGCAATTTGATCTCTGGTTCCTCTGCCTTTTCTAAATCCATCTTGATCTTCAGGACAATGCAAATATTTATAAAAATAATGTCTACACAAGAAAACTATTATTTATTACAAAGCAAAGGTCAATAATGAACCAAACCATCTAAAATATCTTTAAACTGGGGACGTGGATAGACTAGTATCAGGAAACGTTGAAATGCTGGCCCTAGAGGAAAAGAAAATGGCATATCCTGGTGTCTAGCCCAACATGTGAAGAGTTTGGCCATTATCAGTCCCGTCCTCACAATAAGAAAACAGCTGAATAATTTGAAAATCAACAGCTATTTAGATTCACTGGAGAATTAAGTTTGCAGAGCAGTCACCCTGAAACCCGAAGAGATGGCTGGGTGAATGCAGAGAATCACAGCGTGAGCCTTGGCGCCGTCAGCTGCGGGCACGCTCTACAGCTGGCCGAGCGATTTCTGGAGCTTGAGTGTGGACACACTTGAGAGACCAAAAAAAAAAAAAAAGGTTCTTTGGGCCAAAAGCCATTGGAAGGCCCCCAACTTCTGTGAGTTTTACCTCCAGGAACTCTACCAGGTCCTTAGAGTGAAGCTCAGAGAACATCCCCCTCATGCTGTGGGGAAAGCAGCTGTTTTGAAACGTGCCCGGAGTACTCCGTCCTATTCACGAGGCTTGCCTTCAGGGGAAACACGTTACCGGAGGCTGACCATTTGAGGGCTTATCAGAGCCTAACTCAGCCAAGCTATTCTTCAGAAGTGAAGGAAGAGTAAAGACTTTCTCGGACAAAGAAAAATAGATTTGTAGCCAGTAGGTCTGCCTTGTGAGAAATACTAAAGGAATTTCTGCAGCGAGAAGGAAGGATATACAGGCCAGAGGCTCAGACGTACGTAGAGAAAGGACGACTATTAAAGAAGGAAGAAATGGAGACAGATTGAGGGTCTTGGAGCTAATCTGCACGGCACTGTAATGATGGATACTTGACGTTGTGTGTGTGCCCAAACTCATAAAACTACACAGCACAAAGGGTAACCATATTAAAAACCATGGGCTTTGCTTAATAAAAATGTGTCAACAAAGATTCATCAACTGCAACAAATGCGCCTCACTAATGCAAGAGATTGCTAACAGGGAAACAGTCAGCGGGGGCGAGAGGGGATATACTGGGGGCTCCTATTACCTTCTGCTCAATTTTTCTGTGAACATAACAGTGTTTTAAAAAATAAAGTCCCTTATTTAAAAGAAAAAAAAACCACATAAATGGCAACAAATAAAGGGCATCTCCACAATCCCCAGCCTAATTTTTCTCAGATTTATCCACCCAGCAATTACCATCCCAGACGATACAAATACAACTGCAGCTTCACGAGAATGAGCGTGTATGATCACCCTGCCTGTCAGTGCTCCTCATTCACCTGCACATCTCTGCGCCTCTGCGTCTCTGCGTCTCTGCGTCTCTGCTGCGTGGCATGCAAATGTGTGCGCTGGGTGCAGAGTCAGCATGTTGGGGAAAGTGAGTTGTGTGACCTTTAAGTGACCTCTCTGGAGGATAAAGAGCAGAGGACTGATTTCATGGCTGTGAGACCCTCATCTTTCTCCGTTGAATTACACTTGCATGTTTGTGTCGTCAGGGGACTTGCCAAGCGGGTCTGGTGGAACATTTGGAGATTATTAGACTTTAGAAACTAAACTATAAATTTGGCCTCATCACTTGCTGAGATGACAGATGGGGCTCAGACACACACATCACTCCCTCTGCATCAGACTACTACTGCTCCTCTTTATAACTGTGAACTTCAAAAAGTGCTTTTAAGGGCATGAAGCCTGGTTACACTCACAAAAGCCTCCAAGCTGCTTCATCGTCAACTTTGAGCCAAGGGCAAGCGAGGATAGAGAATCTCTCCATGTGGAAACAAGCGAAGTCTGAGTTGGGGGCCTGTTGAGACAGGGAGGTGACCCCTCACAGTGAAGGGAAGAGCTGGAAGCACGGTGACGCTCCCACAGCGTCCCCTCCATCCACGCAAACCACTCCCAGGCGTTCCAGGAACATGCCCACAAGTACTGCACCCTGTGACGGCAGCACAGAGCAGCGCAAGGGCCTCCAGCCCAAAGAAAGGTCAAGGGTTCACTCACCAGAGTTGATCTTTTCAGATTAAACTGGAAGAAAGGCAGCAGCAGTCTCTGACATACGGCTCTTCGTTGCCAAGGCATCAAGCTTTGTTACAGCAGCGCGTGGACCACAGGACCCAAGGGCAACGCGGCCCACAGGCTGCAGGACCACAGAGACTGCAAGGCCACAGCCTGTGGCCAGGAGTGAGACGGGGGCTCAGCTGTTTCGATTTTTCTTTCTATCTCTATTCTGGTTGTTGTTTAATTTTTGAGTATAACGTTCCAGTATCTTTCTAACAATAAGTTTCCCAGGATGAAATGGACTGCCTTGTGCTATTTTCCCCTTATTTTGGGCCACGGAGGACTCTCCTGATTAAATGCTGATGGTCAAGCGTCCAAGTTAGTGGAACAGGGGTGCGGACGTAGAATGTACATTTTGACGAGATCGCAGGCGACCCTCAAGCAGGTGGGTCAAGGGTCCTATGTTGAGAAAGTCTCCATGGGAAGCATCCAGACACTTCACACAGGTGCCCAGCTTCAGGGTGAGGCTGGCTGTCCATACCGTCCCTTCTAATCACCAGATTCTAGGGTTTGTTGCTCAAATCTCTTCTTTGGGAAGATGAATCTGTAATACAGGTGCAAAATAGAGAGGGTCAGAACTCGCAGGTAATGGAAAGACGACTTAGAAAACTTTGAACTCTCCCAAGTGAAACATCATGCACCCCTGGGCTGGTCCAGGGGGATAAAACGATGCTTGTCTCCTCCCTTTCTGCTGCGTCTGAACCCATCACACCAAATGTTAAGTAACTGACATTATTGTCAAGCCTCGTCCAGACTTCCCACAATCACTAGATTGTCACGTGGTGTCCTTTGCTATAATTACCCAGCAAAAAATTTAAGTCAAATTGACAAAATAATTAGTCTATTATGTTTCCCTAGAGATTAATCATAGCTCAGTGATAAAATAATGAAATACAGGATTGTAGGACTTGGACTGAATCTCAGTGACATAGAAAAAATTAACAACTCACCCTTGAGTGCTTGGATGACCAGCGACATACCTACTGTAACCCTGTTCAGATGGGATGCCTGTTGAAATTATAAAGCATAATAAGGAATACAGAGTCGGCTCCATGCTATTTGGGAAGAGCCTGAGGGTGGCCCCGGGCTGTGGGGCTGCTCTGATGGGGGTGGCTCAGCTTTCCAGCCACTCTGCTTCCTTGGAGGATGAAGTCCTTCCTTGTCGCTCTTTCCATGAAAGCAGCACAGCCCAACCGGGAGCATCCTGTCCTCACCTCCATCCCGGCCCCCCACCCAGAACCAGGTTGTTATGACATATAGAGT
Organism: Ovis canadensis; assembly: GCF_042477335.2. Classification (NCBI taxonomy): domain Eukaryota; kingdom Metazoa; phylum Chordata; class Mammalia; order Artiodactyla; family Bovidae; genus Ovis; species Ovis canadensis. The sequence continues at coordinate 427,819 of NC_091246.1, read as the reverse complement.
CAACAAATTTGATCATGTTAAGTCGTCAGTATATTTTTGGAATGTCCAACTATGCTTACTGCTGGCTCAGTCTCCCAGGAGAGCTTCACGGCTGCTCACTTTGAGCCTGGACCACTCAGAGCATCACCTGTGAGCACGGCACAGCTGCGGGCATGGCAGTGCCTGCTGTCAGCACGCCCGCTGCCTGTCTGCACTCAGGTGCCTCTCCAGGGTCTCCAGCAAAGACCAAGCTTCTCGGCTTCAGTTTTGAAGCACCATGTGGTCCTGTGCTGGCCCCAGGGGAATTCCTGCTGGGAAACTCCTTTAATTTTCCAGGGTCAGTCTTGTCCCCTGGACACTGGCCACAGGTCATCTCAACTATTCCAAAGAGTCTAAAAATTGGAGGCTTCTTGAGAGAGTCAAGACCTTCCAATCATATTCGGACTCTAATTGCTCTGGGAAATCTCCCATTTCCCTACAAAGACAGCATGTGGATTGCGGATGATCTGCCTTCCCTTCAAGCGAAACTGGAATTAAACAGCAGATTTATCTTTGCCATTTCCTAAAGTGTGATATTAAGCTTATGAAAATCGACATTGAAAAATGACACACGTTCAATGAACACGCTAAGAGCAGAGAGAAATACGGGTGCACAGTCGACGATGCAAGGAGGGAGCTGGGCATTGACCTTGCCAGCCGGAACGAGGTCATGGCTGTGGGGAATAATTTTGATCTTCTGGCTGTTAAAATAAAACACAACAAAACTTCTCCTAACAGTTCTTTCTTCAGCTCATGCCAGTGACCTGACCTACTAATGCGGTTATTGCTCAGAGTGGTTGGGACAGTGCTCATTTTGCAATTGTTTTGGGGGACTGCTGTGTGTCAGGCACTGCAGCGAATTCTGGAGAAATGAGAAACGTCATTAACCTCAGAAACTTGCTTTCCTCTTGAGGAGACTGAAGGCTAGTTCCGAGTTGAGAGCACCTGTGGGTGATGCCATGAAAATGATTCACACCATTTATCATAATGGCAAAATCTAGAGGTCTATTAATATTAATTCAGTTCAGTCGATCAGTCGTGTCTGACTCTTTGCTACCCTATGGACTGCAGCATGCCAGGATTCCCTGTCCATCACCAACCCCTGGAGTATACTCAAACTCATGTCCATTAAGCCGGTGATGCCATCCAACCATCTCATCCTCTGTCGTCCCCTTCTCCTCCTGCCTTCAATCTTTCCCAACATCAGAGTCTTTTCCAATGAGTCAGATCTTCACATCAGGTGGCCAAAGCTTCCATAAGCCTCTTATCCTTCTCCATCAGAGGGCAGACAGAATGAAAACTACCATAACAGAAAACTAACCAAACTGATCACATGGACCGAAGCCTTGTCTAACTCAGTGAAACTGAGAGCTATGCTGTGTAGGGCCTCCCAAGATAGACGGGTCATGATGGAGGTTTGACAAAACGTGGTCGATTGGAAAAGAGAATGGCAAACCATTTCAGTATTCTTGCCTTGAGAACCTCAAGAACAGTATAAATATTAATCAATAGGCCTATTAATATTTTTATTAATTTATTTTTTATTTTACTTTACAATACTGTATTGGTTTTGCCATACATCAACATGTCCCCTATCCTGAACCCCCCTCCCACTTCCCTCCCCATACCATCTCTCTGGGTCATCCCAGTGCACCAGCCCCAAGCATCTTGTATCGTGCATCGAACCTAGACTGGTGATTCATTTCTTATATGATGTTTCAATGCCATTCTCCCAAATCATCCCACCCTCTCCCTCTCCCACAGAGCCCAAAAGACTGTTCTATACATCTGTGTCTCTTTTGCTGTCTCACATATAGGATCAATGTTACCATCTTTCTAAATTCCATATATGTGCATTAGTATACTGTATTGGTATTTTTCTTTCTGGCTTACTTCACTCTGTATAATCAGCTCCAGTTTCATCCACCTCATTAGAACTGATTCAAATGTATTCCTTTCAATGGCTGAGTAATACTCCATTGTGTATATGTACCACAGCTTTCTTGTCCATTCATCTGCTGATGGACATCTAGGTTGCTTCCATGTCCTGGCTATTGTAAACAGTGCTGTGATGAACATTGGGGTACACGTGTCTCTTTCAATTCTGGTTTCCTCGGTGTGTATGCCCAGAAATGGGATTGCTGGGTCATAAGGCATTTCTATTTCCAGTTTTTTAAGGAATCTCCACACTGTTCTCCATAGTGGCTATACTAGTTTGCATTCCCACCAACAGTGTAAGGGGGTTCCCTTTTCTCCACACCCTCTCCAGCATTTATTGCTTGTAGACATTTGGATAGCAGCCATTCTGACCCACGTGAGATGGTACCTCATTGTGGTTTTGATTTGCATTTCTCTGATAATGAGTGATGTTGAGCATCTTTTCATGTGTCTGTTAGCCATCTGTATGTCTTCTTTGGAGAAATGTCTAATTAGTTCTTTGGCCCATATTTTGATTGGGTCGTTTATTTTTCTGGAATTGAGCTGCAGGAGTTGTTGTATATTTTTGAGATTAATTCTTTGTCAGTTGCTTCATTTGCCATGATTTTCTCCCATTCTTAAGGCTGTCTTTTCGCCTTGCTTACAGTTTCCTTTGTTATGCAGAAGCTTTTAATTTTAATTAGATCCCATTTGTTTATTTTTGCTGTTATTTCCAGTATTCTGGGAGGTGGGTCATAGAGGATCCTGCTCTGATTTATGTCGGAGAGTGTTTTGCCTATGTTCTCCTCTAGGAGTTTTATAGTTTCTGGTCTTACATTTAGATCTTTAATCCATTTTGAGTTTATTTTTGTGTATGGTGTTAGAAAGTGTTCTAGTTTCATTCTTTTACAAGTGGCTGACCAGTTTTCCCAGCACCCCTTGTTAAAGAGATTGTCTTTAATCCATTGTATATTCCTGCCTCCTTTGTCGAAGATAAGGTGTCCATAGGTGCATGGATATGTTTCTGGGCTTTCTATTTTGTTCCATTGATCTATATTTCTGTCTTTGTGCCAGTACCATACTGTCTTGATGACTGTGGCTTTGTAGTAGAGCTTGAAGTCAGGCAGGTTGATTCCTCCAGTTCCGTTCTTCTTTCTCAAGATTGCTTTGGCTATTCAAGGTTTTTTGTATTTCCATACAAATCTTGAAATTATTTGTTCTAGTTCTGTGAAAAATACCGCTGGTAGCTTGATAGGGATTGCATTGAATCTGTAGATTGCTTTGGGTAGTATACTCATTTTCACTATATTGATTCTTCCTATCCATGAACACGGTATATTTCTCCATCTATTAGTGTCCTCTTTGATTTATTTCACCAGTGTTTTATAGTTTTCTATATATAGGTCTTTAGTTTCTTTAGGTAGATATATTCCTAAGTATTTTATTCTTTTCATTGCAATGGTGAATGGAATTGTTTTCTAAAGAGACAAAGAAGGACACTACATAATGATCAAAGGATCAATCCAAGAAGAAGATATAACAATTATAAATATATATGCACCCAACATAGGAGCACTGCAGTATGTAAGACAAATGCTAACAAGTATGAAAGGGGAAATTAACAATAACACAATAATAGTGGGAGACTTTAATACCCCACTCACATCTATGGACAGATCAACTAAACAGAAAATTAACAAAGAAACACAAACTTTAAATGATACAATAGACCAGTTAGACCTAATTGATATCTATAGGGCATTTCACCCCCAAACAATGAATTTCACCTTTTTTCTGAAGTGCTCATGGAACCTTCTCCAGGATAGATCACATCGTGGGCCATAAATCTAGCCTTGGTAAATTCAAAAAATTTGAAATCATTCCAAGCATCTTTTCTGACCATAATGTAGTAAGATTAGATCTCAATTACAGGAGAAAAAACTATTAAAAATTCCAACATATGGAGGCTGAACAACACACTCTGAATAACCAACAAATCACAGGAGAAATCAAAAAAGAAATCAAAATATGCATAGAAATCAATGAAAATGAAAACACAACAACCCAAAACCTGTGGGACACTGTAAAAGCAGTGCTAAGGGGAAAGTTCATAGCAATACAGGCATACCTCAAGAAACAAGAAAAAAAGTCAAATAAATAACCTAACTTGACACCTAAAGCAACTAGAAAAGGAAGAAATGGAGAACCCCAGAGTTAGTAGAAGGAAAGAAATCTTAAAAATTAGGACAGAAATAAATGCAAAAGAAACAAAAGAGACCATAGCAAAAATCAACAAGGCCAAAAGCTGGTTTTTTGAAAGGATAAACAAAATTGACAAACCGTTAGCCAGACTCATCAAGAAACAAAGGGAGAAAAATCAGATCAATAAAATTAGAAAGGAAAATGGAGAGATCACAACAGACAACACAGAAATACAAAGGATCATAAGAGACTACTATCAGCAATTATATGCCAATAAAATGGACAACGTGGAAGAAACGGACAAATTCTTAGAAAAGTACAACTTTCCAAAACTGAACCAGGAAGAAATAGAAAATCTTAACAGACCCATCACAAGCAAGGAAATTGAAACTGTAATCAGAAATCTTCCAGCAAACAAAAGCCCAGGACCAGACAGCTTCACAGCTGAATTCTACCAAAAATTTAGAGAAGAGCTAACACCTATCCTACTCAAACTCTTCCAGAAAATTGCAGAGGAAGGTAAACTTCCAAACTCATTCTATGAGGCCACCATCACCCTAATACCAAAACCTGACAAAGATGTCACAAAAAAAGAAAACTACAGGCCAATATCACTGATGAACATAGATGCAAAAATCCTTAACAAAATTCTAGCAATCAGAATCCAACAACACATTAAAAAGATCATACACCATGACCAAGTGGGCTTTATCCCAGGGATGCCAGGATTCTTCAATATCTGCAAATCAATCAATGTAATTCACCACATTAACAAATTGAAAAATAAAAGCCATATGATAATCTCAATAGATGCAGAGAAAGCCTTTGACAAAATTCAACATCCATTTATGATAAAAACTCTTCAGAAAGCAGGAACAGAAGGAACATACCTCAACATAATAAAAGCTATATATGACAAACCCACAGCACACATTATCCTCAATGGTGAAAAATTGAAAGCATTTCCCCTAAAGTCAGGAACAAGACAAGGGTGCCCACTTTCACCGCTACTATTCAACATTGTTCTGGAAGTTTTGGCCACAGCAATCAGAGCAGAAAAAGAAATAAAAGGAATCCAAAGTGGAAAAGAGGAAGTAAAACTCTGTTTGCAGATGACATGATCCTCTACATAGAAAACCCTAAAGACTCCACCAGAAAATTACTAGAGCTAATCAATGAATATAGTACAGTTGCAGGACGTAAAATCAACACATTGCATCAATCCCTTGCATTCCTATACACTAATTTGTTTTTCTTTCATAACCATCAGTTCAGTTAAGTCACTCAATCATGTCCAACTCTTTGTGACCCCATGAATTGCAGCACGCCAGGCCTCCCTCTCCATCACCAACTTCTGGAGTTCACTCAAACTCATGTCCATCCAGTCAGTGATGCCATCCAGCCTTCTCATCCTCTGTTGTCCCCTTCTTATTCTGCTCCCAATCCCTCCCAGCATCAGAATCTTTTCCAATGAGTCAACTCTTCGCACGAGGTGGCCAAAGTACTGGAGTTTCAGCTTTAGCATCATTCCTTCCAGAGAACGCCCAGGGCTGATCTCCTTTAGAATGGACTGGTTGGACCTCCTTGCAGTCCAAGGAACTCTCAAGAGTCTTCTCCAAAACCACAGTTCAAAAGCATCAATTCTTTGGCGCTCAGCCTTCTTCACAGTCCAACTCTCACATCCACACATGATCACAGGAAGGACCTTTGTGGGCAAAGTAATGTCTCTGCGTTTGAATATACTATCTAGGTTGGTCATAACTTTCCTCCCAAGGAGTAAGTGTCTTTTAACTTCATGGCTGCAGTCACCATCTGCAGTGATTTTGGAGCCCCCCCAAATAAAGTCTGATACTGTTTCCACTGTTTTCCCACTTATTTCCCATGAAGTGATGGGACCAGATGCCATGATCTTCGTTTTCTGAATGTTGAGCTTTAAGCCAACTTTTTCACTCTCCTCTTTCACTTTCATTAAGAGGCCTTTTAGTTCCTCTTCACTTTCTGCCATAAGGGTGGTGTCATCTGCATATCTGAGGTTATTGATATTTCTCCTGACAATCTTGCTTGCAGCTTGTGCTTCTTCCAGCCCAGCATTTCTCATGATGTACTCTGCATATAAGTTAAATAAGCAGAATGACAATATACAGCCTTGACGTACTCCTTTTCCTATTTGGAACCAGTCTGTTGTTCCATGTCTGGTTCTAACTGTTGCTTCCTGACCTGCATATAGGTTTCTCAAGAGGCAGGTCAGGTGGTCTGGTATTCCCATTTCTTTCAGAGTTTTTCACAGTGTACTTATTCTAGCTAACAGCGAATTACAAAGATCTGATTTCAAAAGGTGTTCTGAGTTACTGAATATGAATCAACCCAATGGTCTTCAATGTTCCATTAATCTTAACTAGTATATGTTTTCTTAGATAGAAATTGTGGGAAAACATACAACTATATTTAGAATGATGTCTAAAACAGCATCATTATGACAGTGGTTTCTGCTAATAATATTTAAGAAGCTTCCATGCAAAATAACACTACATTAAAGAATCAGTTCAGTTCAGTCGCTCAGTCGTGTCCCACTCTTTGCAACCCCATGGACTGCAGCACGCCAGGCCTCCTTGTCGATCACCAACTCCTGGAGTTTGCTCAAACTCATGTCCATTGAGTTGGTGATGCCATCCAACTATCTCATCCTCTATTGTCCCCTTCTCCTCCTGCCTTCAATCTGTCCCAGCATCAGGATCTTTTCCAATGAGTCAGTTCTTCCCATCAGGTGGCCAAAGTATTGGAGCTTCAGCTTCAGCATCAATCCTTCCAATGAACATTCAGGACTGATTTCCTTTAGGATGGACTGGATGGATCTCCTTGCAGTCCAAGAAACTTGCAAGAGTCTTCTCTAACACCACATTTCAAAAACATCAATTCTTTGATGCTCAGCTTTCTTTATAGTCCAACTCTTACATCCATACATGACTACTGCAAAAGCCATAGGTTTGACTAGATGGACCTTAGTTAGCAAAGTAACGTCTTTGCTTATTAACATGCTGTCTAGGTTGGTCATAGCTTTTCTTCCAAGGAGCAAGCATCTTTTAATTTCATGGCTGCAGTCACCATCTGCAGTGATTTTGGAGCCCAAGAAAATAAAGTTTCTTACTATTTCCATTGTTTCCCCATCTATTTGCTATGAAGTGATGGAACCAGATGCCATGATCTTCTTTTGAATGTTGATTTTTAAGCCAACTTTTTCCACTCTCCACTTTCACTTTCATAAAGAGGCTTTTTAGTTCCTCTTCATTTTCTGCCATAAGGGTGGTATCTTCAGTGTATCTGAGGTTAATGATATTTCTCCCAGGAATCTTGATTCCAGCTTGTGCTTCATCCAGCCTGGCATTTTGCATGGTGTACTCTGCATATAAGTTAAATAAGCAGGCTGACAATATACAGCCTTGGCATACTCCTTTCCCGATCTAGAACTGGTCTGTTGTTCCATGTCCAGTTCTAACTGTTGCTTCCTGACCTGCACACAGATTTCTCAGGAGGCAGATCAGGTGGTCTGGTATTCCCAGCTCTTGAAGAATTTCCCACAGTTTGTTGTGATCACACAGTCAAAGCCTTTGGCGTAGTCAATAAAGTAGAAAGAGATGTTTTTCTGAAACTCTCTTGGTTTTACTCTGATCCAACAGATATTGGCAATTTAATCTCTGGTTCCTTGTCCTTTTCTAAATCCAGCTTGAACGTCTGGAAAAGCTTGGTTCACATGCTGTTGGAGTCTGGCTTGGAGAATTTTGAGCACTACTTTGTTAGTGCGTGAAATGAGTGCAATTGTGTGTTAGTTTGAGCATTCTTTGGCATTGCCTTTCTTTGGGATTGGAATGAAAACTGACCTTTTCCAGTCCTGTGGCCACTGCTGAGTTTTCCAAATTTGCTGGCATATTGAGTGCAGCACTTTCACAGCATCATCTTTTAGGATTTGAAGTAGCTCAACTGGAATTCCATCACCTCCACTAGCTTTGTTTGTAGTGATGCTTCCTAAGGCCCACTTGATTTTGGACCCCAACATATCTGGTTCTAGGTGAGTGATCACACCATCATGGTTATCTGAGTCATGAAGATCTTTTTTTACACAGTTCTTCTGTGTATTCTTGCCACCTCTTCTTAATATCTTCTGTTAGGTCCATACTATTTCCAACCTTTATCGAGCCCATCGAGCAGGAAATGTTCCCTTGGTATCTCTAATTTTCTTTACGAGATCTGTAGTCTTTCCCAATCTATTGTTTTCCTCTGTTTCTTTGCATTGATCGCTGAGGAAGGCTTTCTAATCCCGCCTTGCTATTCTTTGGAACTCTGCATTCATGTGGGTTTATCTTTCCTTTTCTCCTTTGCTTTTCGCTGCTTCTCATCTTTTCACAGCTACTTGTGAGGCCTCCTCAGACGACCTTTTTGCCTTTTTGCTTTTCTTTCTCTTGGGGGTGGTCTTGATCACTGCCTCCTGTACCATGTCCTGACCCTCTACATGGTGTAGAAATAAAAGCGTTAGGGTTAGCAACTGTCTCATATTGCCCATACCAGATGATTGTTATGAGTAAGTTGTTGCCATGGAGAGAAGGACAGGAGAAAACCCCTTGTCTCCCGACCAAGGGCTTTGCCTGCTGAGTGTGTACATTGTGGTCACGCCCTTTGCTCATGTAAGTGGGAGGTGGGGGTCAGGGGTCACTGGGGCCCAGGAAGCCAGGCTGCCCTGGCATGACCACTGTGTGTTACTAAGGGCCCCTCTTTAGTGAGGTCCAGAGTGTCCTGACTTCAGATCAGGAGACATACTATTCACTGGGTACAATTTTAAATCACTTCATGGAAATCGTGACTTTTGGACTGAAAATAGATTGAGAAATTTAGAGGCGAAAGAGTGAGCTCAGAATTCCTGGTCCTCACTGCTCTGCGGGGGCCTCGACCATCACTCACCTGCGTGTAGCCGCGCCCATCCTGCTGTTTCTTCCTGCGGTTGCAGACGCCTTCGGCAGTAACCGTGGGGGGACTTTGAGAACAGAGGCTCTCTACTGACAGGACCCAGAGATTACACAGCAGGCCTGTCACACGGCAAGACCAGGGTCGCCGGCAGAGAGAGAGGGGCCTGGGGGCCTGTCTTCACTGAGGTGGGAGGGGGCTTGGGTTTCCAGGGATCCCTCTTTGTTGGTGAATTTAAACATAAGAGCAGGAACTTAAAGCTCAGGAAGAGCAAAACCAAGTGGCCCAAATGATCAGTTACTGAAATCAACCCAGATCCCTCAAACATCGAGGCCGGCGAGGGTTGGGGTAGGGGGTTCCTGGCTCTGCCTCGCGTGTGGATGATAGAATGTTACTACAAGCTGGGCCCCTCAGAGGGTGTCCCTGGGTGAGCAGAGCCAGTCAGGCACTTGCATTAAAGCAGGGACAGCTGTCAGCGTTCACACTGCAAGCGTGCGTGTTAATAGAGCACGATGGTACGGTGTACTCGATGGTGGTGATACTCCGCACATCACTATACTGAGCCTGTGGGAGCACCCTGTGAGGTTCTTGCGCAGTAAGGTATGCAAATCCTTAACAGAAGAAGTTGGCTTAGGCAGCTGAGACTTTCTCAGAGTCGGTGATTATAAACCTGGGCCTTCTTCCCTGAAGGCAAGTGTTTTCTGTACAGGACGGTCCCCTGTGGGACAGAGGAAGAAAGCAGCCTTTGTCAGAAAAGGAGCACAGCTTTTCCGAGAGACGTGCGAGAGATACGCAGATGGAGAGGAGGCAGGAGAGGGCGAGGCTGAGGGTCCAGGGAGATCCGCCCTGCGCTCTGCAGCCCCCAGGCCGCGGAGGTCCAGTCCAGAGAGTGGGCAGGGGCTCGACACCCTCCAGCTGCCTGGGGCTCCTCACCTTACTTCCAGAATCCGCAGGGCGGCAAGTTGAATAGTTCAATGAAGACACAAATTCATCTATTTGATGAGTTAATAATGGCAAATTATTAGTGTCACAGACACGGGCGTTGGCATTTGAGCAAAACACTTGTACTGCGATTGTGGCTCATCACAGGCACCAGAGTAACTGAAAAGTCAATTGAACGTGCTCAGATGAGAAGGAAGGGAAGGAGGTGAGAGAAGAGGGCAGACGGATTTGAGCTCAGCCACACCGGGCAGTTCTGTCTTCCATTCCAATCAATCAGCTCGTTTTTGGGAGTGAGTGTATGATGGGGAAAGACATCTGTGATACACGGGATGGAAAAGGTCAGACTGAGGGACTAATGCAGGTGAGACAAAGTACAGAGAACTAGTTCCAGAAAACGCTCTGTTAGAGTCTGCCAGAGGTTGTTCAGGCCCAAGTACCGTGTGGACATGTGAGGTGAGGGGCTGCCTTATTTGGTTGTAACCTAAAATCTCCCGAACCTCCCAGACTTTGTTCCTGGGAGATGTTTGATAAGAATTTTGTTTTAGCATTTTGTTTTTGTTTGGTTCTTGGTTTATTTTGGTTAGTAATTGGTCCCTGATGTTTGCAATAGCCACCATCTCTAATTCACCCTTACTTCTTTTTTCTAATTACTTTTCTTTTTAGTTGAAGTATAATTAACTACAATGTGGTGTTAGCTTCAGGTGTATATCAAACTGATTCAGTTATGGTGGTTTAGTCGCTAAGTCATGTCCAGCTCTTGTGACCCTATTGGCTGTAGCCCACCAGGCTCCTGTCCCTGGGATTCTCCAGGCAGGAATACTGGAGTGAGTTGCCATTTCCTTCTCCAGGGGATCTTCCTGACCCAGGAATCGAACTGGGGTCTCTTGTATTGCAGGCAGATTCTTTACCCACTGAGCTACAAGGGAAGCCTCTAAACTCTCGTCCTTCAGCCTGTATTCAGTTATATATATATATTTTTTTTCTGAGTCTTTTCCCTTATAGGTTATTACAAGATATCGAGTTCTCTTGTGATATACAGTAGGTCCTTGCTTATCTATTTGTATATAGTAGTGTGTACATTAATCCCAAGATTTTAATTTACTTGCTTTTCAAGGGAGCAAAGAAAACACCATCGGCCAAAGCTGCGTCCCCGAGGCTCCAGCAAGGTGGCTGTCTCAGGCATTGACCTTGAACCCAGAGCTTTTGGGAGCTGCTGAGTCCTGGTAGGTTTCTGCGAGGTCATGTCTTTTGTGCTGTTGACCGAAGACCAGACAGGTCACAGGCCAGCTATGTGGAGGTGCATACGCTTGCAGCCCAGCAGCCATGTCTTCTTCCCTGTTTTGACGGAAAGTGCGTTTCCCTTTTTTGTGGGAGGAGCACAGCTGGCAGAGCCCAGTGCTGGGAATAACACACACATACATGTGTGCACACACACACACACGCACACGTGCGCTCACACACACACACCGCACACCACACACACACATGCACTCATATACACACCATACACACACACACACGCAATGCACAGGCACACACACACGCATATACACACACACTGCACACCACACACACACACTCATATACACACACACTCATATACACACCATACACACACACGCACACACGCAATGCACATGCACACACACGCACTCATACACACACTGCACACCACACACACACACATGCACAGATATACACACGATACACACACACGCACACATACATGCATACACACACCGCACACCACACACACACACACACACATACACACATACACTCATACACACACACCGCACGCCACACACACACATGCACTCATATACACACCATACACACACACACACGCAATGCACATGCACACACACGCACTCATACACACGCACTGCACACCACACACACACATGCACACACACTCATACACACACATACATGCATACACACACACCGCACACCACGCACACACGCATATACACACACACTCATACACACACACCACACATCACACACACACGCACACATATACACACCATACACACACACGCACACACGCAATGCACATGCACACACATGCACTCATACACACACACTGCACACCACACACACGCACACACGCAATGCACATACACACACACGCACTCATACACACACACCTGACATCACACACATATACACACACACTCATACACACACACTGCACACCACACACACACCCATGCACACATATACTCATACACACACACCGCACACCACACACACATACACACATACACTCATACACACATGCATGCATATACATACACCACCCACACACACACATGCACATGCACACACACTCATACACACACACCACACATCACACACACATGCATATACACACACACTCATACACACACACCACACATCACACACACACACACACACCCCGCACATCACACATACACACACACTCGCATATACACACACACACTCATACACACACACCACACATCACACACACACACACACCCCGCACATCACACATACACACACACTCGCATATACACACACACACTCATACACACACACCACACATCACACACACACACACACACCCCGCACATCACACATACACACACTCGCATATACACACACACTCATACACACACACCACACACCACACACACACCCACACAGAAACACACCGCACACCACACACACACACAGACACAGACACAGACACACACCACACACACATGCACACATATACATACACCCCCACACACACACGTATATACACAAACACACTCATACACACACACCGCACCCCCCCACACACATGCACAGACACACACCACACACCACACACATGCACACATATACATACACCCCCCCACACACGTATATACACAAACACACTCATACACACACACTGCACCCCCGCACACACGAGCACAGACACATACCACACACCACACACACACACATGCACAGACACACACTGCAAACCACACACACACATGCATGCATATACATACATCCCCCACACACACATGCACACACACACTCATACACACACTCATATACACACACATGCACACACTCACACACACACCACACATCACACACACACCACACACATGCACAGACACAGACACACACCGCACACCACACACACACATGCACACATATATATACACCACCCATACCCACACACACGCACATGCACACACACACTCATACACACACACCACACACACACATGCACAGACACAGACACATACTGCACACACCACACACAAAACACTCATATACACACACGACACACACACGCACATACACACACACACACTCATACACACACACCATAAACCACACACACACACGCACAGACACACACCATACACACACATGCAGGCATATACATACACCACACACACACGCACACACGTGCACACACACTCATACACACACAACACACAACACACACACATGCACAGACACAGACACACACCGCACACCACACACACACATGACACATATACACCCACACCATACACCACACACACACACACACACACACACACCGAGACTACACCGAGACTACAAGGAGCCCCTCGAAGCAGCCTGAGCACCTTTAAAGCTGCCCTGGGAACCATAGCGCCCTTTGTACCCCAGCCTGTCTGTGGTTGAGAGCTGACGGAGGGTGCGCAGTAACCAGGATGTTCTCCGAGAGACCAGACATGCTGATCGCCCATGAGTTAAGTACGCGACTCAGAGGCTTCGTCTGCGCTCTCCCCGGTGTACATGAGAGCTGACGGACGAACCAAGCTCGATTCCAGAGTTCCCAGTTTCCATCACGATGGTCGTTTAACCAGCTTTCTCTGGGTGACCTGTGGCTCAGTGTCTGGTGCGTGGAGGGGAGGTTTTGCCGAGCTTTCACAGGGGCCGTCGAGCTGAGGACGGCAGCTGCTGCTCTGTGTGTGACCGTGATCTGCTCCAGACCCTGGAGGGCTGCTCCAGAAAGACCCTGGAGCTGAAACGGCGCAGGGAGAAGCGCACAGGCCAAGCAGGCCAGGAGGCCCCCTTCCACTGGCCCAGTCACCAGAAGGCGGAGAAACGGACGCAAGCCTCGTCCCTGGGCGTGCAGCTCTCGCCTTCTAGCTGAGCTCTATTAGAGACATCCAGACATCCAGCTCTCGTCTTCTAGCTGAGCTCTATTAGAGACATCCAGACGCCTGGTTGTAAGTTTTCTCATTTTTCTCCAACTTATTTTCTGTTAAAAGAATGGTAAAAGGAATACTTTGAAAGAAAAAAATTTTAAGCCTGACCAATGGAATAAATGCTATGGAAACTAATTCGCTATTTAGACTATTTCAACTACTGATACTTGGATTTCCTCATGGCATTTTGAATATATGTCCAAAGCAAAGACAGAGAATAATAAACCCTGTGTTTCCACAGGAGAGAATCTAGGTGACTGAGGGTGAGCGCTCTGTGCCTGAGCGGCAACACTGCCGGTCGCCAGAGTCACGCCTCGGGGCGCTGGAGAAATGGAGGTGTCCTCAGGCCTCAGACTGCTCTTCCGGGGGACAGCATCCCGGGGCCACATCCACACAGAGTGCGCACACGCAGAGACACACAGCTACACACACAGCGTGCACACAGACACGGTAACACACGGAGAGACACACAGAGACACACACACAACACACACACACACAGAAGTACACACACACAAACACGCAGAGACACAGACACACAGCTACACACACAGCGTGCACACAGAGACACGGTAACACACGGAGAGACACACAGAGACACACACAGCGTGCACACACACAGAGACAGAGATACATGCAAACACACAGAGGCACACAGTATACACACAGAGACACACACACAACACACATGCAGAAGTACACACACACAAACACGCAGAGACACACACACACAGACACACAGAGCTACACATACAGCGTGCACACAGACACACAGTAACACACGGAGAGACACACACACAACACACATACAGAAGTACACACACAGACACACATACAGAGGTACACACACAAACACGCAGAGACACACACACAGACACACAGAGCTACACACACAGCGTGCACACAGGCACACAGTATCACACGCAGAGACACACACACAACACACATACAGAAGTACACACACACAAACACACAGAGACACACACAGAGAGACACACAGTGTGCACACACACAGAGACAGAGATACATGCAAACACACAGAGGTACACAATATACACACAGAGACACACACACAACACACATACAGAAGTACACAGACAAAAACACGCAGAGACACACACACAGAAACACACAGAGCTACACATACAGCGTGCACACAGGCACACAGTAACACACGCAGAGACACACACAGCATGCACACACACAGAGACCCAGAGATACAGAGACACACAGTGCGCACACAGAGACACACACAACACACACACAGAGAAGTACACACACAAAAACATGCAGAGACACACACACAAAGACACACAGCTACACACACAGTGTGCACACAGATACACAGTAACACACGGAGACACAAACAGAGACACACACAGAGACACACAGAGATACATGCAAACACAGAGGCACACAGTACACACAGACACACACAGTGCGCACACAGAGACACACACAACACACACACAGAAGTACACACAAAAAACATGCAGAGACACACACAGACACACAGCTGCACACAGAGCATGCACACAGACACATACAGAGACACACACAGCATGCACACACACAGACACACAGAGATACATGCAAACACAGAGGCACACAATATACACACAGAGACACAAACACACAGAAGTACACACAAAAACACGCAGACACACACAGAGACACAGAGATACACAGGAACACACAGAGAGATGCACGTACAACAGACACCCAGAGACACACACAGTGTACACACACAGAGAGACACACACAATAACATATACACAACAGATATGCAACAGACACCCAGAGACACACACAGATACACACACACACACTACAAACACAGAGACAAACAATAGCACACACAGAGATACAGACACAATATATACCCAGAGACATACACACACAGATACACACACAACACACACGTGCGGATCCTCTGCGCTCCCCAGCGCCGGACACCAGAGACATGTGGGTGGGCTCAGCTCTGCTCCAGGTCAGCTCAGACCCCCAAGTACCAGGGATGCGCACCTTACGGGGTCTCCTGTGGACACCAGAGGCCTCGCCTGGCTGACCTGTCAGGCTTGTTCCAAAGGCTGAGCAGGAATCCACGTTTTGGCCCCTGGACGCTGCTCCGGGCTGGCGGCTGTGCCCATGTGGTGACCGGAGGCTCCACAAGGCTGGGGGCAGGCAGGCTCCTCACTGCAGACCCTGCCCCGCCTGGACAACCTGCCCATGCCCGCTCCAGAGACACAGGGCACTTGGTGCCCAGATGTTTGCCTATTTTTCTATTTTCAAGAAAAAAGGAAACAGAAGCCTCTCCAAAGAATGTCCAACCTAGTTAGAGAAAAGATGGGCCGAGTCTCAGAAGGTTGGTCATCAGGAAGATGTTGAAAGTGGTCCCGAGCCTGCAGGATGGGCGGTGTTTCCTCAGAGGCGCAGCAGGGCTGGAGACCAGCCTGCAGAGGCCAAGGCCAGACGCCCAGCCCTGCTGCTCATGAGTCATGGGCGGCACTGTGGCTTGGAGCTGGGTCTGATATTTCTCTTAATTCTTCACCTTGAGAAGTATGTTAACAAATGCTCTATGCCAGATGTGGTTCTAAGAACTAGAAACACCCGTGTGAGCAGGGAGCAGCCCCTGCCCTCCATGAGCTGGCGCCTGAGGATGATCAGTTACGATGAGGGATGGCGATGAACACGGGTCAGTAAACAGAGGACGTGGGTGGAGGCAACTCCAGACACGTTTACTAGGGTGGCGAGACGGTGAGGCTGGGCAGGGCCAGGACCACGGTTTTAGAAAGACTGCGTGAAAGAGGGCTCTTGGCACCCAGGGTCGGGGTTGCGGAGCGGGACCCGGTGTGTGGGTTCAGCGAGGAGGGAGGCGAGGTCCTCGGCAGGCGGAGGCCAGGCCTCTGGGTGAGAGAATCACAGGCGAGGGGGTGAAGGGGTCTGCAGGCCACCCTGGGGAGAGGTGGGGCCCTGGGAAGAGGTGGGGTCCCCGGTCCCGGGGCCGGCTGGTGCAGGCTGGCCCGCCGGGTCTGACGCAGGCGTGTGCACGGTGAGGTAAGGGTCGAAAAGTACCCACTGTCAGGGGGCAGAGAGGGGCGCCGTCACCTCAGCCATCTCGTGACAAAGAAGGGCAGGAGGTCTTAGGGAGGCTGCAAGGGTGCGTGTGATTAAGAAGATGCTTTAAAGGCAGGAGAAAGTAAACTTTTTCTTTTTTAGTTGATGAGAATTGTCCAATAAAAAGAAAACATATCATGATTCAGGGGGTGGAAGGGGTGCTCAGTGGAGTGATGTCCTTGAGCGGAGTAAGCGAGTGGGTTCACCGCGCACGCGCAGACTCTGCCCTGAGCCTGCCTGAGACGCACCCAGGACGCCAGGAGCCCCTGAGACGCACCCAGGACGCCAGGAGCCCCTGAGACGCACCCAGGACGCCAGGAGCCCCTGAGACGCACCCAGGACGCCAGGAGCCCCTGAGACGCACCCAGGACGCCAGGAGCTCATGAGACGCACCCAGGACACCAGGAGGCGAGGCAGCAGCAGGCGAGGGTGGAGGCTTCTTCAGTGACGAGGGATGTGTGCTCCTCCTCCAAGAGCGAGGAGGCCTGCAGAGAGAAGGGGAGCGGACATGGTCTCAGGAGGGTCATGGCAACCACCCGTCAGGAAGACGAACGACCCCAGAGCAGGGCTCTCGGTCCTTCAGCGCTGTCTGCCCAGCTGTCTGCAAGCCCACCAGCCCAGGCGTGGCTTCTCGCCTTGTTCAGGAGCTGAGAGCAAACGTCAAGTGGGGAGATTTGCCCATCGCCCAGGGGCGGCTTAGATCTCCCACGCCTGGTGGGAAGAGCGGGGAGGGGGCAGGCAGCAGAACAGGAAACATAGACAGGACCGTTCAGACCAGGTGCGGAGGCCCGCGGCTGAGATGCAGGGAGACACGAGGGTGCTGTGTCAGGCCAGGCTGCGCCGCAAGAAGCGCATCTTCATTTGCTCTGTATCCTCTCATTTTCCGGTTCGGGACAGAACAAGGCCGCTGAGTTTTCCGCTCTTCCTTTGAGATCTGCTTCAGACCACTTTCTCATGGTCGTTTTTTAAACCTCCAGTTGTATCTGAGCTGGATGTTATAATATTTCATTTTCCAGCTTTTTTATGGGTGGCACTCTCACCCCTTGCTCTTTCTACATGAAAACTCTCCTAAACTGCATATTTAACCAATTTTAACATTTGCTACATTTCATTTATCTAAAACACGATCATTGCCCTAGGGTTTCTTGAGGCCCGGGAGTGAAATATCAGCATTTTAAATTCCACTAAGAAAGATAAAAACTTCCCTGCCCTGAGAAAGAGGGAGAAGGGTGAGAGAGGGGAGGGAAGAGGAGGAAATTCTAAGGGAGGAGGGCAGGAAGGGCCTGAAAGAAGCGGACACTGGTCCATCCAGCTGTCACGTAAACAGCGAAATTCTCCATTCATCCAGTTAATTGGAAACACAACCGCTGTCAGGGATCGGTTATCATGACATCTTACTTTAAGCTGTATTTATTTTTACAAAGAAACTTCTTAACTCAAGAAACACACCATTTCACCAGCGTAATGTTCCAGAGAAAATCCTGTTATACCAACACTAGATGATATTCAGGCGGAGAAAAGTTAACCGTAAGACAATCCCTGAGAAGGTAACCCAGCACGACCACCAGAACTTCTTTCACTAAAGAAACAATGACCCTGTAAATGAAAGCCCTCCTACGTGTCAGACACTCGCCAGGTGAGGGGGCGAGGCCTGATGCTGCCCTGCCCTCAGAAAGCACAACATGAGGTTCTTGAGTAAATGTCTTATTAATTTCCAGTTACTGAGAACTTCGGAGAAGGCAGTGGCACCCCACTCCAGTACTCTTGCCTGGAAAATCCCATGGACGGGGGCGCCTGGTGGGCTGCAGTCCATGGGGTCCCTAAGAGTCAGACACGACTGAGGACTTCACTTTCACTTTTCACTTTCATGCATTGGAGAAGGAAATGGCAACCCACTCCGGTGTTCTTGCCTGGAGAATCCCAGGGACGGGGGAGCCTGGTGGGCTGCTGTCCGTGGGGTCGCACAGAGGCGGACACAACTGAGCAGCAGCAGCAGCGAGCTTAGTCCAGGGAAAGAGCGTGCTTGTCATTAAGGGAAGCACTGAGGTCCTGACTGCAAAATTCGAGAGGGAGGCGCCCCGTTTCTTCACGTGTCCCCGCAGCTTCTGTTCAGCTGATTTCTAGTTGTTTGACGGGACACTATAGAAAACTTTCTTTCTAGCCTGTGTGATTGCAAATGGAACGTTAATTGCCTGCCTTTCACTTCCTTGCCCTGCGCGTCAGCATGGAGGAACTCATCGCCTGAGCAGGGAGGGCCTGAGTATTAGTTTCTGGAGTTCTTTCCTTTGCGCAAGTCTCCCCAGCAGCAGTCATGTGAACTCCTGGCTAGAAGCCGAGCTGGGGAGAGGCTGGACCCTCACCTCTCCGTGTAGGGACGCTCCTTCTCCACTTGGGTTTGGAACGCTCGCTTCAGCTGTAGGAGGGTCCCTGCCTCGGGGGTCTCTGCTGGGGGAGGCAGCAGTGCTCAGACCACACGCACACCTGTTGGGGGACCCCCAGGTGGGGCTCCCACCCCGGCAATATGCAGGGCTCCCAGGAGACCAAGTCTGGGAGTGCGTTCTGCCCCTGACTCTAGGGTGGTCTTGCTCCCCCGTGGGAGCTTATTAAACTCATATCATCCCCCGTCCCAGCCCAGACCTCCTGGACCACCATCTGTTTGATGGAATCTGACGGCACATTCAGGCCTGAGGAGCACAGGTCCAGGAATTGGAGTCCCAGAGCCCTGCGTCTCCAGGCTTCTGCCAAGGCGGGGAGGTGAGGTCCAGGCTTGTGGGCGGCAGGGGCTCCGGAGTCTGAGCTTCTCACATAGCAGCAGGCTCCCGCGCCGTAAAAGCACATGCAAGCCTGACTTCTATGCCCAGGGGTCTCAATTCAGAGGTCTAAGGGCTGAGAATATGCACTTCTAATGATTTCCAGGTGATGCCCACACAGCTGGTTGTGGACCACACTTGGAGACGCATCATTCCATAGAAAAGCTACGACAAACCTAGATAGGGAGTGTTTAAAAGCGGAGACATTACTTTGCCAACAAAGGTCTGTCTAGTCAAGGCTATGGTTTTTCCAGTACTTATGTATGGATGTGAGAGCTGAACCATAAAGAAGGCTGAGGGCTGAAGAATTGATGCTTTAGAATTGTGGTGTTGTAGAAGACTCTTGAGAGTCCCTTGGACTGCAAGGAGATCCAACCAGTCACTCCTTCAGGAAATCAACCCAGAATATTTATTGGAAGGACTGATGTTGAAGCTGAAGCTCCAATACTTTGGCCACCTGATGCGAAGAGCTGACTCATTGGAAAAAAACCCTGATGCTGGGAGGGATTGTGGGCAAGAGGAGAAGGTGACGACAGAGGATGAGATGATTGGATGGCATCACCGACTCAACGGACATGAGTTTGAGCAAGCTCCGGGAGATGGTGAAGGACAGGGCAGCCTGGCATGGTGCTGTTCATGGGGTCACAAAGTCGGATGTGATTCAGCCACTGGACAGCGTCCCACAGGCTAACAGGTGCTCACACTTTCAGGCCTTTACCTGAACCCTCGGACTGGGTGTCACGCAGCCTGCAGTTCCCATGGCTCTCTGGAGGTTTATCCGAGGTGGAGGTTTGATGGCAGCCTTGCGGCGCCCTGGGCCCATCCTGCCTCCTGTTTCCCGTGTCTTGCTCAGACTTCCCCTCCATCTGTTTTCTCAGCCCGAGCCCCTTATTTCTTGGTATTTTTCATCAGCCCTTTGTTCTCTTGTTTTCTCTGTGCTCTCCTGCATTTGGTCTCACAGTTTTCTACTCTTGTCTGTTATTTCCTACCTACTGTTGGCTTCGAGTTTATTTTTCTCTTCTTTTTCTAGTTTCTTGAGGTAAGAACTTGGATTATTGATTTGAAATCATCCCTCTTTTCTAATGCAAGCATTTAGTGCTACAAATTTTCCTCTCAACACTGACTTACCTGCACCCTGCAGTGTGACATGCTGTATTTTAATTTTCACTCATTTTTATTTCCTTTGAGATTTTATCTTCCACCCATGGGTTGGTTAACACATGTGGCTTCCACAGAGCTGACCACCCCCACCTCATAAAATCTGGTTAAACCTCACTCTGCCCAGTAAGGATGGACCCCACTGGTACTCTCCTGGTTGGAGACTCAAGGCCCTGCCCGCCTTTGCTCTGGTGGGGTGGAAGAAGACAGCCTTCCTTTTCTTCCCACTGAGACCGTGGTGGGGACCGTCTTCTGGAATAAGGCAAGTATTACCTTTTGTCTTCTGCGGCTAGACTCCACTGCGCAGACCTGTGGCTAAGGAAGCAGGTTTTCCTTGGAGCTTTGTGTTTGTGACCATCAGCAGCTCTGGTCGGAGGTTACCTAGCACCCATCTAGGATATGTATGAGATCCACCTGCCCAGGAGTATTGGGCCGCAGGACTCCTGGGAACTCACCTGTTCAAAATGAACAGGAACTACAAGGACTCCAGGGGCCTCGCCTGCCCAGGACATCCTGGGTCAGTGAGGAAGCTGGGCACTCACCTGTGTGCAGTTCCTCAGTCCCAAGGTCCAAGGCCCGCCTTCTTCTCTCACTTTACCTGTTTGCTGCGCTGTGTCTAAGGTGTTTCAATTGTAAGGGAGGGACCTGGGAGGAATGCGTCTCCTCCGTCTCAGACACAGCGGAGGCCTGACTCCTCCGGGTGCCCGCTTTCTCCTCCGTCTCAAACACAGTGGAGCCCCGACTCCTCGAGTGTCCGCTTTCTCCTCCATCTCAGACACAGCGGAGCCCCGACTCCTCTGGGTGTCTGTTTTCTCAGACGCCTGCTCTGCGCCTGGGATTCCCGGTGCCCACTTGCCGGTACACGTTTCAGCATGAGGGCGTGCTTTCCCAGCCGTGGGCTCTGTTGATCCGGGGGCGCTCGCAGCCAGACTGGACCACGTGTGACCCCCAGCCCCCCTGGCTGGCAGCCTCACCGCTCACCTTCTGCTGCCGCCCTTGCAGAATCTGGAGAAAGGGCGGGAGGCCTGGCTTGGCACGTGCGTGCCGTCTGCACAGAAAAGGCCGTCTTCGTCCCCCTTCCATCTGGCTCCCTGACAGCGGTGTGAGTGAGACAGGAAAACATGCGGACCATGTCTCTCCTCAAATGTCCACCAGCTCGTGCGAGCGGCAGCCGGGGCTGAGGACGGACCAGCGTGAGCACGGATGCTGCAGGCGCCACGTGCTCAGAGGGCTGAGCGGTAAAGCCGGGCTCCGTGTCCACCGGAGTGAGGCGGCACGTTCCCCCAGCCCTGAGCTCACACTGCACTTGGCCACACGGCCTCTCCCGTCCCTCGTGGCGGGCTCCGGTCAGCATTGCCAGAGGAGACTCACAGGTGCTGTAGGAAAAGCGCTACAAGCCTCGCGTGAGCACTGCCTCCCCAGGGAGCAGCGCGTTGTGACGGCGCCTAGAAACCGGGCATGCGGGGCGGGACTGATGCTCACAACTGCTAACACAGGGCAGCAGTTATTGTGAGAGCGGCCCGGTTACTACAGTAAAAATGTACACTCCTGACTTTTCTCTTGTAGAAAATAGAAGTGTATGGGGGTTCATATACCACTACGGTTTAAACTCGTATAAAAAAAACCTACCCCAGCTTTCAAGCATTCCCCCAAACCAAACAAAAATTGCCCTCAAGATAGTCACCCCACCCAAAAGAATAGCGACCTGCAATCAGGCCAGCAGCTTAGTCAAAGCCTCAGGATCTGAGCTAACACCCAGCACAACCAGAGGGGCCCACGTCCGTGGCGCACTGACCAGGAGGCACACAGTGGGGTCCAGGCGGGGGCACACGGGGAGGCCTTGGGCACCGTGACGGCCGCTCCAGGCGCGGGCGCTGCTCTGTACAGGCCGAGGAGCTCCCCGCGGGGCAGGCCTGTCCCGAGCCACGGACAGCCCCCCTCCTCCCGGGCTCCGAGGACCAGGCCCAGGTCAGCTCACGCCCCTCGGGGCCCGAGGCCAGTGTCTTGGCGTTCCACCTTCCTGCCTAATGGGCTTGCTGCACAAATTGGCCTTCCCGGGCTCTATTGTCCCCTAAGGGGAGTGCTGCTGGATGGCGTTCATTTCTTCTTTTTCATTCTTTATCTATTATTTACAGCAGGAAATATCCCTGTTTTCTTTCTGAAAATCTGCAGTTATTCCTGGCATTAGCAGAGGATTTTTGTCAGTTTCATAAATTACCTATTACTGTAGTTTCCTGATCCGCTCACTGCCCAGGAAGTCAAGACCAAGGGTACATCTCCGCCGAGGCTGAGGTGGGGACAAGGACGCAGGGGTCACCTTTGTTTCCCCGGTTACCATCCTGCAGGCTGGGGGGCAGGGGGAGCCTGGGGGTCCTCCCAAGGGTCACGCACCTGCCTCGTGGGGACCCCCAGGCAAGGGGCTTGGAGCACCGACGCTTCTTCCCTGCACTGCGGGGCAGCCCGGAGCATCCCTCTCAGGGCAGCTCGGGCTCTGCTTCCCAGGCCGAGGGTCGGGGGCCCTGCTGCTCCAGGCGCTCTGAGTCCAGCTCTGAGTCCCCGGTCCAGCTCTGAGTCACGGCCTCACATCCCCCTCCTCTCCTGAAGTTGTCCCACAGGCCCCCCCCCCAGGTCCCCAGTCCAGGTGGATGCTCTGCCCGTGTGTCCACCCTGCTCAGACAGGAGCCCTGCCCAGCCCTCCGTCACACCCCCTCCAGCAGGGACCGCATGGACTTGGTCAGGCTCAGTAGCTGCTCTGACTCGGCTTCCTCCATCCTGACATTCAGTTAGTAAGTGGCCCCTTACGAGGCCAGGGTGAGCGGCTGAAGACAGTGGCCTTCTCCCCTGGCCTCCGCAGGGGTGGGTCCTCTGAGCCAGCGCCGTCAGGCTCGCATCTGACTTCCCTGTGAAACATCTGGTTTGTGGCCTTGTAAACAATCAATCAATGCTTCCAGCGCTGCGTCTATTCTGGTCATCGCTGAGCTGAGAACACACGACCCTCATTGTTTGGACCCTGTGTAAAATAGGCCACTCTCTGTATCAGCAGACGTTACAAATCTCTAAGCTGGATGCTTTCTGTAAACGATACTTTACTCCTAAACACTTTAGAGAAAACTGAGTTATTTTCACTCACACGTCAGCAGGGCTTCTTTGTGGAGACCCCACCCCAACTCCTGCTGGATGGACGGGACCAAGCCCAAGAGCCTGGTAACCCGAGAGGGCAGCACCCCGAGGGGTCCCCTGACCCCGCGCTGCCCCAGGGAGGGTGGGAACACGCTAACCCTGCCAGGTCCCAGGCTGAGAGACAGGCAGGGGCCAGACAACCGTCTCCCACCTGCAGGGGAGGCTTCAGGGGAAACTGAGTTCAAGGTCAGGCTGTCCCAGAGGGAAAAACTGAGCTGGCTGTGCCGGGAGCAGCCCTTGCCTGTTGAAGGAACTTTCTGCCCATGAAGTAGGAGAGTGAGGTGTCGAGGGACTCTGACACCAACCCCTGACTCACACACAGGCCCGGCCGCGGCCAGCAGAGCAAGCTTGGCCGAGTCACATGAGCCCCGGAGTTGCAGCCCGGGTTCTGGGGCTGAGAGGCGGCGGGACCCCGTGTGGGCCGTCGGGATCACGGCGGTCACAGCAGAGACACGCTCACAGGCGCCCGCCGACTCATGATCCGAGCTCATCAGAGGCTCTCATCACTGCCTGATCCTGGGTTAGTGTTTTAAGTAAAACTCTCCATCTCAACCTTAGGCTTTTCTGGTGTGAGTGAGGGGTCCAACAGCCTGTGAAAACCCTGAAATTCCAGAAGAATAGGGAAGGGAGTCTGAGACACCACAGGACACAGGGGCTGTGTGACACCAAGGCAAGGGAATGAGAGCGCAGGCTGCTCTGTGAACAGCAGAGACGCACACAGGGCGAGGCGGATCTCGGTCTTTAACAGGCGGGGCTGGGGAGACTCCGAGGCACGAGGCACCGAAGCTGACCTAACCAGGCAGGTGCAGGGGGCAGGCACGTGGGCTGCAGCGCCCTGGCCCTGCGGACCGTTGCATCACCTCGAGCCTGACTTAGCCCTTCGGGTTCCTGCTGGACACGCCAGCAGGACTGATGACCCATTCCACAGGAAACTGCGAGGACCTCCTGAAACAGCCGGAGCAAGCCATCTGCCAACGCCCATGCAGCCCACGGACATTTGAGCTATTTTGCAACCTGGACCAGACAGAACACAGGTGTTGCGCCCATCTCCTGCCTTTCATGGAATGAGTATAGCAGTTGTTTGTTGAAAACACGGAAAGCTCAGGATTAATTAAGATGCTTCTCTCCATCCTGGGAACAGGGAGCATGTATCCCACAGGTCCTCCAAGCAGTGTGTGTGTGTGTGTGTGTGTGTGTGTGTGCGTGTGTGTGTGCACGCACCTACAACGTGGTGTCCTTTTAAAGATAAAAAGTTTACTCATAGGAAATACCAGAGCAGAACGCCTTTCATCATATATAACACAAATACGATATTCCTTATTCCAGACACAGTTTAAAGGTACCCTCTTTCTCAAATGTTCTTCCTTAGAACCACAAACCTGACACCAAGCAGATGTGTAAGTGGACTCTGAGCTGGGTCAGGACCTACGTGCTGGGAAACTCAGATTTCCTAAGGATGTGACTTTTTCTGCTCTAAGTGTCAAAATTGCTATGGGAGAACCCCAAGCCTCTAGTGAATATACAGATGGCCAAGAAAAACAAGCAGAGTCCAGATTTCGCGAGTGGAAACAGTGACCAGCACCGGCAAACCCTATTCCACTGTTTATACACAGAATTAGTCAAATAATTTCGGCTGAGTTTCTAGTCAAGTGTATTTCATCTGAAAGGCATCATCTCGGGCACTACCGGTAGGAATAGTCATCAGGTGGAAAGGAATCACCCCTTTTATGAAGCTGGCACCAGTTAAGGAGGGCTCTAAGAAGGAAGAGCTGCGGCCCCTCGCGTGATGATGTGTGCATGGAGCGGGGCGCCCCTCTGCTTCTTCTGGGGTCCTGCCGAGGCGGAGCCCCCCTGAGGGGGCCTTCCAGAGGCGGTTCCGGAGACCCTCCCGCTTTCTGCACACTTTCTGCACAAAGTGAGTGGAGCAGCTGCCTCGGCTGGCGCTTGCCTTGGAAACCGGCCTGCAGCGGAGCCCTGCCTTTCCAGGCTCCAGGGACCACGGAGTCACCCCCATGCTGGCCAGGGGCCCCAGCTCTGACCCGACAGGAGTGGCGAGGCCTCGACAGGCAGGCTCAGCGGACCTCAGAGCAGCTCGCCCCACGGCACGTGCTCTCAGAGACGCGTCGGGGCGGAGGGATCCCTGGATGTGAACAAGAGCTCGGCCACCAAGGGCTTCAGGAGGGGCAGACCATCTCATCTCTGACAAGGAATTTCTGGGACGAAAATGCTGTTCATGCAAAGTTAGACAAATATGTACGAATAAGAAAAAGAATTGCAAATGATGGACTCCGTACTCGCAGATTCCTGGACCTGGAACTTAGAGTTGAGGCAGACAGATCTCAACAATTTGCTGAGCAAGACTGTCCAAGGGAAGTGGCCTCTGAAGACACGGGCACCGGGTCAGACGCTCAGCTTCCGGGATCTGATGCCCGGACCTCGCTTCGGGTCCTGTCGTAGCACTGAGAGGCCGGCGTCCCGCCTGGAGGCTTGTTCTGTTTTGCAGGCTAAGCACACTTTTGTGTTACTTATGTCTTACCATGACTGTCCTGTAACTTACATAATGTTCAAGGGATTTTAGTGATACCTGTCTGAGAGAAATATTAGTTATCCTGTCACATAATGAAGGTAATTTTATTGGAAGTAAATTTTTAAAGCTAGAGAATTGCATTAGCCTACATTTGGCAAAGTAGATGAGCAAATGTTGATGCCCATTTTCACTTAATTGAACCCTATCTCATATTTCTACAAAGGCACGTTCCCAGGCTAAACAGGAACTTTAGGCTAGAAGAGCAGCTATAGAACACACTCAACACCACAGACGTCCCCACGTCGCCAAGTCCCTTCTCCCCCATCACTGGAACAGCTGCGTGCGAGGAGCTCATGTAATTTACATGAGGAAATAACTTTAGGTATGAAGCTTTCTCATTTTAATTGGCTCATTTATAAACAAACTCATGACCCTTTCTTTGAGACCATAAACTAGGGGATTTTTCATTATTGCCTTTACAACCTTTGAAAGTGGTCTGAAAAAAAAAAAGTGGTCTGAACACATTTGGGGGAACAATTTTGGGCACTGAGATTTTAATTTGTAAAAAATCACTTATTTATTAAAATGTTAACATAAAAAAACCCTTTCTCCATAAACTAAAAGAATGGGTGCATTACATTAAACATTGAAGGAAATGCATGAAGCCATTTGAAAGAAAACAGTGGTTTTTCAATTCACTGCCTGTCCCAGAAGGAACATATCTTTCTGAGCACCTGGAAAGTGCTGGGTAATGATGTGCTGTGTTTGCCAAAACAGCTCCTACCGTCCTGGTGTCAAGGGATTTGCTTCCTCCACAATAAATGCTGGGTTTATTAAAGCTCAAGCTAAATTCAAGGGGAGCGCTTCTAACTGAGACAGGAAAGGAAGGGAATTTAATAAATAACATGGAAGATACACATAGATCCAGTTATCTGTAAAACTGATGTAATCAATGTGGAATTTGATTCAGTTGTTTTTAATAAATTATAATATGTATAGGTATGACCATATATTCATAAATAAAATATTAATAATTATTTGACTATTATGAAACCCTATTAAAACTCCTTCAAAAGTCAATCTTATAAGACCATTTCAATGAACCAGTACTAAATAAATGAGAATCACAAATAGCTGGAGTTGCTGCCGTTTTCTGTTGGAAAAATAGCAAAACTAAACACACCACATCAGATAATTAGCATAGATCATCCAAGCAAGCTTGTCAGTTACCCTTACCACAACTTGAAACGCCTACGACAGATGCCGGAAAAACTATGGACGAAGGTTTGCGACATTGTACAGAAGGCAGTGCTCAAGACCATCCCCAAGAAAAAGAAAAGCAAAAAGGCAGAATGGTTGTCTGAGGAGGCCTTACAAATAGCTGAGCAAAGAAGAGAAGCTAAAGGCAAAGGAGAAAAGGAGAGACACACCATCTGAATGCAGAGTTTCCAAGAACAGCGAGGGGAGATAAGAAAGCCTCAGTGACCAATGCAAAGAAGTAGAGGAAAACAACAGAATCGGAAAGACTAGCGATCGCTTCAAGAAAATTGGAGATGCCAAGGGAACATTTCATGCAAAGATGGGCTCAATAAAGGACAGAAATGGTCTGGACCCAACAGAAGCAGAAGATATTAAGAGGTGGCAGGAATACACAGAAGAACTGCACAAAAGAGATCTTCTCGACCCAGGTGACCACGATGGTGTGATCACTCACCTAGAGCCAGACATCCCAAGTCAAGTGGACCTTAGGAAGCATCACTACAAACAAAGCTAGTGAAGGTGATGGAATTCCAGCTGAGCTATTTCAAATCCTAAAAGATGATGCTGTGAAAGTGGTGCACTCAATATGCCAGCAAATTTGGAAAACTCAGCAGTGGCTACAGGACTGGAAAATGTTGGTTTTCATTCCAAGTCTCAAAGAAGTGCAGTGCCAAAGAATGTTCAAACTACCGCACAATTGCACTCATCTCACACACTAGTAAAGCAATGCTCAAAATTCTCCAAGACAAGCTTCAACAGTATGTGAAGTGAGAACTTCCAGATGTTGTTTGAGCTGGATTTAGAAAAGGCAGAGGAACCAGAGATCTAATTGCCAACATACACTGGATCATAGAAAAAGCAAGAGAATTCCAGAAAACCATCTACTTATGCTTTATTGACTATGGCAAAGCCTTTGACCATGTGGATCACAACGAACTGTGGAAAACTCTTCAAGAGCTGGGAATACCATGTCACCCTACCTGCCTCCTGAGAAATCTGTATGCAGGTCAAGAAACAACAATTAGAACCAGACATGGAACGACGGACTGGTTCCAGATTGGGAAAGGAATCCATCAAGGCTGTATATTGTCTCCCTGCTTATTTAACTTATATGCAGAGTACATCATGCAAAATGCTAGGCCTGATGAAGCACAAGCTGGAATCAAGATTGCTGGGAGAAATATCAGTAACCTCAGATATGCAGATGTGACACCACCCTTATGGCAGAAGGTGAAGAAGAACTGAAGAGCCTCTTGATGAAAGTGAAAGAGGAGAGTGAAAAAGTTGGCTTAAAACTCAACTTTCAAAAAACAAAGCTCATGGCATCCGGTCCCACCACTTCATGGCAAATAGATGGGGAAACAGTAGAAACAATGACAGACTTTATTTTGGGGGGCCCCAAAATCACTGCAGATGGTTACTGCAGCTATGAAATTAAAAGACGCTTGCTCCTTGGAAGAAAACTATGACCAACCTAGACAGCTTATTAAAAAGCAGAGACATTACTTTGCCAACAAAGGTCCATCTAGTCAAAGCTATGGTTTTTCCAGTAGTCATGTATGGATGTGAGAGTTGGACTATAAAGAAAGCTGAGCACTGAAAAATTGATGGTTTTGAACTGTGGTGTTGGAGAAGAGTCTTGAGAGTCCCTTGGACTGCAAAGAGATCCAACCAGTCCATCCTAAAGATCAGTCCTGAATATTCATTGGAAGGACTGATGTTGAAGCTGAAACTCCAATACTTTGGCCACCTGATGTGAAGAACTGACTGATTGGAAAAGACCCTGATGCTGGGAAGATTGAGGGCAGGAGGAGGGATGGTTGGATGGCATCACCGACTCGATGGGCATGAGTTTGAGTAAGCTCCGGGAGGTGGTGTTGGACAGGGAGGCCTGCCGTGTTGCAGTCCATGGGGTTGCAAAGAGTCAGACATGACTGAGTGACTGAACTGACTGATGAACATATGTAACTGAAATCCATCTTTAATTTGAAAACCTCAAGTAAATTCAAGGCATAGCTGTTGTTAAACGCTTGGCAATTTTGGTTCATGGCATCTGAGGTGAACTGTAGGCTGAAACCTTTCGGATGAAGGAAGGTTTTGGGGAGGCAGACACCTTCCGCATAGACTCATGAAAGAGGCCACATTGTATGATTCCATTTATACAGTTTTTCTTAAAAAACATGTGGAGCTAAAATATTCATTTTTCAAAGTGAAGATTTTATAGCTGCAATAGGAAATCAAAGGAATGAACTTTTAAAAATCAAAATAGAAATATTCCCATTATAAGTCTTAGAAAAATCATTCTCAACACAAGGTCCTTGGACTGCCACCTCCAGAGGGACTGTGGGTGGCTGTTGTAGGTCCCTAGGGTCTGAGATCCAGGGCTTTCTGGGCTATAATTTCACAGGTAGGATCCAGGAATGTGTAATCTGACCAGTTCCCTGGGTCTGTATTAGACTCATAATTATATAGTCTGGACTTCCCTGGTGGCTCAGGCAGTAAAGCGTCTGTCTACAATGCAGGAGACCTGGGTTTGATCCCTGGGTGGGGAAGATCTCCTGGAGAAGGAAATGGCAACCACTCCAGTATTCTTGCCTGGAAAATTCAATGGACGGAGAAGCCTGGTAGGCTATAGTCCATGGGGTCACAAAGAGTTGGACACGACTGAGTGACTTCACTTTCACTATATTGTCTGAGAGTCCTGTTTTATTTGTCCTTTTGCAGAACTATGACTGTAATTTTTTACTGATACCTTAATCTTATGATAGGAGGAAATAGTGGAAAGAAAATGTATCCAACCTTCTAGAGTTCAGAGAGTGAAGAATTTGTCAGGAAGGTGCAGATGGTGGTGGAGGGTGACCTCAAGGAAGAACAGGTCTATTAGCCAGTGAGGGCAGAGACCAGGGGTGCAAACCCTTCCGAGGCTGCAGGTCATCAGGTGGGAGGAGAGACAGTTTGCAGCAGGAAGTTCACCACTAGGAGTGTCGCAGAATCTGTTTCATGACGGAGAAATAGATTAGTGATTTTTAATGCTGACTACCACTGCTAGTGGGGGATTCCCGGGTGGTGCTATTGGTAAAGAACCTTCCTGCCAATGAAGGAGGCGTAAGAGACGACAGTCCAGTCCCTGGGGTGGGGAGATCCCATGGAGAAGGGTAGGGCAACCCAGGCCGGTATTCTCTCTCACCTGGAGAATTCCGTGGACAGAGGAGCCTGGCGGGCTATAGGCTATGAGTCGGACAGGACTGAAATGGCTGAGCACGCACATGGCTTCTAGCAGATACAGTTTTTTCTTTAGGTTGGCACTTACTAATATTCAAGTGACTAAATTTAGTGCATCACAAGCTTTGACATGATGTGAAAAGGAATGATAAATCCCTGATTTTGAGGAGGCTTTCTTCTCTTTCTACAAAGAACAGGGAGGGAGCCCTTGTTCCCAGAACTCACATCAGTGCACTTGTTCTTGTCTGTGCACACCCTCGTATTTCAGGCACTTGCCCAGGCTCCCGATGTCACCTGTCACTGGAGCAAGGCCACCCACCGACAATCCCTGTCGGGGCACATCATGCTGGAACCTTTAGCCCTGGCTATGTCATTATAAACAGTGACTTTGAACTTTCAGGTACAGGAGAGTAATTTGACCCGTGTGACTAGTCAAAGTTTCCTGCCCCGGTGATTTCTGACTTTGTATGTTAGCATCTTTAAAGGTTGCCTCGTGAATTGACACGGTGCACTTACTCTCTAAAACTTAATTTGTGAGCATTTGCATTTATATCCAAGGTTCTGCTTTGACACATTCCGGGGTCGGCATGCCCACGTGCTCCATCGCGTTTCCCTCGGACTCCATGGGCCCATTGCTGTCTTTGCCTCCCTGTTTGCAGGGAAGGTTCCAGTGCCCTGGGTCGCTGGCACAGCCGGCATGGCTATGAGAGCTGCCTCTGTTGACAGGGCTGCACTCTGTGGCGCCTCAGTTTCTGACCGTTTAGTTTCACTTAGCTGTTGGTTTTCTTGGCTTTAAACGATTTTTTCAGGAGCCGTCTTGCTTGCTTCACCTCGTTCTTCAGAGCTGAGATCCCTGTCCTCTTCTGCTCTGCGTCCCAAACAGTGAACCGATGGTGGCGGGCGGGGTGCAGGCTGCCTCCTCCCTGGTGGAGGAGGGCAGGGCTGCTGGCTGGGCTGCGAGGATGCGCGCAGTCGGCCTGCTGCCGTTTCTCTTCCTCTCTGCCGTGCTGCTCAGAACATTCCTCAGGCGCTGCAGTCCCTTTGCTTCCCTATCTGTCACTTTCTCCTTAGTTCCACTAATGTCTTTGCTATCCCCCTTTTCATGTGTTTAGTTCTTCTCAAAACCATCCACACTCCTCATGTCTGCAGAAATTTTCTTTGATGAGCAGTTTTAAGAACCACGCCAAGCAATCGCGTTTGGACTTTCCTTCTGACGTGAGTTTGTATCTGTCTTTCGTGCTTTGTGCTGCAACCCTTCTGCTTTTATTTTGGTCCTTTCTGCTTACTGCTTCCTGTCTCGAGACACCGCTCCAGGCTCAGCTGTTCGGAAGGACGCGGGCCGGCGGTGGGGCCGCGCCGCGGTTTCTGCGGGCAGGGACTGGACCAAGCGCAGGGTGTGTTGCTGCTGCAGTCCCGTCGCTAACTGGCCGGCTCTCTGAGACTTCTACCCGTTTACCTTTCTGCACTGCTGTGGACAAGCTCCCGCTTTTTGCTGCAATGCGTGCTCTTCTTCCCACAAGAGCCTCAAGTCACAGGAAGGGACCCGAAGCAAGAGCCCCTGCCCCCCGGGGCCGTCGCCCAAGATGCCCATGGCTTCACAAGCCTGGGCTCCTCTCTGCCTCCGAGAGATGGCACGACTGGCCCTGCCCGCCCTCTGGAACCGGGCTCAGCTCCTTCCTGCTCTGAGCAACTCTTCTGACAACTCGGGGCGGCCTGCACCAGGCAACATGTCTCTGAATTACTGTGTGTGTGTTAGTAGATGTCTCACGATCCCTCCTGGCTGTGATTTTCTCTGCATTTTCTTTCTGTGGTTCTCGGGACAGTGAGGGGAGGACTGTAACCTCCAGTCTGGCTACGTGGCTTCTGGACTCACATGCAATCTCCTCCAAGATTTTAACACATATTTATGAAGGACATCAAAGATCTGTACACAGAGCTTTTTTTGAATCACCATTTAATGTCGATACTTACAAACTCCAGGCCTGGCCCTTGACTGCTTCTCAGTCACACAAAGCACCTGAGTTTCCTGGGATGGGTTCCAACTGTTACCCCAACTTTGCTGGTGTCTCCTCTCCTCTCCAGCTCCTAGTCCCGTTCCTCCCTCTGATTCCCGGCATCAGGAGGCACGTCCCCACAGCAGAGAGGAGGGTGGAGAGGGTGTCCATGCTCCGGTAGCAATAAAGGGGGGTTGATTCAAGATTCCTCGGGGGGGGGGTTATCAAAATGTTTACAAATACACCCTTTTCCAGGGAACAGTTATCAACAATTTTGGGAAGCAGAGTGAGTTTCCACAGGCTTAGCTGGAGCTGTTCTATAATGCCACCCAAGATATTCTCTGTTTTGCCACTTGAATGCCCCCAGACAGCGACTCAGGCTCTGCCTGGAAAGATGAGAGTGGACCCCTTCAGAAACCCGACAGCTAACTTAAGCCCGTGTTTACTGTGTGTGTTAAACATCGACTGAACTGTGTTCTTTAAGTTAATTATTCTGTGCTCTCTGAACTTAAAAAATTGTGAACAAATTAATAACTTTAAGTGATTAGTGATGACAGTACACCCCAGAAATAAAATATCAAGAACATAATATTAAAGCTTAAGAAGCATTGAGAGAAGACGTTGCAGTACATGGAAAGATTTTCGGCTTGTAATTCATTTTCCTGGAAACAATCTATAAACACATTATTCAAGGACGTTCATGGAGAACTCCACTCTCTCCCAGATGTTCACCTTTCCTTCCCCGTGTCCAGCCTCAGGTCCTTCTTACCATCCCCGACGGCAGCCACTGCAGGTGAGTCTCAGCCTTGCCAGCTGTGAGCTCAGGAAGCCCAGGTGGGGACGGGCACTCACTCTTCCCAAGTGCAGCCCTGCTAGGTGGGGCGTCTCACAGGAGAGCAGGTTTCTGGGAAGTGTCCGCAGGGAGGCCTTCGAGAGGCATCACAGAGCCCATGCTCACAGCTGACCCAGGCCAAGGGCAAAGGTCACAACTACATGTGCAGGACAGGGACTGCCCGCTACGTCCCACTGCCCACAAGCATGCCCACCAATTATCCTTAGCACAAAATACAGTTCACAGGAGTAAACCTCGAAATAGCAGTCACGGAGCTGAAAGAAGAGCCAGTTACTCTTGTTTTTCATTTTTATTTTTAATTAGAGGATCGTTACAACATTGTGATGGTTTCTGCCTTACATCACCATGAGTTGGCCATGGGTATACATACGGCCCCTCCCTCTTGAGCCTCCGTCCCCCTCCCTCCCCTCACTACCCCTCTAGGTTGTCACAAAGGCTGGCTTTGGGTTCCCTGCATCGTGTATCAAACTCCCACTGGCGCTCTCTTCTGCATACGGTAAAGCGTATGTTCCAAAGCTACTCTCTCAAGTCACCCCTACCCTCCCATTTCCCTACTGTGGCCAAAAGTCTGTTCTCTATGTCTGCGTCTCCTTTGCTGCCCTGCAGATAGGATCATCAGTACCGTCTTTCAAGGTTCCATATTCATGTGTTACTATACGATATTTGACTTTCTCTTTCTGACTTACTTCACTCTTTATAATCGGCTCTAGGTTCATCTGTCTCCTTAAAACTGGCCCAGATGCATTCCTCTTTGGGGCTGAGTAATATCCCACTGAGTATATGTACCACAGCTTCTTCACCCGTTCATCTGTCAGTGGACACCCAGGTTGCTCCCGTGTCGTAGCTACTGTGAATAGTGCTGCAATGAACATCGGGGTGCATGTGTCTTTTTAAATTGTGCTTTCCTCAGGGTTTAGCCACACAGCCTGAGCTGCAGGGCACAGTGAAGCGAAGACACAGAGACCCCAACAACCACGTGCTGGTGCACAGGGTGAGCTGCTGCAGGAGCCTGGCGTGCACAAGGAGACCCTCCGCAGACCCGCTGAAAACGTGGAATCTTGGGAAAGATGGGCTTTGGATAGTGTCTACTGGTTATACTGTGCTTTCTACGTTTGGAACTCGGTATTGCTGGGGTCTCCATTATGTTTTAATGGGAGGCTACACAAAGCTTTTCTAATTACAAACTAGAATTCTGGTGAACTGGAGCATGGAAGGAACGGGTGCCTCCTGCAGCACTCAGGCCGGGCCTGCAGGCACCACCCCAGCGGCACCTCGCAGCGGACACACGGCAGACACTTTCCTTGGCCGGAAACTACGGAAGGACCTGAGGCCTCTTGGGGCAGTTAGATTTCTGTCCAGGAAGAGAGTCAGGTTGAAATGACCTCCTTCATCTAAGTCCTTATTGGGCATGGCGTCATTTTTGAATTTTTCACTTT
Organism: Ovis canadensis; assembly: GCF_042477335.2. Classification (NCBI taxonomy): domain Eukaryota; kingdom Metazoa; phylum Chordata; class Mammalia; order Artiodactyla; family Bovidae; genus Ovis; species Ovis canadensis. Next base: position 392,028 of record NC_091246.1, on the reverse strand, counting down.
TAAAGACACTGATTTAAAAAGATTCTGAAAATATACACACGCAATTATAGCCGTTTGTTATATTTTATGAAATCTGGTTTTTCAAAGTCTCTCAGGAATACATGAATAGCTTTTTTCATAATTGAAAACGCCTCTACTGGGGCTTCCCTGATAGCTCAGTTGGTAAAAAAACAAACAAACAAACAACCCACCTACAATGAGGAGACCCTGGTTCCATTCCTGGGCTGGGAAGATCTGCTGGAGAAGGGACAGGCTACCCACTTCAGTCTTCTTGGGCTTCCCTTGTGGCTCAGCTGGTAAAGACCCCGCCTGCAATGTGGCAGACCTGGGTTCAATCCCTGGGTTGGGAATATCCCCTGAAAAAGGGAAAGGCTCCCCACTCCAGTATTCTGGCCTGGAGAATTCCATGGACTGCATAGTCCACGGGGTTGCAAAGAGTTGGACATGACTGAGGGACTTTCACTTTTCACTTACCTCTTAGGTAGATTAGAATCACATAGAAAATTTTTTCAAGTGTACGTTACTCTTAGTTATAACCATAAATCAGAACAAGATCTTAACACTTTCTTAATTCCTTTAAAGCCTCTTTAATTTCCTTCTTTATGAAGAAGGACAGTAGAACATAGATCATGGCCCTACTGAGGACTAATTGAGGTCTGTGCCGAGCACTGCGTGCCCCCACGACTGGTCCTTGAACAGGAGTCCCCTGCAGGTCAGCGGTCACGTGGAGTCCGTGTGTGTCTCTGTCTCTTGGAAGAGGAGCTGACAAATAAGCAGCTCTCAGCAAAGGAGAGAACAAGTGAGTGACACTCAGGTGACCCTGAGCACATGAGCTCGGCGCACGCCTACTTGATGCGTCATCCTCGCAGTTAGTCGGGGCTGGCACCGTCACCCCCTAATTCCCAGACAGCAGGCTAAGCTCAGGTTCTACCCATGGCTCTTCCAGGGTCCCAGGCTCTGGTCAAAGCGGCTGCCCGAAGCCGCCCCTTCTGACAGCACAGCCAGCTCCCCTTCAGCCGCCTCCAGCCCTCGGGCACCACACGTGGTCCAATTTGGATGTTCCTGTGAACCCAAGGCGTCAGCTGAGACATTCTGCGAAGGTGACCTTAAACTGAGGTGCTCAGTGGTCTGAGGCATCCTTGAGATGGTTGAAACATTTACCAAACCACATGCCTGATGGTCGGGACTCCCAACAAGTTTGTTGAGACCCTGGCATCTGAAATGTATGACCTTCACCGCAGTATATTTTAAAGGGCTGCAGAATTGAGTACATTCTGTCACTTAAGTTTGCAGGCTGCATTTTAAATATTTAGCTTTACTTTACACGGCATCCTCCCAAACTGTGTCTTGCTTTCCCAGGCCTCTGGTCACCTTGGGTCAAGAAGGCTATGAGGAATCAGTCTTCCTCTGTAACACGCTATAACTGTGTTTCCAGTCCAGCGAGCATTCACCGGGCCCACAGTCTACAGGAGACACCATGACACTGATGCCGTCATCCCGACCCTCACGTCATAGACGGGAAATTAAGGAAGAAAAGACAGCTGACCGAGCTCTTGTGTTTAAAGTATCCAGTCCTGGTGACCGCAGGCCTGGAGGGGAGGAGCTGGGGGCCAGGGTTGGGGCCGGAGAGGATGCTCTCGGGGCCCCAGGACAGGTGACCAGCCATCTCCCGGAAGAGCGCAGGAAGAAGACAGTATAAGTGGTGGTTTAGAGTGATTCTTCATTTCATCCTTTACAGACGTTTCTTCATGGATGTTTTATATAATGAAAATGATATAGGAAACCACTCCAAAATTAACATGTTTAAAAATAACTAGAATGTGCCATCAAAACAACTTGGCGGCCTTGTGCTACAGGATAGAAATGGACAATAAACGCCTATCCTGAGGCGGCCCGTCCTGCCTAATGTTGCTGTTGGTAAGTCACTCTGTCGTGTCCAACTCTTTGCAGCTCCACGGACTGCAGCATGCCAAGCTTCCCTGTCCTTCACTGTCTCCCAGAGTTTGCTCAAATTCATGTCCACTGAGTCAGTGATGCTATTTAGCAATCTCATCCTCTACCACCTCCTTCTCCTCACCTCAGTTTTACCAACATCAGGGTCTTTTTCTGCGAGTTGGCTCTTCACATCAGGTGGCTACAGTATTGAGGCTTCAGGTTCAACCCCATGTCAGGATCAAGTAAGTGTGCATGAAACCCCACACGCTGCCGCCAAAGGTGAGACATGAAGCAGAGGCTGTTCCACACCAAGTTCAGATACTCTGGTGGCCAGATCCAGGCACACTGGACCATTTTCATCTCACGCTCTTTCACCTGCAACACTGTGCTGTCCCCTGGGGACACTGCTCTCCCTAGAGACGCGGGCAAGGTACTTGGCCAACCTCTGTTCTGCACTCTTGACCCGTTGTCTAATGAAACCAACACTTTGAACATGACTTTTGCTGCATTTTTGCATTACTTTATGTTTACATATCTAAGTACATAAAATCAGTCATCTTGATATGTCAAATACTAATGTACTGTATGAAATTAATTTTATAGAAGTGCAGAAGTCATGTACATATATAGATATGTCAAAAGAGATTTTAAAAAAGTGCCAAATAATAAAGAGGAGTTACCTTGGGTTCATGAAAAAAGGTTTTCCTTCTTTAGAATCATTTTATTTTCAACAAATTTTAACATAAAATATAAATTTATGATCAACAACTGTAACAGTGAATATTACTTAAAAAAACAAAGCCACAAGGTCATTAAAACATCAGTGGAGAAGCTAGCCTTCAAGGGTCTGAGAAAGGTACTCTAGCGAGGAAAGTCAACGCAAATTCTCACTTATTCAGACTGACTTGATAGAGTTTAATTAACATTACACTGCAGAAGTCCGAAGCCTTCCAGTGCGGGGTTTGGGGGCCCACCATGGTTGCTCTCTGTTCCCACAGGAGGAGCGTGAGGCTCAAGGTTGGTGGACTCACCGTCGTGGGGTCTGTGGCTGCATAACGGTGGAGCTGGGGCTCTGGGCCGCCGGTTACCACGGGCTCACTCCCTGACTCCCCCCTCAGCGGCTGCACCCTTGGGATGGCCGATTATGCTCCGGAGGGCTTTCCTGAGTGGCCCTGGAATGGAAGCCAAGCACGTGTGAGCTCCACAGGAGAGTGAGACACAGAAGGTCCAGGGAGGAGCCAGCAAGTGCCTGCCGCCTGCCCTCCTCACAGGCTTGGCTGGAAGCCGAGTACCCTTCAACCCTGACATCTCCCATCCACCCGTGTCTGCTGCCTCGCTTCAACACCCACCCCCCACCACACCTGGGCTCCTCTGTGGACTTTCTGGAGGAGAGAAGGAGGAACAGAGGCTTGAAATATCCTTTCTACTAATCATGCAGACAAGCCTCCAGTATTCATTTTGGAAGCCTTGAAATCACCCAGGAGCAAACACAAGTCAGCCGACTTTTTATTCCCCAATGGAACACTAGCACAGTCCCCAGACTCCTGCAGTTGGTTATATGCGTTCATTCACTGAACAGATACTCCGTGAATGCCAAGTACGAGCCCAGCCCCATGGAGAGGTGAGCACACTGCCCAGCGCGGCCCTCGCCTCGGAGGAGTCACGTTAAGAGGAGACAGCTGCATGCAGCTCGTGGACAGACAGTGACTCCCCAGGCTGAGGGGCAAACTGCGGATTATCTCACAGGTTGGTGTCCCGGGGGATGTTGAGGCTAGACTTCCGGTTCTGCACATCTGATCAAAACAGAGGTGTCAGAGGTGTCTGTGGAGGGGCTGGAAATAGACGTTTCTTCACCATCAGGGACCTAGGATGAACAGCAGGAGAGCATCTGACAACCTGTACCCTCCATGGGTGAGGCTGGGTCTTTGCGAGACAGTCTCCTTCCTGATAAGAATCACCAACGTTGGAAGAGCAAACCTCTTGTTACACACATAACACACCATGTGGTCTGTAGGTCGTGAGCTGAGGCACCCAGCTGCAGACTGAGATACCTAGGTGTGGGACCGTTTATCTCTGCGTCACCTGGACCCACTGTGCTCACTCCATAGACCAGCATTGAAACAGACATCCCTCATAGGAATGACTCCATATATGAATTAAAATTACAGTATAATTATGCTGGATCACCATTTAAGAGTAAAATTGATCCCCAAAGGGGATATTTCCCCATGAAGATATGTTTCCTTCTAAAAATAATGGCCAACTTTGACTTTCAGCCGAGACCCATCAGAACAAATGGAGAAGAGGTGAGACAATAAAAGTTTTTATCAATGTTGAAGCCCCTGGGTAATGAACCACGTGAGGGCACACAGAAAACTCAGGAGACATTGCTTATGTGACGGTTTTACGCTCAAAATTTGTATCTCGCATCCCAGAGCGGCACGCTAGGGCCACCGATTTATTGTAAAAGTTGGGTACACATAGGAGGAAGTCTTCCTGTTAATATAAAGCTACCTCTTTCTGATGCCACTTCCCCCTCGCATCTAAGGCGGACAGCCTCTGCCGCACATCAATAATATATCAAGTGCAAATGCACCTTCAAGTTCCGACAGAGCACTAACACATTAAAACTACTGTGTGTGTGATAATTAGAAGAAGGAGAGCCTGGGATTCATCAGAGGCAAAGGCAGGAGTCAATTACAGATGCCGTGGGCACGACACAACTCTGACCCGCCGTCCGAACCGTCCTGCGTCCAGGCTCCCGAATACCCACCTACGACTCCCGAGGCCTTCGCCTTCCCCGACAGTGTTCTAGAGTTGTGATGGTAATTACACCTGAAACAAGGCTGTTTCCCAACACACTTCCTCCCTGCGGTTCATCTTACCACAGCCCGAATCTCGGGAGAGCTTTCCGGAAACTGCAAAGGCCGCGCTTCAGGGTCTTACAGGCAGTGAGGGCACCTTTCAGCCCAGCCTGCTCTGCTGGAAGAATGCTCTCCGCCCCCCGCCCCGCCCCTCCGCACACTTCCCCAGCATCACGGTTGGGTCCCGGATGCTGAGCGCCAAGAACCGACCAAGAGCCCAGCGCACAGGGAGAGAGCTGGGCGTCTCTGTCTCTCTCTGCTCCTTCTCCATCTCCTTCTCTGTCTCTAACTTTCGGATCCAGACACTCTCTTTCTGTCTTGAGAACCCGTACATAGTCTGTGATAAGACTTGGGTTTGAGCTAAGATAAGACATAAACACCTTGCAATTTCCTGGCTTGGACACTATAGGTTCAAACTCAATTTTTAATGTTAATTTTCTTTATGCCACTGTTCCTTTGTGCACCTTCACAGTCAAAGAGGAGCAGAAGTCAGGTATTCCTGGATAACATACTGATATCTCCAAAGCCTATCTGAGTTATAGTAGTCAAGAACTGGCTTGGTTCCCATCAGAAATAAATAAATAAATAAATAAGTGTGTGAGGTGACGACGTGTTAATTAACTCAACTATGGGATTCTCTTGCAATGTTTATGTGATAATATATCAAATCATTACTTTGTACACTAGAAATATGATCTTATCTGCCAAGTATATCTCAATAAAGCAGAAGAAAGAATGGATTGTGATTGGATCAAAATGAGGATGTGAGGTCAACTGTCTCATATATGATGAACAGTTTCAGCATTAAAATCCATCCAACCTCCGAAGACAAACATAAAACAATGCAAAGAGCAGAAGAATAAACCTGGACTCAAGCAGACACAGCAAACGGGAAAGTGACTCGCACCTGCTGCCGCCACCTCTGAAGATGAGCGGAGGCCTAATTCCAGGCCCTGGTCTGGTTCCCTAGACCCTGGACAGGACGTGCATCTCTTTCCTCGCCAGAGGCATGTCATGGGCAGCCTTTGCTTCTGACAAAGCAACAGAACTGTTTGTATCCATAACATACACGTAAGAAGAAAATTTCCTTTGCAATAAAGGCATGAAGGCTATTAAGAGGACATAGATGCTCATGCTCTGTTTTGCTAAGTTAAATTATATCCTGTGAAGTGCCATGTTTTTAAAGACAAAGTCTAAAGATGAGTTTTGGCCCATGTACACACCTGGTCACAGTGCCCCAAATAAGATTCCTCACCCCGAAAAGGTCCTGTGTCTCTTACCCCAGGCAACCCCACCTAGAGGCAACCGCTGCTTTGGTTTCTAACACCTTAGATCACATGTGTCCGTACTAGTATATTCCACGTAAACAGAATCGTGGACTCTGAGATCTTTTTGGTCTGGCTTCTTTTGTTCAGAAACAGGTTGGTGAGAATCACCCTTGAAGCTGGGCGTCCGGCTAGTTTGCTGCCTTTAATCATGAACAGTGTTCCGTTGTATGAATACATCTCCCAGAGTTTATTTATTCCCTTGTTGGTGGGATTTACTTGTGATCGAGCTTCTGGCTGTCATGAGGGTGAAGTCACCGAGACTCTTCTTTCCGAGTCTTCTGTAGACACGTGATTCATGTCTCTTTAGTCAAAATCAAAATGGGTTGGTTGGCCATAAAGCAGGTACAAGCTAGCTTTCAGGGCATCACCAAACCCTCTTACCTCCCGTAGGAGGGGTCAAGGCCCATCTGCTCCACCTCCTCAACACCCTTGCTGCTTCCAAGAGGTGGAATAAAAATTCTTCCTAGAAACTCATCCTGCTCTCAGGGATATACTCAGGACAGCAAGCAGTGGTCACGGCAGGTGACTTTCAAAGTGAATGAAAGTTGCTCAGTCACGGAACTCTCCAGGCCAGAGTACTGGAGCGGAGAGCCTTTCCCTTCTCCAGGGGACCTTCCCAACCTAGGGATTGAACCCAGGTCTCCCACATTGCAGGCAGATTCTTTACCAGCTGAGCCACAAGAGAAGCCCAAGAATACCGGCGTGGGTAGCCTATCCCTTCTCCAGGGGTCTTCCCGACCCAGGAATCGAACTGAGGTCTCCTGCACTGCAGGCAGATTCTTCACCAACAGAGCTACCAGGCAAGCCAGCTCTCAGGGAGATACTCAGGACAGCAGACACTGGTCGCAGTGGTGACTCCCAAAGCCAGCGGCAAAGGTGAGGCTGGAGGCTCAGCATCCACCGCTCCTCGCAATGCGCCTCCCACATGCCTCCTAAGTGGCGAGGGGGGGGGGGGGCTCCAACCACCTAAGTGAAGGGGGCGGCGGATGGGCTTGGGGACCTAGGAGCAGCAGCATCTTGAAATCCACAAAATCCCCAAGGCTTTCCCAGCCGACCCTGCCCCTCGACATGACCGCAGGATGCAGGACAGGCTGCGTCCTGCTAACAGCATGACCAGAGTCTAGACAGACAGCACGAGCAACCAAGTCACGGTGGGGGAGGGCTGCAGAGAGGAAAGGAGGAGCTGTCCCAGCCTGAGAAGTGAGTGACGGGGGGCGGCCTAGCAGCTTGTCCGGCCTCACCAGGCACCAGCTCCACACGCCACAGATCAGCTGCGACCGGCGTGCCTTTTACACTAAGTGACCGCCATGTGTTTTGTCTCCAGAAAAGCCCCGGGCTCCTGTGATTTTGCCACCACTTTGCCAGTCCTCACAGAAACTTGGTAACCCCCGTCCACCGCCAGACGGAGGCTCACCGTCCCTGGGGTCGCTGCCCTTCAGCTCTCAGAGGGGAGGCTCCAGCTGGAAGGTCAGGGGTCAGCCCACAGGAGCTGCCGGCGCCCAGCTCCGTGCTGATGGCTGTGCCCTGTCAACACGCTTGCTCGCTCACCAGGCTTTACTCTTAAGCACACACTCTCTGTTAATAGTTTTCAGCAATTGACCCTAGAATTTTTAGGCTGAAAAAAGGTAATCTGCTGCTTTTACATTCCAACATCATGTTTTCAATGTTGGTCTTTAGGTTAGAAAACTAATGGAGAACGCAAAGGCATCGCAGGAGAGACTGACACGCTACATGTGAGCCGCATCGCACGTGAGACTGTGACACGCTACACGTGAGCCCAAGTCAGCGTCCACTCATTTCTCTCCTGATGATCCGGTAACAGTGTTGTCAGAATGAGGGAGAAACGTGCGCCTTCTACACTTTTTTCCTGTCACACTGGCTTAACTTCTTTACCTTCCTGGGCAAGTGCTCTGGGCTCAGCCATCCACAGAGGCATCACACCAGGTCCTGGAGATTCCTGGAACTTTCCACTTATAAAACCACCCATAGACACGCTCACTAGATTTGCGCAGTATTTATTATGTACTGGCGATGGGGCTTCTGTACTCACTGTATTTCTAACCCTTAAGATGCCGGAATGATGAGATCGGTCGGGCGAGCCCAGCAGCGGCCACATGCTGTGGTCAGCGGGGAGGTGACAGCTGCAGCAGCAACAGGCTCATCGCCACCCGCTACCCCAGGGAAGGCCAGCTCGTGCGATGGTTGGCCGGTCCTGGCAGCTGAGTAGGAGGCAGGGTGACCGGCTCTCCTCCATGTCCAGGGAGATGGTCTGCATGCAGCTCACATTTGGAGACGGCATGAGCCTTCTACTGATTCGGTGTAACACGCAGGTGGATTGTGACTGCTTCTGCGACACAGTGAAGAATTCATCTTTGGGGCAATAAGCCTACGGTACAGCTACAGGAAGAGTCGTGAAGACGAGAGCATTTCTAACTATCAGATGAAACAGAAAACACACCTCCTCCACCTCCTCCCCATCCTCACCCTCAGAGCTGGGCACGCAGCAGCCTGCAGTGAGGACGCACTGCTGCCTGAACCAGGGCGCTCATCTGGCGTTGGAATGGAGTCACTGCCCGGCTCCACAAACACCGCTCGTTTGCGTGCATTTTCATCCAAAAAATGTTCCCCTGCTTGGGTCCTCTGGACCTTGTCCAAGGCAAAATTAAATTTTAAAATTTATGTCCACCAATAAACCGAACTTCTTTCTTTGGAAATAAGGCTCATCAGCCAAAGCCATGATATCTGATGAAGACACAGACGGTGGAGGTGGCTCCCCCACCGGGCACCTCAGTGCTTCCAGAGACCAGACTGTCTCCGCAGGACTTTCTCCCCCACCGGGCACCTCAGTGCTTCCAGAAGACAAAACTGTCTCCGCAGGACTTTCTGAGTCTAAGGCTCTGGCTCCAAAGTCCGGACTTGGTGCACACCTTGTGGGTCCCCCGGCCTGTCCAGGGCTCAGGACTGGAAATTCGCAGCTTCTTGGAGGACAAGGGCAGAAACCACAGAGGAAACCGCAGCGTAGATGCAAACACCCAAACGTGGGGACATGGTGTCTCTCGTCCTCCTTCCTGAGACGAACCTCAGCGAAAGGAAAGGACTCCTGGGACCCGAGGAAAGGTTTGGACAGACACGCATGGACCCGGCAGAGGAGCGGGAGGCCCTGGTGGAAACAGGAGGCTGAGGAGCGAACCCGGTGCAGGGGCCACAGTGGGGAAGGGCAGGAGACCCCTGGCCAGGGCTTCGTCCTGGGGCCACAGAAAGTGAGTCACTCGCCATCAGAGGACCGGAGGTGGGAGCAGCGTGAACTCGCCCACGGAGGACCCCCTGGCCTGTGATTCTCCACAGGAGGATGGCACAAACGGGCCACAGCACCTGCACCTCTTAGGTGCTTAAGGCGACCTCAGCTCCTGCTGTTCTGAAATACAGCTCATTTGTAGGGACGGTGGAGCCCAGAGATGCCAGGGAGATGCTATCTGTCAACACCCGTTCAAAAACTGAATCATGTGCTTAATTCTGAAAGGCAGAATGAAAGGGTCCCTCTTCTCTGAGCAGAGAGAGGCTGGAGGGCTCAGTGGGGCTGGCAGAGGCTCCCGCTGCCCTTGCTGGTCACTGGCCGCAGAGGGGCCCAGAATCCACGCTCAGAAGAAGAAAAAGAGCATCTCTTGTTTGGGTTTTTTAAAGCTGTTTTGCAGGTAACCGTCTATTACCGTAGCTCCACTCCAGACTCTTTCCTAGAAGAATCCACTAGCCCTGAGCTGTCAAAGGCTGATGGGAAAGGCTCACCCTCTCAGCAACTGGAAGCGATTTATCCTGGTGGTTTTTCCTTGAATCACAGAAGCCGACCTCCATTAACTTTATTATGATGTGAGATCTGTTTTTGAAGGCTTCTACTACTAAAGACAAAACAATGTACATGAAGATTTTAAAATAATCTGCAGAGTTTCCTAATTACCTTCATTGTTGGTCGCCTCAATCCGTCTCTGTTATGTGAGCATTTTGAGGAAAGAAAGTTGGCTTCCTCTTTTATAATGTGAAAGATGGAGCTTTTTTAAAATAAGTCACTGAACTGCTGGCTGTTGTGTATATGTCAGGAACAGGCCTGTGATGGGATTTTGTCTCCCAGGGTCTTGCATTAACGTGGGCACTGAGACTGTCACACAAGCAGTGTTCTGAGCACAGCTTCCCCCCGCCCCAACCCCGCCGGGTCCCAGGTGCAGCCAATCAAGATTTTCCCTCTAATTGTCACCGAGTTTCCTGTGGTTTCATCATTAGGACACAGACTGATCTGAAGATCTGAGGTCCCCTCCCAAACTCCACCCCGGGGGAGACAAAGTTGTGCACACTTGGGGACAAGTCGTAGGAGGTACCCTGGATGGACCAGGTGTGGGGAGCTTTACAGAGAAGCCTCCAGGGATCTGGGAGGACACGAGAGCCTGGCTGGGGCCAGACCTCAGCTCTGCTGACCCGGTGACCTTCAGGATCAGCCACACGTGTCTCCCCATGAACGTCTGGCTGCGGGTGCAGATCAGAGGCCCTCCTCCGAAGCTGCCGAGTGTTGTGCGATTGGAGTTGGTGGAGGAAGCCTGGGCGGCAATTTCTGAGGGTAAGAAAGCTTGGCCAGGACACCCTGGAAGAGTCCCCTGGAGGGCTGGTCCCGGAGACCGGGTGTGGAGGGACCTCAGCGCGTTACTCTGAGGGCTCACACGGTGCTCGCCACAGACAAGGTCTGCATGAAGGAAGCAGATGTGGGGTGGGGGACTGACCCGGGCGCGCAGACGTGAAGGCAATACGGAAACGGGCTTCAGGTTCAGAGCCTCCCCCAAGAAGCCGAAGTCAGGATGCGCAGCCGGAGGGGTCTGCGTCCTCTGCGGCCGACTCTGCCTGCGCCCTCCTCCACGCGCCTGTGGGAACACGGCTCCACTGGTCCGGCCGCTGGCGACCAAGTCTCCTCGAGGGTTAATTCTGAGTCACTCGTGCTGAGCTGTCGTTAGTCGCCGAGTCCTGTGTGACTCTTTGAGACTCCGTGGACTGTAGCCCACCAGGCTCCTCTGTCCGTGGGAGTCTCCAGGCAAGAGTCCCGGAGTGGGTGTCAAGCCCTTCTCGTCGCTCAAGTTAGAGCTACTGGGCTTCCCTCGTAGCTCAGACCGTAAGGCATTCGCCTGCAATGCAGGAGACCCAGGACCGATCCCTGGGTCGGGAAGATCCCCTGGAGAAGGAAATGGCAACCCACTCCAGTATCCTTGCTGTGAAAATCCCATGGACTAAGGAGCCTGATGGGCTACAGGCTATGGGGTCACAAAGAGTCAGACACGACTGTGTGACTAACACACACCTCAACTCACTCGTGGTACTTTTCAAATCCAGGAATATCAGAGCAGTCCAGAGACTATCCCTGTGTGCTGGTGTCAGGTAGAGTGATGAGAGAGCTGAGTTGACATTTAAAGAGTGATTGAATTCCACGCTCTTCAAATGTCTTTGAACTTTTCCCAGAGAAGTGGGCTGTACCTGGTGAAAGCTGGGGTGATCCTGAAACAGCCCAAGAACCTGCAAGACAGTCTTTGCCTGTTGGTTACCCAGGGCATTTTCCCAGGGCCTGGAACTGGTGGTGGGAGTTGTGGTCATTCAAAAAGAAAATGAGAGAGGGAGAGGGTGGGATGATTTGGGAGAATGGCATTGAAACACGTATACTGTCATGTAAGAATCGAATCGCCAGCCTATGTCTGATGCAGGACAGAGGATGCTTGGGGCTGGTGCACGGGGATGACCCAGAGAGATGTTATGGGGAGGGAGGTGGGAGGGGGGTTCATATTTGGGAATGCATGTACACCTGTGGTGGATTCATGTCAATGCATGGCAAAACCAATACAGTATTGTAAAGTAAAATAAAGTAAAAATTTAATTAAAAAAAAAAAGAAAATGAAAGGCCTGGTGAGAAAGTCTATTCCTGTGAGTCCAAGGCAAGACATCAAGCCCACCGACTTCCTTGTTTTCAGGCCTCTGTTCCCTGTCTACAAAGCTGGCTGCATGAGGACTGACTCACAGAAGCCTCAAGAATGGGACCTGGCCCAGGGCACGTGCTTAGTAACTGTCAGCTCCTTCCTTCCTCGTTGCTCCTGGGTCTGCCCTGCCTCCGGCCTGTGCCAGGCACTGGTAGGTGCTCAGCAAAGTATACCCAAGGGTCAGTGGGCAGAATCTGACTGGAGAAGAAAACCAGTTAGTCTCAAGGAGCAGAAGAGCCAAGGAACCCTGGGTGCGGAGCAGTCTTGTAACTATAAACAGATAATATAGGGAACATTTAGCAGAAATTATGTTTACTTTACTGAAAAATGGTCTCACAAAAATAGATGGGATGCTTAAAATTAGCACTAAATGACAAGAATTAGCTAATGACCGATATGAAATATTCAGTGGTCTGAAAGAACAACGGGAAGGAAATCGCAGAGCAGAAATCTCACTAATGTCCAGAGGAGACACGGTAATAGAACTGCACTTTCCTATTAAAATGAGTCACTGATTGAGAAGAGGCTGCAAGCGACGCACTCGAGTCTGAGCTCTGGCAGCCACGGCAGGGCCAGGAAGCCCGAGCCCAGTGAGCGACGAGCTGCGCAGCCCGTGCCACTGGGCAGCATCCTGCGCCTTCTTGTGAAGAAGCAGAGTCTGGTCCAAACCTCTCAGGTTCGGGGAGAAGGATACCAATTTTTCTACAAAGTGGGATGGTATGAACCAGAATTCAAAAAGTAATAAGCCACAGGAAATTAATGAAACCAACATTCACACTCGTGGGTGAGGGCATGTTAACCCACGGTGGCGGCTGTGCACAGAGGTCCTGAGCTTCTGAGAAGCGGCTCAGCTTGCAGAAAATGTACACGCTGACCACTGTCCCCACTCCTGGGATAATTATAAGGAGGCAATCCGTGACTTGCAGGTCCAGGTCCCTTCACACTCTCCAGCGATACTGCGTGGTCCTGCCGGCGAGGTGCGTGCTGTCTGCGCTCTCTCTGTGGACAGTTTGATAATAATCAAACCGACAAAAGCAGCAGCAGGGTCTGACTACTATGCACTGGAATGTTAAATGATGCTGAGAATGAAATACCCCTTTCCTAAACCGCTTTGTGCTAATCTAAGCTCTAAATAATTGCTAAGGTTCCTATTGAGTTTTAATAATATGTGTTAACTTCAAATTATCATGTTCTGTTGTGCATTCTTTCATAACTTGGCATTCCTGGCGAACACTGGATCTGAGACATGTTACACACGCCTCTCCCCCTCCAGCAGTATGCCCCTTCAGGGGCGGTACACTCGGCTTTCCAACAGCAGACTCGTGCTGAACACAGTGGCGCTGTGATTATAAACACAAAGTAGCACAGAGCGTGCGAGCCTGCAACAGCTCACTCAGAGTTTTTGTGTTTAAAATTTTAAACAGTGAAAAAAATTAAAATGACAGAACAGTGTGAACTTTGAGGCATAATGTCATGGTCTGGAAATTTTACTCAAGCACTGAAACCCTTACTGAACTTGAACAGTATCGTGGAAATTGACCTTATCCTATACAAGCAGTTGTTGCTGCTTTCAAATAAAAGAACAATTCAGGAAACAGCGTTCTCAGCACCAGCACAGGCAGCCCAGAGGCCAGGAGGCCAGGGCAAGATGGAAGGGGGCTGAGGAGGGCGCTCGGCCGTGAGGGACCCCAGAGCAGGAGAGGATGAGGAGGAAGTGGAAATGGGACAAAAACCAGTCTCTGCTGCTGAGGAGAAACGAAGACGTAACTAAGCAGGAGCGAGTGCGTGGCTGTGAGCCACACGCACACAGGTGTACATGCGTGCGCACACACACACACGTGCACACGTAGACACAACTGTGGGTGACCGTGGGTGTGCGTGCTGCCGTAAAGCTGAATTAATTATAGGCATTTCACTAGCAGCAAACACGGATGGATGGATTTGTAACCTATGATGCAAAGTGCAGAAACACTAGGGGGCTGCGACGGGCCTCCTGGTATTGAAGCTGTCCTCCTGGTTGCCATGTACATGCAGACAGAGGTCTGCCCCAGGGAGTCCGCCTGATCCAGCGCTGCTTGTAAAACCAATTCAAGTAAACAGGCACACAGGCAGACAGACTGGAAAAACAGCTAGATGTCCATCAAGAGGGGTCTGGTTGAAAAAAAATCATGTTCTTTTTATACAATAAATAGTATGCAGTTTAAAAATGGATGAGAAATATCTCTAGTACACATATTAAGGGGAAAAGCAAGAAGAAAAGAATACTTATTTGCTTGTATTGAAAAAGTGATAAATTATATATTGCATTTCCTATCACCTACCACCCAGTTATAAACTCACAGCTCACCTTGTCTCATCTATAACACCTCCCTTCCCAATTTTTTTGGAGAAAAATGTCAGCCATCGTTTAGTTTCCAAGAGCTGCCATAAGAAATCATCACCAACCGGACAGCTTCAAATGAGAGAAGGGCCTGGAAGTCAGAGATCTCCTAGCTACTTCTACTCTGACATTTCTCTCTTTTCTAGTTACACTTTACTGCAGGGTAGCTGCTTTACACTGTTATGCTAGTTTCTCTTTGTAACAAAATAGATTAGCTGCAGATACACACACATCCCCTCTTTTTTGGGCGTCCTTCCCATTTCAGGCACCCCAGAGCGCTGCGCAGAGTTCAGTCTGCTATACAGTAGGTTCTCGTGAGTTCTCTGTTTTATAACAGTAGTGTGTGTATGTCAGCCCTAACCTCCAAGCCCATTCCAATCCCCCTCCCCCGTGATGCCCGTAAGTTTGTTCTATACGTCTGTGTCTCTCTTTCTGCTTTGCAGATGAGATAACTGAAGCATTTTTCTAGATTCCACAGTCATTCAGTTCAGTCACTCAGTTGTGTCTGACTCTGTGCGACCCCATGGACTGCAGCACGCCAGGATTCCCTGTCCATCACCAACTCCTGGACGTTGCTAAAACTCGTGCCCATTGAGTCAGTGATGCCATTCAAACATCTCTTCCTCTGTCGCCCCCTTCTCCCCCCACCTTCAATCATTCCCAGCATCAGGGTCTTTTCCAGTGAGTCAGTTCTTCCCATCAGGTGGCCAAAGTATTGGAGTTTCAGCTTCAGCATCAGGTCTTCCAATACATATTCAGGACTGATCTCCTTTTGGATGGACTTGTTGGATCTCCTTGCAGTCCAAGGGGCTCTCAAGAGTCTTCTCCAACAGCGCAGTTCAAAACCCATCAATTTGCTCAGTTTTCTTTATAGTCCAACTCTCACAACCATACATGACTACTGGAAAAAAGATCATAGCTTTGACTGGATGGACCTCTGTCAGCAAAGTAATGTCTCTGCTTTTTAATATGCTATCTAGGTTGGTCATAGCTTTTCTTCCAAGAAGCAAGTGTCTTTTAATTTTATGGCTGCAGTCACCATCTGCAGTGCAGTGATTTTGAAGTCCAAGAAAATAAAGTCTGTCTCTGTTTCCATGTTTTCCCCATCTATTTGCCATGAAGTGAGGGGACCAGATGCCATGATCTTCTTCTTTTGAATGTTGAGTTTTAAGCCAACTTTTTCCACTCTCCTCTTTCACTTTCACAAGGATCCTCTTTCAAGAAGCTTTTTAGTTCTTCACTTTCTGCCATAAGGATGGTTTCATCTGCATATCTGAGGTTATTGATATTTCTCCCAGCAATCTTGATTACAGTTTGTACTTCATCCAGCTTGGCATTTCTCATGATGTACTCTGCATATAAGTTAAATAAGCAGAGTGACAATATACAGCCTTGACGGACTCTTTTTCCAATCTGGTGTTGTTCCATGTCTAGTTCTAATTGTTACTTCCTGACCAGTCCATTCTGAAGGAGATCAGCCCTGGGATTTCTTTGGAAGGAATGATGCTAAAGCTGAAACTCCAGTACTTTGGCCACCTCATGCAAAGAGTTGACTCATTGGAAAAGACTCTGATGCTGGGAGGGATTGAGGGAAGGAGGAGAAGGGGACGACCAAGGATGAGATGGCTGGATGGCATCACGGACTCAATGGATGTGAGTTTGAGTGAACTCTGGGAGTTGGTGATGGACAGGGAGGCCTGGCGTGCTGCAATTCATGGGGTCTCAAAGAGTCGGACACAACTGCGCGGCTGAAATGAACTGAACTGAACTGACCTGCATACAGATTTCTCAAGAGGCAGATCAGGTGGTCTGGTATTCCCATCTCTTTAAGAATTTTCCACAGTTTGTTGTGATCTACACAGGAAAAGGCTTTGACATAAACAATAAAGTAGAAATAGATGTTTTTCTGGAATTCTCTTGATCTGTGATCCAATGGAGGTTGGCAATTTGCTCTCTGGTCCCTCTGTGTTTTGTAAATCCAGCTTGAAAATCTGGAAGTTTACAGTTCATGTACTGTTGAAGCCTGGCTTGGAGAATTTTGAGCACTGCTTGGCTAGTGTGTGAGATGAATGCACTCGTGCAGTAGTTTGAGCATTCTTTGGCATTGTGCTTCTTTGGGCTTGTAATGAAAACTGATCTTTTCCAGTCCTGTGGCCACTGCTGAGTTCTCCAAATTTGCTGGCATACTGAGTGCAGCACTTTCACAGCATCATCTTTTAGGATTTGAAATAGCTCAACTGGAATTCCATCACCTCCACTAGCTTTGTTTGTAGTGATGCTTCCTAAGGCCCACTTGACTTTGCATTCGAGGATGTCTGGCTCTAGATAAGTGATCACACCATTGTGATTATCTGGTCATTAAGGTCTTTTCTGTATAGTTCTTCTGTGTATTCTTGTCACCTCTTCTTAATATCTTCTGCTTCTGTTAGGGTCACACCGTTTCTGCCCTTTACTGTGCCCATCTTTACAAGAAATGTTCCCTTGGTATCGCTAATTTTCTTAGAGAAGTCCCTAGTCTTTCCCATTCCATTCTTTTCCTCTATTTGCATTGATCACTGAGGAAGGCTTTCTTTTCTCTCCTTGCTATTCTTTAGAACTCTGCATTCAAATGGGTATATCTTTCCTTTGCTCCTTTGCCATTAGCTTCTCTTCTTTTCTCAGATATTTGTAAGGCATCCTCAGACAACCATTTGCCTTTTGGCATTTATTTTTCTTGGGGATGGCCTTGATCACCCCCTCCTGTACAATTTCATGAACCTCCATCTATAGTTCTTCAGGCACTCTGTCTATCAGACTTACTCCTTTGAATCTATTTGTCACTTCCACTATATAATCGTAAAGAATTTGATTTAGGTCACACCTGAATGGTCTAGTGGTTTTCCCTGCTCTTTTCAATTTAAGTCTGACTTTGAATCACAATAAACTGTGGAACATTCTGAAAGAAACAGGAATACCAGACCACCTGACCTGCCTCTTGAGAAACCTGTATGCAGGTCAGGAAGCAACAGTTAGAACTGAACATGGAACAACAGACTGGTTCCAAATAGGAAAAGGAGTACATCAAGGCTGTATATTGTCACCCTGCTTATTTAACTTCTATGCAGAGTACATCATGAGAAACGCTGGACTGGAAGAAACACAAGCTGGAATCAAGATTGCTGGGAGAAATATCAATAGCCTCTGATATGCAGATGACACCACCCTTATGGCAGAAAGTGAAGAGGAGCTAAAAAGCTTCTTGATGAAAGTGAAAGAGGAGAGTGAAAAAGTTGGCTTAAAGCTCAACATTCAGAAAACAAAGATCATGGCATCTGGTCCCATCACTTCATGGGAAATAGGTGGGGAAACAGTGGAAACAGTGGCAGACGTTATTTTTGGGGCTCCAAAATCACTGCAGATGGTGATTGCAGCCATGAAATTAAAAGATGCTTACTCCTTGGAAGAAAAGTTATGACCAACCTAGACAGCATATTCAAAAGCAGAGACATTACTTTGCCGACTAAGGTCCATCTAGTCAAGGGTATGGTTTTTCCTGTGGTCATGTATGGATGTGAGAGTTGGACTCTGAAGAAAGCTGAGCGCTGAAGAATTGATGCTTTTGAACTGTGGTGTTGGAGAAGACTCTTGAGAGTCCCTTGGACTGCAAGGAGATCCAACCAGTCCATTCTGAAGGAGATCAGCCCTGGGTGTTCTTTGGAGGGAATGATGCTGAAGCTGAAACTCCAGTACTTTGGCCACCTCATGCGAAGAGTTGAGACTCATTGGAAAAGACTCTGATGCTGGGAGGGATTGTGGGCAGGAGGAGAAGGGGACGACAGAGGATGAGATGGCTGGGTGGCATCACTGACTCGATGGACGTGAGTCTGAGTGAACTCCGGGAGTTGGTGATGGACAGGGAGGCCTGGCGTGCTGTGATTCATGGGGTCGCAAAGAGTCGGACAAGACTGAGTGACTTAACTGAACTGAACTGAACTTGGCAATAAGAATTTCATGATCTGAGCCCCAGTCAGCTCCTGGTCTTGTTTTTGCTGACTGTATAGAGTGTCTCCATCTTTGGCTGCAAAGAATATAATCAACCTGATTTCAGTATTGACTATTTGGTGATGTCCATGTGTAGAGTCTTCTCTTGTGTTGTTGTAAGAGAGTCTTTGCTATGACCAGTGTGTTCTCTTGGCAGAACTGTTAGCCTTCGCCCTGCTTCATTTTGTATTCCCAGGCCAAACTTGCCTGCTACTCCAGGTATCTCTTGACTTCCTACTTTTGCATTCCAGTCCCCTATGATGAAAAGGACATCTCTTTTGGGTGTTAGTTCTAGGTCTTGTAGGTCTTCCTAGAACCATTCAGCTTCCTCAGCATTGCTGGTTGGGGCATAGACTTGGATTACTCTGATATTGAATGGTTTGCCTTGGACACAAACTGAGATCATCCTATCATTTTTGAGATTACACCCAAGTACTGCATTTTGGACTCTTTCATTGACTCTGATGGCTACTCCATTTCTCCCAAGGGATTCTTGCCCACAGTAGTAGATAGAATGGTCATCTGAATTAAACTCACTGATTCAAGTCCATTTTAGTTCATGATTCCTAAAATGTCGATGTTCACTCTTACCATCTCCTGTTTGACCACTTCTAATTTGCCTTGATCCATGGACCTAACATTCCAGGTTCCTTTGCAATATTGCTCTTTACAGCATCGGCCTTCACTTCCACCACCAGTCACATCCACAACTGGCCGTTGTTTTTGCTTTGGCTCCGCCTCTTCAACTTTTCTGGAGTTATTTCTCCACTCTTCTCCAGGAGCATATTGGGCACCTACCAACCTGGGGAGCTCATCTGTCAGTATCCTATCTTTTTGTCTTTTCATACTGTTCACGGGGTTCTCAAGGCAAGAATACTGAAGTGGTTTGCCATTCCCTTCTCCAGGGGACACTGTTTTGTCAGAACTCTCCACCATGACCCATTCGTCTGGGGTGGCTCTACACGGCATGCCTCAGAATTTCATTGAATTAGACATGGCTGTGATCCATGTGATCAGTTTGATTAGTTTTCTGTGACTGTGGTTTTAATTCTGATGGATAGGGATAAGAGGCTTACGGAAGCTTCCTGATGGGAGAGACTGACTGCAGGGGAAACTGGTTCTTGTTCTGATGCCATGCTCAATAAATCTTTAAGCCAATTTTCTGTTGATGGGTGGGTTTTATTCCCTCCCTGTTGTTTGACCTGAGACCCAAGCTATGGTGGAGGTGATTAAGACAACGGTGACCTCCTTCAAAAGGCCCTGTGCACACTGCTGCACTCAGTGCCCCACACCTGCAGCGGGCCGCCCCCAGCCACGCCTCCACTGGAGACTCCTGGACACTCACAGGCAAGTCTGGCTCTGTCTCTTGTGGGGCCACTGCTGCTTCCTCCTGGGTCCTGGTGTGCACAAGGTTTTGTTTGTGCCCTTCCCCAGTCCTGTGTAAGTTCTGGAATCAAATCCCACTGGCTTCCAAAGTCAGATTCTCTGGGCATTAGTCCCTTTCCCAGGTCCCCAGGTTGGAAAATCTGCTGTGGGTCCTAGAACTTATTTTAACAGTGTGAGAACTTCTTCAGGGTAACTGTTCTGCAGTCTGTGAGCTGTCTGCTCAGCAGCTCTACGGTGGGGTTAACGGTGGCCTCCTCCAAGAGGGCTTATGCCACACCCAAGTCTGCGGCACCCAGAGGCCCTGCCCTTGTGGCAGGCCACTGCTGACCTGCACCTCTACCGGGGACGCAAACACAGCTCTGGCTCAGTCTCTGCGGGGTCTCTGGGTCCTGGTGCACACAAGGTTTTGTTTGAGCCCTCTGAAACTCTCTGGTGGTTATGGGGTTTGATTCTAAATGCGATTTTGCCCCTCCTACCATCTTGCTGGGGTTTCTCCTTTGCCCTTGGACATGGGGTGTCTTTTTTTGGATGAGACCCAACATTCTCCTGTTGATGGTTTATCAAAGCAAGTTGTAATTTTGGAGTTCTCGCAGGAGAAGATGAACACACCTCCTCCTACTCCGCTATCCTACACTGGCCGAGTAGATTCCACACATATATGTTAATCTATTTGCTTTTGTCTGTCTGACTTACTTTAACACTGTAAGACTGTCTTCAGGTCTCCATGCCTCTACATGCAGTTTTATTCTTTGCTTTCATTTCTGATTGTTTCTTGAAGATAAATAACCTAAAAGTGCAATTACTGAGTTAAATGGCATAAAAACTTCAAGAGCTTCGAAAGCTGTTTCCAGATTGTTTTTTAGCAAGTTCATATCAGTTTTCTTTTAGCTTTTATTGGAGTATAGTTGGTTTACAATGTTGCGTTAGTTTCGGGTGTACAGCAAAGTGAATCATACATATGCATATATCCACTCTCTCTTTTTTAGATTCTTTTCTATATAGGCCACCACAGAGCATAGAGCAGAGTCCCCTACGCTATACAGTAGGTAATTACTTATCTATTATATGTATATGTATATGTATGTGTGTGTGTGTGTGTATGTGCGTGTGTATAAGTCAATCCCAACTTCCCAATTTATCCCTTCTCCACCCTATCCCCTGATAACCATAGCTTTGTTTTCTACACCTGTGACTATATTTCTGTTTTGTAAATAAATTCATTTATACCCTTTTTTTTAAATTAAAAAATGTTGCTGTTGTCGTTGCACCATGGGGCATACGGGAGATTAGTTCCTCAGCCAAGGGTCAAATCTGTGCCCCTGGAGTGGAAGCACAGTCCTAACTGCTGGACTGCCAGGGAGGACCACTGAGCGCTTTGTTTCAGATTGCACACGTAAGTGATATCATATGCTATTTGTCTTTCTGTGTTTGACTTACTTCATTCAGCATGACAGACAGTCCCAGGTCGACTCATGTTGCTGGGAGTGGCTTTTTTCTGGCTGAGTAATATTCCATTATTTGTGTACACCACATCTTCTTCACCCACTCCTCTGTTGATGAACACTTACGAGTGCTTCCATGTCTTGGCTATTATAAACAGAGCTGCAGTGAACATTGGGATACACGTGTCTTTGAATGATGGTTTTCTCCGAGTGTATGCCCAGTAGTGGGATAGTTGGGTCATATGGTAGTTTTATTTTTAGTGTTTTAAGGAACCTCCATATGATTCTCCATAATGGCTGCACCAATTTGCCCTCCCACCAACAGTGTACGTGGGTTCCCTTTTCTCCACAGTCACTCCAACAATTATAGTTCCAGACTTTTTTGAGGATGGCCATTCTGAATGATGTGAGGTGATAATCCTTTGTGGGTTGCTTCGTTTGCAAATGTTTTCTCCCATTCTGAGGGTTGTGTTTTTGTTTAGTTTATGACTTCCTTTGCTTTATTTCTATCACCAGTAAACAAAAAGATCCACACATTGGGTATTATCATTTACAAAATAATAAAAATCAGATTATGGATTTAATCAACTTAAAGAGATACTTTATGCTAGTTGTGGTTCTTTGACCATCATGGGAAAGCTTCAGAAAGGAGATGCCTGTAACAGGTGGCCCAACCGTGAGAGCTGTCCTCCGAGGGGCCAGGCCAGGTCAGGCCTGCAGCCGGGGTCCCACCTTGACTGTGCACAGATAAGGACAGGCCACCTGTGGCCGCTCAGAATCCATGGGGCGGCCTGACCAGGTGTAGCCAGGTCATGGGACCGCGGAGTGCAGGAGCGGGCCCATGAGATGCTCCTGAGCCAAAGAAGGAGCCAGATTTGGCGCCAGGGAGAGTGTCTGCTCCCATCAACCAGCTTTACTCTATTTGCAGAAATGAATGTGCTATGAAGTTTTCAATTAGTCAAATGTATTGACTTTTCTCATTAGCTAACTTCAAGTGTTACTGTGCTTATAAAGATTGTTGTACACTTTTAGATTAAAAGAAAATTTTTCTACTTTTTGCTTTTATACTTTTTTATTTATACTTTTTATTTACTACTCCCTCCCCCTTGAATCAGGCTTCCCAGGTGCACTTGTGGTAAAGAACCTGCCTGCCAGTGCAGGAAACTTAAAAGACACGTGTTTGATCCTTGGGTCCCGGAGATCCCCTGGAGGAGAGCATGGCAAACCACTCCAATATTCTTGCCTGGAGCATCCCATGGACAAGAAGCCTGACAGACTGTAGTCCATGGGGTTGCAAAAGGTAGGACATGACTGTAGTGACTGAGCAGGTAGTTCTCACACCTCTTGAATTATTTAGGAATAATTTCAGTTTCCAGGAACAGAACTCAACTTAAACATAAATATCTTAAGTATGAAGGGACTTTTTTCCCCAAAAATAACTATCAGGGCATTCTTTCAGTTCTGTATGTGGGAGTCAATCTGTCACCTCTAAGACCTGGCCCTGCCTGTCAGGACCACCCCAGGCCCCGCACACCTCCCCCAGGTGAGAGCAAAGTGGTAGGACCTGCACCCTGGGGACCTCACCCCTGCCCCTCCCTGGTCCCCTCCCCCCAGGTCTGGAGACTCAGTATGAAACCGAGGCTACTGTCCATGAGTCAAAGCCTGCGTGATCACCAACAAGCCCCTGCCGTGTGGGTTTTCACTCAATGAGCTATCCTATTAAACATGACACAGCCCACCTAATGCACTGTCTCCCACGTAGTGAGCGTTATTTCTCGTTTCCCCAGGGTTTTAGTACCATGTTGGGAGGGGTCAGCCCTGGGTGGGTAGGGCCTCCCAGGGAGCCCCCTTGTATCCTTCGGTCACTTTGTGCTGAGCTCGGTCACCTTCGCCTCTGCCATCTCTAACAGGGGAGCCTCAAGGTGATTTTTTTTTTTTTTGGAAAGAATAATAAACGAAGGGAGGCATTTATATTTAGAGCCCATGGTGGAAGGAAGGGCACCAAGCAGAGAGATGTGTCCTCTTGCTTCTCCTCCACAAGGAAAGAAGCAGGAACCGATCAGAAGCAGGCAGCGAGCAGAACTCAGTTCGCGGCCCCAGCACTGAGGGTTTGCCTTTTCCTGGAACCCATCACTCCTGTAGATCGTCAGGATGCTGGCAGGTAAGCAGAGACCATGCTGCTCAAACATGACTCAGCCATGAAACACAGTGTCCCCTTTCCCACAGGCACGCTTTGGTTATTGGAGTGACTGCACCTCAAATGCTAGAAACAGAAGCCGGGGAAGCACTGCCTCCCTGGCGCCTGGAGCCCAAGGCCTGGAGTCGGTCCCGTTTCCGGTTTCTTGCTTACCCCATCTCCTCCTCTGCTCCCTCTGTGTCTCAGCTGATGCCATTCCACTCACAGCTTGGCCCTCTGTTTATGGTCTGCTGTTTATTTATTTATTTTTTTTTAGTTTTATTTTTTTTAATTTTTTAAATTTTTTTAAATTTTAAAATCTTTAATTCTTACATGCGTTCCCCAAAAAAATATGGAACGCTTCACGAATTTGCATGTCATCCTTGCGCAGGGGCCATGCTAATCTTCTCTGTATCGTTCCAATTTTAGTATATGTGCTGCCGAAGCGAGCACTGGTCTGCTGTTTAGAAACCTTCCATCAGAGTGTGATTTGAAACATTTTTCTATTGTGATGCCCTGTTCCTTTACTTCACAGTTGTTCTCTTTTCCCTTTTTTGTATTATAGTATATTTGATTTATAAGAAATTTACAGTTTACAGAGCTGACCCCTGCAACTTAATGTCCACGGCATAGTCAAGCAGAAGGCAGATGACTCTTATCAGGATGCCTCGAAGGAGACCTGCAAACGTCACCAGGATGTTCGGTCTGACTTCAACTCCAGCCTGGTCAACCTGTCCAGGGATTTCAATTATCCTTCCTCCTCTGCTAAAAGCTGCCTCCGAGAGACTTTCTAAGGAGAAATGGCAACCCACTCCAGTATTCTTGCCTGGAGAATCCCAAGGACAGAGGAGCCTGGTGGGCTGCCATCTATGGGGTCGCACAGTTGGACATGACTGAAGCAACTTAGCAGCAGCAGTTTGATGCCAGATATTGAGGTCTAGTTTTCAAACAAAACTGTATACTCCACACCTAAGTTCAGCTTCTTAGCAACAATCTAGAATTGATGAGCAGCAGGTAGAAACCCAAGCAAAGCAAAATGCTTCTGTGGACAATCTCAATAGGAGGAAATCATTACAGGCAGTGGAAGGTGGGGAAGGAAAGAAGTGATTCTTAAAAGAAAGGGAAAAGGCTGGAAGTGGCATTACAGGTGGTAGACATGGATTGAACTTGCTTGCTAGACAGACTTCAGCCAAGACCACCCTCATCGAGCTGTCCCCATAGAGCTCAGCCGCGTTGCCGCAAACCCTGTGCACAGTTCCCACCTCATCTCTCCTGGACGGTGGGGCCTGCGGACTCGAAAGCGGGAAATAAGCGCTGCCCTGGGCTGAGGACTGCAGCCACCTGTGAGCCATCGGCCTGCCTCCTGGGCACCAGGGGACCCCAGACCCAGCTCCCTGTGCAGGGCAGGCCCCTGGCCCAGCTCTGGTCAAAGGATGGACGGGGAGGGACACTCACAGCTCGATGCCTGGAGCCCCAATCTGGAAGCCCACCCACTCTACCCCCGCCCCCAGTTCCTGCTGCCCGAAGAGACTCTGAACCCTGGGGGGCGGGGGGGTGGGGAAGGTCCCAGATGCCTGAAAAATACATCCTCAGTTGTTGGGCCACTGAAGTTTGGGAGTGTCTCAGCGATTGGACTATTCTGATTAATATGTCACGTCCTTTATTTCCTAGAACGTTATGCTCTTGCAGTCAGAAATTTGGGAATGATCATTCTCCTCTTTTGTGAGGAGCTTCTCAAGTCAGTGGAGGAGGTGGAGACCAGAGCCTTTCCCAGCTCTGCAGGGTCATCTGAGAGCCTCGGACGAGATGGGATAGTGCGCAGGTCTTTCTCGGTCTTCGAAACAATGAGATGCCATTTTGTAGTTTCAGGGGTAGCGTGAAGGCCGATATATAAATATTGCAATAAAATAGACACAACTCCGACTGAGGTCAACACAGAACTTAATCAGGACCAGGAAAGCCTAGAGCATGCTGAGCTCCTGACATGATAAGCGTCCAAGGAAACCCTAGTCTCTGCCAGGTGGGGGCTGTCGAAGGGTTAACTACACACAGGAACCCCTAGCTTCACGACAAATGGGAACTGATCCTCAAAAGGCAGTTTGCTTTTAGCTGGGACGATGCTAACAGTTGTAGATAAGCCTGTGAACAATACCTCCTGAGTATCCAGCTTAATCTACACAGACAGGAAGGAAGGAAGCCATTTGAGGACATAATTTAAAATAAACCAAGCACTTCAAGAGAAAAGAGGCAGTGCCAGCCTGCCCACCAGGGGCGGCAGTCCTAGCCCCTTCCTGAGTAAGTCGACACCCTCCAAGTGAACATATCACACCACGTTCCTGCTGCAAAAGGTCCGTATCCTTCACTCTGACCCCACAGAGACACGGGAATTATGGCCCAGAGCAAGCACTCACCAGTGAAGGTGAAAGTCACTCAGTCGTGTCCGACTCTTTGCGACCCCAGGGACTATACAGTCCATGGAATTCTCCAGGCCAGAATACTAGAGTGGGTAGCCTTTCCCTTCTCCAAGGGATCTTCCCAACCCAGGGGTCGAACCCAGGTCTCCTGCATTGCAGGCGGATTCTTTACCAGCTAAGGCACAAAAGAAGCCCCAAGAATACTGGAGTGGGTAGCCTATCCCTTCTCCAGCAGATCTTCCCGACCCAGGAATCAAACCAGGGCTCCTGCATTGTAGGCAGATTCTTTACCAACTGAGCTATGAAGGGATATCTTACTCAATATGTATTTTGCAATTTATTAAACAGAGTATGACTAGGCAAACAAACTGTCACAATTTCCAATCAGATGAAAGCAAAGAGAGAAAACAGCATGTCTGTTCGTTGAGAAGAGCCTCTCCTTCCTGAGACCCACTTCTCCAAGGACCGCAGACACCAAAAGCACTGAAACCACATCTAGCCGCGTGCCCTGTGCAGGGAAGCCCCTGGGCAAACATTTTCGATTTTCTCTGGTTTTGTGAGTTTTGTTTCACACTGAATTGAATTTGCTTTACACTCACTCTGCTTCAAGAGGCTAATTCCCCAGCATGTCGTTGATCATGGAAGGGACATATCAGCAATGTGACTTCACAGGCACCTGGGCACACAGGGCCTCAGAGCTGTGTGTGAAGCTGCACTTGAGGGCTTTTACCTTATGCTGAGCAGCATTTTCAGATTCAAAAGCAAGACTTGCGAGTCCAGGCTCAGGGTTTGCCTCAGTCTCCAAGGAGACGTTCCAGGCTCCCAGGAACCCTGGAGATGATGCGAACTCTTACCTGTTTTAATATAAGCAGTTAAATTCAAGAGGAATTTAACATCCAAATGGAAGCATAAGGCTGGAAGTTAGAATGCGTTCTGGTTTCCAGCCCACGAGGAGTCACTGAAGTGCCCCAAACCCCACATCTCACGGTGTGATTTCTACAAAAAGGACATAGACCTATTCATAAGAATTGGGGGTTTAATGGGCTCCAGTTTCATCAACCACTACAAACACTGTAAAGTAATTAGCCTCCAATTAACCTTTTTTTCAATTGGGGGTTTAAAATTCAGAACTTCAGTTAATTCTCCAGAGGCTTGTCCTCGCCCCAGAGTTCCTAGACACGCGCCTCTAGACTTTGCAGACAGCTTCCCTCTCTTTAATCCAGCACCCCTGCCATCCTCCAAAGCCCTTGGTCCTGAGTCTCCTTTTGCAAACATTCCAACAATTTGTTTTCCGCTCCCACAACCACAACGCGTGCGGCGTCCCACGTTCCTGTATAAATCAGCCTCACAGATCCAGTTTCTTTGAAGCCTGGCACCTCCTGTGTCAGAACTCGCAGGGTCCGCAAAATGTGTGTATCTTCACTTATTTCTGACCAAATCTGCTGCTGTTACGGCATCTAGAGAAACTCATGCCGAGGTGTACATCGGTCTCCTCCCTGCGCCCTCCTGGTAAGAAGGCAAGCGGAAGCGGAAGCGAGGCTTCCAGAGAAGGCGGTTCCGGAAGGGGTCAGGGAGGGGCCGCTGCAGCTGCAGGGCCGGAAGTGATCTGCTCCGAGGAGCCGTTTCCGGTGTCAGCTGAGAGCGCAGGTTCCCGCCGAGTCCGTAGGGGCTTGGCGTGAGCGGTGCTCTGTGACCTCGCTGCCCTCCCTCAAGTCTAGAGGTGCCAGGCCTCTGCGTCCCCCACAGATTGAGCCCCAGGGGTGCCCTGTGCAATCCTGCCATCCTCCAGGGGGGACTCTCCCTTCGGTACAGGAACTATCTTGATTTGAAAACACATTATATGCTTTTCTGGCACCACACGTTTATGGAATAAAATTCTAAACACTATTAAGACGATTAACACTAAGGCTGAAGATCTGGGTGTGAACAAAGGCCTGTTCTGCCAGAATTACTCACAGTATCTGCTCTTTTCCTGTAAGATTTGTTGAGGCGTTTGTGTTACGTCCCTGGCGGCTTGGACGTGCCCGGAATCTGTCCGCTTCTGCTCCATTTGCTGACTTTCCCCCGCTGGCTCTCCCCCACCCTGGCTCCCCGCTCTCTGCGGCCCTCCCTGCTTTAGGACACACGTGTCTTATCACCAGCAACACCGATTCGTTCGTTTAATGCGATTAACTCTGCAAAGAAGAAAAGTACGGGAAACGTCGCCCGGCTGCCTTGTAAGATTCTCACAACTGAGGCCAGAGAACAGAGGGATGAGAACCCTGCCAACCAGACAGACACTCCCGGCGCTGCGCCCCAGGAAGAGCCCTGTCCAGAGCCGGGCTGAGCAGCCGGGGCTGAGAGTGGATCTGAGAGCCGCCCTAAAGGAGAGAGAACGCGGCCGCACCAGTCACACGTGTAGAAATGGGCAGCGCCTGTGAAGGCAGATTTATGTGAGATCGCGTGACACGTTTGGAGGATGTCAAGATGTGTGAGCACATGTGAAGAAGGGAAATGCGAGCAGGGCAGCGTAAGCCTCACCCTGCGGACAGAGGGCAGCCGTGGGGAGACTCGGCGTCCAGTTCTCCACTTAGGAAGTCACTCAGGGCAGCTGCGCAGAGGGAAGACCCCGGTGCAGGAGAGGGAAGACGCCGGTGGAGAGCCACGTCGGACACGAGGGCTTCCGTGGAGACAGAAAACCCAGGGAGCCTGGTCACTGGTCACAGCAGGCTGCGGGGGAGGGACGCACCAGGAGGCGCCAGGAAGAGACACGACAGAGGATACGCTTGGGACCTGCCACGCCGGCTCCAAGCCTGGCGGCCTGCTTCCTGGGCTCCTGAGGGCGGGCACCTTATTAAATGTGCAGTAGGAGTTCGTTAAGAAGATAAACAAATGCACGAGCCTTGACCTGTTCACAGGCTCCCCTCTGCCAGGTGACAGACGCGAGCCCCCAAGAGCACCAGATGGCTTCGCAGAAGATGGTGAGCAGGGCGATGCTGAGAAAGGGCTTCATCTGAGACTCTAGGCAGCCCGGCACCGTGCATATTGGCCTCCATTTTCTCCTCCCTCAGACCAGCGTCTCCGCTAGTTGTACATGAATACGCAGGAGGGAGATGCCATCAGCTGAAACTCACCCTGGGACCAGATGGTTCCTCAGCCCCTCGGTGTGAGCGATGGGCCGGCGGCCCTGGGGAGCGTGGAGGGGCTTCAAGGGTCAGCAAGGCTATTCTGAACATCGGAGCCCGGCCTTGGGGACACACCCTGGGTCCGCCTCTTTTCCACTGTAGCCTCACAGTTCCCAACAGAGGAAGAGTCTCATTAAACAAGCAGGCTACTTTTGTCTGAAGTCTCTGTCAAGAGATTCCATTTACAAGCAAAGCAGAGGGAAGGAACTGCTCAGTGAGCACCCCTACTTTATTTTAAATGCCAACAGGCATTCTTAATCCTCACTGACAATACTCTGGGAGGTGCACATTGTAATCCTGTTTTACAAATGTAGGGACTGAAATTCACAAGGTTACGAACTTGCTCAATATCACAGAGCTACAAAACACTCATGTGGGATCTGTATCAGAGCATTGGATTCGAGATAGGGCTTCGCTGCCGAGCAGTAGGAGAGGTGGCTGTCTTTTCACAGCCTATCCACAGATGCAGATGTTTATCGGGGATAAAACAGTTTTGTGCTAAGTCTCATGCCTCTGAAGAGACCATGTAAAGCCAAACCCTTGGATTGCGGCTGTGCCTTTTAAAACGAGATGCTCAGAGAGTTTGCAGCTGGTCATGAGTCACACCATCATCTGCTTCCCTCTCCCCAAAAAGGAAGAAAAGGGGGAATATTTATAGAAACAGAGGTGTGGGTAAAACAGGCTCTTCTTCCCATGTGTATAAAACACGTCAGGAGCCCGGGAGCCCCTTACTTTCCGCACCTCAGAGGAAGGTTCCACTAGGAATTCATCTGTGTATCAGCTGAGAAGGTTGCTTCTTTGTAGCAAAATTGTTATGTAGGATATAAATATTAGCATTCCGTTAACCTCTCCAGGGTCCCCAGGGAGAACCGAGCAGCTTGTGAGGCCTGGGGCTGACACAGGTGCTCAGACAGCCTCTACAGCTAAAACCAGGCACCACCCAGAGGCCATGGGGCTTGGGAGGTGGGTGGGTGTCCACGAGGGGGACACAGGGTCATTGCAGAGGAAGAGGCTTGGTCCCGTTGCAGACTGCTCACACAGCCAGCGTGAGTTCACTGAAAATAGCGATGATAGCGCCAGCACCACCAGGGGAGAGGACACAGCGGCTGTGGAGCTGCATGGACCTGTGTGCGGCCTCAGGGGCACTGCTGGGGCTTACCACCTGCCCACGTCCCCTCTTCACAGGCAGGAGGTCTGGAGGCCGGACGTTAAGCCCCTTCTCTGCCATCACTGTCTTGTGCAGACAGTTTTGTGCTCTTTTAAAAATACCACCACAAACAGGAAAAAGCATAAGAAAGCATTTAATGTGCGATTTTTTTAAATCTCAGTTTTAAAATGTTTGAGGTACTAACTTATCCTGTCAGTTGTACATAAGGAATATAAAATATATGTCAAATAAATGAAAAATGACAGATGAAGGAAATATGAAAAAATTGTCCTAACTCTTATTGCAGAAAGTGAAGAAGAACCAAAAAGCCTCTTGATGAAAGTGAAAGCGGAGAGTGAAAAAGTTGGCTTAAAGCTCAACATTCAGAAAACAAAGATCATGGCATCTGGTCCCATCACTTCATGGCAAATAGATGGGGAAACAGTGGAAACAGTGTCAGACTTTTATTTTTGGGGGCTCCAAAATCACTGCGGATGGTGACTGCAGCCATGAAATTAAAAGATGCTTACTCCTTGGAAGGAAAGTTATGACCAACCTAGATAGCATATTGAAAAGCAGAGACATTACTTTGCCAACAAAGGTCCGTCTAGTCAAGGCTATGGTTTTTCCTGTGGTCATGTGTGGATGTGAG
Organism: Ovis canadensis; assembly: GCF_042477335.2. Classification (NCBI taxonomy): domain Eukaryota; kingdom Metazoa; phylum Chordata; class Mammalia; order Artiodactyla; family Bovidae; genus Ovis; species Ovis canadensis. Next base: position 361,121 of record NC_091246.1, on the reverse strand, counting down.
AGCTGGACTGTGAAGAAGGCTGAGCGCCGAAGAATTGATGCTTTTGAACTGTGGTGTTGGAGAAGACTCTTGAGAGTCCCTTGGACTGCAAGCAGGTCCAACCAGTCCATTCTAAAGGAGATCAGTCCCGGACTGATGATAATGCTGAAACTCCAATACTTTGGCCACCTCATGCGAAGAGTTGACTCATTGGAAAAGACTCTGATGCTGGGAGGGATTAGAGGCAGGAGGAGAAGGGGACAACAGAGGATGAGATGGCTGGGTGGCATCACCAACTCAATGGACATGAGTTTGCGTGAACTCCGGGAATTGGTGATGGACAGGGAGGCCTGGCGTGCTGCGATTCATGGTGTCGCAAAGAGTCAGACACGACTGAGTGACTGAGCTGAACTGAAAGGCCTGTCACATGGTGAGCTTACTTTTTATTCCCGTGCAGTTTCATTGGTAATGGAAGGACCTCACACCTGAAGGGGTGGGTGAGCCCCTGAAAAGATGGGAGCTCCAGGCTGACACCTCTGTTCAGAAAGCACCCATCTGACATGTATGTGCCAGAGCTCAGAGAAAGAGGCGTGCAAACACCATTGCATCTGTCCTAACTGCACCCCTAGAAACGGTGTAGATGCCAGCTTGCAGCTAGCCTTGCCTGAGGGGCCTCCCTGCTTCCTGAAGAGGGTGTTTAATAAATAAATGACCAGCTTCAGAGTGCATGAGGCTCAGTGGCTTTGGGGAGTGGGGAGGTGGTGATCTGCCTCTTAGAACTCGCCTGTCCTCGAGACCAAAGTGAATTTGCTGCTCACCCTTGATCCAAAACAGATTACATGACAGGCCTTTTCTCTCTCAAACCAGCTGCACAATTAGGAAGAGGCAAGACCCCAATAAAAAACAGATGCTGCCTGCTGCGGAAACGAGCGTCCCCAGGAACATAATTTCAAGGTCTGAGAGCGGACTGTTTTCCCAAAGCAACACAATCGTTGATCATGCTTAGATTCCCAGGAAAAGGGTTTGAGAAGCCTGCTGACAATGTCGATTAGCTCTTTCAGCCATGGTAGGTGCCGGTCACACCTCCTTGGGGAACTTGGGGTCTGAAACACACACAGCACTCAGATCCCAAGCTTGCCTCCAGGGCCCTCAATCAAGTGCATTTGTGTTAGACTTGTATGTATAACAAACAGGTCTGTTAATTAAGGTCAGCATGTATAAACATATGAAGCCCACTGACTTTTGCTTTCGGTTTCAAGCCAAGATACATACTGGCTTTATTGACAACCTAGTTTAGTAGCAATACAGCCCTGTTACAGTACAGCAGGTCTATCATATTTTTAATAGTTGGTAAACAAACCTGGAAGCATTATGCCAATTTTATTTTTAGCGTTCTATACACTCTTGGCCTCAAGATAACAACTTTAGCCATAAGTTCAAGAATTTATATTTAACCAAGACACGATTGCTTGCCTGGAAACCTCGTGCAGACCATTCGGGTGTTTGACACCAATGTAGAACCTGTGTTCCATTCATCCTCCACTTTTATCCTCATCGATGGTGACCCAGGAACCACAGGGAGTAGCCGCCAGGCCAGCCTCTTGCTGTTCCTCACTAAGAATGCCATGAAGACCGTGCAGACTGATAATGAGATTTTTTTTTTTTAATAAATAGCGTCCTGGTAAAATCCACTTAGATAACCATATCACATCACACAGGAATAAAAACCAGATCACTAAAAAGTAAAGATTTAAAAATGATTAAAACCTGAAAGAAATATAGCTCATCATATATTTGAACTTGAAAAACCCTCTAAACTTAAAACAATGCAAAGAAAGCACGCAATAACGCATGTATGTACTAGGGGCACCCGAGACATCAGTGTCCCCGGGATGGAAGTGGAGCTCCACGGAGCAGACAGACTGGATGCAGACCCTCACGGGGCAGGAGAGTGGCCACCAAGTCAGGCTGGCAGAGGGTCAGGTTAGCACCTCCCAGGGTCCCTGACATGGGAAGAAACAGTGCGTGCAGAGGCGCTGGGGTGGGGCCTTCAACACCCACCGGGCTTCTCTAAGGCCAGGATGAGGCGGCAGACCGACGGGAGGCAGTGGGTTCACGGGCAGGACGCGGCAGGCCAGGGCAGCGGTGCAGAGAGGGTGTGAGGACTCTGCAGGGGTCTCCCCTGCAGAGGTGGAGACACGGCATCGTGCCCGGGGGTGGATCTGCAGCTCCTGCTGACAGATGCTGAGCAGCAGGAGGGCAGGGCGGCGTGGCTGCAGGGTCCCATGGGCACAGGGGCCACTGTGTGTCTTCAGAAGAGAAGGTCCCGCACGCCTGCACACGGATGTGGGGCTGCCTCCTTCCTCTGGCCTTTTCCGTGGGATCAAAGCCCTCTCTTAACTGCCGTTCAAAGCAGATCCCGTGGACGACGGCTGCATGGGGCCTGCCAGCTCACGTGGTCTTTACCTGTAAGGCCAGAGTTCCATGTTCCTCACTATGTGAGGGTCAGCTGTTAATTCTTCTGTCTGCCCTGGACTGACAGGTCTCAAAAGGGGGAAAATGCGCTTCATCTCCGTATACAAGCGTCTCAGTGTAAAAATGCTGTACGTTCAAGAAATGCTGAACGAACATACGTCCAGCTCTGCCGTGAGTTGACGTACACAGAAGTGTTGGGTCGCCATCCCTGATATATCCCACACATCATCTGCCTGAGAACTTCCAGGAAACTGGTCTCAGTCTGTGCTTGGATTATCTGTGATTCTCCTAAGACGTTTCTTCGATCATCCCTGAACTCTTTTACTTCTCCCTCCGTTTTTAGTTAGAAAGAACCACGTTTGCTAGCTGCTGTGGACTGAAAGGTCTTGGGCCTTTGGAAGGAGAGGAGGTCACGAGGATGGGGCCTCATGACGGGATTCCTGCCCTTGTGTACGGGACCCCCTGCCCCTTCCTCCAGGTGAGGATGCAGTGAGGAGATGCCTTCGGTGAACCAGGAGGGAGTTCTCGTCAGACGTCACATCTGCTGACATCTTGAGCTTGGACATCCAGCCTCCAGAGTGTGAGGTACCTGTCTGTCACGTTGGCCGTCTGCGATGGGGCTTCTGTACAGCGGCCAGAGCTGACGTGGAGGCCTGGCTTACCCTGCACACACCCCTCACCTGGACCACAACCTTCTCCCTCCATCTGGGTCACCCAATAGTGCGTGTCCCTCCCCACATCGCACACTGAAAACTTGGGAGATTTTGAAAGAAATGTTTTTTTAAAAGTCAGTGGAAAAGAGCAAGATTCCATAAACTCAGCAAGAATTCTATTTTTAAAAAAAACTCTCATTTACAAGAAATTGAAAAGATTTAATTTCCAGTATCATCAAAAGATGGCTTCAATAATTAGAAAACTATTTCCTTTGGAAGCAATTGAGTTCAACATATAATTTAATTGCTGTCCATTACATGAGTGACAATGTAGGCAGCAAAAGTTTTTAAAATGCAGCTGCGTTTCATCCAAAGCTTTACGATCATAAAAGCATGGCACTTCATAAGCTAGATTTTGTTTTTTGCAAAATCTGCATTTAACATTTTCAAAGCTTGATTTTGTCCTTCAAATTCATCACTGACATATTTTTTTTCCTCTCAGCCTCACAGTCTTACACTGAAGTTGGATAAAACTGAACTTGGGAAAAGAGATGACAACCCAGGAAATTTAACGTACAAGTCACCCTTCCCAATGCAGCCTGCAGCATGCCTGCCACATGGTAGAACCTCCGGAGGTCCATGGGCCCAACAGCCCACTTTGGAAGAGCAGCCTGGCTTCCAGAACTCCAGTTCCAAGGTTGACGTCATTCTGTGAGATGCTGGGACTCCCTAGCACCAGGGGCCAGCGTGACTGCAGAGAATGAGTGTGGGCTGGGCCCCTGGAGCTTCCACATGCAAAGAGGGAGAGCAGAGCAGTGCTGGGGCCCTGTCTGGCCTTGCCATCTGCAGCTACAGCGGGTTGTGCTTGCTTCCTGCCATCCATGCTCATATGCCCTCCCAGAACCAGATGCGGCCCAGCTCAGCTCAGCCAGGCAGCACCGACCCACCCTCCTCCCCAGGACGACCCTGCCGAGTGGACAGCAGTGCCCCTGGGGCTGAACGGAAGAGCAGGGCTGAACACCGGGTCAGTGATGAGTCCACACGTGGTACCGGCCGTGTCAGTGACCAGAACATGCCTCTGGCAATGTTTCTGAACAGTATTAGTATTTAATGCTTTAAAATGCTTTCCTTTTCGTATTTCGCAAGCTGGCGCCATCCCTGCTCAGTCGGGCAGGACTACCCTGGGAGATGCTGGAGATTCCAAGGAGATTGCCTACCTGTGCTCAGCAAAAAGCACTCTAGCATCTCGCTTGGCCAGTGACCAGCATCCATAAGCTGTGCCGGTTTTCCTCTTAGTCAGCGAGCTACACTCATGCGCGTCCCCTTCTGTCCTGTGCTGTTTCTGCAGAACACAGAGCCATGTCAGTGTCCCCGCACTGTCGGAGCCAAATCCCCAGGGCCGCCTGAGTCTGAGCAAACGGGGTCCAGACAGTGGCACAGACATGCAGTGGGGCGTTAGGAAGGGCCCATCGGGTTTTGCTGGTTTTCAGTCATCTGGCGGGCGGGGGGGGGGGGGCAGTCTCAGGAAGCGAGCTCTGTCTGGGCTGGAGGCTCGGGGAAGTGGTCGGTTTTATGACGGGGTTCCCAACAAGTCTCAGTAGGAGGGAGGCTGAGCCAAGAACGCCGTGTAGCTGTCCCTCACACCGGCCAGGAGGGAATTTTTGCAGCTTTGTGCTCTGAACGAGGTTCGGGCTCTGTCTGTTCAGACGTGACCACCGCAGGCTCCTGTTTCTACCGCGATTCCTCTCTGGTGCTAACAGGAGGACCCTACACCTTGCCAGGCCAGCTCCTGGCTGTCAGGGGATGCCTTTTCCCTTCTCAGAACTCACAGGTTGAAATCCCAGCCCACAGACTCTGTACTCACGGAATCCTGGTGGCTGAGTGGGATGATGTGACAGGGAGGAGGGTCCTGGCTACAGAACCTGGAGGTGGCCCCAGGGACATGGACGCTGGCTCGTCACGCATGAAGGTCTCTTGTCCTGAAACTGCCTCCAGAGCCAGGAGCGCAGTTCTGCAGACCCTCCGTGGTGACACCCTCACAGTAGCGGCCTGGGGGGGAGTCTGACTTGTGTTCTGTGGGTTTGGCCCCATCACTGGGCCATGCTTCTAAAGCTCCTGGCAGCCTAGATGCAGCCAGGCGTGAGCAGCAGTGGCTTAGGGTCTGACACGGAAGACCCCAGCCTGAAGACCAGCTCTGCTACTAATCAGACCCTTCTCTCTAGTGATCATCACAGACTCAAATCCACCAAAACCTGCGATGCCCTCTAGCCCTTCTGGATCACAAGTGACCTGCGGCCCTCTAGGGAGCCTGGCAAGTGGGCCTGCGGAAGGAGGTGGCATGGCGCCCACCCTGTGCGTGCTCCGCTATGAACTGGCTTCTTGCTCATCAGGGCTCCTGGAGATCTCAGCCCTCGGCAGAAAGCGCCAGGGCTGATGAAGACAGCCTGCATCCTGGGCGTCCCAGGGCTGCCTGGAGAGGATGTGGGCCCATGGCCCGGCCCCTCTCGACTCCTGTGCTGGGAGGGGGCCTGGGAGAGACCTCCCCCGGAGAGCCCCTCCTCGGTCAGGCTCCCCAGGTGTATGAGCTTTGCCGGTCTGACCACGCAAGGCCCGTGCACAGACCTGGCCAGTGCCCCCCAACTGGTTGTTTGTCTCCTCCATGGTGAAAGCTGATTAGTTTTGTCTGAACTCGAATTTTAACTCAAACTGGTAAATCCTATTTTTGATCAGAGATGTGTTTGCTTTCTGCTTTCCGAGGACTTTCGGGGAAATCCCTTCACCGTTGTTCCCAGAACCACTAGGCTGCATGGGTGACTAAGCGTGGTCTGGGGTTAGTTTTGGTGGCACAAGGGTTCATTCACAGGTCATTTGTGAAGTTATAAAGGTTACAAGCCCTGCAGTTCCGATTACCTTGTTGATGGTCAGCAGCCGTCTGTTGTTCCCCAAGGTCTTTCAAGCCTGGATGCCAAGGGGCAGGCGAAGGCTAGAGGGTCTGACCCCCGAGACTCAGGGTCCTGCTTCGTGTCCACATCCCTGGCCCAAACACCCTGGTAAAACACTGAGCGTGTCTGCTCATATTTCTGTATTTGAATCTCTTGCTCCTGTTTCTGTATTTAAATTATAAAACTGTTCCTACAAGTGTAGGAAAAGAGGGAAAATTCTAGTGTTTATCATCAAATGATTACCGTGTGTCAGGATCCGCATCATCGTCATTGCATTTGGTCCAAAGCTAGTCCTTCGGGTGGGTATTGACTTTCCTGTTTCTCAGACGGGAAGGTGAGACATTGCCCGGAGCCCCACACCACGGTGCCAGGACCTCATGCCTTCCAGGCACGACCTAAGCTCCTGGCGGAGAAAGAGCAAAGGTGGCCACTGCCAGCCACCGGGCGGGGCTCATGCCAGGGAAGGTCACTGACAGCAATGGGAAGGTTGTTATGACACCCCTTGCTTGGCTCCTGCTTTGGACTAAGGACTATACTGAGTGGTTTTCCTTTTTTTTTTAATTGGAGGGTAATTACAATGTTGTGTTACTTTCTGCCATATGACAATGTGACTCAGCTATAAGTGGAGATGTGTATATATCTCTGTATATCCCCTCCTTCTTGAGCCCCCCCTGCCCCCATGAGTGGTTTTTCAAACAGGAACATTTACTCTCCCAACCCTGCAGGGGGAGGATTATTATCCCCATTTTATTGAGAGAGAAACTGAACCCTAAGAGTTTTCAGGTCTCAAGCTGGGAGGCGGTGGAGCCTGTGACGCTGGGGTCCAGCCTTAGCATCAGACCCTGGACACCTGTCCACCTGCTGTGGGACACGGCTTAGAATCAGGGCTTAGAATCCTAGCCTGTTTCTACAAATGGGTCTGCAGGCTTACACATCACCCCCAGCAGCTGACAGTAACGGGCGCAGGGACCAGCCAGACATGGTCCTGGCCTCAGAGGACTTGCAGGGGCCAGGACATCCTTGCTTCTCTGGGGCTGGCAGTCAGTGCCCGCTCCCTGGTCCTTCCTGAGTCGGCAGTGGGTGTGCGGCGAGCGATCGGCGGCTGCAGTCACTGGACAGATGCGGACAAGGTCAGGAGGCAGAAAAGGCCCTGCTCCACCCGCTAGGGCCTAGCACCAGGGTCCCACCCCCTGCAGGCGGTCTTCCTGGGTCCTTCCCCAGGCCAAGGTCCCAGCCCTGCAGCAGGGAGGGCTTCAGGGCCAGCACCTCGCCTTCCTGTCCTGGACCTGCTCACCCCGGCGCTCAGGCCACAGCCTGAACAAATAGAAGACAAAAGGCCCTTAAGCCGCGGAGTCTCATGGCCTGAGTCTGGACTGAGCTAAGCTATAAACATCCAGAAACTGAAACCCAGGTCACAGAAGCCAGCTAAGCTGCAGACCGTCTGCTCCTCAGCGGCGGCGCTCACGTTGATAGAGGACATGGGGCCGGGGCCCCAGGAGCCGGCTCTCAGCCCAGGAGGTTGCTGCTCACCCCGAACAGCCTGTTAATTCTGAACATAAAAATATCTAAGGCAAGCTACTGTGTTTTTCAAACATTTGGCCAAGGAGCTTGTTTCTTTAATTGTACAACTTCCCCCAGAAGTAATAACAGAAAAAGAGAATTCATGGCGAAGTCTGCGTTTACCCAAACGAAGAAAACATCTTTGCTCTCTGACCTTCTCACTGTGTTGATTTGGTTTCCCGATCCTCCGGCGCAGGTGGGAACAGCATCCCTGAGTTTCGGGGAGGCAGTGAGCGAGCCCCCAGCTTTGTACCAGCAGCCCCAGCTCCACACCAGCAGGCTGACACCACACGTTCTGAAGCACACCAAGGCCTCCAGCTCCACCCCTGCCTTGCATAGCACGCAAGTGGACCCCTCAGTACAGATGCAGTGGGCACGAAGTGCTGCAGTGATCCAGGCATCAGTGAGAAGTCTTTTGTCCTTCACGCTGACTGAGGCCCGGACAGAATTCTGAAATGCCCCCCATTTTAAGATATTTATATCAATCACATTCAAAAACATTTTCGTGTTTATAACTCAAAACACACTATGATTTAATCACTACTATGTACGTTTTATGGATGAGAAATTAATGCATGGCAGAACTGGAACTTACTGAAATTCTAGCCTAATACAATTCACTCTTTTGTTTCTTTTTTTAAAATACTGAGCTAAATATAACAATGTCAAGGGTGCTGGTTCATGTGGAATAAATTTATGAGTAAAATTATATTCATTCAAAGCACACCTTATCAAATAAATTCTTGCCTTCTCTAGGTCAATGATGAGGTCCTTTGAAATTCTACAGTCCTTTGTAAATTCACAAGTGAAATGCAAGTGTAGCAAAGAATGAAAACGTAGAAATCACATGAAATGAGCCTGGAAGGAAGAGAAAAAGGCATGCGAAACATAAGGTCACAACATTTGCGTTTCTTCCGAAGGCGATGAGAAGATATTCAGTGAGAAGAGTCTAAAGTGTTGGCTCAAGGAAAGAAAGCAAAGAAAGAAGGTAGAAGGAGGAAAGAAAAGGAAACCAAATCAAAAGTGTATATATCCACATGATTAAAGAGATCAGAGAACCTCCAAGACCGTGAGGACCTGTGGGGTAGAAAGTGGGCCAGGAGGGAGCCAGGCCGGTGGTCCCCGGGGTCCCTACCCCTGGAGGGCAGAGGCTGGGGGCAAGACACTGAGCAAGTTTTCACAGGCTCACTGGTGTCAGCCTGTCAAAATTCTGCTCTGACAAGTATTTTGACAATTTTTTATTAATAGTTTTTCACCATTTGGCACAAAATTGGGAATTCAGGCCCTGCCTTGGAGGAGGGTCCCTCTAGATACTTAGTCCGTGGAGAAGGAATACATGATCTTCCCCAAGATGAAGGAAATATTTAACAAAAGTCAGCATTCATTCTAATAAAGGGAAACAACTTTAAGCCAAAAGCAAGTAGAAGAAAACACGTGATCTGGTAAAGAGTGTGCATAAGCGAAGCCTCTTGCAGACGGCGTGCTGGTCAGGAGGCACAGACGGTCTCCTGTGAGACTGTGATGAGACCAGGCTGGCCACCACACTGTCCCCGGGAGCCCGACAACTTAAAGAGGCAGTACAAGTAATTAAGATGTAATGACTGGATCAGAGAAACACATTGTCTCATCTACCACGATATGCTCTCTGTGGAAATCCGAAAAAACCTAAACTACTTGGATTTAGTAAGGTTTCTGGTGATGAAGTCAAAAATTTTAAGTAAATTTTATTGGTATAAGCCAGAAGCAAACAGAATTTAGAACAGCATCACAAAACACCACAAGACATTAAATATCTTGAACAAATTTACAAAATATATGCATGGCCGTTAATCAGAAAACCAAATATATATATATATATATATATATATATATATTTACTGAATTTAAAAAAAAGAAGTGGATTCAATGTTGTAACGATAGTGATTATTCCTGAACAAATCCGTAGAGTCCGTGAATGATCTATGTGCCATCAGGATCTGTGCTTGCCTGTGTTCTAAAATTGTGTTTAAAGTTCTGAAATTTATATGGATATGCAGAAGCCAAGGCTGGATGGGAGAACTCTGAGAAAAAGGCATATTTTAATGACACATTTCCCAACGTGTCTGTCTCAGCCAGCCTGGGCTGCCTTAACAAAAGGCCAGGACTTGGGTGGCTTGGAAAACCAGACTTCGCTTCCCACAGCTCTGAGGCTGGATGTTCAAGAGCCAAGGCGTCTCCCCTCGAGGCACCGGCTCTTTGCTGCTCACATCACCGTTTCCTCCTTCAGAGGCAACGCCAGCTTTCCAGGGTCTCTTATGGGCACTGACTGACCCAGTGGTGGGGTCTCAACCTCACACTCACCCTAATTCCTCCCAAAGTCCCCGCCTCCAGACCGTCAGGAAGGGGGTTAGCGCTTCAGGGCAGGAACAGAGGGCAGATGCCTTCGGTCCACACAGGCTTGTCCCCCTGGGAGCATCTTTCTCTTCTCTTTCTTCACTGGAAAAAGAACACTCTTTTAATGGTAAGGGGATAAAAATCTGTCACCCAGCTGACCCAAGGTCTTCAAAAGAACAATTCTCTTGAAGCAAAAACTTAAGAGCTCAGGTTTAATTTCCCATAGTTCCTTACTTACATAAATTCAGCTTTAAACCCATGTGACTCCGTGAAACTGTTCATTCTCTTTTTAAATCAGCTTTGTCTCTCTCAGAACAACTCAGATATTGGCATTAACACTTTTTAAATGCCACTTAGTATCATTCCAAAATGATACTATTTGCAGAACTGCCCTATGACAAGTCCAGAAAAACACATTATTAATGGCTTAAGTAACAGAAAAATGTATCAATTAAAGCATAGTGCGTTTATAAAAAGACGTTAATTAAGCAAATGCCCATGTGTTGGCAGTTACTGATATTTCACAGCAGATTTAATGTGGTGGAAGTGAAAATAATGGACGCTTCGGCCATACGTGGTGCCGAAAATAGGGTTTCTTCCGACGCAGGGTTGAGAGGCACTGTTGACTAAAAACATCCATCTCTCTAACGGGCAGCCCTGGGGGCCCTCTTAGCGGAAAGGCTGGGGGCTCCCGTCGCCACGGCAGCGCAGCGAGCATCTGCGCTGGGCTCCGCCCGCAGGGAGGACCACCCTCGCGCCGCGGACCCGAGGCCCCGCTGGGTGGGCATTCAAGGCGCAGCCACGCGGGACAGTTCCCTCCTCTCCCGCGGTCAGACCCCTGCTCAGTGCGCCCCGGCTGAGTCTCACGTGAATGAGATTCCAGCACAAAGGACCCAAAGCCGAAGAGAAAGTGCGAGAAGCCTGGGGGTGGGGAGGGGGTGAGGGGGGCGGGGGCTTCACGAGGGAATGAGAGGCCTGGACAGTGCGGAGGGGCCGAGCGCTGCGGAACAGCGGGGAAGGGGCCGCACGCGCCCCAGTGCCTGAGCGGAGAGAGGCGTGCCGAGGCAGGTGAAGTCCCGGCAGGGCCTGGAAGGCTGGTCCTGGTCGTGCTCAGACGGGCGGAAGTCTGCGACGCTCCCAGGGCGTGGCCGCCGCTGCCCCGTGAGAGACAGACGGGCGGATGGGCAGACAGGACACGGACCAGCCGCAGGGAGACGCTGAAGGTGGGATTTAAAATCCAGGTGTGGGACGATGAGGGCTTGAGTCCAGTCTTCAGACCGTGGAGGGAAGCGCGCAGAGGACACGGAGCTCGTTCCATGAGCGCAGGGGGCCCGGGGGTCTGGAGTCCCCTCCACGGTCAGTGGGGTTGCGGAGGGCTGGGGGGAGACCCAGAGACACGGAGGGACCCCGATCCAGCCGTGGGTCAGGCCCACGCCCTGCAGACAGGTCTGATCAGGGGGTGCAGCGGAGAGCCGAAGTGTACAGAAAGGCCTTCAGCCGGTGTCTCCGGTCGGGGACTCGAAGCCCGTGATGAGGGGCTGCGCTGCCCAGGCGACTCTGGGACGTGAGGTGCCCACTCCCCCACACCAGGCTGCGGGTGTCTGCGTCCCCTCTCACGCTCGCCACGTCGGAGGGGAGAGCCGGTTACCCTGAGGCCTGTGTCTAGAAGCGTGGAGGGGCACCGGTGTGCGGGGCCGACAGCGGGCGAACGCTCTGCGGGTGAGCACACGTCCTCCCCTCCCACCCGGGGGCCAGCGCCCAGACCCCACGGCCACCCTCCTCGAGCCGTTGCGGAGGAGCGCAGCCCACCCTCCTGCTGGAGATGCGGGCCGGCCCTGGGTGGGGCGCCCCTGCCCGCAGACGGCTGAGCCCAGGTGGCCGGGTCCCAGTGTCTGCAGCCCCCGGGGGCCCTCGGAACGTTCGCTCTGCTCTTCACCCTCCAATTTATTTCATTCCCAACAAACTTCCAGTAAACATAAAAGAGAAGACAAATATTGGGGCAAAGGAGATCGTTTAGAGGTATCATTGCACTAATAGGCATCGCTCCCTTTTCTGTCTGTGGCTGTCTCCCCTCATCAGGCAGAAATAGCCAGTTGCCTCAGGGAAGACGAGAACCGTTACAGCAGAAATGCAGAATGCAGGGGAGGCATTATCAGATTCTGACTGACAGTGAGATAGTTGTGAATCTGCCCAGACAATATTTTTTTAAAGTTTAGGTGTGAGAGGGTAAATACATCTGTGCTTGTATAAACACACACACACGGACATAAATACATATATATACTTGCCTGTCATGTTCTTATTCCTCAAGCTTCTCCTAACTTAGCAAAAGACCAGGCTTGGGAGAGCTCACGCACAGGATGGGTGGGGAGCTGAGGATGTGATGTGGGGCTCCCCCTGCTCGGGGGAGCCGCTGAGACCGGGAGGAGGCGGTTCTGGGAGAAGGATGGGCGGAAGCCTGGGGCCATCACCTCTTCTGTCCTGATGCCAACAGCGGCCTCGGCGCCGGGCCCTGCCCAGCCTCGCAGACCCATGCTGGGGGAGCTGGGACCAAGGCCCCAGCGACTGGAGGTTCTGGGGTTCCCATGGACGTGGGCAGAGGGTTTGGGTGGGCAGTGGCCTCGCTGGGGCCAGGCGCTCAGGCAGCAACCCCAGCTCGGAGCCCCGGGGATGCAACCTTACCCCAGAGCGTGGATGTGCCCCCGAGCCGCTGAGCCAGCCTGAAACTCTAAGGGCTGGAGGCTGTGTGGCAGTAGCCCCGTCCCTATCTGTGCGGGAGGAGATGGACACATAACAGAAGGGAGCCAACCCGAGGGAAGCAGACAGGAGCAGTCAGGAACACGGCGATTCTCCTTCCAAGAGGGGCTTGATATCTGCGTGACAACACGGAGGTTAGGACGGACAAGAACAGACGTGGGATCCCCTGTGCTGTGTGCTAAGCCACGTCAGTCGTGTCCAACTCTTTGTGACCCCGTGGACTGTAGCCCACCAGCCTCCTCTGTCCTTAGATTCCCCAGACAAGAATACTGGAGTGGGTGGCCATTCCCATCTCCAGGATACACAACCATATAACTGCAGAAAATAAAGTGAGCGTAACTATCCTGACCTTTCTGATGTTGCTGATTTTAAAAGTCACTGTTTGGAGAAAATGTCATAGAAGGTGCTGGAATGGGGGTGTTGGGGGCAGGGACCGGGACAGAGAAGAGAACGGGTGACTGGGGGCGGGCGGTCAGGACACCTGTGGGGACCGCTTCAGCCCGTCTTCAGAACCTCTCAGTGGAGCCCAGTGCCCAGAGGGCCTGCTCTCCGGGTGAGCGGTGTGCTGTGCTGGGCTTTCCAGGCACAAACTCCTGTGCTGAGCGGTGAGTACCCAGGGCGAGGCTTCACCCAGGTCAGCCCAGGAAGGCGGGGAGCTGCAGCCTGGGAGTGGGGGTGGCAGGGGTCAGTGCGGCTCCCAGTCCTCACAGCAAGGTCCTCGGTCGGCTCCTGAGTCTGCTGAAGTGCTGGTCTACCCGTTAAGGTGGAGGAGTTGGGGAATTTGACACAAGAAGAAAACTGAAGTCCGACCTCGGGTGTCAAGAGCCCCCGCAGCGGCTCTAAGCCCCGGGGGGCCGGGTCCACCGCTAAGTCAGGGAAGATGCCCGTCCTTCCTCTGAGGACCCAGCTCGTCAGACCACCCCGCCCCGGCCCGCCCCAGCCGTGGTGTCGGGGCTGCGGCAGCAAGCTGCCGTGTGGACCGGGAGCAAAGAACGCGCTCCACTTCTCTCCCTCCGTCTCTCTGCTTCTCCTCCTCTCAGGAGGCTCTCTCCTTCTGAATGAACGCCCACCCTACAGGTTGTAAGGTCATGACGGGCCGCCCCTCCTCTCCCTCCGCGGCGGGGGCGTCTCTAACCGAGGGGGCCTCCCAGACCCCGGGGACCCGCGGCAGCACACTCCCCCGGCTAAAGCCGCCCCACCCCAGCCACGCCGAAGGACCTGTCAGCCCGCGGCGGCCTGGCCACCTCTCCCAACCCCGCTCCATCTGGCCTGACCATCCCTCGCAAGGAACATACAAAAACCACCCCCAACTTCCTCGACCTGCCTCCTTCGGGTCCGGGAACCCCGGGGAGCGCTTTGTCATTAGAAAGCCTGTTAGACCCTCTTTTGGTGTCCTGGTCTTTTACCTAACACAAGCGGCTTCTCCGGGACCGGCACTTTGGGGATTTTGCCCCAGAGCAGCCCCGATCAACGGCTTTGCTAGCAGATTTCGCCCGAGGTTCTACTGGCCGAAGAGAAGAGATCCCAGTTGTGGACACACGCCCCCTGGGGCTGCACCTGCCTTTCTTCAGGAAGAGCGCTGTGAGTGTCCAGCACCCAGTGACTCAAGTCGGCTTCCCCCAGCGACAACGCCATCTGCCATTTCCCTTCCCTCCTGGAGCAGAGGGTTGTAACCGTTACCCCCCGATTTCCTTCTTTCAGCCACAGACGGATACGAAACCCTCCCCACCGGCTCCAGCCGTGTCCACTAGGCTTGTAAACTGTCATGCTACCTTCCAAATATCTGGCCAGATTGTCTCTCAGGATACATTCTTACCCGCTTTTGCTTCCTGAGAGTTGAAGGCAGAATAAGACATCTGGTTTGTCGCTTAGTTGCTAAGCCCTGACTCATTTATACAGAGAAGAAAATAGTGTTTTAAAAATGGTCCTGTGACAGCGGTAAACTGGGCCCTTTCAGAATGGCTCCTGGAAGGAGCTTCAGGAAGGGACTCTGGCCAAGCACAGAGCCTGGGGCGACTGTCCCCTCTGGTGACCGGGCCTGGAGGGACGCCCTGCACATAGCGGGGCAGGGAGCTGGTCTGTGTCGAGGGCACACTGCCTACTGCACACCAGCATCTAACGTCTCCTAAAGATGCCCCTTGTGTTACCAGAAAGACGAAAGGGGCCATATTCTTGAAAGGAGTCCAGAAACAGTGACTGGGTGTTTAATGCTCTCAGGAGCCCTTCTTAAGAGTTCTGTATAGAGTCCAGGATAAGGCCCAGGGGTATGGCAGGGGTGGAGGGCTGTGGCTTTAAAAAGACAAATCACTTTCCTCAGCTTTGTTTCTGTTTTCAGTTGGTAAGTCTTGCCGAACTCTTCGCGACCCCATGGATTGTAGCAAGCCAAGCTCCTCTGCCCTCCACTCTCTCCTGGAGTTTGCTCAAGTTTATGTCCATTGAGTCAGTGGTGCTATCCAACCATCTCATCCTCTGTTGCCCCTGTCTCATTCTGCCTTCAATCTTTCCCAGCATCAGAGTCTTTTCCAATGAATTGGCTCTTTGTATCAAGTTGGAGCTTCAGCTTCAGCAACAGTCTTTTCAGTGAATATTCAGGACTGATTTCCTTTAGGACGGACTGGTTGGATCTCCTTGCAGTCCAAGGGACTCTCAAGAGTCTTCCCCAACACCACAGTTCAAAAGCATCAATTCTTTGGCTCTCAACTTTCATTATGGTCCAACTCTCACATTCATACATTACCACTGGAAAAACCATAGCTTTGACTAGACGGACCTTTGTCAGCAAAGTAACATCTCTGTTTTTTTAATATGATGTATAGGTTGGTCATAGCTTTTCTTCCAAGGAGAAAGCATCTTTTAATATTATGGCTGCAGTCACCATCTTCAGGGATTTTGGAGCCCAAGAAAATAAAGTCTCTCACTGTTTCCATTGTTTCGCCCTCTATTTGCCATGAAGTGATGGGACTGGATGCCATGATCTTAGTTTTTTGAATGCTGAGTTTTAAGCCAACTTTTTACTTTCCTCTTTCATCTACATCAAGAGGCTGCTTATTTCCTCTTGGCTTTCTGCCATGAGTGGTGTCATCTGCATATCTGAGGTTGTTGGTATTTCTCCCAGGAATCTTGATTCTAGCTTGTTATTTATCCAACTTGGCATTTTGCATGATGTACTCTGCATATAAGTTAAATAAGCAGGGTGACAATATACAGCCGTGACGTAGTCTTTTCCTAATTTTGAACCAGTCTGTTGCTCCATGTGTGGTGTTGCTTCTTGGCCTGCATACAGGTCTCTCAGGAGACAGTAAGGTGGCCTAGTACTCCCATCTCTTGAAGAATTTTCCACACTTTGTTGTAATCCACACAGTCAAATGCTTTCACATACTCAATGAAGCAGAAGTAAATGCTTTTCTGGAATTCTCTAGCTTTCTCTATGATCCAACATATGTTGGCAATTTGATCTCTGATTCCTCTGCCTTTTCTAAATCCAGCTTGTACATGTGAAAGTTCTTGGTTCACATAAGCCTAGCTTGAAGGATTTTGAGCATTACCTTTCTAGCGTGTGAGATGAGTGCAACTGTGCAATAGTTTGAGCATTCTTTGGCATTTCCCTTCTTTGGGATTGGAATGAAGATTGACCTTTTCCAGTCGTGTGGCCACTGCTGAGTTTTCCAAGTTTGCTGGCATATTGAGTGCAGCACTTTCACAGCGTCATCTTCTAGGGTTTGAAATAGCTCAACTGGAATTCCGTCCACTAGCTTTGTTCGTAGAGATGCTTCCTAAGGGTCACTTGACTTCACACTCCAGGATGTCCGATTTTAGGTGAGTGGTCACACCGTTGTGGTTATCGGGTCGTTAAGGCCTTTCTTGTATAGCTCTGTGTGCTCTTGCCACTTCTTCTTAATCTCTTTTGTTTCTGTTCGGTCCATACCGTTTCTGTCCTTTGTCATGCCCATCCATGCATGACGTGTTTCCTTGATATCTCCAGTTTTCTCGAAGAGATCTCTAGGCGTTCCCATTGTTGTTTCCCCTGTCTCTTTGCTCTGTCCATCTGGGTCCTTCTTGTCTCTCCTTGCTGTTCTCTGGAGCTCTGCATTCACATGGGTACATCTTTCCCTTTCTCCCTTGCCTTTCACGTCTCTTCTTTCCTCAGCTGTTTGTAAAGCCTTCTCAGACGACCACTTTGCCCTGCTGCATTTCTTTCTCTTCGGGGTGGTTTTGGTCACTGTCTCCCGTGCAATGTGAAAAACCTCTGTCCATAGTTCTTCAAGCACCCCATCAGATCTGGTCCTTTGAATCTATTCATCATAGCCACTGTGTGATCAAAAGAGATTGGATTTAGGTCATATCTGAATAGCCTAGTGGTTTTCCCTACTTTCTTCAATTTAAGCCCAAATTATGCAATAAGGAGCTCATGATCTGAGCCAGGTCTTGTTTTTGCTGACTGTCTGGGGCTTCTCCATCTTTGACGATGAAGAATATAATCAGTCTGATTTCTGTATCGACCGTCTGGTGATGCCCATGTGCAGAGTCACTTCTCGAGTTGCTGGAAGAGCGTGTTTGCTATGACCAGCATGTTCTTTTGACAAAGCTCTGTTAACATTTGCCCTGCTTCATTTTGTACTCCAAAGCCAGACTTGCCTGTTATTTCAGGTATCTCTTGACTTCCTACTTTTGCAGTCCAATTCCCTATGGTGAAAAAGACATGTTATTTTGGTGTTAGTTCTAGAAGGTGTTGTAGATCTTCATAGAACTGGTCAGCTTCGACTCCCTCAGCATCAGTAGGTGGAGCACAGACTTAGGTTACTGTGATGTTGAATGGTTTGCCTTGGAAACAAACCAAATTATTCTGTCATTTTTGAAATTTCATCCAAGTACTACATTTGGGGCTCTTTTGTTGACTATGAGGGCTACTTCATTTCTTCTAAGGGATTCCTGCCCACAGTAGTAAATATAATGGCCATCTGAGTTAAACTTGCCCATTCCTGTCCATTGTAGTTCACTGCTAAGATGTCAACAGTCAATCTTGCCATCTCCTCCTTGACCACTTCCATTTTACTTAACATTCCGGGGTCTTATGCAATATAATATGGTATATTGCACTATCTATATATAATATATATTATATTGCATCTCTATAGCACTGGGCTTTCCTTTCACCACCAGACACATCCTGCTCTGGCTCAGCCGCTTCGTTCTTTCTGGAGGTGGTAGTAATCGTCCTCTGCCCCAGTAGCAGACTGGACACCTTCCAACCTGCAAGGGGTGGGGTGGGGGGCACCTCATCTTCTGGTGTCATATCCTTTTGCCTTTTCGCACAATCCATGAGATTCTTCAGGCAAGAATCCTGGAGTGGGCTGCCATTTCCTTCCACTGGACCACGTCTTGTCGGAACTCTTAACTATGCATCCCCTGTCTCGGGTTGCCGTGCATGAAACGGCTTATAGCTTCACTGTCTATATTTATGTTTGGGGAGCTCAGATCTGAAGGTACCTAGAGGAAAACAAAGCAAAAAGAGGACCTCGCCTTACCTGATACTTATGCCACTTAATTTGAGTAGCTTGTTAAGATTAACGGATTAATCTCCTCGACGTCGGCCACCAAGATCTTTTCTTTTACATTCTGTTTCCTCGTTTCAGAGTCAGTTGTTTTTGCTGTTGTTTGATCACTGAATCATGGCTGAAACTTTGTGACCCCATGGACTGCAGCCTGCCAGGGTCTTCTGTCTGTGGGATTTTCCAGACAAGAATACTGGAGTGGGTTGCCGCTTTCTTCTCCAGGGGATGTTCCCGACCCAGGGATTGAACTTGTGTCCTCTGCATCGGCAAGTGTGTCCTTTACTGCTGAGCCTCCAGAGAAGCCCCTTCAAAGTGAGACCCTTCACTACTTCCCACCCCTGCCACCTCTTACCCCCAGGTTTCAGAACAGCCTGAAGTCAAAGAGCATCTATGGATGTTGCTTATACGTACTGCTGCCATTTAAATCATGATCACACTTTATTGTAAAACATATTACATTTTATTATAATCTGCTATGAGAACAATTCTGTCCAAATTCTACACCTGAAAACCTCTCTACTTCCTGCGTGAAATGAAGAATAAAACACAAGCAAAACACAGGACTTTACCCACGCAGGGTCACACAGCCTCAGAACCTGTCTATCTCCTTGTGAAGCGCTACCAGACCCCCTGTCCTGGGCTCCGGCTCTTCTGTCCCCTGATTAGTCCCCCCGGGCTCCGTCCTGGGTCTGGCCTCGCTGGGTGGACGCTGCAGGAGCCCCTGGTTGCAGGCAGCCACCAGCTGTTGCTGGCCAGGACTCTCCATTGCTGACCCACCAGTGCAGAATCTTGCTTCCGTAGAAAACCTGGCTCTAACTATTTTGTTTCAGATGTCATGAATTTGTCCTCACTTTTTCAAAGGATAGACACAGTCTATGTTCAAGTGGGCATTTTCACAGCATCTCTGCTATGTGCTGCCCTGACTTTGCTCTTCAGTTCAGGTGCTTGAAGAGACAGCTCTAAGCAGAGCAAATGACATCGATTTTATTAGCAAAAGGGTAAGTGCGAGTGTCTTTCATAAGAATGGCCGAGTATGGTCTCACACGTTAGACTTGGAGTCAGTGTTCGTCAGATGCTAAGAGCATCTTAATCTGCATTGAGTTACAGGGAGAGACCTTGTCAGGGAGGAGAAAGGCTGAGGAGGAAAAACAGACAAAAGCTAAGCCAGGTCAGGGTCGGCCTCTTCTCTCACAGGCTCAGCACCGAGGGAAGCCCTGGGGACAAGGTCTCAGCACCGAGCAGGCCCAGGGCCGTGTGCCCAGGGCGGGTGGAGAGAGAGCAGCCTTGGTCATCTCCTCCCAAGGTCAGGCCGCCTCGGCCATCGCTGCCTCGTCAGGACTTAATAGGAGCAAAATACCTGCAATTTAGTCCTATCTCTGCCCACGCTCACTGCTGCCTGGAGACTTTCTCTTTCACTTTACTGCACAGTCTCTTGGGTTTTCTTAACTATTTTTCATACCTTTTTTTGACGCTATTGCAGGGCTGCGGCTGGGGTCTCTCACCCACATCCAGCTCCTAAGGGTTGGTATTTCCCGCATCCGGCGGATTTCAGGCCCTGATCAGAGCTCTAATAAGCCACTTATCTGTGTTTTAATACACACCTCACTCTGGAAAGCAGCGGCGGGCAGCAGGAAGCACACAGATTTCAGGCCATAACACAGCTTTGGGTCAAATCCTACGGTCAGTTCCTGATCGGTTTGTAAATGTCATGGAAAGAATGTTAAGTGGACGAAGGTGGCATCTGATGCCCAGGATGAAACAGCTCGTCTCCCACCACGTTCAGTTTCTGTTTGAAGATGCTGATGAGAAACACTCCTGGTTTCATAGTCTCTCAGGCCCAGGCTGTTATCTGCACTGCACGGAGGTGTTTCCAGAAGCTTCTAACCATGCAGGATGTATCCTGGGAGTTCACGCCCCATGAGCAAGGCAGAGCTCAGGCCACAGAGACGTTGGAAGTACTGAATTCTCCTAATGATTGTCAATGATTTTGTCTTACATTTTTATTTATATTTTATAATTTATAGGAAACTGTTAAAAATCGATGTCGACATTTCTGTGGCTGAGATGCACATGTGCATAACTGAATGTCAGTGTAACAGCCCCTGAGGGGTCTGCTGGTTGGGGTGCATGGTTCGCAGCCCCTCAGAACCCTGAGCACGCATCTCCAGCACTTGGCAGCTTCATCTAGACACAAAACCTGAGCATTTCTCTCTCTGGAAACTTGTTAGCAGGGCTAGTGGGGATTGCCAGTGGGGCCTCGGTCCACTCGGCTTCCCCCTTTGCTGACACTAGGCTGAGTGCCTTTAAAGGGGCTTCCCCGAGGGTCTCAGCCCATCCAGCAGTGCCCGCTGCTGCAGTCTCTGCATGAGCCTCCGCTGTAGCAAACTCCCGATACAGAGAGGCCCCGCCTGCTGAGGCCAAGGGCCCGCAGCGCACAGTGCCACTGCTGAGCACCGAGCTCTGCGTCCATGCCCTTTAAGAGAAAAAGAAAGACCTGCTTTTCCCCAGCTGGGTTTGGATGGAATCCCCACATGGAACATTTGCAAGACAAGTCACCTGGGCCTGTGAGCTGAGGCAGCATCGGGAAGGTTCCATCACCACCGTCCTCCTCATCACAGGAAATCACCGGCTCTGGATTACCAAATTTGGGAAACGGAACTTCTAGGAAACTGCAGACAGCTGGGCCCGGGGTGGGCCCACTCGATGCTGCGGCTCTGCCCTCTCCAGCGCTGCTGGGGACAGAGCGTCCTGTCCTGCCACCCGCAGACCTGACCTCCCCGGGGCTCCACTGCTGACCTGACCTCCCGGGCTCCACTGCTGACCTGACCTCCCGGGCTCCACTGCTGACCTGACCTCCCCGGGCTCCACTGCTGAAGGCCTTTATGCCAAAGGACAAGGACGAACAGCAGAGCGTTTACAGGTGGAGACGCTGGGTGGCCCTTGCTGTTAAAAGCGTATTCATTGCTGTCTCCAGGGAGCAGTGTAGACCCTATATTCTTAGGATTCACTGAGGGTATAAAACCTGCTTTATAAAATGACCAGATTATCCCTAACAAAGTTCTGATTAGACTCTTCCTGTTTAGAGAGATTCAAAAAATTTGACATTTTGTGTTTTTACTACCCTAAGGATTCTTCCAGATGTTCAAGCTGGTTTTAGAAAAGGCAGAGGAACCAGAGATTAAATTGCCAACATCCGCTGGATCATGGAAGGAGCAAGAGAGTTCCAGAAAAACATCTATTTCTGCTTCATTGACGATGCCAAATCCTTTAACTGTGTGGATCACAATAAACTGTGGAAAATTCTGAAAGAGATGGGAATATCAGACCACCTGACCTGCCTCTTGAGAAACCTGTATGCAGGTCAGGAAGCAACAGTTAGAACTGGACATGGAACAACAGACTGGTTCCAAATAGGAAAAGGAGTACGTCAAGGCTGTATATTGTCACCCTGCTTATTTAACTTATATGCAGAGTACATCATGAGAAACACTGGGCTGGAAGAAACACAACCTGGAATCAAGATTGCCAGGAGAAATATCAATAACCTCAGATATGCAGATGACACCACCCTTATGGCAGAAAGTGAAGAGGAACTAAAAAGCCTCTTGATGAAAGTGAAAGAGGAGAATGAAACAGTTGGCTTTAAAGCTCAACATTCAGAAAACAAAGATCATGGCATCCGGTCCCATCACTTCATGGGAAATAGATGGGGAAACAGTGGAAACAGTGTCAGACTTTGTCTTTTTGGGTTCCAAAATCACTGCAGTTGGTGACTGCAGCCATGAAATTAAAAGATGCTTACTCCTTGGAAGAGAAGTTATGACCAACCTAGATAGCATATTCAAAAGCAGAGACATTACTTTGCCAACTAAGGTCTGTCTAGTCAAGGCTATGGTTTTTCCTGTGGTCATGTATGGATGTGAGAGTTGGACTGTGAAGAAGGCTGAGCGCTGAAGAATTGATGCTTTTGAACTGTGGTGTTGGAGAAGACTCTTGAAGAGTCCCTTGGACTGCAAGGAGATCCAACCAGTCCATTCTGAAGGAGATCAGCCCTGGGTGTTTTTGGAGGGAATGATGCCAAAGCTGAAACTCCAGTACTTTGGCCACCTCATGCGACAAGTTGACTCATTGGAAAAGACTCTGATACTGGGAGGGATTGTGGGCAGGAGGAGAAGGGGACGACAGAGGATGAGATGGCTGGGTGGCATCACTGACTCGATGGACGTGAGTCTGAGTGAACTCCGGGAGATGGTGATGGACAGGGAGGCCTGGCGTGCTGTGATTCATGGGGTCGCAAAGAGTCGGACATGACTGAGTGACTGAACTGACTGAAGGATTCTTCACAGTTGCCCAGCTGCCATAAAAGTTTGATATTTCTTTTGTGAAAGTAGAAAAGAAGGAGGGGGACCAACGTTGCCATTTTTCACTGTCTTTTTTCATTCTTTGTGTTTTAGTGTATGGTAGAAAATGCAATGTTTACGAGAAAGCAGATGTCAATAGGTAAATCTGTATCTACACCAGAAACACGCCCTTCGTAAAAGTACCCATGTCTCCTGATCGCCTATCTGTGTCTCCTATGTCTCCTGCGCGTGAAAATGCCATGAAGGGAACAGGTGTTTTTATTACAGAAATAAATGGCAAGCAGGTTGAGCTGGCGAGTAAGGTTCACGACGACTCCGGCAGGTCACACACGCTGGGCTTTCCTTTTGCTTCTGTGTGTGGCGAGGTGCGTGTGGTCCAGGCCAGGCCGTGGCCGTTCTGAGTGCCCAGTCCAGTGGCATGAAGCGCACTCACACCCCCCCAGAAGGAGTCCCCTCTCTTGAGCTCTTCCAGCGGGACGCTCCCCCTTGAGCGCTGGCGCCCGGGCCCTCCCTCAGCCCTGGGGCCTGCTGCAGCCTCTGCTGCCTGGCGAGCCTGACGACTCTCAGCCCCTCATCCACGTGGGGTCACACAGGATGCACACATTCGGTTTCTAAGAGATAAAAAAGGAAACACTCATTACAGAAGTTCTCCATTTAATCTGAGCCCCAAACAGACTTATTTTCATAGTCACAATGGAATCCCATTATTCTGCTTGTAACACTGTGTGTAAGTACATTCAAAAATGGCTTTAAAAATAATAGTGATAATAATTTAAAAATGAAGTTTTCACTTAATTTTTGGTTGTCTAAGCTTAGCTTGGGCTCCTTGGCTGGGTTTTATAAGCTTGAAAGCAAACCAATCTCTTTAGAAAAGATTTTTTTCCCCCTTGGGGAGTTTATGATTCAGGGGACTGGAAACAGGATACGGAGATTTTTCACATGCTGCCCTTAAGCCCCAAGCAGACCCTCGTTTGGAACATAGAGAAACGCTTTGTGAACCCTGTACTGGAAGCTGGTGCTTGTGGCTGGAGCCTTGACGCTCGGCTCTGGGCCCATCACTTCGCCAACACCAGATGAAGGTTTGTCCAAGAGAGAAGGGAGGGACCGCTGCACACACAACCACTGGGCAGTTGACGTCATTTGCTCTCTGAGAAGACGCCCCGTAGCTGCTGAGGGTGCTGGTAGCTCGTTGGTGAGCCTGACTACGGGTCGCAGAAGCACAGCACCCAGGAGGCAGTGTCGCGCGGGGAGGCGCGGGCTCATGGGGACTTCTCTGTTTAACCTGCACTTACCACCGTGCACGTCCTGCCTGTCCTCAGACACACGAGAAACGAGACACGGTTTTACTTTGAATAACATCAGAGACAGCTTTAAAAAGGAAAACAGAGCTTCAGAGCGCCAAGATTTTAGGACATACAACAAATTGGAGAGAGCCCAAGGATTTACCTAAAAATACTTAGGCCTAATAAAATTTGCTTGGTCTAAGATAACTATGAGAGCTCTCTCACTTAATGAAATCTCAGCCAAAACAACTGCAATAAATCTAACCTCATCTTTCAAAACTGTATTCTTGGACAACAGAACTTCATGATATTGGACGGAATCCACAGTAAACCGACTCTTCTTAAGCTTTAGTGAGTGTGTGGTCCTTCACCATGAAAAAGACACAACGTGGTTTGTTAGGGTTTCATAATTAAATCAAACCTCAAAACACACTGAGCAGAACAGATAGCTGTGTGAAAAATATTAATTACTGCTCAGAGAGAATAAATGTCAGGTAGGCCGTTATTTTCCAAACTCTCAGAACCAGCCTATATAAGTATTAATGGTCCAGTATAAACAGGGTGTCTTCCTTCCATAGCAACTTTGTTTTCCAAACGTGACCGCTCTTGTAAACGGCCCTCAGGCCCATCTGTGAGGAATCCGCAGAGGGAGGCCGCCCTGAAGAGAACCAGCCGAGACTGCTGACCAACCGAAGCGAGAACACCAACCCTGAAGAAGGAAAACATTCTATTCTCTTTGCACCAAAGCTTATAATTAAAGCAAACATCTCAATCCAAATCTCTGTCCCTGAGGAGAAGATTCTCCATTTCGTTAAGCAAATATACTACGGAAAGGGGTACTTTTCCAAGGAGTGACTCTTGGCATGGATGCTGACGTGGACTCAGGCCCGCAGCTCAGAGTGGGGCCCCTGGAGGGCACGGCCTCCCTGTCTTTATCCCACGGCCTGTTTTATGCCCAGGTATCTCTGGACAGCATCCTGTTCTCTACACCTACACCTCCAAGCCACCATCATCTCTTGCAAATATTTTCAGGAACCCTCTAGAAAAAAAAAAAAGATCCCCGCACCATTTTGCCCTCTATTCCAACCCTATGTCCATGACCCAGCCAGAGTGACCTCCTTAACCCAGAAACATAAGCTTGACTTTGCGGCACCTCAGCTCTCCCTCCATCAATGGCTTCCCCGTCAGTCTTCTGAAGAAGCCAAAGCCCAACGTGTGTCTCACTCTGAGGACCCTGGAAACCCGCGTGCGACGCCCGGCGGTCGTCTGTGGGCTCGTCGTCCGTCAGCTTAGCTTGTCACCATGGCAGCAGCAAAAGCAGCAGATCAGGGCATCCCGCACGTTCCTCGCACCCACAGGGTGTCACGGGCGGACCCTCTGCTCAGCGCTGCCTTTGCTCTGAAGGATGGTGGTCACCAGCTCCGTGAGAGAGGAACAAGACAGGGGGGGACCACCATCTGACTCCTGAAGGTTCTGTTCAGAAGCGACCGAGTCCAACACGGAGCAGGAAATGCGGCCTCCCCGCAGCAGGGAGCCCTGCTCAGAGAGGGGCTGGTGTCTGCGGGCAGAGTGATCCACCCCCTGCACTCGCTGAAGGCCAAGCGTCCACCCGAGCTGCCTGGGGGAGGGTGCAGGACAGAGGCTGAGCGCAGGTCTCAGCAGGTGTCTCGGCCTGACCCTGAGACGGGGCCCGAGGCGCACCCTGCCCTGCAACGGTGTTTCCCGGGCGGGAGCTCCATTGCCACCTCCAGCACCAGGTCATGGTCTGTAGGAAGACGAAGACCCCCCGGCTGCCGCAGAAAGTGCCCGGAACATGTGGACTCTAACAGACAGGCCCCTAAGGGTTGGGGGAAGACCTCTGACACACCCGTGGGCACCGTCTCGAGCTGGCTCTCACTTGGGTAGATGGCAGTGATACTGAATTACCTGAGTCCTGTCTGAAGGTTGTATGTTCTCATCCCCACATTCAGAGAGCAGTCAGGACAGCAGAGATTGTGTGAGCAAATCTCAAATACTCTTACAATTCAACATCCGGTTCTTTTTATCTTAATGATATATAAGCATGGTCAACAGAAAAGGCCCAAAGCAGGGCTGGTACAGAAAAACAGCTTTCCTCGGAATCATTTCTGCCTACCCTAGTGAACACCTTTTCAGAAGTAACCACTTTCAACACTAGCAATTTTTCGTGGAATTTCCCTCAATATCGTAAAGAAAGTGTTTTGAGATCGTTTCCCCGTAATGTTTCTGGAACTTCGCAGGGATGCATCTTGCTGTTGCGGCTGTTTCATCTTTTGACCTGAACAGCCAGTGCGCGCGTGCGTGCGTGCTCAGCCGTGTCTGACTCTTTGTGACCCCGTGGACTGCAGCCCCCCAGGCTCCTCTGTCCATGGGATTTCCCAGGCAAGAACGCTGGAGTGGGTTGCCATTTCCTCCTCCAGGGGATCTTCCCAACTAGGCATCAGACCCCGTCTCCTGCGGCTCCCGCGCTGGCAGGCAGGATCTTTACCTCTTGGGTCACCTGGACAGCCAGTGGACTCTTTTAACCTGGAATTTCCTTTCCTTAAGTTTTAGAAATGTTTCTCATGTTAGTCCTTTGATGCTTCATTTCTGTTTTCTATTTTGTAAGTCCTGTGAGTTGGATGCTGTCAACCAGAGCAGGCTGCTGCAATAGGCCGACAGACTGGGCGCTGAACGACAGAGGCCCCTTTCTCGCGATTCTAGGCGCTGGGACTCCGAGAGGCAGGTGCTGGCAGACCCGTCCGTGTTTAGGGGACCCTCCCCCTGGTTGCAGATGGAGGTTTCTGTGTGTCTGAGTGCAGCCATGAGCATGCGGGGGCTCCTGGGCCTACACCCCTTCTCAGGGCACCAGCCGCATCATGAGGCTCCAGCCTCACGGCCTGGCTGCCTGGCAAGGGCCCCACCTCCAGACACAGTCACACTAGGGTCAGGATTTCCACACATGAATTCTGAGGGGCCACAAACATCTAGTCAATATAGGAATCTAAATGTCAAACCTCTTTTCTTTTTAAATTAAATTTCTAAATTCTTTTTCTGTTTGCTATTGTGCTTTCTGGAAAATCCCTTCCAGTTCTGTGTCCCGCTCTCGCCTGCTGTTTCTGTGTCTGCTCTCTTCTGTGTTTTGTCTAGAAGCTCTTCTCTAAACACTTTCCTTATGGCCTCGTTTTTCCTCTTGAATGCAGTGCACTCTCTTCCCTCACTGAGGACAGGCGTTACATTCCGACTAAGGGCCCCGGAAAGACGGCGCCAACCCTGGAGTGGTCTCTGGGGCTTTCCCCGTCCCCGCGTGCAGGCGGACAGGCTCGTCTGACAGTGAGAGCAAGCCCGTGGCCCTAACCCACGACGCAGCGCCGCGGCGCCCACAGCCTGGCCCGCTGCAGGCCCGTCTGCTGCCCTCTGCGCCCTCCTGCCTCTCCCGTTCGGTCCTCCTTTCTCCGCCCATTGATCGTTCTCAACCTCTCATGTGTCTTTGTCCTTCAGGCTTTCCATTTCCTTTGGGAAATTGCTCTTATTTGAAAATAAAGCCAGTCGGACACCGTGTGAGCAGCTTGTGAATGGGGAGCTTCCTAGTGGCAGGGGTCTGAGCTGTTCCAGCCCACCCAAGGCTGCGGCTGCACTCATCCTGCACAGGACGCCTTCTCCGAGGACGGTCCTCCAACCCCTGCCTGCGTGCCGAAGCCAGCAGCTCTCTCGGCACGGTGGGGGAAAGCCCGCAGAGACTCCTGCCCCGACTGCCCTGGGGTCTCCAGGTCCAGTGTGGCCTCCAGGGCTGGGAGATGAGAAGCCCCGATATCCAGCTCCCGCTCACACAACCTCAGGGAGCCTCCTTCTCGACCTGGCGGCCGCACCTCCGAGGCTCCCGGCAGGAGCCAGCCACTTTGTGGTCCCTCAGCTCCGGCCCCGCTCAGCCCAGAGCAGCGCCTTCCCTGACTCGGGTGCTCCTCACACTCAGGGCTGGCGCTCCTCTCCCCGGCTCTGTGTGCGTCCACGACACCATCTCGGCTTCGCTGTGAAATAAACACCCCCGCTCCAGCTGGCGTGGCCTTTGGGATCAGGCCTTCGAGTGCAGCTGCTTAATGTAGTTGAAGCGTCCCTAAGTGCCAGGAAAATGAGAATACCGCGCAAAGGGAAGAAACTCTGAGGGGGTAGGGGGAGGGCTGGGGTTTCCAGAGATTCAAACAATGTTCCTCCCAGAAATGAGTAATAAGACAAATAAGCCACTTGTCAAAAATTATCGCGACTGAGGCCACATGCGCACACACAGCAGCAGCACCACCCCCACCCAAGTAGCTCAGCCTCAAACCATCGGCGTCCTGGCAACTGAAAGCCAGACGGTTCAGTGAACGCCACGCTTGCTTGGAAGAGTGGCCTCTGGGCCACTCCCGACCTCCTCCAGACCCGTCCTCAAGGACAGCGGAAAGCTCACCAAGCGCTTCTCCCGCTGGAAACACCAGGGCCTCGGACCTCCGCTCTCGGACCATCTTGGCTCCGGGGCCCCCTCTCCTCCTGGTCACCCACCTGACTGCCAGTGAGGAGGGCAGGCCTGAAAACCAGGCGGCTGCACTGCCGCACAGCCAGGGAGTGGCAAGGCCGCTCGGCCGGGGTCTGAACCCAAGCCTGCGTGGCTGCCTGCCACTGCGCCTCGCTCACAAGAGAAAAGAGCTTGTGTTAACTATTAAAGTCAAACCTGAACCTACACAGTCAACCATTTGGCGTGCTTTCACTGTGCTGTGAACAGCGGCCTAAGTCTTAAGTCTCAGGAAATGGTCCCTCGGAGCGGGGGCCGGGACCCTCGAGCAGGCGCCACGAGGCCCCACACCTGCCCTGAGGACCGTGCACAGCATGCATTCACCCCACCTTAGAACAGAGTCAAAAGGACATTTCTAAGACGCTCCAAAGCTGAGACTTAGGAACAGCATCGTAACGTGCAGGCTCACTGCCGTTGCGAAGTGTGCTCTGTTCTCTGTGAAGCAATATTCATCAGATCATTACTTTGAAATGTGAAAAATAACCATTGTTGTCCATAAGTTTTATCTGGATTTTAAAAAGTTGCTATTGGCTGTCTAAATACCAAGCTGAAATGATCCCATTGGAGACTCACTTACTGAAATCTGTGCTGACTGGCTGGCTGTTCGGCAGTCAGAACCCTCTGGAAGCCAGCACGGTCACTGACATGAACACTGACTCCAGCAGCGGGGTGAGGAGGGCCACCGGGAACCTGCGTCTCTAGCAGCTCGTAATCTGAGCCCAGGGCCTGGGGGAGGAGCAAGCACGCAGGCACAGAAGGCAGGTGGGAGCTGATGGCGGGAGGGCAGACGAGAGGAGCTCCTGGCCAGGAGAGCAGTGCCTGAGGCAGTGGCCAGCGCTGGCCACCCCGCAGTGGGCTCCGCTTTCCCTCTTAGGCAGCTGCCTGCGTTGCTGGGAAGAGCAATCCTCTCAGCCAACACTGAGCTCACAAAAGGACGTTATCAGGAGTTCGTGCCTGGAAGGCGTCTTAGGCAACAGGGAGCTAAGTAAAGCCCATTTGCCACCACCCTTCCTCCTGACGGGAGGCGGATGCAATTGCCTAAGCTCCAGCAGCTGTGTTGTGACACTGAGGATGGAATCAACGCAGAATAATGGTGAGACAGAGACGCTAAAAGCAGCCTGGGTCCCTGGGCCATCCCAGCAGCACTTGACTGCCCCCTTCTGGCTCCTTCCCGTGAGGGAGTAATCCCTGGTGGTTTGGGGTTTCTGTTGTTGCAGCTGAACCTTGACCTGACAGCTCCTAACAGGAATCTTCTGCCTTCATCGTTGGTAGCACTGGCCTCACACGGAAGTGCTCCTTTGTTGGGTGCACGCTCCCTCACTTTGGTCGGGTCCCACTCTTTGCAGCCCTATTGACTGAGGCCTGCCAGGTTCCTCTGTCCATGGGATTCTCCAGGCGAGAATGCAGGGGTGAGTTTCCACGGCCTGCTCCAGGGAATCTTCCCAATGCAGGGATCAAACCCAAATCTCCTGTGTCCCCTGCACTGGCTGGCGGGTTCTTTACCCACTAAGCCACGGGGGAAGCCTGTGTTGGGTGCATATATATACTTATAACTGTTACATCTTCTTTTTGGATTGAACCCTTGATCTCTACGTGTAGTGTCCTTATTCTTCTCAAAATCTTAAGAAACCTAAGTGATAAAAGCAGTCTTGTCTTTAAAGCTAGCGTGAGTATGCTGCTCATCCAGATTTGATTAGTTCTAGGTTGCGTTCACCATATTTGCAGCGCTTTTCATGGAGCATGAGGATGGAGGGGCCTTAACGCTCCTTTAGGGCGACCGCGCTCCTGCTTCACTCTTGCGGTTGCCGCTGCTGACGAGGCTCTGGCCCTGCTTTTCCCCTTGGCGGATAGCTTAGTGCCCGTTACGGCAACTGTGCGTGTAGCCGGTCGGTCAGTGTGTGCATGGAGAGCACTAGGAAGCGGGTCTTGTGGTCACTGTATCTTGTCGCTTATGCAAGTCAGGTTCCAAGGTGGCCCACTGGCTGCTGCTCCCTAGGTCAGGAACACTCTTGCTGGTTATAGCGTTTCTCTTGTGACAAAATGAGAGCAGTCACTACATGAGTTCAATGCATTGAAGTCCATTCAATGAACACTTTTTGCCTAGTGGCAAATTCAGATGTGGCGTCTCTTCTAACAATGTTAAGGGATAGATATCTGTAAACTGCCCTGATAGGAGAATTCGTGTCGAGAAATTAAAGGGCAGAGTGTAGAGGGAGCTTCCCCGACGGCGACGGCTCAGCTGGTGAAGAATCCGCCTGCAACGCAGGAGCCCCCGGTTCAGTTCCTGGGTTGGGACAATCTCCTGGAGAAGTATAGACAACCCACACAGGATTCTGGGGCTTCCCTGGTGGCTCAGATGATAGGGAATCCGCCTGCAATGCAGGAGACCTGGGTTCGACCCCTGGCTTGGGAAGATGCCCTGGAGGGGGGCATGACAACCCACCCCAGTATTCCTGCCTGGAGAGTCCACATGGACAGAGGAGCCTGGTGGGCCACAGACCATGGGGTTGCAAAGAGTTGGACACAACTGAGCGACTAAGCCCAGCACATTTCAGCAACAACACTCCCAAGTTATGCTCTGAGGCTCAAGCAGTTGTGGAAGGAGGGAAGTATGAGTCTCAGACGCCAGGCTTGGAGATGCTCGAAGAACTGCATCTTCAACCAGGACCTGCTGCTGGCCGGCAGCCCCGTGAGGCCCAGCAGCTGGGAGTGGGCACAGGGCACCCGGGCTGGGGGCAGGGCAGCCCCTCTCCCAGAGGAGGCTGAAGGGGACTCCCCAGCTCCATCAGACTCCGACACTCCAATCAGCCACTGGAAGAGCAGGGTCTTTCTGGCAAGAGACCAAACGTGAGCGTTTTTCCAGCTGTTGATGAGCGTTGTCAGAGTAATAGTAACGTATTGGGTTGAAACTCACCATTTTGATGGAAAAAAGTAAATTTTGTAATATTCAGCTTTCTACTTTCAACATTATTTCAACATTTTCTGTTTTCGTGTTTTGCATCTGTGTGTCAGTCACTAAATACCTATTTTCAAGTTACTATTAATTCCTATTTTTATTTTTGAAATGCATGTTAACACTTTCACTTGTGACTATTTCCTGGTGTAATCATTTATGAGTTTTCCACTTTTAAAGCACTTCACTCTCTAGCTTTAGCTCACTGTTTGCCATTTCGCTGTGTGTTTTGTTTCTGGTGAACTCGAGGCAGAGCAAAAGATCCGGACGGCAGGGGTTTCCGAGAACAGTGAGCCGAGGTCCCGTCTGCCTGCTCCACACACGCCATCCATCTCCCACCCGCCCCATCCATCTCCCACCCGCCCCATCCATCTCCCACCCGCCCCATCCATCTCCCACCCGCCCCATCCATCTCCCACCCGCCCCATCCATCTCCCACCCGCCATCCATCTCCCACCCGCCCCATCCATCTCCCACCCGCCATCCATCTCCCACCCGCCCCATCCATCTCCCACCCGCCATCCATCTCCCACCCGCCCCATCCATCTCCCACCCGCCCCATCCATCTCCCACCCGCCCCATCCATCTCCCACCCGCCCCATCCATCTCCCACCCGCCCCATCCATCTCCCACCCGCCCCATCCATCTCCCACCCGCCCCATCCATCTCCCACCCGCCCCATCCATCTCCCACCCGCCCCATCCATCTCCCACCCGCCCCATCCATCTCCCACCCGCCCCATCCATCTCCCACCCGCCCCATCCATCTCCCACCCGCCCCATCCATCTCCCACCCGCCCCATCCATCTCCCACCCGCCATCCATCTCCCACCCGCCCCATCCATCTCCCACCCGCCCCATCCATCTCCCACCCGCCCCATCCATCTCCCACCCGCCCCATCCATCTCCCACCCGCCCCATCCATCTCCCACCCGCCCCATCCATCTCCCACCCGCCCCATCCATCTCCCACCCGCCATCCATCTCCCACCCGCCCCATCCATCTCCCACCCGCCCCATCCATCTCCCACCCGCCCCATCCATCTCCCACCCGCCATCCATCTCCCACCCGCCATCCATCTCCCACCCGCCCCATCCATCTCCCACCCGCCCCATCCATCTCCCACCCGCCCCATCCATCTCCCACCCGCCATCCATCTCCCACCCGCCCCATCCATCTCCCACCCGCCATCCATCTCCCACCCGCCCCATCCATCTCCCACCCGCCCCATCCATCTCCCACCCGCCCCATCCATCTCCCACCCGCCCCATCCATCTCCCACCCGCCCCATCCATCTCCCACCCGCCCCATCCATCTCCCACCCGCCCCATCCATCTCCCACCCGCCCCATCCATCTCCCACCCGCCCCATCCATCTCCCACCCGCCATCCATCTCCCACCCGCCCCATCCATCTCCCACCCGCCCCATCCATCTCCCACCCGCCCCATCCATCTCCCACCCGCCATCCATCTCCCACCCGCCATCCATCTCCCACCCGCCCCATCCATCTCCCACCCGCCCCATCCATCTCCCACCCGCCCCATCCATCTCCCACCCGCCCCATCCATCTCCCACCCGCCCCATCCATCTCCCACCCGCCCCATCCATCTCCCACCCGCCCCATCCATCTCCCACCCGCCCCATCCATCTCCCACCCGCCCCATCCATCTCCCACCCGCCCCATCCATCTCCCACCCGCCCCATCCATCTCCCACCCGCCATCCATCTCCCACCCGCCATCCATCTCCCACCCGCCCCATCCATCTCCCACCCGCCCCATCCATCTCCCACCCGCCATCCATCTCCCACCCGCCATCCATCTCCCACCCGCCCCATCCATCTCCCACCCGCCCCATCCATCTCCCACCCGCCCCATCCATCTCCCACCTGCCCCATCCATCTCCCACCCGCCCCATCCATCTCCCACCCGCCATCCATCTCCCACCCGCCCCATCCATCTCCCACCCGCCATCCATCTCCCACCCGCCATCCATCTCCCACCCGCCCCATCCATCTCCCACCCGCCCCATCCATCTCCCACCCGCCATCCATCTCCCACCCGCCCCATCCATCTCCCACCCGCCCCATCCATCTCCCACCCGCCCCATCCATCTCCCACCCGCCCCATCCATCTCCCACCCGCCATCCATCTCCCACCCGCCCCATCCATCTCCCACCCGCCCCATCCATCTCCCACCCGCCCCATCCATCTCCCACCCGCCATCCATCTCCCACCCGCCATCCATCTCCCACCCGCCCCATCCATCTCCCACCCGCCCCATCCATCTCCCACCCGCCCCATCCATCTCCCACCCGCCCCATCCATCTCCCACCCGCCCCATCCATCTCCCACCCGCCCCATCCATCTCCCACCCGCCCCATCCATCTCCCACCCGCCCCATCCATCTCCCACGCGCCCCATCCATCTCCCACCCGCCCCATCCATCTCCCACCCGCCCCATCCATCTCCCACCCGCCCCATCCATCTCCCACCCGCCCCATCCATCTCCCACCCGCCATCCATCTCCCACCCGCCATCCATCTCCCACCCGCCATCCATCTCCCACCCGCCATCCATCTCCCACCCGCCATCCATCTCCCACCCGCCATCCATCTCCCACCCGCCCCATCCATCTCCCACCCGCCCCATCCATCTCCCACCCGCCATCCATCTCCCACCCGCCATCCATCTCCCACCCGCCATCCATCTCCCACCCGCCATCCATCTCCCACCCGCCCCATCCATCTCCCACCCGCCCCATCCATCTCCCACCCGCCATCCATCTCCCACCCGCCATCCATCTCCCACCCGCCCCATCCATCTCCCACCCGCCCCATCCATCTCCCACCCGCCATCCATCTCCCACCCGCCATCCATCTCCCACCCGCCATCCATCTCCCACCCGCCATCCATCTCCCACCCGCCATCCATCTCCCACCCGCCCCATCCATCTCCCACCCGCCCCATCCATCTCCCACCCGCCATCCATCTCCCACCCGCCATCCATCTCCCACCCGCCCCATCCATCTCCCACCCGCCCCATCCATCTCCCACCCGCCATCCATCTCCCACCCGCCCCATCCATCTCCCACCCGCCATCCATCTCCCACCCGCCAATGACTGTGGGCCAACTGGAAAGGAAAATAGAATCCTAACCTGGGAAACCATATATACACGGTTCGTAGATGTATGGTCTCCCCACGGATCAAAGCACCTTGGGACTCCAGGGTCTGGACTAGACACCACCACCTGGACATCAGCTTTCAGACTCGGTTTCCTGGGTGCCCGAGCCCTCCGGAGATCCTGGCTGCAAGGCGGTCAGCGGGGAGAGACCCCGCTCGCTCTCAGACGCCCATGAGCAAAGCGAGCCGCCGTGGCCAGAACAGCCTGCTGTTCAGGTTTAGCATTTAATAGAAACATCGCTGATTTGTAAAAATAAAGTTAGCTTACTTTTCGGTGTTGTGAAACCGAGCAAAATGTGCCTGTGAGCCAGTTCTGTGACCTCAGGCGCCACCAGGCCTAAAGGGCAGTTGTGACCTGGGAGCTCCAGCCCCTCTGCCTATGGAGACCTCCACATGGCTGAGCCAGAAAGAAGCTGGAGCCCCAGGAGTGACATCACCGCAGACCTCCCGTTACCATGGGTGCAGCTTTCTCCTCCTCAGGATTAATGCGGTTACTCCTATTCTGTAGCAGTGTGCTGCACCAACATCTTACCTGCAAGAAGAAACAGGAGGCGAGTGGAAGAGGGAAATAAACAAAATTAATACTAATATTTTCAGATTTCCGCAGGGGAACAGGCAGAAAGGGGGCAGCGGGGCAAATGTGCCTTGCTACAAGCCGGGGGCTAAACAACCAGCTGTTAAGAGTATTTCCTCCTGCTGTGACATGGGTTAGCCCACGTGGAAGCCTCAGACAACCTTCTCTGTGTTAGTGTAATCTGGGCAAAAGCTGGCCTAGGTTGCATCCTCCTGTCTTTTTCCCTTGGATGAAATGATATGAGGGACGAATTCTAAGCAAATCGGATCCGTGGAAATTATAGGCAGCCAAGCGCCTCATGCCTGTAGAGTTTCACAAGGGAAAGCAAATCAGAGAAGAATGCTGGCATCTGTGTGCCTCCAGCTCCATCCGCCATCTCCTCCTTCTCTCGCGGGGATGCCCC
Source organism: Ovis canadensis (assembly GCF_042477335.2). Classification (NCBI taxonomy): domain Eukaryota; kingdom Metazoa; phylum Chordata; class Mammalia; order Artiodactyla; family Bovidae; genus Ovis; species Ovis canadensis. The sequence goes on along the minus strand of NC_091246.1, from coordinate 325,527 downwards.
GTGTGTTGGCCAGATCGCACCTTTAAGGTAGGCTCAGGCCTTGGCCCGCCGCTGAAGGCCTGTGCGCAGCAAGGGAGGGAACGAAGCAAGGCTGAAAGGTAAGCCTGGTCTCCCCCTGTAGCTTGGCGCCTGTGCCCCCACCGCCCTGCACGATCTGGGCCGGTTGTTAAAGCACAGCTAGGTGCCCAAATCGCAGGACTGCTTGTCATGTCTTCCTAGAATCTCACTTCTACTCAGTGATGTGAGGCGTGAAGTATCAGTTTTGTATAAAATAAAACGTAGTATTTCAAACAGGCGTTGCTCTGGGGCCTACCACCCACAGTGCGTCCTCAGCCCTGGATTCCCGCTCACTCCTAGCATCTTCCCATCAAGAAACTCCTTTGGTGCGAGTCTCCGTTCACACTCAGCAGACGAGACACAGTTTCCAGAGCCTGAATTTCATCCATACCCAACAGAGAAGTCGAGGGGGAAGCTTCCTCGTTCTCAGGGACCCATACAGGAGGCAAGCTCCGGGGACTCTGCCTTCCCCACAGGGTTGGGCTCCCCGCGGCTCAGCCTCTGCCTGAGGTTCTGAACGGCAGCTCTTGTTTAGAAGTGAACCAGCAACAACACGATGAGCCCCGTGTGGGACTGAAGTGGCCCCGGGGGCCCAGGCCCTCTGCCCGGATCCCCCGGGGACTCGAGACCCCCGGACCTTCTCCAGGCTTCTCGGGGCCTAGAAGGCCAGTGGAGAGTTAGGCTGGGTTCTTTCGCTGTCGGCCGACGAGGCTTGCTTATTTGTGGCCTGACTCATCTTTAATTAAGATTGCAGTCGCATTGATCCAGGCGCAGAATGATGTTTGCTACAATGTCTAAGGTATTGATGGAGCTCATAAATGTCAAATAGCCCTCCGAGTCCCAGCCGTGTCCAGAGGGGCTGACACACCGTGTCCAGGCCCCACACGACAGTCACCGCAGGACCCTGCAGACAACCTAACCTCTTCTTTAGATCAGTTGTCCCAGGCATGTTCAGGCATGGTTGTCCCAGGGGCCATGCACAATTAAGGTGAAGAAAATGACTCCAAAACATGAAAGGAAGCAATGAAATGAAAACCGACACAGCAGTACTGATGGCGTCTTTCAGGCCAGCCACACAGCCACAGTGTGACTCTCATGTTCGTCACAAGTCTTCATTTTTACCGTGGTAAAAACACACAGCACAAAGGTCAGCACTCTGACCATTTCTCGGCCACAGTCACATTCTCGCGCCATCACCACCACACTTTCCAGAACTTCCTCGTCTTCTCAAACTGAGACTCCGCCCCGTGAGACAGTAACTCCCCAACCTTCCTCCTGAAGCCCCTGCTGCTTTACAACCACCGTTCAATTTTCTGCCTCTGGGTTTGACCACTCAATGCACTTCAAATAAATGGAGTCACACAATCTAGCCATCCTGCGTCTGACTTTTCACACTTAGCCTAAGGTCCTTACGGCTCTTCCACGCTACCGTGTTGCAGGATTTCTTTCCTTCTCAAATCGGAAGGTGCGCCAGCGTACCCGCCTATCAGAGTTTATCCCGTGGCAGACGTTCGGCTCCTGCCAGCGATGCTGCTGCCAACACGTGTGCAGACGCCGCCGGGGTTCTGCCTCCAGCCCCCGGGGCACCCCCAGAAGCAGAATGGCCACATCGCATGCCAACTCTGGGGCTCAGTTTCTGAGGAGCCTCCATGCTGCTCTCCACAGCAGCTACATTAATTTCCACCCCCACCAATTCTCCACTTTCTTGGCAGTTTCTATTTTCTGCTTGTTTGGCAGGAGCCATCTTACCAGAAGTCTAGAGATCTCTCACTGTAGCTTTGATCGGGATTTCCCTATGTCAGCTCAAGTCCTTTGCCCATTTTTAAATCAGTTTATTTGCTTTTATCGCTGTTGCTGAGAGAGTCCTTACATATTCTGGACACTAACTGCTCATTAGATATATGATTCAGAAACATCTGCCCCTATTGTGAGAACTGGGTTTTTTTATGCTCCATTGATAGTGTTTTGATGCAAAAAAGCTTTCCGTTTTTATGAAGTTTATCTATTTTCTTTTCCTGTCTCTGTTTTTGGTGCCATATCCAAGAAATCATTGCCAAATCCAATGTCATAAAGATTTGTCCTTCTGTTTTTTTTAAGAGTTTTGTAATTTAGGCTGTTACATTAAGGTCTTTGATCCATCTTGAGTTAATTTTTACATATGGTGTAATGTAAAGGTCTTCCTTCATTTTTTTTGCACAGAAATATCCAATTTTCCTAACATAATTTGTTCAAAAGACTGCCCAGAAGCTCCTCATTTAAAAAAAAAGTTATTTCCAAGGGAAGCATTACTAATATTTTTCATTTAAACACTAATTTCTATATTAAAACAAAAAGATTTTCATTTTCGGCATACTTCCTCTATGCCTGATAGTAGAATTTTTTGCATCATCTTTAAGGCTCAAAAGAGCCCTGTGAAATTTATCCTTTCCAGTTCAGTTCAGTCCCCAGTCATGTCTAACTCTTTGTGACCCCATGGACTGCAGCGCACCATGCTTTCCTGTCCATCACCAACTCCTGGAGTTCACTCAAACTCATGTCCATCGCTTCAGTGATGCCATCCAACCATCTCATCGTCTGTCATCCCCTTCTCCTGCCTTCAGTCTTTCTCAGCATCAGGGTCTTTTCCAGTGACTTGGTTCTTCACATCAGGTGGCCAAAGTATTGGAGTTTCAGCTTCAGCATCAGTCCTTCCAATGAATATTCAGGACTGATTTCCTGTAGGATTGACTGGTTGGATCTCCTTGCAGTCCAAGGGACTCTCAAGACTCTTCTCCAACACAGTTCAAAAGCATCAGTTCTTCAGCGCTCAGCCTTCTTTATGGTCCAACTCTCACATCCATACATGACTACCATAGCTTTGACTAGATGGACCTTTGTTGACAAAGTAATGTCTCTGCTTTTTAATATGCTGTCTAGGTTTGGTCACAGCTTTTCTTCCAAGGAGCAAGCATCTTTTAATTTCATGGCTGCAGTCACCATCTGCAGTGATTTTGGACCCCCCCCCCAAAAAAAAAGTCTCTCACTGTTTCCCCATCTATTTCCCATGAAGTGGTGGGACCGGATGCCATGATCTTCGTTTTCTGAATGTTGAGCTTTAAGCCAAATTTTTCACTCTCCTCTTTCACTTTCATTAAGAGGCTTTTTAGCTCCTCTTCACTTTCTGCCATAAGGGTGGTGTCATCTGCATATCTGAGGTTATTGATATTTCTCCCAGCAATCTTGATTTCAGCTTGTGCTTCATCTAGCCCGGCATGTCAAATGATGTACTCTGCATATAAGTTAAATAAGCAGGGTTACAAAATACAGCTTTGATGTACTCCTTTCCCTATTTGGAAGCAGTCTGTTGTTCCATGTCCAGTTCTAACTGTTGCTTCCTGACCTGCATACAGATTTCTCAGGAGGAAGGTAATGTGGTCTGGTATTCCCATCTCTTGAAGAATTTTCCACAGTTTGTTGTGATCCACACAGTTGAAGGCTTTGGCATAGTCAATAAAGCAAAACTAGATGTTTTTCTGGAACTCTCTTGCTTTTTTGATGATCCATTGGATGTTGGTAATTTGCTGTCTGTTTTCTCTGCTTTTTCTAAATCCAGCTTGAACATCTGGAAGTTCATGGTTCACATATTGCTGAAGCCTGGCTTGGAGAATTTTTAGCATTACTTTGCTAGTGTGTGAGATGAGTGCAAGTGTGTGGTAGTTTGAGCATTCTTTGGCATTGCCTTTCTTTGGGATTGAAATGAAAACTGACCTTTTCCAGTCCTGTGGCCACTGCTGAGTTTTCCAGATTTGCTGGCATATTGAGTGCAGCACTCTCACAGCATCATCTTTCATCATCTTTCATCATCATCTTTGAAATAGCTCAGCTGGAATTCCATCACCTCCGCTAGCTTTGTTCGTAGTGATGCTCCCTACGGCCCACTTGACTTCACATTCCAGGATGTCTGTCTCTAGGTGAGTGATCACACCATCATGGTTATCTGGGTCGTGAAGCTCTTGTCTGTACAGGTCTTCAGTTTATTCTTCTTTTATAGAAAGGTAGATGGTCTAACTTTCTAAGCACTGGACTTATCAGGGAAAATGGCAAATGAAAATCCTAGTTTCACGAAGATTAATTCTAGCGAAGGAGAAAAATAATAAAGGAAACGTGTAGAATTATAGGTAATCAGTGTGCGGAAAAAGCGAATTTGGACAGAGCGCCCTCTTTCTCTGAATACCTTCTGCAGTAATGGAGAGTTGCACCTTAAAGAACAGGGACCAAGGCTGATGCAGAAGGTGACACCGAGTGAAGAACACAGCTGGTGGGGCGGGGGCCCCTGGACCCCGGAGGGAAGGGCTCCCCTTCTCTGGAGCGATCCTCCCCACGGGCTGGCTGGCGGTCATCGAGGGGCGTCTGAACCAAACCACGCCCCGGAAGCCCGGGCTTCTGCACCGCAGTCAGCCCCGCCCGTGGGCACACAGAGCGCCTGCAGGCGGCTGACTGTGTGCTCCCGAAGCCGGGACCCCTCCCCGCTCGCGGCCGCTCCGTGGGACTCGCCCTGACCCTGCGGCTTCCCCGGGAGGACGCCCTCCACCTCCCACTGCCCTGCCCCCGGCCCCCAGTCCTCACCGCGGGAACTCTGCCTGCCCCCGCCGTGTCCGTGCACCGGGGCGTCCCCCTCAGGAGGGACCGTCTGCTCTGCTCTCGGGCGCACCGGGGAGCAGCCAGGAAGCCCCAGGGTTCAGAGAGCGGCCAGGAAACCCCGCGGGGAAGCGCGTGAGTGCAGCCAGGCCTGCGGATCGGAGCCCCTGGCGCTGGTCCACGAGGTCAGGGGTTCCGTCTGGGGCGCTCCTCACACAGCAGACTGGGAGCCCCACCGGAGGAGCCCCGCACGCGGCGACCGTGACACCGCCCAGCGCTCGGGACGGCAGCGTCAGGGGTGAGCAGCAAAGGGTGCAAGCGCTCGCAGCAGCAGCCGCGTCGCGAGCCGGGTCGAACACGGGGTCCCATTTTCTCAACAGTCAGATCTTTGATGTTTGTACTTTGCTGTGGGCTTTACTGGTGGATCAGATGGTAAGGAATGTGCCTGCAATGAGGAGACCCAGGTTCGATTCCTGGATTGGGAAGATCCCCTGAAGGAGGGCATAGCAACCCACTCCAGCATTCTTGGCTGGAGAATTCCATGGACAGAGGAGCCTGGTGGGCTACAGTCCATGGGGTCGCAGAGAGTCAGACACGCCTGAATCGACTTAGCACACATCTCAGCTAAAAGGTAATGAGGGTTGTTTCTGGAAGAGGTATGGATGTTCTTACAGCAGGACAAGGGCAGAAGCTCCACGTAGACGCCGGTGGCCACTGGCCAGCCGGGCCGCCCACTCGAGGGTGCTCACGGCTCACCTCTTCAGACCCCAGCGTCCCAGCCAAAGCACCTGGAGACAGCCTGGCACCTCTCAACATTCCGGATGATCCCTGAAACTCACTCCAACTCAAAAATCTCTATGAATCTAATTATGCTATTCCTTAAAATTCTTGGGGATAGTGTCATTTGAAATATGATATTGGTAATGTCCCAAGCTCACAAATATTCATGAAAGAGCATTTCCCCCCCTCTTTCCATGTGGACCATATGGATTTCAAGTCTCTTTCAAGCGCAGTATTTGGCTTTTGGAACAAATACAGCGTTATTTTTTGAAGAACAAAAGTGCTTTTATTATATGTACTTTGAGCATTTGTAGACCAAAAAATATATGTACTTTAAAAAACTGAAAAGGTCTCCAGGCCTATTGAAGCTTTGTAGCTACATCAAGGATAAATTCAAAGACATCGGTTGTTCAGGAAAATAACAGACACTCGACTCATGAAAGGCAGAAAGAACCATGTCACAGTTTATCAGCATCCATCACAGCATCACATTGTCCGACCTTGCACTGCTGGCTTTGGACTTCGAGTCTTGATCTCGGGGCCACTCTGCGTCCACGCTGGAGCAGCACGCCTGCTCTCTCCCCCTAGGGTGACAGTGTCCTCCACCAGACGTGACAATCAGAATGTCCCCAGTCAGTGCCAAATAGTCCCTGGGGAGGGGGTGTGGAATAACCGCAGGACCCAAAGGACCCGTGGGTTAGCCACAGGGGGAGGGAAAGTGCTTGTGGGCAGAAATCCCCAGTGCGCGTGGAAAAGCCGCAGGACCCACGGGGTGGGAAAGAAGCCCCCAGCTCACCCACACAGACCACAGACGTGAGCACTGTACAGGACCAGCAAGAAGACCGTTCACCCTTGCAGACTGTCAGCTGAAAGGGCTCCAGAACCGATCTCCCAGGGAGATGAACTAAGTCAACTGCACCAGCCTGCATCTGAGATCTAATCAGAGAGGCCAATACATTTACCAAATGTCACACAGCCAGTCAAAATTACCCACATGACCTGGAAGTTCACGTGATCTTTCTAGATTGTGTAATAAGCCCCAAATCTTACACTTCTAAATTTTCACTGAAATTTAGTGGAAGTCTTTCCTTCACCCTTTAGAGATTAAAAAAGTCACAGTTCCTACACACTAAGATCTCTGTCTACTAACATACCTCAAGGGCTTAGCCTCAATGTCATATGAACTGACATTTGGGAAATAATCACCACCGATGTGTAGTCCTAAATGTAAATAAGAACTTGACAGAATCTAATTTTCCTTTCCTCCCCAAGTTTCCCAGGCAAGTTAGGAAGGCGGTGGACAGACGCGGTGAGGAAAAGCAGGATTGAATTTGAGGGGTGACCCAAATGCAGCCGTGGTCCCTCTCCGCCCACCCCCTGCACCTCCTTCCGCCCACAGAGCTGGAGGTGAAGGGAGAAGACTGCCTGACCACCCCCTCCATGCTGGAGGGCCAGAGTGAAGACCCCAGGCTTGGGGTCACATGACCAAGGGCGCCCTCTCCTAGAGAGAGGAGAGAGACCCAGAGGCTGTCCCGGAATCCCCTGAATTAGCTCAGATGAGGCGCCCTCCAGAGAAGTGTCACGCTGCCACGTTTGTGGTGCCAGCTGCTTCCTGCCCTTGGGCTTTGGGACTCTTCAGAAGAACCGCAGGAGGGGAATCAGCTCTTCAGGCTGGGGGGCGAGGGTGATGAGGCGCTGTCGTAGGGGAAGCTCCGTAAACAGGCGGAGAAGAGTCCTGGTCGGTGCACACAGGGCCTGCCAGCAGGACTGAACAGTCATCGGAGATGCAGAGGCATGAAGGGGAAACTGAGGCCACTGCAGGACGTACAGTAACGGGAGAAAGCCGTGAGAACGAAACAGGTGTTTGTGGAGAACAGAAAATGGAGGGTCTTCATAAGGATTGTTAATGATACAGAGAAAGCTGCCAGAAACATGGAAAAACCTAGGAGAAAACGTGAGGCAGTTTTCCTGAGCTGAAAGCTAGGATATGCAGTCATTCGTGCATAAACGAACTGTTTCCTGAATAAACAAACAGTGGCAACAGATACAGTTGTGTGGACAAGAATAAAGAAAAAAACTAAATCCTATTAGCAACAGGGCAAGTGTCGCATCCTCAGTAACCAAAATATCATTTTCTCTTAAACATGAAATGTCAAAACATAATGGAATAAGGCTCATGATACCTGAGGGAGAACATATTTTTCATGTTTTTTTAATGATCAAGGTGCATTTCATCTAATAAGCAGAACAGCAGAGTTCAGAGCAGTTCCCCTCAAGGACCCCTCCTCAGGGAGGGACTCCAACCAAGTGACGAGCCCAGGAACAGAAAACCGAGATATAAAGAGACTGCCAGTAAGTGCTGAAGCCACCTGAACATAGACCTGCTCACAAAGCAGACTCGGACACAAAAAGACGCTTCAGCCACAGACCTGGAACGCGGACCACGGTGATTCCTGTTATGGGGGGAACTGTGTCCCCTCCCGCCTCCAGTTCAGGGCTTCCCAGGTGGTGGTAGCAGCAGAGAACCCACCTGCCAATGCAAGAGACACAAGACGTGCAGGTTCCAGCCCTCAGTCAGTAAGATCCCCTAATGTATGAAGCACCAACAACCTCAGATAGGCAGATGACAGCACGCTTCTGGCAGAAAGTGAAGAGGAACTACAGAGTCTCTTGATAAAAGTGAAAGAGGAGAGTGAAAAAGCTGGCTTAAAACTCAGCTTTCAAAAAATGAAGAAATGGCATCTGGTCCCATCACTTCATGGCAAATAGATGGGGAAACAATGGAAACAGTGGCAGACTTTATTTTCTTGGGCTCCAAAATCACTGCAGGTGGTGACTGCAGCCATGAAATTAAAAGATGCTTGCTCCTTGGAAGGAAAGCTATGACCAACCTAGACAGCATTTTAAAAAGCAGAGACATTACTTTGCCAGCAAAAGTCCGTCTAGTCAAGGCTATGGTTTTTCCAGTAGTCATGTATGGATGTGAGAGTTGGACCATAATGAAAGCTGAGCACCAAAGAATTGATGCTTTTGAACTGTGGTGTTGGGGAAGACTCTTGAGAGTCCCTTGGACTGCAAGGAGATCCAACCCGTCCATCCTAAAGGAGATCAGTCCTGGGTGTTCATTGGAAGGACTGATGCTAAAGCTGAAACTCCAGTACTTTGGCCACCTGGTGCAAAGGACTGACTCATTGGAAGAGACCCTGATGCTGGGAAAGGTTGAAGGCAGGTGGAGAAGGGGACGACAGTGGATAAGACAGTTGGATGTCATCACTGACTCAACGGACATGAGTTTGGGTGAGCTCCGGGAGTTGAGGAAGGACAGGGAAGCCTGATGTGCTGCAGGCCGTGCGGTCGCACAGACCTGGACATGGCTGAGCGACTGAACTGAACTCATCCAATGGTATGAAATGGCAATCCACTCCAGCAATATTGTCTGAAAAATTCCATGGGCAGAGGAGCCTGGAGGGCTATAGTCCGTGGGGTTGCAAGACTCAGACACGATTGAGCACACACACACACACACACACACACACACACACAGATCCGTAGACTAGAGTCCCAACGGCCAACACAACCACGTCTGGAGACAAGCCTTTCGGGCGTTGCTGTTGTTCAGTCACTAAGTTGTGTCCGACTCTTTGTGACCACATGGACTGTAGTCCCCAGGCGTCCCTGTCCTTCACTGTCTCCCGGAGTTTGCTAAAATTCACGCCCACTGTGTTGGTGATGCCATCCAGCCATCTCATCCTCTGTCATCCCCTTCTCCTCCCACCATCAATCTTTCCGAGTATCAGGGTCTTTGCAGCGAGTCAGTTCTTCACATCCCCTGGCCAAAGTATTAGAGCTTCAGCTTCAACATCAGTCCTCCCAATGAATATTCAGGGCTGATTTCCTTTAGGATTGACTGGTTTGATCTCCTTGCAGTCCAAGGGACTCTGAAGAATCTTCTCCAACACTACAGTTCCAAAAGCATCAATTCTTCAGTGTTCAGCTTTCTTTATGGTCCAACCCTCACATCCATACATGACTACTGGAAAAACCATAGCCTTGACTAGACGAACCTTTGTTGGCAAAGTAATGCCTCTACTTTTTAAAATGCTGTCTAGGTTGGTCATAGCTTTCCTTCCAAGGAGCAAGCATCTTTTAATTTCATGGCTGCAGTCACCATCTGCAGTGATTTTGGAGCCCAAGAAAATAAAGTCTCTCACTGTTTCCCCATCTATTTGCCATGAAGTGATGGAACTGGATGCCATGATCTTTTTCTTTTGAATGTTAATTTTTAAGCCAACTTTTTCACTCTTCTCTTTCACTTTCATAAAGAGGCATTTTAGTTTTTCTTCACTTTCTGCCATAAGGGTGGTGTCATCTGCATATCTGAGGCTATTGATATTTCTCCCAGCAATCTTGATTCCAGCTTGTGCTTCATCCAGCCCAGCATTTCTCATGATGTACTCTGCATAGAAGTTAAATAAGCAGGGTGACAATATACAGCCTTGACGGACTCTTTTCCCAATTTGGAACCAGCTGTTGTCCCATGTCCGGTTCTGACTGTTGCTTCTTGACCTGTATACAGATTTCTGAGGGTAATTAGGTTGAATAGTGCCATAGAGTGTGACCTTAATCCCATAGGCCTGGTTTCCCATGAAAGAGTAAGAAGCACCCGGATGCCCACGGAGGGAAGCCAGTGCGGACACAGTGGTAGCCATGGAAAAGCCAGGGAGGGTGGTCCCGTCAGACCCGCCTGCTGGCCCTGAGATCTGGGACTTTTGCCCCAGAACCGGGAGGAAGCATTTCTGCTGTGTAAGCACCGAGTCTGTGGTGTTTTGCTATGGGGCCGGAGAAGGCTGACAGAATGCACCGTAGAATGACTCCTGTTTAGAGTGATGGGAACCAGCCAGTCTAATCTGACAGTTTGAGGAACATGAGCTAAAGTGATTTTAATGGAAATAATCAGTTAATAAACTATACACTCAATAAATAGTGCCCAAAACACTGGCCAATAATGTTTTGTTGTTAATTTTAAAAAATAGAAATAAAGCATGCAATTAATAAAAATAAAGACAATGGTTAAAAAAATGCTAAAAACAAAAAATAAAGAATTAGAATACAAAACATAATATAAATAATACAATTTAAATGCTAATCCTTTAAAAATAAGCAATGAAATAATTATTTTATGAGTATCAAGACAATAATATATAAAATCACAACATTAAAAATATAGTTACGGAAAAGGATATTTCCTATTTTAGAGACATACATATAATGTATTTAACAACTTAATAACAAGCACTTTAACATACTTATACATTTTGACCTTTAGCATTTATATCAAACTTCAAGGATGGTTTACTATTTGTGTGTGTGTGTGTGTGTGTATGTGTTACTCAGGCATGTCCCATTCAACGTGACTCCATGGACTGTAGCCCGTCAGGCTCCTCTGCCCATGGGATTTTCTAGGCAAAAATACTGGAATGGGTTGCCATCCCCTTCTCCGGGGGATCTTCTTGACCCAGCGGTCACACCTGGGTCTCCCGCATCGCAGGCAGACTCATTACTCTCCGAGCCATCAGGTATTCATCACACCCTTTGGTAAAAAAAAAAAAAAAAAAAAAAACTATCGTTTTTTATATCATAAAAATATCTTGTAAAAAATCCAATATCTATTTATGGAAAAAATCTATTTATACTAAGTTGGATTTAAAACAAATCAATTAAAGACATTATGAAAAATTTTAACATCAGACTCATATTAGAAATTCATGTTTAAAAAAGAATAACCAAAATGATTATTCTTATAATCAAAAACAAGCAAGAATGCCTGATAGCATCAGAAAATTTTAATATAAAATAAGTATAATACAGTGTATATGTATAACACTTGGCATATTAGCCAATAAAATGACAAATTATCTCTAATCTTTACATCAACCCAGGAGGCAAGATTATTTCCCAGTTTAATGAAGACACAGTGGACACTCTGGGGAGAACCTCCTGCAGGGCTGGACACTCTGGGGAGAGCCCCCTGTAGGGCTGGACACTCTGGGGAGAGCCTCCTGCAGGGCTGGACACTTTGGGGAGAACCTCCGGCAGGGCTGAGGCAGAACCAGGTCTTTCTGAGTCCAGCACATCCCTGTTGATCACTCACCACTGACGTCCTTGTTCTGGACGTTTTACATAATGAAACCAGACAAAAAGAAGGGATACAAGACAGAGCTGAGGGAGCAGGGCCTAGTCAGTGCTGTGTGTAGGTCATATGACTGCCTGCATGCGATTCAGAAGTGTCTATTGAAAATCAGTAATTCAATACGGTGCTCAGACACAAATAATGTGAAAAATCACTGTGCTAATATTGTAAAATACAATGAAAAGGATGTGCTTGTAATAGCAACGAGCAATATAAAATACCTAGGAATGCACACCGACAAATTTGGAGGGCTTGTATCACCAAAATCTGCTAAAGAGAAAAACTCTGGAAACAAAACATTATAGATATTATTCCCCACCGTGTAATCTAATTGAACAAATCTCAATTTCCTTACAGAAACAAATAAACAAAAATCTAATTTTAAAACTTTATTTGAAGTACAATCAGGTGATACTTTGCTGATAAAGGCCCGTAGAGTCAAACAGATGGTTTTTCCAGTAGTCATGTATGGATGTGAGAGTTGGACCATAAAGAAAGCTGAGCATTGAAGAACTGAGGCTTTTGAGCTGTGGTGCTGGAGAAGACTCTTGAGAATCCCTTGGACTGCAAGGAGATCAACCAGTCAATCCTAAAGGAAATCAGTCCTGAATATTTATTGGAAGGACTGATGCTAAAGCTGAAGCTCCAATACTTTGGCCACCTGATGTGAAGAACTGACTCATTGGAAAAGACCCTGATGCTGGGAAGGACTGAAGGCAGGAGGAGAAGGGGACGACAGAGGATGAGATGGTTGGATGGCATCACCGACTCGACGGACATGAGTTTGAACACGCTCCGGGAGTTGGTGATGGACAGGGAGGCCTGGCGTGCTGCAGTCCACGGGGTCGCAAAGAGACAGATCCGACTGAGCGACTGACCTGAACTGAAGATGGCACTTGTGCAAGTGACATCAAAGTGTAGTTAGAAGAGTAATGACCATGACAGTATTGACTGACATGCAAAACGCACACTGAAAGTAGATCCGAAAACGCACAAGCGCCCTTCCATGGTGGATGCCATTTTCCCAGTAAGTAACATGGACTAAGCATAGCAGACAAAGGAATTACTAAAGTTATTTAATTTGTTTTTTAAATTGAGGTGGGATTGACATGTATCACCATTTCAGCTTCAAGTGTATGACATGATGATTTGATATTTGTATACACTGCAGGATGGTCACCACAAGCTGTCCGGTTAACTTCCATCACCTCACATAGTTACAGGGATTTTCCTGTGATGAGAGCTTCTCGGGTCTACGCTCTTGGCAGCTTTCAAACCTGAAGCACAGTTTTGCTAACTATAGTCCCCATCACATGCTCAGGACTTACTTTGCAACTGGAAGTTGGTACCTTTGACCACTGAAGGGTTAACTTTTAAGTAAAGAAGCCTGTGTTAGGACTTTACATATAGCTGTATCTTCTGGGCTCTATTATTCACTCAGTGCTGATAAACCAGATTCCTCCCGAGGGTAAGATGAGGCAATGTCATCTGATATTCGTAATGCTAACCCTGAAGCAAGAATCTGAATTGTTTCTGAGTCACCAAATAAGATTAAACTGTGTGCACTATAATTTGTGTTCTCTGCATCTTAATACATTTGGGTTCTTTAGAAACTGCCCAGTGAGGAGGGCTAGCCGGTGGCTTCAGCCTCTGGCCTCCCATCCAAGCTTCTTCCCGGCTCCAACCTCCACTCTCCTGTCAGAATTCAAATAAAATTATATTCCTATTTTTTAAGTATTGTATTCTTGATTAAGCAGATAATTTCTCTCCCTCAACCAGGCTTAGATAAAGAGTCTTTCCTGCTTAGATATGAAAGACAGAATCTGGACTCTTCTTTCCAAAAATACAGGTCCCGTTTTGCAGAGTGTATTTTCATGAAGGAGTTCAAGCCTGTTTCAAAAGGCACGTGGGTGGTGTGGGTTTTTTCACAGGGTTGGAACAGCACCTGACAAAATAATGGGGTGTGAAGCCTGCATCCTTAGAGGAAGCAAGCAGAACCGAGGCAGGAGCAGGATGGTCTAATAGCCATCACCTCTAACCTTCAGGCTGACCCCAGCCCTGATGGCTGCTCTCGCTCCTGCTGGTGACCCCCTTGTTTTGAGAAGGGGTTCTCCCAGACTCTGAGGAGCTCCTGAAGACAGTCTCAGGGGCCAGAAGAACCGACCTCCCGAAGACATTGTTGCTGGGGTGGACTCATGCCTGGGAAAGCTCCAGCCGCCTTGGAGGTGGGTTCAGCAGAGAGAGCCTGCTCCCTCCCGACACCCCTCACGCTTTCCTGACTTTACACCAGGCCAAGGTCCTCAGGGCCCGAACAAGTAAGCTGCACCTTGAGAACGGCACAACGAGCAGTGAAAGCAGCTGTCAACCTGCTGGAGATAAACCAGGATCACCGAAGGACACTTATGATATTCCCAACTGTTCTATTTTCCTCTGTGCAAAATACCTTAGGAAGAGTATACAGAGACTGCAAAGAAGGAAGCATTTCATGCAGGGTTGGAAATGCCTGCAGGGTTCTGCTTCCAAGTCCCAGGTGGATACAGCAGGCTAACCCTGTCATGCTCAAAGGCAGATTCGACTTTAGGTAACCAAGATCAAGGAGATTTAAAGTCACTACTAAAGGCTACTGAGATCATGGCATCCGGTCCAATCACTTCATGACAAATAGATGGGGAAACAGTGGAAACAGTGGCTGACCTTAATTTGGAGGGCTCCAAAATCACTGCAGATGGTGACTGCAACCATGAATTTAAAAGACACTTATTTCTTGCAAGGAAAGTTATGACCAACCTAGACAGCATATTAAAAAGCAGAGACATTACTTTGTCAACAAAGGTCCATCTAGTCAAGGCTATAGTTTTTCCACTAGTCATGTATAGATGTGAGAGTTGGACTATAAAGAAAGCTGAGCACCAAAGCATTGATGCTTTTGAACTGTGGTGTTGGAGAAGACTCTTGAGAGTCCCTTGGACTACAAGGAGATCCAACCAGTCCATCCTAAAGGAAATCAGTCCTGAATATTCACTGGGAGGACTGATGCTGAAGCTGAAACTCCAATACTTTGGCCACCTGATGGAAAGAACTGACTCATTTGAAAAGACCCTGATGCTGGGAAAGATTTCGGGCAGGAGGAGAAGGGGTTGAGAGAGGAAGAGATGGTTGGATGGCATCAGCCACTCCATGGACACGAGTTTGAGTGAACTCCGGGAGTTGGTGATGGACAGGAAGGCCTGGCGTGCTGCAGTCCATGGGGTCGCAAAGAGTTGGACACGACTGAGCAACTGAACTGAACTGAAAGGCTACAAGACTTTTCATTCAATAAACACGGAAGCAAGGAAGAGAGATGGGGAAAGAACAGGAGAAGTGAAGAAACAAGGAGCAAGGGAAGAAAGAGCGTGAGGAGGAAGGGAAGCACCGACAGAGGCCCCGGCCCCCGAGCAGCTGAGGCAGCAGGTGAGTGAGGCTTGGCCCTGAGCCAGTGGCGCTCACACCAGGAGGAGTGACGAAGCGATCGTGAAGAGTAGGGTGAATGAAAACAGATTTTATATACGGACATTTAATGTCGATTTAAATTAGGGTAATAGCAAAATTTGTATACTATGACAAATTAAACTTTATAATTATCTCAAATGAAAGGAAATTTTAAACTGTCTTGAATTTTCTTTTTGGAAGAGACAACTTTTTAAAATGTAATATAAGAAGTTTATCCTCTAATATCTTCAAAAGCATGAGGAGAGAAGAGAGATGAATTTAAGAAAGGGAATATAAATTCATGCACATGTATCACAATTATTTAAAGAGCCTCCTGTGAAGACATAACTAAAGGACAATATCATTCTTTATTAGGAACTCTATATATTGCTAACAAAGGAGATCATTACACTTGTAATCCAAATGGAAAACAGAAGCTAACACCATGAGGAAAATCGGCTCAACAGCTGGAGGCAACACCACCGTAAAAGCAAGTCAGTGATGCACGCCAGAGAGAGAGAGTAATGCTTAGGGGATATTCAACTAGAGGGAAAGATTTCGTGCTAAATTTGATTGCAAGTCACTATTAGTAAAAAGAGAAAAACTGACCCTGAGCTTGTATTAAATCAGGTTTCATGTGTTCACATGTTCTGTGTTTGAGGCTAGAGAGCAATGGCAAACTAATTATTTTTTAACCCTATGGCTCAGCCGGTGAAGAAGCTGCCTGCCAAGGCAGGAGGTGTAGGAGATGCAGGCTCAATCCCGGGGTCGGGAAGATCCCCTGGAGGAGAGCACGGCAGCCCACTCCAGCATTCCTGCCTGGAGAATCCCATGGACACAGAAGCCTGGCGGGCTACAATCCATAGCATCACAGAGTCAGACACAACTGAAGTGGCTTAGCAGGATGAGCACAGATAAATCCAATATGGGTTCATTGTAGCATTACAGACTTGCTGACCAGGTATACTAACTAATTTAGTATGGAACTGAAATGCCCAGAAACAGAAAGAGTTTCCATGTGCTGATCTCAAAACTCTTTACTTCCACTCTATGAAGCATCCAACTAGCAAAGGTACAACCAACATTATCCAGATAGCTTTAGCTTTGGGTCTTGACCAGGACTCATCAAATAAAACTCAATATGAGTTACATGACACCACAATACTGGTATGAACATTTTTATAGATTAATATCCCCTTCTGGCATGCTGAATCCAAGAAAACATTAAAAGACAGTAGGATTCATCCTGGGAATGTAGGTGGAGTGCAGTTCAGTTCAGTCGCTCAGTCATGTCCGACTCTTTGCGACCCCATGAATCGCAGCACGCCAGGCCTCCCTGTCCATCACCAACTCCCGGAGTTCACTCAGACTCACGTCCATCGAGTCCATGATGCCATCCAGCCATCTCATCCTCGGTCGTCCCCTTCTCCTCCTGCCCCCAATCCCTCCCAGCATCAGAGTCTTTTCCAATGAGTCAACTCTTTGCATGAGGTGGCCAAAGTACTGGAGTTTCAGCTTCAGCATCAGTCCTTCAATGAACACCCAGGACTGATTTCCTTTAGGATGGACTGGTTGGATCTCCTTGCAGTCCAAGGGACTCTTGAGATTCTTCTCCAACACCACAGTTCAAAAGCATCGATTCTTTGGCACTCAGCTTTCTTCACAGTCCAACTCTCACATCCATTCATGACCACTGGGAAAATCATAGCCTTGACTAGATGGACCTTTGTTGACAAAGTAATGTCAATGCTTTTGAATATGCTATCTAGGTTGGTCATAACTTTCCTTCCAAGGAGTAAGCGTCTTTTAATTTCATGGCTGCAATCACCATCTGCAGTGATTTGGGGGCCCAAAAAATAAAGTCTCTCACTGTTTCCCCACCTATTTCCCATGAAGTCATGGGACCAGATGCCATGATCTTAGTTTTCTGAATGTTGAGCTTTAAGCCAACTTTCTCACTCTCCTCTCTCACTTTCATCAAGAGGCTCTTTCGCTCCTCTTCACTTTCTGCCATAGTGGTGGCGTCATCTGCATATCTGAGGTTGCTGGTATTTCTCCCGGCAGTCTTGATTCCAGCTTTGATACAGGGAAGTCAGGTAATGCGATGCACCGTATTAATAGGACGAGGAACAAGCACACGCGATGATGTGAATAGATGCAAAGAAAACATCTGACAGATTTTCAACACGTTTTGCTGATTTAAGAAACAAACTCAGCAAACTAGGAGTACAAGAGAGCATTTTTAGCATGACACAGGACAACTGGGAAAACTACAGCTGAGATCACACTTAATAATGAAAGATGGAAATTGCCCTCCCCCGACAAGATCAAGAACAAGACAAGGTGCCCGGTGCCATGCAGCGCTGCAGGCCCAGCCAGCGCAGTTGCGAAAGAAAACGAAGTAAGTGTTCAAACTGAGGCAAAGGCAGCTCTATTTGCAGATGACACGATTCCGTACGTAGAGAAGCTACGGAATTCATCCGTGGCCAGAATATACTGTTGGCATTGATAAGGCAAAGCTGCAGGGTATGAGGTCATCAACAACAAAAATATCCAGTTGTGTTTCCATACAGTAGCAGTAAATAATCTGAAAGGAAATTAAAGCTAAATTTACAACAGCATTCAAAATAGTGAAATGTCTAGAAAGAAGTTTACCCAAGAAAGTAACAGCTTTACACACTGAAACCACAAGACAGTGTTGAAATAAGTCAAAGACCTAAACAAACGGAAAGACATCCCTAATTATAAACTGGAAAATGTAATGTTGTTAATACGGCAATACTCCCCCAAATGGTCTTCACACTGAAGACAATCTCAGCCCAAATTTAATGACCTTTTCTTTTTTTTTTTTTTTGACAGGAAAAGCTGATTCTCAAATTCATATGGAAATATGCTGCTGCTGCTGCTAAGTCGCTTCAGTCGTGTCCGACTCTGTGCAACCCCATAGATGGCAGCCCATCAGACTCCCCCGTCCCTGGGATTCTCCAGGCAAGAACACTGGCGTGGGTTGCCATTTCCTTCTCCAATGCATGAAAGTGAAAAGTGAACGTGAAGTCGCTCAGTCGTGTCCGACTCTGTGCGACCTCATGGACTGCAGCCCACCAGGCTCCTCCATCCATGGGATTTTCCAGGCAAGAGCGCTGGAGTGGGGTGCCATGGAGTCCCCAAATAGTCAAAACAATTTTGAAAAAAATAGGAGGACTCACACTCCTAGTTTCAAAACAAACAAGGCAAATTCACTTCCTTGCTAGAATTTGTTACAAAGTCAATACTTGCCGTACTTGCTTTCTGGGCTATTTGCAGACATAATCGGAACGATGAAATAAATTTTGAGTCGCCCAAGGCTGCCCTCCGCCTTCCTGTCTCAGGTCTCACCTGTAAACGGTGAACAGGCGTGCCACCGCAGCGTATTTAGCGCCACAGTTTTAAATTCTCGTACATGTTTGCAGTGATTTTTGCATTAAAATGGCCCCAGGCATATTGCTGAAGGCTTGGCTAGTGCTCTTAAGCACAAGACGGCCAAGTCCCTGGTGAAACAACCCTTGTTTACAAGTTCTAACAACGTTCCCATGAACAAGTGTGTTTTGCCCTCCCTTATCCTCAGCTTTTCAGAGAAGGCGATGGAATCCCACTCCAGTACTCTTGCCTGGAAAATCCCATGGATGGAGGAGCCTGGTGGGCTGCAGTCCATGGGGTCGCTAGGAGTCAGACACGACTGAGCAATTTCACTTTCAGTTTTCACTTTCATGCATTGGAGAAAGAAATGGCAACCCACTCCAGTGTTCTTGCCTAGAGAATCCCAGGGACGGGGGAGCCTGGTGGGTTGCCGTCTATGGGGTCGCACAGAGTTGGACACGACTGAAGCGACTTAGCAGCAGCAGTAGCATCCTCAGCTTTTCTCTCTACTTTTATCAAAAGCAGCCTCGATGCTTTCATACAACGTCCTCCCTTCTCTGTCATGCTCAGGCTTCAGAGCGGCCTGCTCCGTTGTGTCCCCACCCTGCACCATCAGGACTAGCCCTGTCCGCCCCTGCAGGCTCTGCGTGAGCTGCCCGTCTCCTTCAACAGCGATCTTAAAATTCGGTTTAGATCAATACCAGCATTCAGTTTTGTCTGTATAAACGTGACTGACAAAGGCCCTTAATGAACTGTGAGTGTGTGTTTTACAGTAGATGCCCCCGTCTCTGGGGTTAGGACTGCCTCGCTTCCTCTCTGGTTGTTGCTCAAGTAACACAATGCCAAATCTCCTCTCCAGGCTTTCAGACACTTCACCCAGTTTTCTCCCAGTCCCGTCTTCTTTGGGACGAAGCTGTCTCCACGGGGCGTCCTTTAAACCAGCTGCATGAGCTGCTCAGGGCCAGCCACCCTCCGCCCCGGGAGGCTCCTCCTTGGCGGCCTCCTGGGCTCCTGTTTCCCCGCCTCCTCTCTTGGGCCTTAGCAAAGCACACGCCCCAGGGCTTCCCCAGGAGGGCAATCAGGAGGCAGATGCCTTTCCTGTCTGGAGATCTCTACATCCCTCCTTAAACTCTGGCTGATAGTTTGACCAGATTTGGCGCCCAAGGTTCACAAGAACGTGGGCTGCCCCGATCTCCATGCTGCGTGCGAATGGCTGGCCCTCGTGTTCTGTCTCAGGGGCTCAGCTTCCTTCTGCCCTGAAGTGTCCTGACATCGTGCTTTGCTTTGACTTGACCTTCATCCCTTGTACTGGGCTGTGGATGTTTCCTTTCAGTTTGGAAGGCGGTGTTATCTGGCTCTGGAGGTTCATTCTTGGTTATTTCAGGGGTTGCCTTCCCTCAGATGCCTCTGACCCTGGGTTAGGACAAAGGCTGGGGACCAGCTGTCCAGGCTTTGCTTCCCCAGCGCCCTGCCTGCCCCTTTCAGCACTAATTTCCATAAGATTTCCTCGACAGTAGTTTCCAACTCTTTCACTGTTTTAATTTGGGCTTCCCTGATAGTTCAGCTGGTAAAGAATCTGCCTGCAACGCAGGAGACCCCAGTTCGATTCCTGGGCTGGAAAGATCCGCTGGAGAACGCACAGGCCACTCACTCCAGTATTCCGGCCTGCAGGATTCCATGGACTGTGTGGGTGACAGAGTCAGACACTCTTGTCTGAGTGGCTTTCACGTTCACGTGTTTCTGATGCCTCAGTGTTCACTGCTGTCCTCTGAGTATCTCTGCCTGATGACGCCTTTACTCTGCCAACGACGCCTTTTCTCGTCTCTGAGTGTCTCTGCCAACGACGCCTTTTCTCGTCTCAGGGTATCTCTGCCCGATGACACCTTTTCTCGTCTCAGGGTGTCTCTGCCCGACGACGCCGTTTCTCGTCTCAGGGTGTCTCTGCCCAATGATGCCGTTTCTCGTCTCACAGCGTCTCTAACCCCCGAGGACGCCACTAACTATGCTCGCTTCTTCTTGCACTCTTCACGTGTGCATTGGCTTGCTGTCAATTTGTTCTCGGTCTCTCCTGCTAGTAAGTTCCCGGGTGAGCCTGGTAATCACCGAGGCCCTTTCACGGTCAGGAGAGGAGTACTGAGCAAGGAACATTCTCTTCTGTGTCGCGTCCCCCCTGCAGCGTCTCAGCTTCCGTGCAGCCCTCTGGAGATGAAGCAGTGGGGGTCCCTGAGCTCTGGGAATGGTGCGCCCCTCTGGGACCCCCCAGGGCTGGCTCAGCCAGCTCTCACTGCCTACCTTCCTCCTCAGGAGGGAGACAGGCCCCTGCCCCCCAGGCTTCCCTGCCAGTGAACACTGCCTCCCCAAGTAGCTCCCCTTCTAAAAAAGGAAAGATGCAAGCTAGGAGGCAGTGTGAGAGCAGGATGCCCCCAGTACAGGCGGGCCCCTTCAGGCAGCCAAGTCCAGACTTGTCCCGCCGTCCCGTGCCCTCTGGGACCTGCCCGGCAGCTCCCCTCCGCAACATCCCCAACCAGCTCCTGCAGGGAGTTGCCGCCAAAGGGAAAGATGCAGGTGCTTAATCTGCTTCAAAGGAAAAAAAAAAAAGAAAATGCCTAATTTTATATAAAATTGTACGTGCACGCAAAGACAGGAGGGGTTCTGGAACCTCAGTCAGCGAGAGCATCCTGCAGCATCAAACAGCGAGCTGTGTGCCCCCGGAGGGCCTCCGGAGGCGGTGGCTGCAGTGTGCCCACCTGGTGCAGAGTCCAGGTGAGCCCGAGACCCTCAGCCTCAAGTGCACAAGGCTGCAGATGGTGTGTGCAAAGCCATCACATTTTAAAACATGTTCAAAGTTATTTCTAACCTTTTACAGTCCTTTCTGGTTTGCACTGTTCAGAGACTATTTTAAACCTTTTCTGCATGTGGAACTGCAGACAGGGACACGCTGTAAATTGTGAATGAGAGAGAGAGGGCCCCCACAGGCCGGCAGCCTGAGGGCCCACCCAGGAGAGGCGCCCCGGTGTCAGGCAGGGCCGCCGCACCCGGCCCTGCGCCCAGCGCCCGGCTCTGCACGTCCGGCCGCACCCGCGCACGCGCTCCACGCGCGTGGCCCAGTGCTCACCCCTCACTGCCACCTCAGGGCGCGCCCCAGCCTGAAAGGCGCCCACGGAGCTTGACGGACTGCCGCCTTCAACCCTGTGTCTGCAAGGTCATCCGCTGGCGGCCGCGCTCCCCCGCGGTCACTGCCTGCTGTCCGGGGCGGCGGCCCGCGCCCACTGGCCGTCCTCCCGGACTCGTCCTGAGGTCACCCCGCTCCGGCGCAGCCTCCTTCCTCCCGAGTCTCCTGTCCAGCCTCGCCCTGCGGTCCCTTTCCCTGAAGGAAATCAAGCCCCAGGCCGCCAGGCCCCCTGCGCGGGTCAGCCGAGGCAGGCGCGGTGCACCCGGGGCGCTGGCCGGACTCGCGTGAGCAGACTGGCCGGCAGCGGGAGGCCCGGGGCGCCCAGTGGTGGGAGGCGGGTCAAGGGGCACGGGGGAAGAGTCTGGAAAGGTCACTGTAAACGTGCAGGCGGCGCTGGCCCAACTCTGCTGCTGTGATTTAAAGGAACTGAGATGCGACAGGTTGAGAACCACTGAGAATAAGAACCACACAGAAATGCCACGTGTAATATTCGTGTGCCTACGGCCACAGCTCCTGCGCCCACTCATGCAGCAGTGGGCGTCTAGACCGCCCGCGCATCCTGGTTGCTGCCGACAGTGCTCCTGTGAGCACTGGGGTACCTGCGCCGATTTTGAGCATGGTTTCCTCAGGGTATATGCGCAACAGTGGGATTGCTGGGTCATACGGTAGTTTTACTCCTAGCTTTTAAAGGGGTCTCCACACTGTTCTCCACAGGGGCTGTGTCAGTTTACTTTCCCAACAGTGTAGGAGGGCTCTCTTTTGTCCTCACTCTTTCCAGCATTTACTGTTTGTAGACTTTTTGATGATGACCTTCTGATCGATGTGAGGTAATCCCTCATTATAGCTTTGATTTGCATTTTTCTAATAATGAGCGATGCTGAGCATCTTTTCATGGGTTTGTTGACCATCTGTATGTCTTCTTTGGAAAAATCTCTGTTTAGTCATAAAAAGGAATACATTTGAGTCATCTCTAGTGAAGTGGATGAATCTAGATCCTGTAATACAGAGTGAAGTAAGTCAGAAAGAGAAAAGCAAATATCATGTATTAATGCATATATAGAGAATGGTACCGAGTGCCGAAGAATTGATGCTTTTGAACGGTGGTGTTGGAGAAGACTCTGGAGAGTCCCTCGGACTGCAAGCAGATCCAACCAGTCCATTCTGAAGGAGATCAGCCCTGGGTGTTCTTTGGAAGGAATGTGCTGAAGCTGAAACTCCAGTACTTTGGCCACCTCATGCAAAGAGTTGACTCATTGGAAAAGACTCTGATGCTGGGAGGGATTGGGGGCAGGAGGAGAAGGGGACGACCGAGGATGAGATGGCTGGATGGCATCACTGACTCGATGGACATGAGTCTGAGTGAACTCCGGGAGTTGGTGATGGACAGGGAGGCCTGGCGTGCTGCAATTCATGGGGTCGCAAAGAGTCAGACACAACTGAGCGACTGAACTGAACTGACATTTCAAGAAATGCCTATAGTCGTAAAACTAGCATCAGCTCAGTTCAGTCACTCAGTCGTGCCCGACTCTTTGTGGTTCCATGGACGGCAGCACGCCAGGCCTCCCTGCCCACCACCAACTCCCAGAGCATGCTCAAACTCATGTGCATTGAGTCGGTGATGCCATCCAACCATCTCATCCTCTGTTGTCCCCTTCTCCTCCTGCCTTCAACCTTTCCCAGCATCAGAATCTTTTCTAAAGAGCCAGTTCTTCCCATCAGGTGACCAAAGTATTGGAGCTTCAGCTTCAGCATCAGTCCTTCCAATGAATATTCAGGACTCATTTCCTTTAGGATGGACTGTCGGTATCTCCTCGCAGTCCAAGGGACTCTCAAGAGTCTTCTCCAACAGCACAGTTCAAAAGCATCAGTTCTTCGGTGCTCAGCTTTCTTTATAGTCCAGCTCTCACGTCCATACGTGACCACTAGAGAAACGGCAACTTTGACTAGACAGACCTTTGTTGGCAAAATAATGTCTCTGCTTTTTAATATCCTTTTCTTCCAAGAGCAAGTGTCTTTTAATTTCATGGCTGCAGTCACCACCTGCAGTGATTTTGGAGCCCAAGAAAATAAAGTCTCTCACTGTTTCCATTGTTTCCCCATCTATTTGCCATGAAGTGATGGAACTGGATGCCATGAGCTTAGTTTTTTGAATGTTGAGTTTTCAGCCAGCTTTTTGACTCTCCTCTTTCAGTTTTCATCAAGAGGCTCTTCGCTTTCTGCCTTAAGGGTGGTGTCATCTGCATATCTGAGGTTATTGATATTTCTCCCAGCAATCTTGATTCCAGCTTGCGCTTCTTCCAGCCCAGCGTTTCTCATGATGTACTCTGCATAAAGTTAAATAAGCAGGGTGACAATATGCAGCCTTGACGGACTCCTTTTCTAATCTGGAACCAGTCTGCTGTTGCTTCCTGACCTGCACACAGATTTCTCAGGAGGCAGGTCAGGTCTGGTGTTCCCATCTCCTGAAGAATTTTCCACCAGCATGCTAGCTATATTTCTAGGGGCCGCAGAACAAATGGCTACACGCCAGGATGGAGGGCAGTGTTAAAGCAGCCCCC
This sequence comes from Ovis canadensis, assembly GCF_042477335.2. Lineage (NCBI taxonomy): Eukaryota > Metazoa > Chordata > Mammalia > Artiodactyla > Bovidae > Ovis > Ovis canadensis. Next base: position 301,289 of record NC_091246.1, on the reverse strand, counting down.
ACCTATTCCCTTACTGTTAGGCGGCCACGGTCAGGGTGCTGCCGGAGCCCTCCCTCTGAAGCTCCAGGGCAGAAGCTGGGTCCCAGCCTTGTTCGGCCTCTGAACGTTGTCCTCAGGATGCTGTGTTCTCAACCTTTACTCCCTCTGGTCCCCCGCTCACATCCCTTCCCAGCTGTCTTCCCACGTCCAGCGCCTCCCTGTTTCAAATCATCCAGGACGATTTCCCCATCTCAAGGTCCTTATCCTAATTGCATCAGCAAAAGTCCCTCTTTCACATAAAGTAGTTCCACAGGTCTGAGGACTAGGACGCGGGTGTCTCTGGAGGTCACCACACTGGTCAGGATGCAGGAAGGGCTCCGTCATTCCCAGAGCCCCACCATGCTCAGCCCAGGGAGGGCACAGGCCTCTACAGACACCACGGTTCTGGCTTCTGTCGACAGGAGAGCCAGGCAGGGAGTCGGGCCGTCCCCGCGCCCTGCGCCTGCGTCCCCTCCTCCGCAGAGCTTCCCGCACCGACATGTGCTGTGTGCGCATCAGTCCCTGCCTCTCCATTGCTGAGTAACGTCCATCCTACGGTGGGATGCGTTGCTGTGCTTAGTTACTTACTTGTGTCTGAATCTGCGTGACCCCATGGACTGTAGCCCGCCAGGCTCCTCTGTCCATGGGGATTCTCCAGGCAAGAATACTGGAGTCAGTTGCCATGCCCTCCTCCAGGGGGTCTTCCCAGCCCAGGGATCGAATCCAGTCTTCCCATAATGCAGGTGGATTCTTTATCATCTGGACAGCATCAAGACACGGAGGAGAAGGACATGGGCTCATCTCCTCCTGCGAGAATCCAAAATCACAGCTCACTGCTGGACAGCCATCGACAGGAGAATGCTGGGGTCCACCAAAAGCAGACACCCCATGTCCAAAGGATGATGCTGTGAGAGTGCTGCACTCAACATGCCAGCAAATTTGGAAAACTCAGCAGTGGCCACAGGACTGGAAAAGGGCAGTGTTCATTCCAATCCCAAAGAAAGGCAATGCCAAAGAATGCTCAAACTACCGCACAATTGCACTCATCTCACACGCTAGTAAAGTAATGCTCAAAATTCTCCAAGCCAGGCTTCAACAATACGTGAATTGTGAACTTCCAGATGTTCAAGCTGGATTTAGAAAAGGCAGAGGAACCAGAGATCAAATTGCCAACATCTGCTGGATCATGGAAAAAGCAAGAGAGTTCCAGAAAAACATCTGTTTCTGCTTTATTGACTATGCCAAAGCCTTTGACTGTGTGAATCACAAGAAACTATGGAAAATTCTTCAAGAGATGGGAATACCAGACCACCTGACCTGCCTCCTGAGAAATCTTGTATGCAGGTCAGGAAGCAACAGTTAGAACTGGACATGGAACAACAGACTGGTTCCAAATTGGGAATGGAGTATGTCAAGGCTGTATACTGTCTCCCTGCTTATTTAACTTATATGCAGAGTACACCATACGAAATGCCAGGCTGGATGAAGCACAAGCTGGAATTAAGATTGCCCGGAGAAATATCAATAACCTCAGATATTCAGATGACACCAACTTGATTGCAGAAAGCAAAGAAGAACTGAAGACCCACTTGATGAAAGCGAAAGAGGAGAGTCAAAAAGTTGGCTTAAAGCTCAACTTTCAGTAAACAAAGATCATGGCATCCAGTCCCATCACTTCATGGCAAATAGATGTGGAAACAGTGAGAGACTTTATTTTTGGGGGCTCGAAAATCACTGCAGATGGTGCCTGCAGCCATTAAATTAAAAGACACTTGCTCCTTGGAAGAAAGGCTATGATCAACCTAGACAGCACATTAAAAAGCAGAGACATTACTTTGCCAGCAAAGGTCCATCTAGTCAAAGCTATGGTTTTTCCAGTAGTCATGTATGGATGTAAGTTGGACCATAAAGAAAGCTGAGCTCCGAAAAGTTGATGCTTTGGAACCGTGATGTTGGAGAAGACTCTTGAAAGTCCCTTGGACTGCAAGGAGATCCAACTAGTCCATCCTAAAAGAGATCAGTCCTGAATATTCATTGGAAGGACTGATGCTAAAGCTGAAACTCCAATACTTTGGCCACCTCATGCAAAGAATGGACTCATTGGAAAACACCCTGCTTCTGGGAAAGATTGGGGGCAGGAGGAAATGGGGACCACAGAGGATGAGATGGTTGGATGGCATCAGCACCTCGATGGACATGCGTTTGAGCAAGCTCTGGGAGTTGGTGATGGACAGGGAAGCCTGGCGTGATGCAGTCCATAGCGTCGCAAAGAATCAGACAGGACTGAGCGACTGAACTGAACTCTTTACCATCTGAGCCACCAGGAAGCCCAGTTGTATGGAAATGTTAAAATCTATTTTCCTGCTGATGGGGATTTCAATTGCTCACAGCAAAGCCAGTGTGGACACCTTTGAACAAGCCTTTTGTGCAGATTTTTTCCTTCTTTCGGGTCAACACCAGAGTGGTATCAGTGGAGCATGTAGCAGCGTGCGTCTTCACCGTGTCAGAAGTCGCCAAACTTCTGCAAAGTGGTCGAGACATTCAGTGGCTTCCCAATCCCCACACACTGGGTTGGGGTTTAATATTAGCAAAGTGGAGTCACACTCCCTATTTGGTGTGTAAACCACAATGTGCGCACGAGGTTATTTCCACGCATTTACTCTGCTGTCCCAGCATCATTTAAAAAAACAAAAAACCCTTTTTTTCATTTAATTTCTTTAGAATTTTTGTCAAAAATGAATTTACAGTCTACACAAGTGTCTATTCTGAACTGCTTGCTGTGCTGATGAAAATGCCTCTGGGTATGTGCCGACTGTCTTCAGGGTGAGACTTGGAATTAGGAATTCTTTGTTCTTTCCTATCAAAAGTATTTGGGCTGTTCCAGGTCCTTAACACTCCCATATAAATGTTAAAATTATTGTACATTTTTAGAAAACCAGTATTTTGGTTGATGCTGTATTGGATTGATTTGTGGGTGTTTGAATTCTTAACATTAGTGAAAGTGCTTCTCTCTGTTGACTTCAGTTCAGCTCAGCTCAGTCGCTCGGTCGTGCCCGACCCTTTGCGACCCCGTGAATCGCAGCGCGCCAGGCCTCCCTTAGGCCCTCTTTAATTTCAAGTCACAATTCTTGCCCTTTTTTGTGAAATATGCTCTTGAATATTTTATATTCCTTTTTTATTCTGTTTAAATAAATGTTTGTTTCACTTTTCACTTGATTTATGCTAGTATATAGCAATAAAATTGATTTTTATAGTTGTTTGTGTCTCATGGCCAGGCTAAATTCACTTATTATTTCCAGTAGCTATTTGTAAATTCCTTAGAATTTTCTGCATAAACAATGGTGCCACACGCAAATTTAAAGGTTTTGTTTTCTCCTTTCCAATCTGTGTGGCTCTCTCGTTTCTGGCTTGAACGCACTGGCCAGGTACCCCTGTGCAGAGCTGAACTGACGGGGTCAGAGAGGCCTTCCTTCCCCGCTCCTAATCTGGGGGCAAGCCTTCAACATTCCACGTTCACTGACCTATCTGCAGGTTTTCATAGATGCCCCTTTATCAGTTTGAGGGACTTCCTTTCTATTCTTTGCTTGAATTTGCTATCTATCGTGAATGTTTTTAATGTTGTCAAATATTTTTCTGCATTTTTGAAATGACATGATTTTTCTCTTTATTTTGTTAATATGTAGACGAATTAATGGTTTTTCAAGTGTTCAATCAATCTTGAATTCCTGGGATATATCTCACTTGGTAATGTTCTATCATCTTTTTATTTCCGATATTTTGTTGAATACTTTCATGGTTTGTTCGTGAGGAATGTTTGTGTTTATATGTGCTTACACACATAAGTATATCCATGCCTGTGTTTATGTCTTTATCATGATTTGGTGTCAGGGTGGTGTCGATTCAAAACCACACACACAAGTGTTTGGCGTGTTCCTGTTTCCCCTACTTTCTGTAGAAGTGTGTGTATGTTTCCATTACTTCTGCTCTTATTCCAGAATTCACCATCTGGGCTCAGTACTGTCTTTGTACTAAGGTTGTCTGATAAACGTCAATACAAATGCTTAAATTTTTCTTTAGATACATGGCTATTCAGATTTTCAATTTATTTTTGTGTCAATTTTGGTAAACTATCTTTGTCAAAAACTGTTCATTTCATCTGTGTTATCAAATTTATTAGAATAACTTTGCTTGTAATACTTTCTTATCATCTTTCTAAGATTACGTAGAAAGCGTGTGCTCACTCATCTCGCTAGAGACTAATCGGTTCGCCGCTCTTTTCACAGAAGCTCCCGTAAAATGCTTGTGTCTCCGTTGTTTGCTGTCCTCTGTTTCACTTGCGTCATCTGTTTATTCGGTTTCACTGTACAGTTTAATTTACATTACTTTTTCTAGTTTCTTATGCAGACACATAGAACAAGTTTCAACAACTGGTCTTTTCTAATATTGGCATTAAAACTTCAGATTTCCCTCTAAATGCTGTTATTATTACTGTGTTTATTTTCGTAAAGCTCAAATATTTTCTGATTTTTCTAGTGCCTTCATCCTTTATCAATAAGTTATTTACAAGTGTGCTGTTTAAATTCCAAGTACTTGGGGGCTTTTCTAGCTTTTATTGTAGTTGTTCTTTCCTTTGATTCTGTTCTGATCAGAGAACAGAACCTGCAAGGTTCCAAGCTCTCAGAAGCGACTGACACTTATTTTACGGCCCAGCACGTGGTCTCCCCGGAGCGTTTCAGCTGCACGTGGACAGCACACGCATGCTCCAGCCGTTGTTTGGCGTGTTCTATAAAAGGAAAATGAGGCAAGGTAGTTGATAATTGTTTCAAATGTCCATATGCTCGTTTTTTCTAGTAATTCTATTAATTACCAAGAATGGGATGTTAAACGTCTTCAACTATAATTTTGGATTTGCCTTTTTTTCATTCTCGGTTTTCTTATAAAAGGAAATGACTTGAGGTTTATATTTAGATGCATCCACATCAATGCTTACTGTGTCTTGCTGAAAAACGGGCAGTTTTGTATCTGTAGAGTGTCCCGGTACCTTGGGTGGCAGGTTCTGACTGGCCTATGCCTAGTGTTGGTGTTAAGGCAGCACGGCAGCCTGCTTATACTCGGGGCACATCGGTCTTCTCCTACCCTTTCACTTTCAACCTAGCTTCTTGTGGGCAGCATATGTCTTATTTTCTGTTTAGTCTATTTAGATAATCTCTGCATTTTAACTGGAATATTTGACCTATTTACACTTAACAAAATTGCGAGACTGTCATGCTTAATGAGGCTAAGCTATCCTGAAAAATGAAAAATCAGATGGAGAACAGTTTAAGAATCTTAGCTGAAAATCACTTAGCCCTGCCAGCTGTGCACAAAAGGTGAGAGGGCCCTTCAGATCAGTCAAAGTACTTCAATCCATAAGAACGTCAGCAAACCCACAGAGCCATGAACTAGACAGACAGCCATTGTTTTAACTACCGAGATTTTATTACACAGCCAAAAGAGAGCCGATACACCACCTCGTTAACTACCATTTAATTAGCTGACTTCTAACTATTCCTCCCATAACTGTTTCATCCCTGAGTTAGTCTGTATGCTTCTTCGCCTGATACTCTTTCCATGTTATATATCTGTAGAAAATCTGTTAAGACCATTTCTGGCTAAAACAAAAACACTTTTGCTAAATTTTATTCATATGATTTCATTTGAGTATGTTCAACTTCAAAGATCTGTGTCCATATTCAAGTAATGACATGATTTCTTACATGACCCCAATTATCCACCTGAACTTTTATTTTAAAGAGGCATACGTTTTTCTTTAATGTATTTACCCATTCTTGACCTTTTCCCTTCTTTTAAAAAAGAGAGATCTTCAATAATATATCAGTTAGACTACTTTATTTGGGCAGCCAAAAAATCTCACCTATGTCTATTTTTGAAAACTATTTTCCAGTAGATATAGAGGTAGGGACTTAAAACATCTCTGTGAAAACTTAATGGGGCTAAACATCAAAATGCATGGAAAATCTATACAGCTGACCCTTGAACAAGACGGGGTTAACCTGAGTGTAATTTATAGGTGGTCTCTGTATCCGTGGTTCCTCCACATCAGAGGGCCAGCCACCCATGGACTGTGTGGTCCTATAGTGTTACTTTTGGGAAAGATCCAAGTGTAAGTGGACCCACACAGTTCAAGGTCAATTGTTTAAATGTATATGGCTACCCTGGGGCTGCTCTAGCAGAGAATGAAACGCCCCATTAAAACCGTCGTTGGTCATTAGCTAATAAATGTTCTAAACATAAAGAGCTTATATATACACCTCATCGGCTCACCATCACTGATACATGTCATTGGTGATAAACATTAGCTTTCAAGCTCACTTTCATCAAACAGCTGAATCAAAACCTGAACACACACTGCAGGGCCATGAGAAGGTACTGAGCTATGCACACAGTATCAGCCCTCGCAGGCCCGGCTCTCACTGATGATGGCATGGAGCAGGATTTCACACACAGATATTTTTAACACTTCATGAATAAATTTTTTTAAATGAAAATTTCAGTTTAATAGCATTTTGGAGCCTGAGAATCATTTTCTAATACAAAATTCAGGATTCCTAAGACATCAGCCAGGAGGCCTGAATATTAGGCGGTGCTGCTGGTTAAGCTGCATTTGTTTCCATGCCCTCACATTCTCAAGGCACAATATTTTATTTATAGGAACTCTATATAAAACTTGGAAAATTGAATAAAAACAAACAGATATGGTTTGCCTTTTCAGTCATGAGAGATAAAAACTTACCAGTACAACAGTGTGCTCATGGGACCTCCTAAAACAACATCAGGGTGGAGCTGGCAAGGATGGCGAGCCAAAGACACCGTCAGTTCTGAGCCACAGAATCGCTGCCTCTGACCTGACATAGTTAGAGCTCCAGGTTCAGTGGGAGTCAGTCCAAGGGTGTGGGAAACAAGATTTCTGGCTTCTGGGCCCTGGATCCATAAACCATGAAACTTGGAACATCCGGAGACTTGAGTTGTGTGTTGCAAGAGAGAATAGGAGAAGTTGATGGAGGCCTGGCAGGAGTCTCTGCCAGTCGGCCTGGCACTCCAAGAGTGCCCCTCCATCCAGCTGCTCACGATAGCCGTGGGGCATAAGGAGCAGACCCCAGGCCTTAAGCCAGAATTGGGACCCAGAGGCCGGTTTTCACATTCACCTTCATGGGGTCTAGTTAGCAGTGCAGCCCTGGGAGGTCCGGAGCTCTGCAGACAAGCAGCACAGGCGGTCGGCCCCTCCCTTGGACGCAGAGTCAGTTCACACCGTTTCCAGTCTTGTACCAGGAGCAAGGGGCCAGGCTGACAGGCTCAGGGAACAGGAGGCCCCGCGGTCAGCCTGCAAACACCAGGCAGGAAGAAGGCAAGGCTGCTTCTGCAGGGCGTGCGCCTCTCCAGGCTGAGCCGTCACTTCACTGCCGCTCCTGGCCTCGTCTGCTCGCTGCTCTCAACACCCCACTTGGAACTCTTCGTCCGGCTCTTTCTGAGATTTAGGGGAAACAGTTGATATAATACACAAATGGGGGCCGTGGGACATTCGGAGGCTGGAAACAAGGACACTATCCGCATGTGTTAGTCACTCAGTCGTGCCCGACTTTTTGTGACCCCATGGACTGTGGCCTGCCAGGCTCCTCTGTCCATGGGATTCTCCAGGCAGGAATACTGGGATGGGTTGCCGTTTCCTACTCTAGGGATCCTTCACGTAAGTCTCCACATATTTCTGAAATAAACTGGCCCTGCCTTCCCGATCTGAGGTTGACAGGCACCAGACACTCCCAGCAAAAGACCACCCACAGCGCACGGACTCTGGGTCCGGGCCACAGGCCTCCCCCAGCCCCACTGACTCAGAAAACCCTGGTTCAAAAGGAACAGAAGGGAAGATTTTCAGATTTTCCTGGAGCTCTTAGGACTTCTGTCCTCAAAGGTTGCTGCTTAAGGCCCAGGACAGTTGAGGGGTCAGAGCTTGCACCTGCTCAAGCAGCGTCTGGCTTCCCTTCACCCCAGACAGCTCAGCGCAGCCCTGGAGCTGAGAGACGCACAGAAGTGCCTCTAGAAACTGCTCACGTGTCCTTCCTGCGAACGCCGAGGACAGAATCCACAGGAGCCCAGTGTGGGGCAGCGGGCTGGGCAAGAGTCATCAGAGGGCCTGGGAGAGCCAAGCACAGAGCCAGGGGCAGAGCAGAGACACAGGGGTGACTGCTGGTGGGTGACCGGCACTCCCCACCCTCTGTGCTTGGCGCGGGGGAGAGAAGCGTTCTCTCCAGAAAGCCCATCCAGCTGGTGCTTCCGGACCCCGTGGCCTTCCCGGGCTGACAACCCTCAAATGGCTCTAGAGCAGCCCCTCGATCCAGAAACGTGCCCCCACCAGCCACCCCAAACAGTAGCACGCTTTCTTTCTCTTTGCTTCGGCTTCGGGGGCTTGGAAATCACACATCAGATGTGAAACTCCTCTCCCCTTGAGGCTGTGTGGGGACCCAGACACATGGCCCTTGTCAGCCCCCGAGATGGGGTGCGCCGCAGCCAAGCCTCCAATGGAGACTTCTCCCCACGGGCCCAGGGTCACGGCAAGCCCTCTGGGGCTGTCGTCTGCCCCCATAGCTACTAGAGGTAAAGCACCAGCCCCTCTAAAAGGGGCAGCTTTTATACTGATCTAATTTCAGATCCAAAATAGACCAACTTAAATAACAAATATAAGTGGTAGTTTAGATGCTGAGTATACCGTAAAATTTCTTTATACAGTTCTCGGCCTGAGTGAGAGGACCATCCTGAGAGTATAGCTGGAAAAGAGAAAAAGTCACCACCGTTATCCTCCGCACATCAGACCCACGTCCACAGGCCGACCTGCGTCCAACGTCCACACGTCAGACCCGCGTCCACACGGCCGACCCCTGTCTGCGTGGCCGCCCGCGTCCACACGGCAGACCCCTGTCTGCGTGGCCGCCCGCGTCCACACGGCCGACCCCTGTCTGCGTGGCCGCCCGCGTCCACACGGCCGACCCCTGTCTGCGTGGCCGCCCGCGTCCACACGGCCGACCCCTGTCTGCGTGGCCGCCCGCGTCCACACGGCCGACCCCTGTCTGCGTGGCCGCCCGCGTCCACACGGCAGACCCCTGTCTGCGTGGCCGCCCGCGTCCACACGGCCGACCCCTGTCTGCGTGGCCGCCCGCGTCCACACGGCCGACCCCTGTCTGCGTGGCCGCCCGCGTCCACACGGCCGACCCCCGGCTGCACCACCGACTCCGTGCATGCGGCCGACCCGCGTCCGCACAGTAGACCCGCGGCCACATGAGGGGCGGCCTCCCTGGCTCGCAGATGAGGCAGCTGGGGTTCCAGCCCACTGGCTCACACGGCTGACTGCCGCCCCTCCTCCTCGGCCCCCGGGGATGGCCCTCTGCACCTGGGGCCTGGCCCTCGGTGGCTGGCACCCGCTTCGGGATAAGTGAGAAGGGACCCAGCATGGCACAGCTGCCCTCTCCTTCGGTGAGGACACGCACGCGTGCGTCCAGCTCCGGCGCCTGGGGGACAAGGCCCGCCCGTGGGGTCTGGTGGTGGCGGGACTCCCTCCTCCTCTCTGATCACCAGCTCGACAGGGTCGCAGTGCACACCTGTGGGGAGGCACTCTCCCTTGGTGAAGTATGAGGACTTGCATGGATTGCTTGAGTGAAATTTTCACAAAACTTCTCTTACCTTATAGCTTTAAGTATTGTATATAAATATGCGGAAGTGTTCTACCGAAGGTGTGGATTCTGCAACTCAGGATACTCCCCACCTAAAGTCACAGTCATTCCCAGGGTGCCTGGGGTTTATTCCGTCCAGAGCTCACCGGGGTGAACCTCCTGGCTGGCAGGTCAGGCCGTGCCCACAGGGGCTCGGAGCTCACGTCCACTTTCCATGCATTTCCACACAGAGCGAAGAAAGCTCCTCTGAAGCATTTGCTCTTCACATGCTCCTCCACCTCTGGCTTCCGTTCCCTGCTGACCCTTCTTGGGGGCGAGTGCTGTCGCCTAACTGGCCCATCACTCAGGACAGGGGTGGTGTCTACACTGACTGGCTCTCAACTCGGTGGCTCCCTCCTGCAAGCTCAGCTGTACCCCGCGCCAGGGATGCGGGACTGTCGAGGCCTGCTCAGAGCGCATGGGAGGGAAGGAGGGAAAGCTGGCAGATTCTGACATTTCAAACACGGCAGTTTTCAAACCAGATTTCCTTCTGAGAAAGGTGTGTTCAAAAATAGCCCCAAGTGATCAGCACTCGCTAATTGGAGCCTATAAACAGGCAGACAGGATCTGACATCTCCCTGCAGGCAGGGCAGGTAGGCAAGGGGCAGTCCCAAAGCCAAGGCAAAACCCACGTGAGCCCTCAGCTCAAGAGGCACCAGGTAGGCCGAAGGGGTCGTCTCATTCAGTGAGGTCAGAGGACGCGCTCACCCTGGGAACAAAACTGCACGCAAACCCTGCAGGCCACCCGGATAAGCAAATGTGCGCAGAGAATCGGGCCTTAGGGAGCGTCATCTTTTGCTTTGATTTTGTGTGATCACGAGTAGGAAAGCAGAAACCCAAGTGTGCATCTGCGACGCCTGCCCCACCGCCAACTGCACCCCAAACTGGGCTCCACCTCCCAGAGAGCAAGGCGCTCTGACCTGAGGTGAGGGCTCTTGAAGACAGAGGCAGCACCTGCCTTTGATTAGAAGTTAGCCCCGCTGCTGTGCGCCCTTGGATCACCACCCAAGGCCAGTCTAAAGCCAAACCCCAGATTTAATCACCCTTGCCTAATCAGCATGTGCTATATTGATTGCATGTGTCCGAAAGCAGAGGGAATCTGAAGAGCCTGAGTTACAAGGGGCCAAGCCCAGCGATGCTGTATCGGGGTGGGGGCGGGGCTGGCCCCTCTCCAGCCTCCCTGCAGGCACAGAGCAGGCTGCTTATATCTCCGTGCTTTTTCTCACTTGCTAAGCCACATGGGGGAAACGAAAAATCTGAGTACCAGCGGTGCATGAGTAATTTGGCCAGATGCCAACAGTGGCCAGTGGCCTGCCACGCAAAGCTGGCGGTGGAATTTTGCCTTTATTTGGTACCAAAGGAAGAAAGGAAATGAGCAAGTGAGACAAATAGAAGCTAACAATATCTTCTTGATGAAAAACTCAACTTTCTTTTTGAATTTTGATTTTGGGTGGCTAAGCGTTTATCCTTACATTCTGGTGCCAATGAAAGACCTTCCCATAGCCCTCAGCGCCCCACTCTGAGTGCCTGATACGTCCAACAGATGTCTCATATCAGGAACAGAATGCTTGCCTGGCATTAAACAGGGACATATAAGGTGCCAGACACACGGCCCCTCCTTCCCACCAGGCCACGTGCACTCGGGATGGTTTACACTTGGGCATGAGAAGCGATCTAGCCTGTCCTGGTGTTATACTGAAAGGGTTAGCTTTTAGAAGGTGGGTGGGGTGGGGGGGTCGGTGTTTTATTACTTCTGTTCCTTGAAATGGGGCCCTTTTTTGTCCGACACCATATTCTATGGGTATCTGGTTGTTGTTCTGTTGTGAGAACAATTTAAAAATTGGATTTCTTAACCTACTTTTCCGCCTATTACCACTGCTACAGCCACTACTTTCAAATTTACACATTGCTAAACTGGAAGGTCTGTCTCTTATAAAACAAAGCTGATTCGTCGAAAGGCAACAGGAAATCTGAATCTTAGAGGAAAAGAAGCCCCCCAATTTTTTTGTTTGCAAAGATAGGGTTTACTTTTTACCGAAATGACAGAGACCAGTTCTCCTGAAGCCAGCATGGGCTTGGGTGCCAGTCTGGGGCAATTTGCCATCAGGTCTGACTCATTAAGCGATCGCGCCGTTCGTTAAACTCTGGCGCGACGGGGACTCGCAGAGGTGCTGGGCCGTGGGACCCTGAGGGGGCGCTCTCGAGTCAGAGGCGTCGCCCAGCGCCTCCGCAGCCGCGGCCCGCCTGACCGCAGCCCGGCCGACAGCCTCAGGCCCTGAGCCAGCAGGACAGGGACCCGAGGGCCCCCCAGCGGACCCGCTGTCCCCACTGATCGCAGACCACGCTACGGATCCCTGCCACGCACAGGCTGGCAGCGACAGGCTCAGAGTTTTATTCCATCACAGCAAATGTGTGAATCACACTAGGGCCTCCAGCTCAGCTCCTGTGTGGGTTGGCAGCTCTGCCTATACAACAGAAGGTAATTTAGTTGCGAAGTGAAAAATGCATTTACTTGGATGAATGGTGAGTCACGAAAGTAGGACCACTTAATTTGCACAGACTGTGAATGGTCCTAGGAAATCTAACTTCATCTTCTTTCTCACTGAAGGGCACAGAGGCTGAAGTTCCGGGTCATAAGCTACTTAGTTGCAGCTGGTCCCAGAGCCCTGCCATGAGCGAGGACTGCGGGGAGACCCGCTCTCAGCCCCGCCTGCGCTGCCTGGAGCTCCGACCAGACTCGCTGCGACAAACTGCGCAGTGCTCACTGTTCAGAGGCTGAAAGCGCAGTTTTCTCAGTTCTTTCAGCCAGGGGGACGGTGATGGGTGGTTTCGGAACACCTGGGTCCCCTCGGCCAATGTACGAAGCCAGGGTGGACAGTGGAAGGAACCACCCCGGGGCACCTGTCCTTCCCACTGATAAACACCTGTTTAGCAGTGAGTCAAAAATCCATGTGAGATCCATGGGATGACCCTCCAGCATGTGCCATGACTTAGATGTTGGGCATTGATTTACTGTTGATGCAGGAAACCGTGGGTTGTATATGTAATATATGTATAAGACATAAAAATTGGGGGCACAGTACCCCAATACTACCTTGCTGGTAGGCCCAATCAAAGAGACATTTTCTCTTTGAATATTACTTTCTGTTTTGAGTAATTTGGACTTTGTGAGCATTTTTTTCTATGATCGCCGTTATAATCCTCTGGTTGCAAGGACATCCAACCAGTCCATTCTGAAGGAGATCAGCCCTGCGATTTCTTTGGAAGGAATGATGCTGAAGCTGAAACTCCAGTACTTTGGCCACCTCATGTGAAGAGTTGACTCATTGGAAAAGACTGATGCTGGGAGGGATTGGGGGCAGGAGGAGAAGGGGACGACAGAGGATGAGATGGCTGGATGGCATCACTGACTCGATGGACGCGAGTCTAAGTGAACTCCGGGAGATGGTGATGGACAGGGAGGCCTGGCGTGCTGTGATTCATGGGGTCGCAAAGAGTCGGACACTACTGAGCAACTGAACTGAACTGAAATATTAATAGCTGTTTATTTTAGTAGAGTGTTTTCGATATCACCTATACAAGTGGTTTTGATTTGGAAAGAATTGAAAGCCTAAAATTTCCATTCTTGGTCGTTAAACTGGGTAAAGGCATTGATTCAATCATTCGGAAACATTCCTGGAGGGTCTACCAGGGTTCGAATCCTCAGCTCAGTGTGGCACGGTCCACAGGAGACAGAACAGGTCCGTTCTTGCCCGTAACTTGCTGACGCTCCAGGAGTGCTGGAGGCTCCAGGGTCGCACACTTTCACCAGGACGCCCAGCCTGTGGGCACCAGGGCTGGCACCCTTGTGCGCTGCTGGACTACAGGACACCGGACAACAGATGCCCTGAGGGCTCTGACCCGCCCCTGCACCCCAGAGGGACGGCGCTGACTCACAGAAGCCAGGCGTTTACCTCTTCAGGCGGCGGGACCGCAGCGGCACTGGGCAGGCGTTCTGCCACATGTGGACGACAAGTTGCTCGGTGCAGAGACCTGGAAGGCTCACTTTTGAAGGCATTGCGTGACCTCAGTTTTCGGTGCAAAAAATCATCATTTTCCTTCTTTCTCCTGTTTTCAATTCAAAGACGTTCTTTTCATAAAGCCCAAGGGGAAAGATCCAGTAAATGTTAAACAAATGCACTTGGGAATAAAAGCTGAAACCCAAAGCTAAAGCCATATCTCAGGCAGCCTCAGGTAAGCCATCCTGGTGGGTAGCAGCTCAGGTGTGCGGGTCTGGGAGAGGCGGCCAGGCCCGCAGAGACACAGGGCGGTCCAGGGCCAGGCCCTGTGGTGGGCGGCCTGCTTGGGGCCAGGTGGTGGGCTGCAGCGGAGTCCCCCATGTGTTTCCAATTTGGGGAACAGAAACACACCCCAAAGACCGTAAATCTATACAGCTCGCCCTCCCCATCCAGCGGCCACATCTCTGGACACCCTTCCTGGTAGACGGCAGTTGTTTCAAGAGATTCGCAGAGAGAAACAGGTCCGACCCCGGCTGCAGACCACTGAGACGACAGCCAGAGGCTCAGCCGCCTGGACCTGCTGGCGAGGAGGTGGGGGCCACGGAAGCTCAGAGCGCGTCTGTCCCCCTCCTCCTGCCCCCAGCGCTGCTCGCGATCGCTGTTTTCTTTGGACTCACCAAGTGGAGGATTGTCGCGACTGTTTGAACTGCACTAAATGCTACTTTCCCACTCTCCTAAGTGAACAAATGCTAAACGGCTGCCTGGGCCCAGGCGCTTGGACCAAGTGCAGCTAGAACGCTCGCTGCCCACCTCGGGTGCCTTTCCGCCCTCTGAGCTGAATACCAGATGTTTTGCAAGCACAGAGGGTCTGTGTTGCCCTCTGGTCAGAGAAGTGACGCAGGCCCTCCTGTGAGCCCAGATGACACCTGCGGAGCGTTCACTCCTGACAGCAAAACGTGGGCTCCCAGGGGGTCTTAAGTGTAAAACCTGGGCTCATTTTAAGGTGCAGTTATGAATATAAGTATTAACATGTATTATGTCTCTTCCTTCTCCTCCTGAACAAATCCATCTTGTATCCCTTTCATTCTGTATTTTTAAATGCTCAATTTCTTGTTAGACTCATAAGATTAAATTCTGATTCTGCTACTTGACTGCCTCTTGGAGCACAGGGAGGGGCCCATCATTAAGGCCTTAGAACGGGATTTCTGAGTCTGTGAGTGGGGATGTGTGGCATGGGCCTCATGAAGCGGGGGGGCACCTCTGGCCCTGCTTCGGGCTGCAGACCCCACGCACTAGCTCTCCGTCGGCTGTGTCTCCGCACGGCTTCATCGTCTGACACACATGCCTTTATTCCATTTCTCTGCTGACCATCGTGCCCCTCCCTCAAATTAAACGCCACGAGAACAGGGCTTCTCTATTTACTCACTGCTGCATTTCCAGCACACACAACAGCGGCCGACACATTAAGGGCACAGATGTTTGTTGAAAGATGAATGTGTGTTTCCAGCTCATGTAGCTAATGGCACGTGGGACACACCTCTGAGTATCAGCAGCCCCAGCGCTGGTCGTGGAAGGTCACTGTAGAGGGTCTGCTCTCTTATTTACAACCCGCAACAAAGGACAGTACTTTTTATCCATGAAGCAGCATGTATGTGTCGAGCGGCTTCTGCATGGAACGTCAGAGTGTATTTTGCAACATGTGTTCTGTAAACCACCCGCATCAGATGAACCAGGGGAGCTGTGGAACAAACATACAGCTGCTGCTGAGTCGCTCCAGTCGTGCTCGACTCTCTGTGACCCCATAGACGGCAGCCCGCCAGGCTCCCCTGTCCCCGGGACTCTCCAGGCAAGAACACTGGAGTGGGCTGCCGTTTCCTTCTCCAGTGCATGAAAGTGAAAAGTGGAAGGGAAGTCGCTCAGTCGTGTCCGACTCTTAGCGACCCCATGGACTGCGGCCCACCAGGCTCCTCCGCTCATGGGGTTTTCCAGGCAAGAGTACTGGAGTGGGGTGCCATTGCCTTATGTCTATATAAATATATACATGTGTATATATAGAGAGAGAGATAGACAGACAGACAGACGAGAGATGTGATGTGTGTGGTGGGGATGTAGTTGGAGTCCTCTTTACTGACCCTGAGTTCACCGTTGATGGGAACAATATCTTACTCTCTTTCATGGTGTTCTTAGTCTACATAGGAATCACCAAATCTTTGTTCCTATTTACAAAGAAGAGCACTGAATACAGATGGTTTAAGCAGCAAAGTAACTCTTCTAAAGGTGTAAGATGGGGGAAATATCTCCAAGAGCCAGAGCCAGGCCCCAAGCTTCACGTGGCACTATCGCAGGGCCTCCCTGGGAAGGTGCTCCTGCACCAGCCACTTGGCATCTGGAGGGCCAGCCAAGTGTGGGGGCATCCCGCCTACCGCTCCCCAGTGGGCCACCAGGCCTGACTGAGAGCTGAGGCCTCACACCTGCAGGCTGCACCTGGGGCGCCTAAGACAGGAGGATATTCAAGGCGCCTCACAACGACAGGTGGCAAAGGTCTGCACAGGAACTGAAACACTGAGTGAAATCCTCATTTCTCAGAGGCCGCGGAGCTCTGCGTGCAGCAGCTGAACGCATTCAGAGCGGCCGTCGCTGTTTTCCTCAAATGGAGGCAGCCATCCGCATTGACGGTCAGATACGGCAAAAGCCAGATACGGCCAATGGCCAGACTTTACACGTGCTTAAGCCAATCTGGGAAAACAAGCAGCCTGATAAATCAGAGCAACTAACCACTTGCTGCTAAATCATGGCAAAATTGTCTGTTTACCAACATTGTAGGTTTTCCTCTTTGTAGGAGAAAAGGAAACAGAGCTGAACATTTTGGACTGGTTAGAACTTTGCTAAAAATGCAAAGAAATTTAAAAAATGTTTCAGTAGGCATATGTTCTTTCATGGTATTAAAATGTGCAAAGCTGCAAAGCACAAAGAGTGAACAAAGTGCTTTGAACCCAGGAAGGCAAGTCACTTCAGAATATGGGCATCACCATTCAAAATGCGTAGGCTCCATGCAGTCACTCAATTCATTGTTTAGGTTGAGGTTTCAAACTACAGGCTCAAGATTTCCATGTTTGAATGATACTGATACTGCTGATGCGTACTTAGCAGACCAATTCTTCAGACTAACCTGGGCTACCTCTGGTCCACTTTAAGGAAATCTTTCCGTTCTCTCATTATTTGGGGGAGGAGGGTAACATTTCTACTAAGAATGTAAAAATCTCTGCTAAGAACAAAATGCTTTCTGTAATAATTAGCTGAGAAAAGAAGAGAAGCAAAAGGCAAGGGAGAAAAGAAAAGATATAAGCATCTGAATGCAGAGTTCCAAAAATAGCAAGGAGAGATAAGTAAGCCTCCCTCAGCGATCAATGCAGAGAAACAGAGAAAAACAGTAGAATAGGAAAGACTAGAGATCTCTTCAAGAAAATTAGAGACACCAGTGGAACATTTCATGCAAAGATGTGCACAATAAAGGACAGAAATGGTATGGACCTAACAGAAGCAGAAGACATTAAGAAAAGGTGGCAAAAATACACAGAAGAACTGTACAAAAAAGAGCTTCATGACCCGGATAGCCATGATGGTGTGATCACTCACCTAGAGACAGACATCCTGGAATGCAAAGTCAAGTGGGCCTTAGGAAGCATCATGAGAAACAAAGCTGGCGGAGGTGATGGAATTCCAGCTGAGCTATTTCAGATCCTCAAAGATGATGCTGTGAAAGTGCTGCACTCAATATGCCAGCAAATTTGGAAAACTCAGCAGTGGCCACAGGACTGAGAAAGGTCGGCTTTCATTCCAATCCCAAAGAAAGACAGTGCCAAAGAATGTTTAAACTACTGCACAGTTGCACTCACCTCACACGCTAGCAAAGTAACGCTCAAAATTCTCCAAGCCAGGTTTCAGCAATACGTGAACCATGAACTTCCAGATGTTCAAGCTGGTTTTAGAAAAGGCAGAGGAACCAGAGATCAAATTGCCAACATCTGTTGGATCACAGAAAAATTAAGAGAATTCCACAAAAATATCTACTTCTGCTTTATTGATTATGCCAAAGCCTGTGACTGTGTGGATCACAACCAACTGTGGAAAATTCTTCAAGAGATGGGAATACCAGAACACATTACCTGCCTCCTGAGAAACCTGTATGCAGGTCAGGAATCAACAGTTAGAACTGGACATGGAACAACAGACTGCTTCCAAATTGGGAAAGGAGTATGGCAAGGCTGTATATTGTCACCCTGCTTATTTAACTTCTATGCAGAGTACATCATGCAAAATGCTGGGCTGGATGAAGCACAAGCTGGAATCAAGATTGCCGGGAGAAACATCAATAACCTCAGATATGCAGATGACACCACCCTTATGGCAGAAAGTGAAGAGGAGCTAAAAAGCCTCTTGATGAAAGTGAAAGAGGAGAGTGAAAAACCTGACTTAAAACTCATCATTCAGAAAACTAAGATCATGGCATCTGGCCCCATCCCTTCATGTCAAATAGACGGGAAACTGGAAACAGTGGCAGACTTATCTTTCTTGGCTCCAGAATCCCTGCAGATGGTGACTTCAGCCAGAAATTAACAGACGCTGCTCCTTGGAAGAGAAGCTGTGGCCAACCTGGGCAGCAGACTGAAGAGCAGAGACATTGCTTTGCCAACAAAGTCCTGTCTACTCGAGGCTATGGCTTCTCCAGGGGTCATGTGTGGATGTGAGAGCTGGACTATAAAGGAAGCCGAGTGCCGAAGAACTGATGCTTTGGAACTGTGGTGTTGGAGAAGACCCTTGAGAGTCCCTTGGACTGCAAGGAGATCAAAGCAGTACATCTTAAAGGAAATGAGTCCTGAATATTCATTGGAAGGACTGATGCTGAAGCTGAAACTCCAATATTTTGGCCACTTGATGGGAAGAACCGACTCATTGGAAAAGACCCTGATGCTGGGAAAGGTTGAAGGCGGGAGGAGAAGGGGACAGAGGATGAGATTATTGGATGGCATCACCAACTTGATGGACATGAGTTTGTGCCAGCTGCAAGAGTTGGTGGTGGACTGGGAGGTGTGGCGTGCTGCAGTCCATGGGGTCGCAATGAGGCAGACATGGCTGAGTGACTGAACTGAACTGGTTCCTGGGTCACTGAACATCGTCATGTTTCAATGTAACATTGATTCCAAGGCAATCAAGTCACTATGTCAAACCCACAGAATTTTATCATCACTTATTAGTGAAAGCAGTTGATGTGTTTCCATTTTATTCTGTTGAGATTTTTATGGAATCGTCTAAGGAGATGTCTCAGGGCTTCCCTGGTAGCTCAGTGGTAAAGAATCCACCTGCCGATAAAGGAGACATGGGCTCGATCCCTGGGCCGGGAAGATTCCTCGGGGGAGAAAACGGCAACCCACCCTAGTATGCTTGCCTGGGAAACCCCATGGACAGAGGCGCCTGGTGGGCTGCTGTCCGTGGGATTGCAAAAGAGGTGGACTTGACTTAATGACTAAACAATAGCAAAGGGGATGTTTTGGCCTGTAGTAGAGGAAATCTTGTGCATTGAAGATGGGTTCTTCAATCAAAGGTCAATGTCATTCAGTATGGATTTCCAATCAGATGCTGAGTCTCCACCTGCCAAGGAAAAACACTGATGTCTGGATAAGCAAGAAGTGTTCAGGAGAAAACCTTGGACAAAATAAAAGATTTATGGTTTCTTTTTTGTTGTTGTTTTTAGTTCTAGAAGCTCTTATAAGTCTTCATAGAACCGTTCAACTTCAGCTTCTTTGGCATAAATGGTCGGGGCATAGACCTGGATCACCATGATATTGAATGGTTTGCCTTGGAGACGAACAGAGATCATTCTGTCGTTTTTGAGATTGCACCCAAGTACTGCATTTCAGACTCTTTTGTTGACTATGATGGCTACTCCATTTCTTCTAAGGGATTCTTGCCCACAGTAGTAGATATAATGGTCATCTGAATTAAATTAGCCCATTCCAGTTCATTTTAGTTCACTGATTCTTAAAATGTCAGTGTTCATTCTTGCTGTCCTGTTTGACCACTTCCGATTTACCTTGATTCATGGGCCTAACATTCCAGGTTCCTATGCAATATTGTTCTTTACAGCATCAGACTTTACTTCCATCACCAGTCACATCCACAACTGGGCACTGTTTTTGCTTTGACTCAGCCTCCTCATTCTTTCTGGAGCTATTTGGTGATGGAATTCCCGCTGAAATATTTCAAATCCTAAGGGATGATGCTGGTAAAGTGCTGCACTCAATACACCAGCAAATTTGGAAAACTCAGCAGTAACCACAGGTCTGGAAAAGGTCAGTTTTTATTTCAATTCCAAAAAAAGGCAATGCCAAAGAATGTTCAAACTACTGCACAATTGTACTCATCTCACATGTTAGCAAAGTAATGCTCAAAATTCTCCAAGCCAGGCTTCAATAGTATGTGAACCGTGAACTTCCAGATGTTCAAACTGGATTTAGAAAAGGCAGAGGGACCAGAGATCAAATTGCCAACATCCGTTGGGTCATAGAAAAAGCAAGAGAGTTCCAGAAAAACACCTACTTCTACTTTATTGACTGCGCCAAAGCTTTTAATTCTATGGATCACAACAAACTGGAAAATTCTCCAAGAGATGGGAATACCAGACCACCTGACCTGCCTCCTGAGAGATCTGTACGAGGTCAGGAAGCAACAGCAGAACTGGACACGGAGCAACAGACTGGTTCCAGACTGGGGAAGGAGGGCATGGAGGCTGCACGTTGTCACCCGGCTTATCTAACTCACATGCAGAGTGCGCAGCATGTGAAATGCCCGGCTGGGTGACGCGCAAGCTGGATCAACATTTCCACGAGAAATGTCAATGTCAACCTCAGATACGCAGATAACACCGCCCTTATGGCAGAAAGCAAAGAGGAACTGAAGAGCCTTTGATGAAAGTGAAAGAGGAGAGCGAAAAGCTGGCCTAAAGCTCAACATTCAGAAAACAAAGATCATGGCATCCGGTCCCATCACTTCATGGCAAATAGATGGGGAAGCAGTGGAAACAGTGTCAGACTTTATTTTGGGGGGCTCCAAAATCACTGCAGATGGTGACTGCAGCCATGAAATTAAAAGAAGCTTACTTCTTGGAAGAAAAGCTATGACCAACCTAGACAGCATACTAAAAAGCAGAGACATTACTTTGCCAACAAATGTCTGTCTAGTGAAAGCTATGGTTTTTCCAGTAGTCATGTATGTATTGGGCTATAAAGAAAGGTGAGCACTGAAGAATTGATGCTTTTGAACTGTGGTGCTGGAGAAGACTCTTGAGAGTCTCTTGGACAGTAGGGAGATCCAACCAGTCCATCCTAAAGAAAATCAGTCCTGAATATTCATTGGAAGGACTGATGCTGAAGCTGAATACTTTGGCCCCCTGATGGGAAGAGCTGACTCATTTGAAAAGACCCTCATGCTGGGAAAGATTGAAAGCGGGAGGAAAACGGGATGACAGAGGATGAGATGGTTGGATGGCATCACCGACTTGATAGACGTGAGTTTGAGCAAACTCTGGAAGTTGGTGGTAGACAGGGAAACCCGGTGTGCTGCAGTCCATGGGATCACAACGAGTCAGATACGACTGAGCAACTGAACTGAAGTGTTTTATTTTCAAGTGTATAAACGACTCAGAGACAGACAGAAAGACAAGAGAGAGAAAGGAAAGGGGTGCTGTATGTGTCTCTCCGTTTACAGGAAATGTGTACAAGCAGACCCCTGGAGAGTCTCCAAACACTTAGGAGGCAAGTGGGGTGTGAGGACTGTCCTGATTCACTCCCTTACATAAAAATAAATTAATTCTCAGTGAAACAGAGTGGAAAGGTGTTTTCAGATCACTGGTGTTGTTCAGCAAAATTTTTAAAAAAATATTGTATCATACTGTACTTTCAGATATGAATTAGTGAAGATTAGCCATTGACACAGCACAATAAGTAACTGTTAGACTGTTTAAAAAAAAAGATTCAGGAGAGAAAAATTCCTGCTAGCAAAGGAATAACCGGCTATAAAATCCCTAGACTGGCGTCCTTCGGTCAGCAGGAAGACTGAAACTGAACGCCGATTAAAGCTCCATTTGGCAGAAAGGATGAATTAACAGTGGTCACCATAGCAACAAAGGGAAGCTAAGGGCACTGGGGCACCTGCATTAAAGCAGGTGGGATTGCAGTTGGTCACTCGCTGCCCTGACCCTCACCTGATGCACACCATCCTGTCTCAGAAAGGCTGCGCCATACAGGACCAACGTGTTTACATAAATTACTGAATACATTAAGAAATAAACTAACAGAAAATACTAAACACATGTAAGACAGATGAATTTTGTTGACCATCAGTCACCACTGAGATTTCCCAGATATCCTCAGCTGGAAAACTCACTCCACCTAATGTCGGTGTCCAGGGCTCCTAGCAAGCTCTGGAGACCACGGGGGACTTGCTCGCCATCAGCCTCCTATTGTCTGAGATGCTCAGACCCCGAAGCTCCAGCTCACGGACGGCAAGGGCTTCACCTCCTCCTCCTGCTGCCAGCCCCCTGCCCATCATTTGCCCAGTTGGTCCCCGTGAACACTGACATCCACTCAGATATTCGACTCTTGTTTTCATAAAATAAGCCTGTATGCTCATCTTGCTTACATAGTTATATTTTAAAGGCTACCATAAGAAATTAGGAGCCTAGTGGGAAGAGTACAGTTGCAAACATCCAAAACCTTGATTCAGGCCTCAAATCTACCACTTAACAAGCTGTGCGATCTTAAGAGAAATGGATTTCCAATAACTTTTTTGAATGCATTCCTATGAAGGTGAGAGCATCAGCGTAGATTAGCAATTTTCAATCTTTATTAAGCAGTGAAATTCTTTAATTTTTTCCAAAGTGTAATGTTAAGCAGAAGCTGTTTGAAAATGAAAGAGTTGTCCTAGATTAAGGGCCCTGCTCTCGGAGCCCAGCTGTCCCGGTCCATCGTGGGGCTCCTGGGAGCTCCTGGAGCACCGATGCTAGCTCCCGTGCACTCAGACATGATTGTGTCGAGTAGCTCACCAACAAGAAGAACACACAGGGTTTTCCACACAAAGACACGGAAAGCACAGGAATAGTGCTGTCTCTAAAATGCAGATGTCTCAGGTTCTTGATGAAGGAAGGTACAAGGAAGGTGAGATTTATGAAGAGAATCGCCCGGGTTAGCAGCAATAGCGCCGCAGGTCGCAGCGGTTGATCGGGTGGTAGGCTATTTCACTGACAAAGTAACATGTATTAAGGCTGAGTTTTGTTACACGGGGGCTTCCCTGGTAGCTCAGCTGGTAAAGAATCTTCCTGCAATACAGGAGACCCTGATTCGATTCCTGAGTTGGAAAGATCCCCTGGAGAACGGACAGGCTACCCACTCCAGTGTTCTTGGATTTCCCTGGTGGCTCAGCTGGTGAAGAGTCCGCCGGCAATGCAGGAGACCTGGGCTCAGTCTCTGGGTTGGGAAGGTCTCCTGCAGAAGGGAATGGTTACCCACTCCAGTGTTCTTGCCTGGAGAATTCCTGGACGATATAGAACGCGGGGTCACAAAGAGTCAGACATGACTGAGCGACTTTTCACTTTCTTTCTTTCCTATCTTTCACTTTTGGTTACATGGACCAGGACATACAACTCGCAATGGCTTGACCACATAGAGAATTATATTTTGCATAGAATAAGCAGTGCTGTTAGGCAGCCTAGCAGATGAACAGCAAATCCACAACATCACCAGCCTCCCACCGGCCTTCTGCCTCACACACCCTAGACTTGGCGAGGTTCTCTCGGCCAGCAGGAAGCCCACCCAAGGGGGGGAGAGAATACCCCTCACTGTCACCCCCCTGCTCCCTGCCTGTGAAGTCACCCGAGCTGCTCTGTCTCTCCTGAAACCAGGTCTTCTGCGGTGTTCTCACCCTCACCGCTCTGGGTGTGGGAGCCCTTGTGGTTTCCCGTGGCCTGCCTCTAGTCGTCACGGCATCGAATGTCCCCTCCTAGGGCTGATGACTGATGAGGGTAGTCATGATCCGTGCTCTCGCAGAGCGCCCCCTCTGGCCAGCCAGTCCCCGAACACTCTCCTCTGCAGGGCCTCACGCTCTCTTCACCTGCATCGCCTTCAGTCCAAAAATCCAGGGCTGCAAAAACAGGGAACACCAGAGGCGGCTCCCCGCAGCCCACTGACCCATTCTCCTAAAGGCTAGAACTTGCTGCCACGAGTGTGCTCTGGGGCAGCAGAAACAGGAACAGAACTACATCACACAGTAAACCCTGGTCATCAGCATCTTTGGTCACTGAGTTGGGAAGACTCTCCACTGGGGACTGAGGAAAAACCCTGAGTCCAAGGCAGCCAGCGCGAGACCCGGACAAAACATCCAGACAAACGACGGAGGTGCTGGACTGATGCCCCAGAGCCCTGACCAACCAGCACTCCTGCCCTGCCTCTGTGTGCGTGCGCGTGCGCGTGCGCGCTTATGCATGTACACGTGTATATGTGTGTGCGTGCGCGTGTGCGCTCATGCGTGTCCGTGTGTGTATGCGTGTGCGAGCTCGTGTGCACTCACGTGTCTGTGTATATGCGTGTGCGCGTGTGCATCCACACATGTCCGTGTATGTGCGTGTGCCTGCACGTGTGCACTCACGCGTGTACATTTGTATGTGCGTGTGCGTGTATTGTTTAGCCCCCTTTGAGTTTCCTGTTATTGTTGAAAAAGTCGTCGCCAAACCCTTCGTTCGCCACTTTTAGGTCAGCTGCAGCCAAGCATGACAGTCTTGATGGTGGTCTGAACAGATCGTGTGACTGATCAGCCTTGAAGGTAAAGCGCAGCGGCCTAGATGCTGAGGCCAGGAAGGGGCAGAGTGAAAGAAGCTAAGCGCCCGTAGAGCAGAAGGGCAGGTCGTTATTCACAGTAAGTCAGTGAAGTGTGTGCATTTCCCGTGGAGCCAGTGGGAAAGCGGAATGCAGAGAAATAATTCCCTTTGTCTTATGGGAGGAGAGAGCTGAGAGGATGCAGACCACATCCAGACGTCGCAGGGCAAGCCCAAATCATCTAACAAGTCTAGCATAATGTGAACGGCTGCTTCTAACCTTTAAGGTGTGCGGGATCACCGGGTCTCGCTGAAACGTAGACGCGGGTCTTGGTGAAGGGTGTGGAGGCGGTTGTACCAAGGGGATGCCATGCTGGCGGGTGACCAGAGGCACCACCTGTGCCTGGGGTCCAGCGCCAGCCCAAAGAACGGCTTCAGGAACCGTCTCCTTGGAGAGGAAAGGACTCAGGGCCTCATGCTGAGGGTGGTTTTTTTCTGTTTGAAGCTTGTTTACTCATATGACCATTGTAAGTCAACATTTTTGGGAAGGACAGTGTATACATAGAGAATGTGGCATAATGAGCAAGCGGTCTCTGCTTGACTGTCAAGATTTTCCAGCAAGTGATGATGAATGAGGAGGAGGAGGAGGATAACAAGACTGACAACAGAAAAGACGAATCCTTCCTGAATAAGAAAAAGGGCTGCATTGCACTTCTACGGACTCTTTCAAAGCCCCAGATTCAAGTTTAGCCAGAGTCCGCTTGGAGGTAACGAGGCTTAGAAATGCAGAATTCCACAGTGGCAAACATGAAGCCTTTGTGTATCTGTAGATACCAGATACCAGAGTTCTTACATAGCTTATTATAATTTAAATATGAGGATTAAAATAACTATTGTAAAAATGTAAGGAAATAATCAAAAGAATCCTAAGGCATCCAAGATTGTTTTATTTTTTTCCAAGACTGTTTTAAAAATCTATTTCTACTCAGTGAAATAAATTTAAATCTGCAAAAATTATAATGAATATCAATTTTCCTCATTTTAAAAAAGTATGTATTTCTTTAAAAATAAGCAGATTCTTTAAATAACAAACACCCTTAACATGTTTAGGATTCAACTCAATTTAAATTTCACCCATGTTCTCAGGAATATACATAAGTAATTACAAGCATATTCTCAGGGTCAGCTCTATGAAAATACTTTCTAAAAAATGAGCTAGTTATTTAGATGGAATTTCTACAGATGCCAAACATTTGAAAGCATAGAAATGATTGATACCATTATTCATTTTTCATATGAATGTTCTTGCCTTTTGTAGAGTGGATATTGTCATACTATATATCAGTTTCTCAAAACTGAGTGCATTTTAAAGGATGGAGGAAATTATAATTACTAAACCTCTACATATGGGACTATTCTTTCACAAACCTGCTAATCATAAGGGTTCAAATAAAAGTCAAAAGTGTAAAGAGCTGTTTTACTTTCTGTACATACAAATCATATCAGGGAAAAGCTGGACCCAGTTAAGCTGCGACTTTGGAATTGATATAAATTTGTTTCTACCATTTTCTATCACTCTAACTTCAATATGTGGCAATAAAAATGGAATGTCTTCCTACTGTGGTGTGCACATGGACTTCACTTATTCATCAGGGTCTGAGTAGGAGCACAGTTAGGAAGTAAGAAACCCTGTCAACTGCTTAAAATAGGACATCAATTAATTTTATCAAAAAAGTCCTTTGAAAACTGCTTATTGTTATCACTTCAGCTAGGAACGTTTTTAAAATTGCACCAATCAATTCTAGGTTGTTCCAACACAGATCTCCATTAGACTGGTTACATCCTCATCAATGCCACAGTATTGATAACATTTAATCAGGGCCTGCCTGAAGGAAGTCCGATAACCAAGATTCTGAACAATGCAAACTGAATTTACTTTTTGCTATTTATATCCAGTTACTATTTCATAAAATAAATGCAATACAATGCTAAACAAAGTGCCCCTTTTAAGGTGCTGTCTCTTCTCAAACTCAGATGCGCCCTCTCTGTGGGGGAAAGCCCCGCTGCCGCTGGCTGAAATCTGCTGTACGGGACAGGGTGCACACTTCTGTGGCAGTGACAAGCAGCCAGGTGTGCGGCTGTGTCCCCTGCTGCAGAGCAGGGTGCGGCCTTTGTTAACCTTTTGTTTTTGTTGCCTGTTTTTTCTAAGTGGCTAACATTTCCTCTTAAGCCAAGTAGTGAGAACTTCGGCTTTGCACACTGCAGCGTTCCCACATCTGCTAAGACCGCATCAACACGCGGTGGGCACAAGGCCGGTATCTGCTGGATGGAAAGATGCATAAGCTAACAGGGGTTCAAGTTTACATTTGGTCTTTTCACTGCATTTTTAACGCACGTGGGGAACCTTGCCTCACTGGGCATGTTGACCTCATGACGAAACAAGAAATCAAAAGAGGAAGTTCTCTCAGGCAGCCAAGGCCTCCCTTCCTCTCCAGCCTCGCCTCCGCACCTCATTCTGGGCTTTGTCCTCTTCTCACGTCTACTGCTGTTTCCATTCTTCAGATTTCTGTTCAAACGATGCTTCTTCAGAGACGATTTCTCCTGCCACCTTGTGAAACACAGGTTCCCCTCCACATCTTGTGACCCCCCATCTCTCCCAGAATTTCTTTCTTTCCACCTTTGGAGCCTTTTGTAATTTGCGTTTTAACTCAGTCATCTGTTACCTGGCATGAGAGCAGCATCTGGCAGGGACCTGAGGTAGCGCTGGACAATCGGTGAGGTCCACGGTGTGAGGTCCATGGTGTGAGGTCCACGGTGAGGCCCACGGTGTGAGATTCACGGCGAGGTCCACGGTGTGAGGTCCATGGTGTGAGGTCCATGGTGAGGTCCACGGTGTGAGGTCCACGGTGTGAGGTCCACGGTGTGAGGTCCACGGTGAGGTCCACCGTGAGGTCCATGTGAGGTTCATGGTGAGGTCCACAGTGTGAGGTCCACGGTGTGAGGTCCACAGTATGAGGTCCATGGTGAGATCCACGGTGTGAGATTCACGGTGAGGTCCACAGTGTGAGGTCCATGGTGTGAGGTCCATGGTGAGGTTCACGGTGAGGTCCACGGTGTGAGGTCCACGGTGTGAGGTTCACGGTGAGGTCCATGGTGAGGTCCACAGTGTGAGGCCCAGGTGTGAAGTTCACGGTGAGGTCCACGGTGAGGTCCACGGTGAGGTCCACGGTGTGAGATTCACGGTGAGGTCCACGGTGAGGTCCACAGTGTGAGGTCCGTGATGTGAGGTCCACAGAGAGGCCCACGGTGTGAGTTCATGGTGAGGTTCACGGTAAGGTCCATGGTGTGAGGTCCACAGTATGAGGTCCATGGTGAGGTCCATGGTGAGGTCCATGGTGTGAGATTCACGGTGAAGTCCACGGTGAGGTCCACAGTGTGAGGTCCATGGTGTGAGGTCCACAGAGAGGCCCACGGTGTGAGGTTCACGGTGAGGTCCACGGTGTGAGGTCCACGGTGAGGTCCACGGTGTGAGATTCACGGTGAGGTCCACTGTGAGGTCCATGGTGTGAGGTCCACAGGGAGGCCCACGGTGTGAGGTTCAGGGTGAGGTCCATGGTGAGGTCCACGGTGTGAGGTCCACGGTGTGAGGTCCGTGGTGTGAGGCCCACGGTGTGAGGTCCACAGTGAGGCCCATGGTGTGATGTTCACAGTGAGGTCCATGGTGAGGTCCACAGCGTGAGGTCCACAGTGTGAGGTCCATGGTGAGGTCCACGGTGTGAGGTCCACGGTGAGCTCCACAGTGTGAGGCCCACAGTGTGAGGTTCACGGTGAGGTTCACGGTGAGGTCCATGGTGTGAGGTCCACAGTATGAGGTCCATGGTGAGGTCCATGGTGTGAGATTCACGGTGAGATTCACGGTGAAGTCCACGGTGAGGTCCATGGTGTGAGGTCCACAGGGAGGCCCACAGTGTGAGGTTCACGGTGAGGTTCACAGTAAGGTCCATGGTGTGAGATTCACAGTGAGGTCCACGGTGAGGTCCATGGTGAGGTCCACGGTGTGAGATTCACAGTGAGGTCCACAGTATGCGGTCCATGGTGAGGTCCATGGTGAGGTCCATGGTGTGAGATTCACGGTGAGATTCACGGTGAAGTCCACGGTGAGGTCCACAGTGTGAGGTCCATGGTGTGAGGTCCACAGGGAGGCCCACAGTGTGAGGTTCACGGTGAGGTTCACGGTAAGGTCCATGGTGTGAGGTCCATGGTGTGAGGTCCGTGGTGTGATGTTCACAGTGAGGTCCATGGTGAGGTCCACAGCGTGATGTCCACAGTGTGAGGTCCACGGTGAGGTCCATGGTGAGGTCCACGGTGTGAGATTCACAGTGAGGTCCACGGTGAGGTCCATGGTGTGAGGCCCACGGTGTGAGGCCCACGGTGTAAGGTCCACGGTGAGGTCCACGGTGTGAGGCCCACGGTGTGAGGTCCACAGTGAGGCCCACGGTGTGAGGTCCATGGTGAGGTCCACGGTGAGGTCCACAGCGTGAGGTCCATGGTGTGAGGTCCACGGTGTGAGGTCCACGGGGTGATGCTCACAGTGAGGTCCACGGTGAGGTCCACAGTGATATCCACAGCGCGAGGTCCACGGTGAGGTCCACAGCCCCGCAAAGGACAGCTGCTGCCTGGAGGGAGGGTTGAGTGAGAGAATGAACCATGGGCCTCTTCACTGGGCCATCTGCCACTGGCAAACCCTCTGAATCTATTTTTTACATCCGCCCCATCAGGATCCATGTAAAATATAACCCTGAGGACCCCGCAAACATTTCTCACAGACCACAGGAGAGAGTCCACAGGATTCAGAACAGCCTGGTCTCTCTTCATTTCTCCAGAGAGGAACTCCTCAGATTTTCCAGGACTTATAACAGCTGAAGGTGTGAGTTAAAGTTTCTCCACGTGCATTCCCCCTGCCTTCCTAGAAGTATAGCCCTGTTTCTGTCTGATGTCATGAAACTGAGCTCCGTCAGGACCGGGGTCAGCCTGCATCTGGGGCACCAAGTATCCCAGATGCTCTGTCTGGTGGGTCGCATCATAAAAGCAGCGAAAGCAGAAGCGGTGCTGCTGCGTTCGAACGCCCCGTGGTCACGAGCGAGGGGCGGGCGGGGGCGCACAGAGCGCCCCTGCGCATGCGCCCCCACGCGACCACGCCCGCGTCTCCTCGCTTAGCGGCGGGGCTTCTGCTGCCGCAGGTCCGGGCAGCAGCCCTCGCCCGCTGGGCTGCGTGCCAGCTGGTCTCGCGGACTGTTAGTTCTGGAAGCTTCAGTCCACTTTCTAACTATGGATTTTCCGTGCAGCTGTGAACGAGCCACCGAGTTCTGCTGCCCCAGACGCTGCAGGATTTGGACGACGCTCTGTCTCACAGCGTACTGTAAGAAGTGCAGAAAACACTTTCGGAGGGGGGCGCAGGAGTCAGACTGAGCCGCGCCCTCCACGCCCCTGGGCTCCCTGGTCCGCAGCCTGAACCCAGAAGCCTCTCACGCTCCAGAGCCCTGTGGCTCTGTGCGCTCACCTTGGCCTTGGGCACGCACATCCCTCATCCCCACGGACAACCGCCATCATTCAAGTGCATTTCAAATATCACTTTTCCTACAAAGTCTTATGAGATAGCTTCAGCTGGAGACAATGTTTTCTTATTAACAGTATATTAGTCGATGGCTCCCCACTCACCTGGAAAATCCCATGGACGGAGGAGCCTGGTGGGCTGCAGTCCATGGGGTCGCTGGGAGTTGGGCACGACTGAGGACTTCCCTTTCACTTTTCACTTTCATGCATTGGAGAAGGAAATGGCAACCCACTCCAGTACTCTTGCCTGGAGAATCCCAGGGACGGGGAGCCTGGTGGGCTGCCGTCTATGGGGTCACAGAGAGTCGGACACGACTGAAGCGACTTAGCAGCAGCAGTCGCAGCTTTACCATATGATCAGACATTTTCTAAAGGGGTGTCTCCTCTGTCCATGGGATACTCCAGGCAAGAATACTGGAGTGGGTTGCCATTTCCTGATAAGTATTTTAGTCATGCTTTATGAGTATCTGTCAGAAAGATTACATCAAATAATATCTTTATTCATATTTTCAAGCATATTTACTTTGTATGCACAGTGTTCCCCATATGACATCAACACTGGCTACCTAAAAGAGCTCCTTGCTGCAAGAGGACACAGAAAAGTAACACAGGATACTTCGGGAACCAAATGGAGTGAGTGAGGTTAGTGCCGTGATAGGAAGAAGCACAGATGCGAGGCTCAGGCAGGTGGGGGCTGGGGGTTCCCAGAAGATCTGCTGTCTGAATTGGGAATGAGCTATTCAGCGAAAGTGAGGAGTGGAAGGAAGTGGTTCTGCACCAAGAGCAGTTTGGGTGAAGGTCCAGAGGCGAGAATTCCTGAAGCACGGCCACGTGGCTGAAGCACAGGTCTTGAGGCTGGGTCTCCTTCAGGGAGCCTGGCACTGGGCAGCACAGGGCTGGCTGGCATACATTCCGCCCTGCTCCCCTGTCCACCAGTGGGCACAGGGACCCTGACCTGAGGCCAGGGGTTAGGGGCTGTCGCTTTCTGAATTCCTTAAGGGAAAGAAAATAGGTCTTAGGTTTCTGAAGAGAGCCTGCTCCTGCTGCTCACGCTGATCTGAACCCTGCTGTGAGAGGACAGGCTGGCGTGTTTGGGGGTGCTGACCCCAGGGACTGGGCAGGGCCCATGAGCCAGCTCCCGGCCAGCTCCCACCACCCACCAGGCCAGAGGCAGAGGGCCCAGTGGGGCCTTCCACATGGTAGACCCAGACTTGAAAGAAGCTTTTATTGCATTAAGCCACTAAAATACAAGGACTGTCTGTTAGAGAAGTTATTTTACTTTAAAAAGTACTACTTAGTTTGGGAATATCTTTGGCATATGGCACCTTTTTGGCACATTGGAATTGCCTGCTGCTGCTAAGTTGCTTCAGTCGTGTCTGGCTCTGTGCGACCCCATAGTCGGCAACCCACTAGGCTCCTCTGTCCCTGGTATTCTCCAGGCAAGGATACTGGAGTGGGTTGCCATTTCCTTCTCCAATGCATGAAAGTGAAAAATGAAAGTGAGTTCACTCAGTCGTGTCTGGCTCTTCGCTACCCCACGGACTGCAGCCTACCAGGCTCCTCTGTCCATGGAATTCTCCAGGCAAGAGTACTGGAGTGGGGTGCCATTGCCTTCTCCTTGGAATTGCCTACGTAACCCCAGTCGTTACACACATCTCTTTTGATCAGGATGTTTGATGTCCTGCAGAAAAAAGTATCCAGAAAATATTAACAGACTGATGTGGGTTATCACATTGTTCCTCAGCAGGACTACAGTCTGTGCAGATATTCCCATGGGCGACCCTGACTGTTCACGGACTTGAGACATATTTACCAAATAAGGAGGTCTTTTTTAATGTGAGGTGTTGCCATCAAAAGGTACCAGAGTGTTACCTCTTAGGACAGAAGCTCTCACCAAGCCTCAAGACACTTTCTCTAGCTGGATTTTATAACTGAACCAGTTCCAAGGAACAAGGTAACGTCCACACTCCCTTTAAGCTTTGCTCCTGAGGGGAGTCCCCTTCATCCGGGTCCTGGGGGCCCCCTCTTCAGCCCTGAACAAAGATCTGAGCAAGAATCAGTCAATGACGTCATCAGGGGCCCTCAGGCCCTGTCCTTTCTGGACCAGCATGAAGTGGGCATCAAGGAATGGAAAGTGGGTGGACGGCCTACGTACCTTTAGAACATCGTGCTCCCTTCTCATATCTGAGGCAAAGAACTACGTGGAAGCCAAATTTCGTTAATCCAAAATACACTGCTAGGTAGCACCGTTACTTCTGTGCACATATAACAACGTTATTTGTATTACATTTGCGTTAGGTTGGTCCTGTTAGAAAGGTTGTCTTCCTAAATGCACAGTTTCTAGTATATGCCTAGCATACTAACAGCATATTAATAGTGAAAATAACAGAGCTGATATAAGTTAAACATTAAACAATATTTCATTATAGCACATAATGTTATCCTTTATAAAAGGCAATTGTTTTCTCCCTGATAAGAGTTTAGTTATACTATTAAATAATAAGCATAATGGTTGAACAAATATAACAATTCATTTTGAAACATGTAGTTAATTAACATATACCTACTTTAGAAGCCTTTGAAGTTAGTTAATAGTTATCTCAAATAAAATATATTCCTTTTGGAGGGAAAGAGAAAATTGATGTAGCTGAAACACTGGAGTTTTACGCTTTTACAAAAAAACACGCTTCCCTCTCACAACATACATCTATAGTAAATGTAAGTTAAACGCAGCTCTTCCCTTTATGATCAATATTGCTTTCTCAAAAAACTAAATCAAATCTAGCAAAATAAATTATTTTTGTTGTTCTTGTGTAATTTTCTCCCTTGTCTTTTCTGGGCACTTCAGAGTGGAAAGCTGTTCACTTTCTAAAGGACGGAATTAAATTTCTTTTAATTTAAGCAACTGAGCAACTTCACTTCACCTCACTTCAAATTTCTTAATATGAATATGTCACCTTTTCTTGCCTAAAAACAGATGTGAAACTTGTAGAGATTATTTCAGTGAATTATCGTCGCCTTTTTGTAGGAAAGTTCCATTTTGTTGTTTTTAAGCTTTGTTGGTAATCATCATAGAATTACACTTAGACTTCAGAATTTAGACTTCAGAAAACATCCAGTCCAACCAGCATTTCACACAAAAGATAGGGGAGAGCCTAAACAATTTGCAAATACAATTTCACATTTTGTGTGAGCCAGTTTACATATATTATACTTCAACTTGCCTTGAAAGTGAAGTTAAGTTGCTCAGTCGTGTCCGACTCTTTGCAACCCCATGGACTGTAGCCCACCAGGCTCCTCCGTCCATGGGATTCTCCAGGCAAGAATCCTGGAGTGGGTTGCCATTTCCTTTTCCAGGGGATCTTCCCAACCCAGGGATCGAACCCAGGTCTCCCGCATTAAAGGTAGACGCTTTAACCTCTGAGCCACCAGGAAAGCCCCTTAATTTAGCCAATCAGATGTGTTAACAGTCTGTATAATACACATATTTCTGGTGATTGGAGAGCTCCAGAAAGTTAATTCTGACAATACCACAAGTGGAAAAGCTCAGTAGAGATTCTAAATCAGTGTACTCTTTTATTAAGTTGAAAAAGTTTGTTGAAAAGGCTCATCCAAACTGAGGGCACCGAGTCATTCCAGCCTGTGAAAACAGTGGGTGAGCTAATTAAATTAAATTTGAGCTGTCCGAGCCTCCACCGGCAGAGTTCGTGACTCTGAAGACCCACTGAATGCCTGTGTTGTCACTGTTGTTCATACATCTAAGTATCTAATAAGCTGAGCTGAAGTGTTGGCATACATATAATTGGGTGAGAGAAGGATTCATTCAAGAACTCCATTTGTCTGTCCCATTTAAAAACTGCAAAATAAACAAGGACAACAGTGATTACTATCATGCCTTCTTTGGTATAATTTGGGGTGCAGTGGAAGATAGTTCTTACTGGTATTTTTTAGAAAAAATATCTAGCTTTTGATTTGGTAAAATTTAGAACGAAAGAGTATATGCAAATTTCAAATAATATGAGCTTGGGCTAATTTCTTTTTTCATTGCAGCAAGATGTTTTTCCAAAAACAGATTTACACCAAAATATTTTTTCATAGAAACGTCACCCGCTTCCACTATGCTGGAGAGGAGTCCAAAGACAAGCGGCTGCACAGGGCTGCTGCTGAGAGCCGGCTGGGAAAGGCTTGTCACTAGGCGGCGCTCTCCCTAGAGCAGCGAGAACTCCATCTACGCACAGAAGGGGGGAAAAGCGAAAATGCCTCTTTTATCCGCCTCAGGGCAGTTTGATGGGAGTTTTTACTTTTCTAGAGCACACCTTGACAGGAAGTTCAGGCTTCAGTCATATCGCTTGGAAAAAGAAGTTCACTGAGAAATCAAACCGTCTCCTTCAAACACATACCCCCCAGAAGTGTGTGTGCGGAAGGCGGTGGTGCGTTTAGATGACCACGATTTTTCAGCTCTGTTCTGTTTACCCTACCTGACTCTGCCAAACACTTTCCTGAGGACTCGGACCTCCGGGAGGGAGCGCGAGGAAGAGACGCGGAGATCCGCGCGAGCCCGGCCGGGGTCGCCGCGCGGCCGCAGCGTCCCGGGCGCATCCAGCCGGCCAGCGGCCGCCGCGCTCGCGGCCGAGGTTTCCATTCCCGCCGCCGCGCTCCCTGCGGGGATTGCGCCAAGAATACCTTTCCCAAGCAGATCGCCGGTTTGGAGGAAGTCCAGCTCTTGCCCAGAAAGAGCCAATAAAATGGGAAAATGCGCAACTGATTGATAATACATTTTACAAGAAGAAAAATTAAAGGAGGTAAACTGCTGAACTCTCACAAATGGGCCTGCCTACAACCTGAAACTTCCTGCAAGACGCGGGCCTGGACGGACGGCCCGGGAGCGCTCGCGAGGGCGTCGCCGAGGGAGCCGGCGAGCCCGGGGCCGAGGGTCCCGCGCGCCGTCCTCCGAGCGCTCGACGGGCGGGTGAGGGTGGCAAGGGGCCGCCGCGGTCCAGCCAGGGGGCTGTGTCCGGGGGTCCCAGCGCTAACCCAGGCCCTGCCCTCCTCGCCGCGCCCCGGACCGGCCTGGGGCGCAGTGACCTCGGCCCCGGGAGTGGTCCCCAGCCTCGCCGGCAGATCCCCCCAAACACACAGACTCTCGTTGACTTATTAAATGTGAGGCAATCAGGCAGCTCCTTTTTTAATAGCCGAGATCTACATTTAGACAAAAACAGATCCGAGTTCCTGGTAAAGGCGTTTCTTCTCATCCTGTCATAAGTGACAGGAACGGAGCGAAATAGACTGGAGGAGAGAAGGGGGGGTGAAGGGGAGGACGAGGGGGGAGGGAGACGGGAGAGGGGCCGCCGGGGCGGGGGTGCAGGGTGGGCAGGGGGCGGGAGCGGAGCAGGCGGGAAGGGGATCGGGTGCGCGCGGAGGGCGGGGGCGGGAGGGGGTCGGGGAGGCAGGGCAGCGGGGCAGACGGGGAAGGGGGAGACGGGGCGGGGAGACGGGGCGAAGGAGGGGGACACGCGGGGGGGCCGGCGGGGCGGGGAGACGGGGGGGAGATGGGGGCGGTGAAGGGGGTGTCTGACGAAGATCCGCGCGGGGATACGAACACTCCGGCGGCTTCTAATTAAAGACCGGCGCCGGGCCCGGGGGACCCGCCCTGACGTCGGCAGCCGCGGGGATAAGAGGCGCCCCGAGGTCCGAGGCCGGACTCCGCCAGCACGCACCCCAGGCCACTGCGAGTTCCGCGCCCGCAGCTCCGAGGCGCCGCGTGCCCTCCCCGCGCGTCCAGTGCGCGCCGCGGCCGGGCGCCGCCGGGCATGGAGTAGGGAGCCGGGCGCCAGCTCCGGGGCGCGGGGACGGACGCCGGAGGACGCGCACGGCTGCGGGGCGCAGGGACGGGCGACCCGGCCGGGCTCCTGCGCGCAGGTGGCCCCGCGGCTGGCGCCGGGCAGGTACGAGCCGGGCTCCCTCCCCGGGGCCAGGGGTTTTCCAGAACCGGGCCCAGCGGGCGTCTGGGGCGAGGGTCTCGTCGCGGGGGCTTTTCGGCGGAGATCCGGGACACCGGGAAGAGGGGGCCGCCTCCACACAAAGGCGCTGCTGGAAACTTGAGCCCGGCCGCCGGGCGGGGCGCCCGCACCCCCGGCTCGCCGGGGTGCGCGGCGGCTCCCTGAGGGAGACGCCTGGGCCCGAGCCCCCGAGCCGCCGCCGGCCCCCTCTCGGCGCCCGCTGGGGACGGAAAGTTGAGGCGCCGCGCCGCGCCGCGGGGCCCCGGCCGATGCGCCATCTCCAGGAAAGTTCGAGGCCGCGGCGGGGCCGAGGCGCGTGCCGCCCGGCGCTGAGGGCGCGCGGCACCCACGGCGCGCTCTCCACGTCCCCGCGAGGGGCCTCGGGGAGGGGGCGTCCGCGTGGGGACCCCGCCCAGCCTCCCGCCCCGGCCCCGCGGCGGCCTTCCCGGTCCGGACGGCGCGGGGCGCCCCTGCACCGGCTCGGCGCGCGTCCTCCGGGGCGCGGGGGCCGAGGCGCGCGGTCCGAGGGGAGGGGCCTCGCCGCCCTCCCTGCCGACCGGCTCTCCGGGTCTCCCCGCACCCTGTCCCTCCAGCGAGCTGAGCTCCGGGAGCGCACCGACCCCACCCGGCCCGGCCGAGCGCAGAATGCACGGGCCCGGGCGCCCCCTCCTGCTGGGGATGCTGCTCGTGCTGGGGGCGGCGGGGCCCGGCAGGGGCGGCGCGGAGCCCCGGGAGGCCGCGGACCGACAGACGCTGCTGCGGCTCATCGTGGAGATCGTCCAGGAGCTCAGGAAGTACCACTCGGGGGAGTCCAAGAGGCTGCAGCTCTCGGGCCGGCAGGACTACACCCTGGACCGCAGGGAGGTCGCGGACTACGCTTACCCGGAGGAGCAGAGAGTGGGTGAGTCCCCGCCCGCCCGCTGTGCAGGCGAGCGCCGCCTGCAAAGGCCTCCTGCTTGTGGGGCTGGCCAAGCCCCGCGGGTCTGCCTGTCCTGTATCAGGGGACGCTGGAAGAACCAGGACTTGCTTGGAGATAGAACTCTGAGAACGCATACGTAGTTTTAAAATATAAATGCATTTCTACTGTTTTTTAAAAAAAGCTGGGAAATATTTTTATTTAAAAAAGGAGATAGGAATTCCATGAATGATGCCTGGCAGATAACGTAACTAGCCCTCATCCACATCTAAGACGTGTGAGTTGTTACCCTGGTCGGTAATTTCAGCGTGGAACTGTCATCTGCTATTTTGGAAATGGAAATATTTTCAGCAAAGCGGTTTCAACTGAGACAGACATGTTTCAGAACCCCCCACCCCCATCCCCACAGCAGAGCCTTCCCAGAGTGGCTGCCCTCTGGGAAATTTCCAAGGAAAGCATGCAAGCTTTTAATGCTTTCATGACACAATCAGGTCAAATATGATAAGGTCAATTTTATATAGACTGACTAAACTTAGTTGTAAGGGAAGACTGACATTTAGGAGATGTCTAAACCTTGCAAGCAAGATTCTTATGGAAATTTTCCCTCTTTGAATGAGGAGAATTGGTGGTAGTGTGACCACATGCCATCACATTACTAGTGCAGATCAGGTGAGTAAAAATGAATCCAGATGACTGTTAGAAAGAGCAGAAACAAGGCTGAAAGCAGAGAGGATGTCAGCCAGGCTAGTCACCAGCACCAGCTGGGACTGTGCGGACACAGCTCTCCCTGGGAAATGTACTTTCAGCTCGTCTACCCGGTTATGTCTGAGGGCATGCATTCATACCAGCCTTCACAACAGGTGGTACTGACAGAATCTCACCCTTTTTCTAAGTGAATACCCAGAAGAATACGCCTATAGCAGATTCTGTTTGTTTGTTTGTTTGAAGGATGATATCAGGTTTTCCTCTTAGAACTTTGAGAGACTGTTGAATTTGATTCTCTAGGTCTTCAAGATGGAAGTGTCTAGAGAGATTTATTCACTGGAAGATAACTGTCACACACACACACACACACACACACACACACACACACACACACACACACACTTCATGGTCCCTGCCTCTCTCCTGATGGTAGAGATCGGTGTTAGCAGCAGATCTTGGAGTGAGGTGAGCCTGATTCGAGGACAATGTGCCCACTCACCCATCCTCATATCGCCGTGTACAGCAATCAAGGGACTGCTTTGATTGCTGTGTATAGAAGAATATCCAGTAATTTTAAACATCCACTTCAGATCACATGAGAAAAGGCTTCTTTTGGTCAAGTTAATAATCAAGTTCTTTTCCCTTAAACAGAAATTGTCCCTCGAGATCTAAGGATGAAAGACAAGTTTCTAAAACATCTTACAGGTAAGCTTGCCCCTCGTTCCTTCCCCTCTCCCCAGGTGTTGGTCTCCCAGGAGCTCTCACTATCTGTTTCTCCTTGCATGCTCCAGGCCCTCTGTATTTCAGCCCAAAGTGCAGCAAACACTTCCACAGACTTTACCACAACACCCGAGACTGCACCATCCCCGCATGTAAGTGACCACATCTGAATCACTGCGTAGAGTAGACGTGAGTACGGGCCCTCCACCTGGGTGAGCAGGCGCCTGCTTGTGTCACCCAGCCTTGCGAACATTTACTCCCTGTTGACTGCAGTCAGGGGCTGGGCTGAGCAGACCACTGAGGATAACGACATGCGCAGCTAGTGCCAGACAGAACACAGTTTACATTTGCTGGAATTAATCAGCTCTTGGAATGGGCTGGACTCTTCCGTGCATTTCTCGAATTCTGGCCTCATGCCTGTCCTTGTATCCACTCAACTCTGACAGTGGAGCAAACGTTCAAAATGAGTTGCTAAAATGACTACTGTGGGGTATAAAGTATCGAGGGATGCCTCTGGACCATTCCCACCACCCTGGCCAAAGACTTCTTGTTTCCACCAGTAATTATGACCTCGTCACCCCAGAGTTTTACTGCAATTTCAAAACTTTGCTCTTCTGCTTGGTTTCATCATTCATTCGGAAATGCAGGTGCCCCTCTTCGTGTGGCTCTCAGCTGTAGCTTTCTGGGTTATCTACAACAAAATGTATTTCATTTCCCCCAAAAGTGGCTCCTTGTGCTCTTCACAAAACATGCAATGATGACAAGAAGCTTAGTAGCTAGAGTGACACGTGCTACAGCCCTTAGCCAATTTTTGTGTGTTGTGGGGACCACAACTTCCCTTCCCTTTAAGGCTCACAGGAGGACAGCTGTGCAAATAAGTCAAGCCTCTTAGAAGCAGTTTTCAGGACTGTCCTTAGACTGTCCAGACCTGCCTGTCCTGCTCAAAACAGTAAGCCCCTTTCCAGGAAGGGGAAACTGCTCTGCGTAGGCAGCAGAGCCACTCTGTGGAGCTCTCCCATCCCCAGATGCGGCAGGAAGGCAGGCAGCTCCTCCTGGAGGGAGGGGCAGTGGCCTCGGTCAGCGCGGTCACAGGGACAGAGGCACAAGCGCTGTCTGTGGGCTGCAGGTGCCTGATTGCAGACTCTGCACGCTCACCCACAGACCCTCCCCGGGACACCCCGCCACACACACACACTTGCTGCCTCCTCTGCTGACATAACTGAATAGCGAGGCGGCGATTCTCCTGGTCACCCAGAAGGTGAGGTGGCAGGACCAGGACGCACCACGGCTGCACCTGGACCTGGAGACAGGTCAGTGCCCTGCACGCACGACTGCTCACACGGCTCCCACCCCTCTCAGCTCATAATGCGCTGCGGAGCCAAGTCTGGGCACGTCTGTGCAGTTCAAGGCTGCATGCAAGAGTTCCCAGAATCCCGGCAGGTCAGACAGAAGGAACAATGGACCTTCTCACTCAAGGTGTGGTCTTGGGGTGAGCTCCTTTGAAGAGGAGGACTTTTGAGTCCATCACACCTGCTGAGCAAAGTCTGCACCTTAAGGGGACCCCCCCCACCAGGTGCACATCAGAGTGGAGAACATGTCCAGCAGGGAGGTGGTCGACCTCAGGATCTTAGGGGTGTGTCAAATGCCAGTATCTTCTTTGAGCTCATACAATCCACTCTATCAAATATGGCCTGTTCAGGAAAACCACATCCTAAAAAACGTGGTTCATGTGGTGAAGAGCCAAAAGCCAGCAGTCCTAGTGACCCCGCTTCCAGCGGTCAGGTCACCCTCTGACTCTAAACTGTGTCCTCTAAATATTTATCAGGTGCAATTTTGAGGAGTTAGCTGCTTGTCTACCGTGCGGTGCATATTTATTGCTGTTAATTTATTCATTCACTCGGAATTTGGCCAAGAGTATGAACCCTCCCATCTTTCAGTAGGGTTTTGTGGCTCTCGAGAAGTAAACTCTGTCTTGAGGAATCCCTGTATGGCCATGACTGCTGAGCCGCCTGTCCCCCGAGGCAGCACCTACGAGACAAAGGAGCAGGCGACCACATGAGGTCCCTAGGAAGGCCAGGCTGCACTCAGAAAGCAGCTCTTGCTTCCCTGCAGCATCCAGCCAGGTGTTTTCGCTCTGGTACTTGGCTGCTGACCCACTGTCTTTAGAATTTTTGTGCGGAAGGCTTTATGTTATGATCAACTCAAGAGGGGACCCGGCTTGCACGTGACCTAAAAGTTAAATAATACAGGGCACGGAAGACCATCTGCCAGGAAGCAAACGAAAGCCATTTTGTGAGCCCAGCAACCACTGTGAGGAGCAGAGAGGCATGTGGACGTCTGCGGCCCTGCCCCCCACGGCCTCCCAGTCACATCACCTAACTTCTGTCACATGACACTGACGGCCCCGAGGTGCCATCCTTTATTAAGTCAGCAGCTTCAAGCCATGGTTGCAGGTGACAGGCTGCGTGCTGCTTCCAGGGAACTTAGAGTGTTTAAAGGAATGAATGGCTTTAGCAGCTGCTGTGGATTTTAAAGTGAATGCTGTTCATCTAAGCTGCTGAGGTATCTCACGAGGGTCTGTGATCTGTCCCCACTTGCAGACTACAAGAGGTGTGCCCGGCTTCTTACTCGGCTGGCAGTCAGCCCGATGTGCATGGAGGGATAAGGTGAGTTGGTGGCCCCGTCACCATGCCCTGCACACCAAAGATGGGGTGTGTCTGGGACTTGAAAAATTCACGGGGGTTTAGAGACAGTCATTCTCTGTGAAAGTAGAGTTACTGTGGGTCAGGCTGACAGAATACTCCAAATGTCCCTAAATACTGGCCAGCAGTAAAACACACAGCCGCGCAGGCAGCCGCCGGGGCCCAGTCCCAGGAGGACGTGCTGGCCGAGAGCACGGTAATCTGCACACAGCCCCCTGGCTACCGACTTCAGCGCGCGCTTGGTGCCCGCGTGAAGTCCTGCGCACCCACCTGCAGGCTCTCATTCAGACGTTCATAGATGAGGATGCGACTGACCGTATCCATGCAGATTCTAGAGACATACTGTTTGAGGCGGACGTCTGTCAGGATGTCAGGCACTGATGAAGCTGTAAAGAACGGCTGAGATCAGGTCTCCTGCGTCTGATGGCTGCCCCTTCGTCTCCCGTGAGTGGAGGAGCGGTGCTTTTTGTGGCGAAGGCCACGCTGACCAAGGTCTGCGCGGGTGTCTGGGCAGCCCCCGTGGGTGCTGCCCTGAGCTCCGTCCACAGCGGAGTCC
Organism: Ovis canadensis; assembly: GCF_042477335.2. Classification (NCBI taxonomy): domain Eukaryota; kingdom Metazoa; phylum Chordata; class Mammalia; order Artiodactyla; family Bovidae; genus Ovis; species Ovis canadensis. Next base: position 259,440 of record NC_091246.1, on the reverse strand, counting down.
GTCCCAGCGGGAGTCCGTCCAGCAAACAGGGGTTCAGGGAGACATGCAGTTACTGGAGGCTGTGCGCCCACACCCTCCACAGGCTCATGGAGCTTACGCCACTTCCTATCTGGGGGGAGTGAAAGCACTGTTTCAAGTGAAAGCTGAGAAACTCCCGCTCCTTCATTTCTCACCTGCATGCTGTCCAGTCTCTCTTCCACTGCCCACGTGGCAAACAGAACACTCATTTTTAAAGCAATGAATGGATTATTATAAGTCTCCCAAAGAGCCTGCCAGGAGAGATGAGAATGCTTTCATTAAGATGAACCAGCCACATCCTTGGAAAACAACTGCCGTTTACTCACAAGTGGGGAGACCCGGTCAGGCCGCAGGCGCCCTGCCTCCCTGCCTGTGACCTGACCCCTGCGTCCCCTAACTGCTCTCCTGCAGAGACAGCCTGCCCAAGTGCAGAGGTGGGGGCAGTGGCTTCCAGGAGCCCTCGTGGCTGTGGGGCTGTTCCCAAGCGTGGTCCCGCTCTGCTCCGTGTCAGGAAGGGCTTTCCCAGCACAGCAGGCTTGTCACCACTGTCAGTAACCGTGTTCGTATTGGCCGAGAAAGGTGTCATTTAGAATATAGATTCTTATGCTGAAATAGCTTTATAGTGCTTTGAAAGGTTAATCTCTTCCAGTTCCAGAAGCTTTAAGCCACAATTGCCAACGCTTAACTGGTTGGTGACAGTGCAGTCAAGGCTCTCCCTGGCCCCCTGGAGGGCACAGCCCACATCCTGCATCCACGTCCGACTTCGCTCACGAGCCGTAAGCTGTGCCCAAGTGGCTCTTCTGTGGTCCTGACCCATGAAGATGTCAGGACACGCCTGCAGGGGGAGATGCTTCTTCCCATGCCAGACCATGACCTCAGCCTCTTGAAGGCTGGTCTGAAGGAAGTCGGGCTTCAGGGGGTCCTGAGCGTGGAGACCCTCCACTCTGTGATCTCAGAGCAGAGCCCTCTCCTTCTTTCTGAACCTCACGACCTGATCTCCAGCCAGAGGAGTTTAGCTTTCCAGCCCCTCTCCCACATGGCAAGACAGCCTTCCCACAGCCTCTCCTTGACCTGGACTTCCCCTCGGGTAATTTCACGGCCTCAGGCCTGAAATATTTTCAGAGGAAACAAGTAGCAAGCATCATCTCATTCTACAAAATGCAGCCCAGGGTCACTGCAGTCAGTCAGACTGCACTGCCGAGAACTCAGAGCAGACGCAGCAACACCGGGCTCTAGGCTTCAGCCCCCGACAGGCATTCTCTTCATCTGAGACGATTTCACTCCTTCAGCACAGCAGGCCTGTGGTGACAGAGCTGAGCTATTTCTCACAGTAAAAGACACACAGGAACACGGGGAAACACATGCAGACGGAAACTCCTCAGGTCTGGACACACATCAGTGTTCACCACTCAGTCGTGTCCCGCTCTGCGACCCCGTGGACGGTAGCCCGCCAGGCTTGTGTGTCCACGGGATTTCCCAGGCAAGAATTCTGGAGCGGGTTGTCATTTCCTCCTCCAGGGGATCTTCCTGACCCAGGAACTGAACCTGGGTCTCCCGCATCGCAGGTAGGGTACGTTACATGTAATCTAACATATAGGTCTTCCAGTGTGAGTCATTCTAGAAAACCAAGCCTGTCTGTTTTGCAGTGAGCAGAGCTGTGCAGCAGCCCAGGACCCATGAGAAGTGCCTTGGAGACCAAAAGGACAGAACCCACTGCCTTCTGAACACACCCCGTGAACAGAGATTTATTTTTGCAGACAGACCCTTCCATAATTCCTTTACCTTGCGTTTCGAAAGTTGTTGACATCACATGTGGACAGATATTCAGTAAATCTGTGTGCCTGACAGCTGTGCTTGCCACTCATTATTTTAGACAACGACTGCCTTTGACGTGTCATGCTGTGAAATGGCAGAGAGAGAGAGCTTTTTCCTGATTAGGTGACATCACAGATATTTCTTTAGAAACATAAGCAGAGTCAGCAGAATCTAAGAATATATTTTCATATAGCATATGGTATTAATATTTTATTATTTTTACAATTAAATTCCCAGAGTATTATTTGGAACTGCATGAAAAAAAAAAAACAAAACTTCAGTGTGGAGACATCTGCGTACATGCTCAGGCTAATTTCATTTGCCCTTTTGTAAAATGAATGTAAAGTAGTGTCCAGGTACTGTGCAATATGTAAATACTGTGAATAACGCAAGTAATAAATGCAGTGTTTGTTACAGTGAAGCCTTCAGAGTGACTCCTTACTTCTGAACAAGTTTATCTGGGGAATCTGTGACTTACAAATCTTTATGAGACTGAAATGCTGGCAGAAGTCACAGAATATAAAAGGCACAAATAAAATGAGAAAGCTACAAATTCTTGTAAGGGACAATCAGCATTTTCTAGAGAGTGGTACTAGACTGGTGGCATGCTCCGCAAGATACGTGATTTGGTAGTGAGTAGTTCAAATAAGTTTGCCTCTATTCCCTATAATATGACTTTGTAATGGAAACGTTAAACTAAGAGGGGCCTTAAAGCTTCTAAGAAGCTCCAGATTTTACAGGCAGATATATTTTGAACAAATCTGACTGGACCTAATATTTTTTAAGACAAGTGAATTCAGCAGTGAGTTTTTCTGTTCAAATGATCCCTGGTCTGAATACAGTTTAACACGTAGTGTGCTGTTGCTTCAGGCGTGTCTGACTCTTTGCAACCACAGGGACTGCAGCCCGCCAGGCTCCTCCGCCCGTGGGCTTCTCCAGGCAAGAGTACCGGAGGGGGTTGCCATGCCCTCCTCCAGGGGATCTTCCCGACCCAGGGATCTAACCTGTGGCTCCTGAGGCTCCTGCATTGCAGGTGGGTTCTGTACCGCTGAGCCACCAGGGACGCCCCGGATACAGCCTAGGGACAAAGTCAACTAGAATCCTAGGATTTGTGTGATAATCCGCACGTAAGACATAAACATTAAGGAAGGAAACTATGAACGTGAAAGAGCAAAGAGGAAAAACTTCTCTTGCTCTGAGACTCCTGAGCAGTTACCGAATGGCCAGGACCCTGGGGCAGCTTCCGAAGCGATTTACTGTCCTGGCCAGGACCCTGGGGCAGCTTCCGAAGCGGCTCACTTTCCCGTTTTCCAGCTGCAGTTAAACTTCCCCCCTTGATTCTTTACTTTTTAGAGCTACCATCATCAAATCCTCAGTCTACCTAACTCAAGTCTTCAGGACGAGAGTCTTACGTAGCACAGTCTTCAGCCAAACCTCGCCAGCGTTTCACCTCTGCTACCCCTGACGACAGCCTTATTCGCCCCTCAGGGCCAAGTTAGTTAGGACTGAATGCCCCGACCTGAGACCCTCATGAGACTGAGGACGGGACACCATGCCTCTGCGCTCTCCCTGCTGCTGAGTGACCGTCACTCAGACTGACCTGAGACTCAGTCCTCCCAGGGCTTCAGGTCACCAGCTGTGGACCGGGGTGAAGACTTGGAGAAACGCTGTCCCTCATCGAGCCCTCCACGCAGTCTCTCTTGGGGTCCCAGCCCCACCCTCTGCTGAGGGTACGGGGAGGCAAGGCTATGGCTGAGGGCCACCAGCTTCCCCCATGAACAGATGAGTCAAGCGGAAGCCACGCGCTCGCTCAGCAGGCCCGCTCCTCAGGCTCCTGCCTGGCCCTGAGCAGACAGGCAGACCGCAGCCCAGACGCGGGGACGGGAGCCCAGGCGCTCTGGCTCTCCCTCACCTCTCAGTGAGAGCAGGCCTCCCTCACCTCTCAGTGAGAGCAGGCCTCCCTCACCTCTCAGTGAAAGCAGGCAGACACCAGGCTTGCACCGCGCTTGCATTTCTGCCATTTCCCGTTTATTTGAGAACAATTTTTTCTGACATATATTCATATGAATTTTAGATCAGTTATTTCAAAGTGCGCACAAATTATGTACATTTCCCTATAACCAGGCGCTGACAAAAGAATACTTATCAACATTTAGGCATTCCAACATAAAAGGACTTTTTCCAACTTAATACTTTTTCCCACACAAGGCGATCTATAATTGACATTCGGGCAGTTACACACGTCGCGGACACAGTCCCGAAGCTGGTAAGATAAACCAGCACACACGCCCTTCTCCCGGATGCGACTGCATTTCCAGAGGCAAAGGGGTTCAGATGGGAACACATAAGGTGACTTCCTTATGAAATGAACCACACAGACACAAACCAGGAAGCAGTGAAGGTGAAGAAGAGCCCCACGGAGCAGCTCCTCCCCGTTCTGAGTGCGCCCGCGCGCCCTGAGTGAGTGGCAGCTCCCGCGCTGGGCGCCAGGCCCCGGGGGGCGGTGTGCGCAGGCCCCGAGGGGCGCCTCGCTCCACGTCCCCATGCTCTCCTGGGCTCTGCTCCACTCTTCGACTGCTCCACTGCTTTCGTAACTGGGCGTAGTGGGAGGTTTAGCTGGTCTAAGGAACTCTTACCCCAAATAAACTATCTGAATCAAAGGTTTTTTATTTACTCTTTCGTCAAACACAAAGACTGACTTCCATCTACAATTATTTTTTCAGGTGAGAAACAGCGAGTCAACTGAAGAGAGGGCTGCAGCCTCGGCTCGGGAACGGCGACACGGCTGACACTGGACACACGGCCTGGGGGGACGAGCCTGGGCCACAGCGGGACGGCCGGTCAGCGCACCTTCTCCAGGAAGGCCCTGCAGCACCGCACACACTGCTGGTAGACGGTCTCAAAGTCGGCCTCGTTGCCCTGGAAGGACAGGGAGAGAGCAGAGTGAGAGCCAAGGAGGAGTCCGCCTTCAGGGAGCCGGCCTCCGACCCCGACGGCAGGCGCTCGTCTGTGAGCACCAGGACGGAAGTCAGACCACACTTACATAATAGGGATCTTCAATGATAAGCTGTTTCTGTGGATCATAGCTCCCGAGCAGTTCGATTTTCGCTCTGCAGTTTTTAACTTGATTACTTTTTCTATTCAAATCTCTGCAAAATTGAAACATGAACTTAGTTTTCTGATCTATGGCTTCCAGTTAAACTGGGACATCTGCTAGGGTTTTATGAAGGATCCGTATCAAAATCCAGCAAAAGTGACCTGATATAAAAAGGAAACCAAACACTCGGCAGTTGGGCACAGCCTCCAGGTGGCTGCCCCCGAGGGCTCTCTCCCCCCCAGGCAAGGGGGCTCCGACGGCAGCAGCTTTCCACAGGAGGTGCACCCTCAGGCCGGACAATAACTAGCACTCTTCTCTGAAGCACACGTCCAGGAAGACCCAGGGCCAGCAACCGAGCAAGAAGACAGGGCAGCACTCAAAAAGCCACGAAGACCAGGTCCCAGGGGGTGGCAGGCTTCCTGGGGAGGCCGTCTGCTCCCACCTCAGCCTTCTCACTCAGCTGCGTGGGGCCTGATTAACAACCTCCACAGGGGAGGCCAGCGTCTCACAGGAAACCTGCAGGCCTCAGAGCGCAGAGCCTCCCTGAGAAGCCCGAGGCTGAAACGAGAAGGGCGCGCAGGGCTGGGGTGGCAAGGGCTGTACCACCAAATGCCGACCGCCTCTGGGAACTTCTCTAATAAACATGCCACACAGAGCTCTCTAGCAAGATACTGCTGGTACTGAGAAGCTACTCAGCGAGAAAAAGGAGGCCAAGCAAGTGAAACACAAAACAGAAAGCTTACACGTTTTAATGAACTTAATGAAAGCCTAGTAAGCTCAGTGCATCCATACCTGTCCACCCCACAAGAGCGACTCAAGGAAAGAGCTTCTCTTAATGAAGCGCGTGCACATTTACGGGTTAGCAGGGAGGCAGCCAGGGTGGCCTGTCCCCTTGGTGCAGGCAGACCAGGGGGCCCTGCAGGCAGACTGCGGCACGCAGCTTCGCGCCTGCCTCATGGCGGCACACGGCCACACGGTCCTCGGAGCCATCAGATGCACTGTGATCACTCAGCTTTGCACCGTTGGCACATTATATCATGTGGTTTGTTGGGTTTAATTCTCACACACGTGGCCCACCCTAGACTTCACAAGAGAGGCCCCGGGGACCGGTGCTAGGCACGCAGTGCTGCAGAAATGCCACCAAGTTCCCTCTCACCCAGATTTAGGTCCCAAGGGTCCAACCCACGTGAGGTGACAGAACAGCGGCGATGTGAGAGTCAGGCCCTGCAGAGCCGAGGCCCAAAGTCCGCCACGTCCACCCCTGAGCCGTGAACCTGGGCATGTGATGAGCCCCTCTGCACCTCGAGTTCCCAGTGACAGGACAGGGCCAGCGTGCACTTTGGGGCTAGTGTTCTGGTGTGCAGAACAACTTTTCTCTAATAACTTAATCTTGTTTATAAGCTGATGAAGGCAGTCAACAATTTAAATGGAGTAAAGTCTGTTTTGGTCAGTCTTTCTTTTGGGGTGGGGGTGGGGCAGCAATAAAGGGGAGTAAGATGAGACATAATGAAACACCGTGCTGTCCATGAGTCATCACAGCAATAACAAACTCTCTCTTCTGCAAAACAAAGAATCACCTTACATGTCAGACTCATCAAAAGGCGTGCCTCAGTGTAAACACACCTATGAGACTCAATTCTAAATGACTGGATTTCTCACTCTTCTAAATAAATAATTCTGCATATTATGACCATCACTATTCATTAAAAGTTTAAGGTAATGAAAAAATCATTTTGACAACAAACTGCCTGGCCTATTACTGAAATGAGTCGAAGAGAAATACACTTTAAAAATGTGATTACCTCAGATTGCTCTCATCCATACATAGAATATAATCAAAAGTGGCAAAGTCTTCTTTGGTGACCTAAAAGCAAATGAGAAATCAAAACACAGTGTTTACATTCAGACCAATCAAGCCTAGAGGACCGAAAGCAACTTAAAAAAAAAAAAGCTATACTTGAATCTGCTACTAATTAAGTTAAATCATTTAGGGCACTTTAAAGATAAAACAGAGCTAACCTATTAATAATTTCCTAAAAGAAGTTTTATAAAGTTCCCTAATCATAAGGTGGCATTGTATAGCATCTGCAAGCAAAGCTTACACTTCCTCTTAGAAACAAAGTGTGATGCAGCCAACTTATCACACAGCCCGTGTCTGAGTGCTGCCCTTCACTCTCCAGGCACTCATTCTGAGCCCCAGTGACGGGCGCCCACTGCAGGGAGACACTGTTCTTGTGGGGCTTCGCCCGTGCCGGGCGGGCAGCTCACAGGAGTGACTGTATCTCACGGGAAAATAAAGCAGAGAAGAGGGGAGAGGAAGATGATGTGTGAGTACGGGTCAGGGAAGATGGACTAAGGCAGAAGCGCAGAAGCGAGGCTGTCTGGATCGTCTTTCTCCTGCCTGAACACGCACAGTTTGGACGTGACACGGGTGAGTACCGCTCAGCGCTTTTACTAATTCTAACCTGAACTCGGCATTTGGAGGGCTCCCCTCACAGCTCAGCTGGTAAAGAATTCGCCTGCAATGCAGGAGACCCCGGTTCGATTCCTGGGTCAGGAAGATCCGCTGGAGAAGGGACAGGCTACCCACTCAAGTATTCTTCGACTTCCCTTGTGGCTCAACTGGTAAAGAATCCACCTGCTATGTGGGAGACCTGGGTTTGATCCCTGGGTTGGGAAGATCCCCTGGAGAAGGGAGAGGCTACCCACTCCAGCATCCAGAACTAAGACAGAAACGCATGAGTAACAGTATCTGGATCTTCCTTCTTCTGACTGAGTATCTATAATCTGGACACGGCACAGAAGAGAGTGCCATTCAGTATTTTTACTAATTCTAACCTAAACTTTGCATTTTTTGACATTTATAAACACAAGCCTGCTAAAATATAAATGAAAAATTATTTTATGATTTTTTACTGTTACACTGACAATAAGAAAGGAGCAACCATATTCAACGCTAATAACCTACGAGGGAAAAGAACCTGAAACAGAGCACACATAACAGCACCGTGCTGTACTCCTGAAACCAACACAGCACTGCAAGGCAGCTGCATGTCGACTCAAAAAATGGCAGGAAGGGGGGGAAGGAGGAAGGAAAACATGACCCCAAATCAAAGGTGGAAGTAATTTCTAGGAATGCAGTTTCAATAATCATCTTCATCACTAGAAAAAGTCCCCTGAAATACAGTGGCACAGTGATGGCACAAGAAGACTCTGATAATCTGGTTAAGCAGAGAGCGATACTCGACCACAATCAGTGTTGCAAAAGAACAGGAAATATACTCGTTATTCTGCTAAAAATGATAAATTCTGGCTCTCAGATGCATCTGCATTAGTTTTCAGTATACTATATTAATAAAATACTGGAATCAAATTTTGCTCACATTCCCAAGGTACTAGATTATTTCAAAATATATTAGAACAATTATTATAACTTATTTCCCCAAGTTAGCTGTCTGAAAATGTCCTGGGATTAAACATTGGTTTTAATTTTGCAAAGACTGTGACTGCAAATCCTAAAGTTTAGTAACTGACAGCTACATGTAGCTACATAATGTTAAGATGTTAAAATAACTGTCAAAGAATTGACAATTAAAGAATGCATAGTAAAGGATTTCTGCTTGCAGCTATAAATGAAATAGCTGTGACAAAACAACCCTATTGCTAGAAAAAACTAGAACATGCCCATAAAAACTGAACACTTCTGCACAATCATTAACACACTCCCATGATGGCCTGGCTGAGAAAGGCCAAAATCCCAAGTGCGTGCACAGAGCCAAGCCTGCAAACCTGGGGACTCTCTGCCGCTGCAGGCAAGCCTGGCGACCCGAGAGGCTGACCTGCCAGAGGCAGCAGGCAGCCTGCTCCCACCCCCAGAGCACTTGCTGACCTTGCGCCTCGGCTTGAGGTCGGAAGAAAGGTCTTAAACTTTTTGGCTGCAGAACGTTTTAACTCTTAAAATATTTACCAAAGTTATTAAAAGTAAAACTGTATAAACTATTTGCTTAAAATAATAAAAATTCATTACTTGTTATTATAAATTTTTGTAAATGAAAACAGCTGTATTTTCCACACTGAAACACAGGGAGGAAGACAGCTGCACTGGTTACCTTTCTGCACATCTCTTTAATATCTGCTTATTCAAGACAGGTGGTTATCCTGTGTGCTTCAGCGTCTGATCGGCTGAAATACGCAAACCCAGCCTCATACAAGTCCATAGTTTAAAAGAAGTCTTTTAACACCCATTGTATGACTGCGGATATTCTTTGGTCTTACACCAAAACTCACTAAGCAGTGGTTTCTCACAGGTTACCTGCAATGCGGAATACGAATAGGAAGTCGCATCCGCAAGCTTCTCCTCCTCTGCCCATGCTCACTGCCCAGTCTGACCCTTTGAATGGATCCCTCACTCACACATTTTGGCTGCATGACCGAGGGTCCCTGGACCCCACTGTGGGGATCACGCTTTAGACCCCCAGGAGGGGCTGCTAGCAGCATCTGAGGACACTGTGGTCACCGCAATGGGGGGGAAAGTGGGTGCTTGGCATCAAGAGAGCAGAACCATGCGGCCTCCCGGGCACAGGAAGCCTGGGCAGAAGCACCAGAGGTCAGCCAACAACCTCACCAGCTGGAGAAACTGGAGGTAAGGATGGAGGAGGGAGACAGAGGAGGAGGGAGACCCCAGACAGGGGAGCCTGGTCCCCTCAGGGTCTCTCTCAGAGCACCCGATGAGCTCCTAACAGACTCAGTGCAAGAAGCCAAGAGGACAGGGGGCTGGCAGCTACAGGCCCAGGAAGAGAGAAACAGAACTTGGCCTCCAGACAGAAGCAGCCCCCCGATCAGGTGGGGTTCCGGAGTTCCCCCGAGAGGAGCTGGCCAGGATGGCCAGGGCTCCGTGAAGCAGGACGAGCTCCCAGTCAGCTCCGAACCAGACCCGCCCCGCCAAAGCGAAGCTCCGACAGCGAAGGACCTGAACCCAGAGGGTCCACACGGCTCACACATCGTGCTCGGCATTTAATCCAAATCAGCACGGAAGCAATGAACAAAGCGGAAGGAGAGCAGACTCACAGAGGACCCAGGTGTCAGTCACCAGAGCTTATTTTATCGGGTTGGCCAAAAGCCTCATTTGGGTTTTTCCAGAATGTTACGGAAAATTCCAAACAAACTCTTGCTGTTGCTGTTCAGCTGCTCAGTTGTGTCCGACTCTTCGCGACCCCATGGACTGCAGCACGCCAGGCTTCCCTGTCCTTCACTGCCTCCCAGAGCTCGCTCACACTCAGGTCCGCTCAGTCAGCGACGCCAGCCAACCACCCTGGCCTCTGTCACCCCTCCTCCTCTTACCCTAACCTTTCCCCGGGTCAGGCTCTGCTCCAATGAACTGGCTCTTGGCATCAGGTGGCCAAAGTACTGGAGTTTCAGCTTCAGCATCAGTCCTTCCAGTGAATATTCAGGGTTGATTTTCTTTAGGATTAACTGGTTTGATCTCCTTGCAGTCCAAGGGACTCTCAAGAGTCTTCTCCAGCATCACAGTTTGAAAGCATGAATACTTTGGCGCTCAGCTTCTTTGTGGTCCCACGCGCATACGTGATTACTGGAAAACCCACAGCTCTGACTACATGGACCTCTGACAGTAAAGTGGTGTCTGCTTTTTGATATGCTGTCTAGGTTTGTTAAAACCTTTTTGGCCAACCAAATAAAAAGTTATGATCAGAACTGTTCAAAAAAATATAGGGCAAGATGCATAATTTTACCCGAGAGCTGGAATCAATTTTTAAATGAAATAAAATAAAGTTTCTTAAATAAAATAACAGATATCAGATATTCAATAAAGGCTTATAACAGTTTGAAAACACAGAAAGATTAGTATATCACAAAACAGGTCAGTAGAAAATCTCAGACTAAAAACTAAAGTGAAAAGGATGGAAAAAGTAGAAAAGTCATAAGAAATTTATGTTTAAAATACACTTAGGTTGAATTTCAGAGGAATGAGGGGAAGAAAAATATACACAGACAACAGCCCAGAATTCTCTGGTAAAAAAACTGATAAAAACCATCAGGACACAATTCAGGAAGTGAATGAAGCTGACCACATCAAATTGCTGGAAACTACACACCGAAGAAAAGCTGGAGACGGCAGGAGAGAACGGCAGCAGCAAGCGCAGGAAGCAACAGAATCAGGGCGGAGCGGATGAGCCCTTCCCGCACGGCTATAAGCAGGACCGCCGCCGCTGTGGGCGCAAGTCTCCAAGAGAAGAGAATGCTGGGCCACCTGTGTTACGAGGCCGCTCCACCCAAAGGCGCTGGTAGACAGACTGCCACTAACTGTGGAGAGACACCGAGTCCACAAATGGAGATGCCTGAAGCTTTGCTATGAGCGATACAGAGAATCTCACAAAGGAAAACGCGGACAGAAAGACACGCACTAGAGGGTCCCACTGCCGTAAAGGCAAGAGGTTCGAAGGCGATCTGAGTGGGGCCCTCTGCAGCAGAGGAGGGGAGCTGGTGAGATGCAAGATGCACTGAGCTCCCAGACATCTGTGTACATGTCAAACGAAGTTTACTGGAAAGGAAAGGATGTACCGTAAGGCAAACAACGCTGCAGAACTAACCGGATGTGAGCTCACATACGCCAGAGAGCGATTCACACGTGATGCAGAGGAAAAAGCACCCTACATGTATTTTGTCTGTTAAACTCAGGTTTAGTGGAAGCATTATAGTTCTCACACAAGTTGTGACACGGAGAGGAAACCTGTCAACATTAGAAAAGGCTAAAAAAGAGCAAAGGTCTGTGATACTGACATGTCTTACTAGGACTTTGGAATTTTAAAATAAATCACTGTTGAGAATTTTCTTAAAAGCAACAAGGAAAAGAGAAAGTAGTTTATGTGGAGATGCCGCTTCTAAAACGGGTAATGATTTCATCAGCAATAACTTTCCAGCTTTGTTTTTTTAAGGCATGTGTATTTAAAATACTTCGTTCGTGCCCATTTTTATTATAAACTTAGTATATGAAAAATAATCTGATCTTAAAAATAGAAAACATGAAAATATGATTGCTCATAATTCTCAAGGACTACTCAAAATATTTAAAAAACAGAAAGTAGAAATTGGCAAGGAATCCGAAACCCTGAAGAGATTAGAGTGGAGAAATGATATAAAAAATGTTTCATCTCTGTCCAGCGAAATTCCACTTAAGGAAGGGTTTTTTAATAGTTAAATAGTAAATTGTCAATACACATAGTCAACTGACATAGCCAGAAAGTTAGTTCGCAGATCTCAGAATAAATTAAGACAAAACTAATCTATGTATTACTAATTCCTGAGACATACACGTGCTAAAAGTATTTCTATAGCAATTTTGTTTTGTGAATTTTCTGGCTCACATTCCGCCAAATAAACCTGCAATTAAATCCAAGTTCTACTACTTGGCAGCTGGGTGCCCTTCACTAAGTCATTCATTTTCTCTCTGGAAGTGTTTCTTGATCTGCAGAATGTGTTTGTCAACCACTCTCTCCCATAATTGATAAAAATTAAGATAATAATTTAAAATATGATGCATGGCAAAGCAGCCTGCAAAGTTTTAAGTAGAGACAAGATTTAGTGTAACAATGACTAAAAGATCTCTATCTAGTTTTACAGAAAGTTCTGATTTAAGCACTAGTACTCAATTACAGTTCCCACGCTGCCATCCATACTTATAAACATGCGACATGTTTGACAAGCGATTTTGAAAGAGTTGGCTTCTCCTCCAGGTGTGGGCTGCCACGCTCTGACACCAAGCCACAGCCCTTCTCGGGGTATGCGCGGTTCAGCTGGCATCCCAGTCCACACAGCTGTACATTTTGTTAGGATGATACGAAACAAAGTTCGAAGGTTTTAGGTTTTTTAAAACATCCACTGAATCTCCACAATACAATCATACTGATAAAGTAACAGCTCCCGTAGAACAACACAGCAGTCGGGAAGGAGGCCTATTTCTGCAGAAGCTGGTCCCCATGGCTACAGAAGTTCCCGGTGCCAGTACCCTCTGCAGCTTCTACACAAGGAGGGCCAGGGCTGGCTGCCCTCGGGCCCCGATGTCTCGCCAGGCATGCCTCCACGGAACCCTCCCTCCCCTACCCCACAGTCCCATGTGAGTCTGGAACCCTACAGGCACCCACCAGGCCAAGTGGCCATTGAAATGTGTTTTAATTTAAAATTCAGCTCCCATCACACTGGCCACACCTCAAAGCTGCAAGAGCCACATGCAGCTGGTGGACTCCACCCTGGAAAGCAGGTGAGATGCGCAGCCTTGATGCAGAATGCTCTGCTGGGCCACATTCCAGAACCCAAGCTCAGAAGTAAAACTGCTCTGTGCAGAATACGCATCCATAAAAATATCAGCATCACCCTGTATTTCCAAGGCACTTCACAGGTGGAGGTGTTTTTGTATTAACGGCAGCACTGTATTCTCTTGGGTTGGCCAAGAAGTTCATTCAAGTTGTTCTGTAAGATGTCACAAAAAACCCAAACAAACTTTTGGGTCAGGCCAGTAGCAACGGCCTTGCAGTGGAGGCAGAGCAGGTCACCGTGAGCCAGAATGACAGGACACCAGGAATAAACAGGACACGACAGCTCAGGGCACCCAGCACTCAGCCAGGGCTCTCTCGACCTCGGACTCTAGAAAGCCAATTCCAAGGCCGCACAAACCCTTCAGAACTGTGGGCCCAGGACGGGGGCACTGTGGCTGGTTCAGCCAACGTTACACAAGCACATTCACTACACGTAAGTCTCATTAAGCTTCGCAGGTTATGGGATCAGTGTATGAGAAAGTAAACAAAGTTTCTTCTACCTGTCTTGCTTTATGGGCTGTGTTAATGCCATGATTTCTTAGGCAGCTCACAGCTCTTGGATCTGGTGACCGGCCCACGTTCCAGTCAGAAACAGCGCCACTGTCAATGACCCACTGCAACATAAAACACACAAGCGCACTTTCAAGGTCAAGTACGGTACCTGCCGGGCAACGTGACTCATGGGGATGCCATGCTTCTTCATGCAAGCCTGCCCCCGATAATCAGGAGGGTTTCCTAGTTCATACGTGGATGTCGCTGCACTGTCTATCCTCCACTGCAGGAGAAAAAAAGAATTCTTTTCACAATTTTCTGCCCCAAAGCCAATCAAGTTGGCCTCTTTAAGACAGTGAACGGTACTTACATTATCTGAAATGCTTTGATCCGTTACAAGTTTCCTGAAAACCGCTTCTGCAATGGGTGATCGACAGATGTTGCCTTAAAGAGAGGTGGGGGAGCAGAGAGTGAGCGTCTGGTTTGAGGGGGTGCAGGCGCTGAGCCCCGCGGCGCACAGGCTGCAGGCGGCGGGCGGTGAGGCGCACTCGCCTCTTCGCAGTGGCTGCCACCAGCGCGCCGCAAGGCCCGGCGAGACAGCCGACCCAGCCCCACTCTGACTGCAAGCCAAGCATCCAGACACACAAAGCACCAACGGCGAGGACATTAGGAACCAGAACAGTCAGGGCCAAAATCACCTTCTTCCAGTTTGCATCACTGACCCAGAAGCTAATCATGAAATCAGTAAAGTGGGTTGCAACCAGTCTGATTTAAAAATGATACAGAACAGACTTTTAAAATATGTACTTTCAAGTATACTGCACACAATAAAGCAATATGTTGTTTCATAAAATACAGAAGCAAATACATTTAGGCCTAACAGTGGTTCTACACAGCCTTCTACTGAAGGACCTGTGCAGAGCCCTTGCTTGAGCGCCGTGCACCCAGGAGCTGGCCAGCTTGGGTAGGACAGTCCTCCAAGCAGTCCAGTCTGCCCAGAACTTTTATCAGCTGCAAGTTCATGGATTTCCAGGACCACCCTCAGTTCAAACTAGCTGGCCACAATTTTGGGGGTCTGCACCTGATGTGAAGAGCTGACTCACTGGAAAAGATCCTGATGCTAGGAAAGATTGGGGGCAGGGGGTGAAGGGGTGACAGAGAATGAGATGGTTGGATGGCTTCATCAACTCAATGCATATGAATCCGAGCAAACTCCAGGAGGTCGGGAAGGACAGGGGAGCCTGGCGTGCTGCAGCCCAAGGGGTCACAAAGAGCTGGACACGACTTAGTGACTGACCAACAACAGGTTCAGTATTTCTCTCAAAGGACTGCAGAATTCAGGCAGACGTTATAGTTTCACTATTACAAAAAGACACAGACAGAACCAGCCAAACTCAGAGGGCACAGTGAAGATTCTGGAAGAGTTCTAAATAGGAAACTCTGGTCTTCAGGGACAGGTCATCTTCCCATCATCCATGTGTGACAATACTCAGGGTATTGCCAATCCAGGATGCCACCCAGAGCTCCAGTGCCAAGGACTTATTGGGAGTAACTATAATTAATTTATAGCTTAATTAGCTATAATTAAACTCAATTAAAACAAGAAAATAAATGCTGATAGAACAGGAAAAGAAGATAACAACAACATTTCTTATAAGAAAAAAAGAACAATTAGGCTGGTCTGTAAAGGATGAAAAGTACTTATCAATAAACACTGATTAATTGTAGGAAAAGGCCACCCGGCACCACTGAGCTCTCACTTCCCGTGGTGCTGGCTGGACACAGCAGCAGCACACACCCTCCAGCTGGTCCACTGCACAGAAACACCCAGTGCTCACAGTCTTGCCAGAACAAGCAGTTCCGTTCTTTTCTGCCATCACCCTTACTGATGGCAAACAAGTGACACTCTTCTGCACTTCAATCTGAAAAAGGTCCATGTAAACGCGCTTTGAAGGAATAAAACTTTCACCTTTCGGAAATGCACTGCTGCTACTATCCTGCATACAGGCTGCCAAGTGAAATGGCAAACGGTGACCTCAAATCCCATCAGGACGCCACGTCTCACCCCCTCCACCACACAAGCTCACTTTCAATGGCGGCTCTCCCTCTTGTGGCAATCATCCTCTTCAGTCCGGTCTCAACACAACCCCTGAGCTCCCCACCGCTGCTCCAAGTCTTCCAAAGGCTTAGCTCACTCAGTGACCCAAGTCCAGTCCCAACACAACAGCTCAGCGGCCACAACCCCTGAGCTCCCCACTGCTGCTCCAAGTCCTCCAAAGGCTTAGCTCACTCAGTGACCCAGGTCCTCACACAGCCTCACCAGGTCCGTCCTCCACAGGACCTAATGTGGGTCTGAAAACTAGTAGGTCAGGACCCACCACCTTTGTGTACAGTTCTCAATGCTAAAAATAACTTTTACATTTTCAAGCGACTGAAAAAGCTCAGAAGTACAGTATGTTGTGACGTGAGACTGTTCCACAGAATCCAGATTCCAGGGGCACGGCCGGTCACACCGGGCACGGCCGGTCGTGCACCGGCGGGGCTGCTTCTGCACTGCGCTTCTGGTGTGGCCGGCGAAGCACACGTACCTGTTCTCCGGCTCTTTAAAGGGTTTGCTGACTTCTGCCTCAGAACACTCACTGTACGTGCACCGAGAATGGACAAGTTTCGGAGCCACTGGGCGCTGAGAAAACGAGTCGACATTATCTCCAAGTCCTCGGGAACTGAGGCAAGTCCGTCCGGAAGCAGCTCGGGCACCGGGCCCAGTGCTGCGGCTTCGCTGCTGTGTCGTGAACACGGCCAGAACCCTCATTTCAGAATCTTTCACCTGCTTTCCTCCAGGTCCAGGATACTTTTCCAAAATACCCTATGCTTGCTTCCCTACTTTTTCCAAGTCTTTCTTCAAATGGCACCTTCTCAGTAAGGCCTCTCCCCAAAACCCTTCTTTCAACTGCGCTCCACTCCCATCTGCCCCTCCTGCCTTAAGTGTTAACACCAGCTAACTGAGTAGCCAAATACTTGATTGTTGATGACACAATGTGAGCTCTGGAGAGGCAGGGATTGTTGTCTGTTTTCCTCACCACTGTATCCCCAGCACTCAGAACAGTGCCTGGTACCATGGCAGCTGCTGGAAAAAGAAAGCGTACTGAAGAAAAACTCACACAAGCAGATATCTCCCATCAAGAGCCAGCAGAGTGCACCACGCCAGCCTATCAACACCGCTAAGTAAAACAAGCACAGCAACGGAACCCTATTAGCTACTCAACATAGACCGAACCACCCTTTAACAAAGCTGCTGAGTCCATCAGTCACCTTCAGTGTAGAGCTTAAAATCAAATGGCGCCCACTTCAACGTGAAACAAGGAAGCCTCTCACTTTTTCCTTCACAGATATTCAATTCCACAAATACTTGAATACATTTTGTCTGAAAGCTGTAAACGGAAAGAAAAATAAGCCACAGTCATTGCAGCAGGCTTTCAAGTAATCATAATAAAATTCATGTGAGGAAAGATGTCTATAAAGGGTCATGGGAACAATTACCTGCACCAAGAGGAGCTGGAAAAAGTAAAGAAGGAAATGCTTGGGTCTGACCTTTTAGAAAGCTTCTCCTGGAAAAATGCAAAGTGAGTTCCCAGAAAGAAGTACACAGTGGAAGGCACGCTGAGCAGATGAAAAGCAAGGGAGCAGGCAGCCAGAGGGCGTGCGGGTAGGAAATAGGAAACCAGGGAAAGTGGAAAAGGCCAAGCCGATCTCTGCGGTCTTCTGGAAGAGCGCACCTTAAGAGGAGTGGAAAAGCTACGATTCTGCAGGAAATGCAGACTCATCCAGAGCTTTTTATGGACTACTGGCCATTTAGGCCTTTTCCTCTGGGAATTAAGGAGATGGGGTGGAAGTGCTGAGGTGCCGTATCAAAGGAAGAGTCCTGAAATCTAAAGGGACACTGAACCCTATTTTAAGAAAGGAAGGCTGATTGCTGAAACCTTAAAAATGAAATAATTTCGAGCTGGAAAGTACCTGAAGAATTAAAAGGGAGAAAAATACCTTCATTTCATGCAGAGAAATATTGGCACGTGGGGCTGTTACACAGCGACCTACAGAATCAAATCTCCCGGGTTTGAATTTTACGAGAAATCCTAAGGCTTCGCACTCCATCTGCCTTTAAGTGCGCTCCATCTGCGAGCCTGAGGCAAGGAAACAGGCCAGCAAACCAGTGCTATCGTGGGGCTCGGGTATCGGAAGACCCTTAAAGGTCAGATCAGTTCAGCGGCCTCGGGTTTACCTGCAGGGGAAGGAATTATAGGCAAGTACGACGGCAAGAGCCCCGGCTTGGAGTGCAGATGCTGCAGGTGAGCGGGGACCCGGGCTTGAGAAGACCGAACAAAAGCTAGAGACCCAGACCTGCACAAAGGAGTCGGCTCAGTCACCGGACTTAGAACCGGGCTTGTCAAGAGCACCCCGCGTACAGAGCCGCCCGGCGGCCGCGGGGCGCAAACACGGGGCGCCGCGCACCGACCACCCTCGGGTCTCCCCTCTCTGGCCGCCTCCCCAGCACTTTCCCTGGTTCAGCGGCGCAGCGCAGCTCAGAACGCGTGACGCCCTACCCAGCCCTCCGGGAAGCTCAGAGCGGGGCTAGGTCGGCGCCGTCTCACCCAGACACACGAACAGCACCGACTTGGTCACCTGCTCGGCCATCTTCCCGCGCGCGCAGAGGCGCCCAGTACCAACGTCGGAGCGCTTCCGGCGCGGCGCCTGCGCACTGCGAGCGGCCCGCCCGTGCGCCTGCGTAGTCCGGCGCCGACCTCCGGGGCGAGCGGGCGGTTTTGCGCTTGCGCGGTCTGGCCCCAGCGCCGCCGGCTGGAGGCGGAGCCGCGAGCCACCTGGAGGCCGTGGGGGAGGGGGCGGCGGGGCGGCGCCGAGAGCCACCTGAGGGGGGAGGGCGCCGGGGCAGAGCGGGGCTCGCGCCGCCGGGGGCCGCCGGGGCCGGAGAGGGCGTAGCCCCGGGCCGCAGGGGTTCGCGGAGCCGCAGGGCGAAGCCAGCGCGGCGGGGCCTGCCCGGCGCCCTCGGGTCCTCGCGGGGCGCTCAGGTGAGCGCGTGACGGCCGCCCTCGGGGGCGGGGCCACGCGCGCCGCCTGAGCCGGGGCCCCGCCCCCGCCCGGTGGGGCCGCCGCGCTCGGCCCGCGCCGGCCGCACGGCCGTGGGCTGCGCGCTCGCCGACCGCCGGCTGCCTCCGGGCCCGAGGCCGGGCGCGCCCGCTAACTGCGAGTCCGCGCCGAGCGGGGCTCCCGCGGCGGGAGCGTGTGGACCCGCCCCTCACCTGGCCCAGGTGTGCGCCGCCCGCCGCGGCCTCACCTGCGCAGGTGTGCGCCGCCCCCAGCGGCCCCCGCCCGGGGGCGGAGCCGCGGCGGCGCCCGCCCTCTCCCCGGGCGCGGTGCGCAGCGCCGGGGTGCCGGAGCGGGCCAGGCTCGGGGTCGCGAGTGAGTAGGGGCGTCGGCGCGGGCCTCTCCTGGTCTCGGGGCTGCCTCCGGGCCTCAGGGTCTCGCTGGGGAGGGTCATCTTCGGGGGAAAAGGGAGAAGCCGCGTCTCTGGGGTTGTTTGCCGTTGCGCGTCTTTTAAGGCTGTCATCCCACACGAGCTGTCAGAAGTTAAAAGGACTCTCCACAAACGTGGTTGTGATGCGAACTCAGGCCCCGTCGATGCGATAAACAGACAAGCTTTTCTTGTTTCCAGTTTTTCGGTTATCATTCATTTTATACGATGTGTAAATAGTTAAAGCTGGAAGCCAGGTATTAGTTGCTGTCCTTTGGTTTCCTGTGTGTAAGTGCAGGTCATTCGGGACCTCTGTAAGAGCCATCTGGGCTGCGTCGGCCTCTGACTCGGGCAGGAGTCCGGGTGCTGCCCTTGCTCCGCGACCTCCTGAGGCATAGCTGCCAGGCCCTCCAGGCTCAGCCGCGCTTTGCGGGTATCGCTTAGGGGAGACTGCAGCCCGGCTCTGAGAGCCCTGGACCCTGTATCTCTTTGCTGTGGTAGTTTTTCCTTGTTTAAAGAAGCAGGAAACTGCTCCGAGTTGCTAGATGACCAGACGGTAATGAGATGGAGCCTGCTAGGTGGAAATGTGTCGTTTCCACTCCCTCTCAATTGGAGTGTCGCCACTGCTGCTGAGGCTGAGTTGGAGAGAATGACACAGACAGGGGACCCCTGCCCACAGACAGTAGGAAGCTGATGGCCCCAGAATGTTCTACCAAAAGGGCGAGGTTCCTAGGTTTTATTTTATACACAGAACATGCAGTGTTCTGCGTTTCTGTCCTCGTGAGACTTTTACTGGGATGTGAGAGATGCCTGAGCTAATAATGGGTTTGTCAGACACTGCACACACCCTCCTCGGAGAAACAAGTCTCCAGTGGTTCTGTTTAGTTCTTTGCGGGGCCTGCTGTTGAAATACCTGTGCAGTGACCAGCTGCAGGAAGGAAGTTGTTACTTCCAGCCTGTTTATCATGCTTAAACTAAGGAGAATTGGTTACCTGGTTTACAAATGTTCTATTTAAACAAAGTTTCTATAAACTTAGTTAATACTGCTCCTCATTGTTTGAAAGATTTAAAAAATTGTTTAAAAGAAATTGTTGCTCATCAAGAGTGATTTGATGCTTTTATTGCATTTAGGAAATTTTCTCAGGGAGTTTCTCTCTGTTTAGAAATTAGGAAGTGGTGTTTGGAAAGGAGACTGCTGACAAGTCAAGGGGATGCTGCTGCCAGGTCGCTAAGTGGCCAGTGGGCACAGCTACGTACAAGTAGTCGTGGTAAGACGCTGTCCTGTGCAGCTGAAGACCTTAGCACACTGAATTTTATTTTCTTTGGGAGGAATCAATTTTTCACAGTCAGTGATCAGACTAGAGTGGCATATAGTCTTACTCTAAGCCAGGATCACTCTTCAGCTTGAGAAACGGTAAAGAGTAAAAGTCAAGGGTCTCCTTACGCTGGAAGTTATGGGTCTCGTCACTCTTCTGTCCCCTATCCAAAGCCTGAAGTCAGGGGAACAGAAAAGAGGCAAAGGCCGCGATAATGTTTGGGGTTCAAATGATCCTTGTGGTTTGAAGTTTGGACTAGAAGGTTAATGACCTGACCAGAGGGGCCCATTTTGATTTCTAGAACTGACAGACTTTGTCTCCTTAAGACAAAGGAAGCAGTTAAGCCTGGATCACAGAAAGATTGGTTTAAGAAACAATGGCCACAGTTATCAGGCAGTGGTATCCGTGATGATGGTATACTAATAAAGCTAAAGACAATATTTCAAAGGTTTTTGAAAGATCACATATAAAGTTTCTTTTAGCTAAGACTTATAGCCAAACTAAAAATTTGTAGAAAATTTCCTATAGATAGCCTTCTCGTAATTGAGACTCTGTTGAGGAAAATAATATATTGGATGCTTGTCATCAACAGAAGGAAAGTTTGGAAGCCCTTGAAGTCTTACAGTGTTGAGGTGCTGGGAGGGGCCGTTCCCCTCCTGCGTTCGTTCCAGACCTCTGAAGGGTCAGACAGGAAACTAGTCAGTCTTATCTCCTAGGTGGCAACTTTCTCTAAGTAGATTCTAATGTCCTGGTTGCCCCCAGTGCCCCCAGCCCTGAGTTTAATACCCTCTGATCAGTACGGAAATTATTTCTACATCTTAAGGTCATTTCAAGGTTTTGAGGTTTCAAAAGTAAAAATTTTCTCCTCAGTATTAACAAAAAAAGTCCTCTCAATTAAAAAAAAAGACGACTTAGTACGGGAATTTTTGATTATTCTAGTTACTTTTCATTTTATTTCGTTCTTAGCTGCACAGGGCTTTGCTGCAGGGTGTGGGCTGCTCACTGTGGCGGCTCCTGTTGCAAAGCACTGGCTCTAGGCATGTGGGCTCAGCAGTTGTGGCTCAGTTGCCCGACAGCCTGTGGGATCTTCCAGGACCAGGGATCGAACCAGTGTCCCTTGCATTGCAAGGCAGATTCTTAACCAGTGGACCACCAGGGAAGCCCTCTTTCAGCTACTCTAGAGGAAATTCTGCCTCTGTGTTCTTGGCTTGAGGTTTGGCACCCATCCTCCTCTTAGGAGGAAACTCAAATATTTATGTATAAGTTGCTTTGCCTTGGAATTCAAGAGACTTAAAACTTTTATGAATGTTCAGATGCAGACCATGACTTAATAGTGACCTGTATCTTCATAACTCAGCAACATGATGATACCAACCTTCTGATGAGACCGTTCCCCTCTGCCTCATGGTCAGCAGAGGAAGAGCCGCAGCGTGATACCGAGGACTGGTACTGAGGCCTGTCTCTAAATCATCATTGTTACTTGTTGGCTCTGACAGAGAAATTCGATATACACAACCATGATTGGGCAATATGCTTTTATTAGAGATTCAGTAGGATCTGTGCTATTCAAACGCATTAGCCAGGCTCTCCTGGAGTTCAGCTGAACACGAAGCTGTCCTCACCATGGCCAGCCTTGTGACACCCGTTCTCAGTGACCAGGGCTGTGTCTGGCACTCCGGCTCAGTGGTCTGCAGGCATCCCAGCTGGATCTGAATTCCCCAGCCCAGTAGCTTCCCTTCCCATGTTTAGAAAAGAGGCTCTGACCTTCCCTAAACAGGATGTTTGCAATAGCAACTCTCAACATGGAATTTTCTTATTTAACTGGTTTAACTCTGCTTGGTTGATAGAGTTCAAAGTAGAAGGTCTTTTGGGGGTAGGATTTATGATCATTTACTAAACTTTAGTTGCACGTTCCAGAAAATCTGATCCAAACTGGCTTTAGCAGAAGAGGATTTTACTGGCCCATGTGCCTGAAGAGGGGGCTTCCCAGGTGGTGCTCGTGGTAAAGAATCCGCCTCCAGTGCAGGGCTGGTTGTGGCTTCAGCTGTGGCCCCGCCCTGGCTGAAGGAGAGCCAGCAGAGCCCAGCTTCCCTCTCTAACTCTAGTCAGGAGCTCCTCTAGTCAGGAGCTTCTCTGCACAGCTCTGCTCTCAGGCTCTCCCCAGTGGTGAAAAAATACCTGCAAGAGAGTTCTGACAGCTCCCACACAAACCCGGCCAGACGCTGGTGTGGATCAGCTCTGGTTACAAAGCTCTGCTGTGGCACAGGGAGGACACTTGTTCTGATTCAGCAAATGGGTCACCTGTCCTGCTCTGGATGCTGTTTTAGGGGGAACAGACAAATTGCTGGTCCCCCTCAAAAGACATAGATATTTAGCAGCCAAAGGAACCAATTTCCACTGCAGTTTATTAATGCAAGGCAGTGAGAGAGACTGAGCCTCTGTGTGCTTTATAAAAGCACTCCTGACCTGTGAGGACTGCGGCTGAGAGTGCGGGACCGGTGTGTGGATGAGTCTCAAACCACACACTCAGGCGCCAGAAACGCAAGCCTTTCATCCTGAGCCCCACGTTCAGTCACTTTTCAGAGTGGGTGCCATCTCTGCCCAGTCAGGTTTGCTTTCGGTCTTCAGTTCAGTTCAGCTCAGTCGCTCAGTCGTGTCTAACTCTTTGCAACCCCATGAATCGCAGCACACCAGGCCTCCCTGTCCATCACCAACTCCTGGAGTTCACTCAAGACTCACGTCCATCAAGTTGGTGATGCCACCCAGCCATCTCATCCTCTGTTGTCCCCTTCTCCTCCTGCCCCCAATCCCTCCCAGCATCAGAGCCTTTTCCAGTGAGTCAACTCTTCGCATGAGGTGGCCAAAGTACTGGAGTTTCAGCTTCAGCATCAGTCCCTCCAATGAACACCCAGGACTGATCTCCTTTAGGATGGACTGGTTGGATCTCCTTGCAGTCCAAGGGACTCTCAAGAGTCTTCTCCAACACCACAGTTCAAAAGCATCAATTCTTCGGTGCTCAGCCTTCTTCACAGTCCAACTCTCACATCCATACATGACCACTGGAAAACCATAGCCTTGACTAGATGGACTTTTGTTGGCAAAGTAATATCTCTGCTTTTCAATATGCTATCTAGTTTGGTCATAACTTTTCTTCCAAAGAGTAAGCGTTTTTTAATTTCATGGCTGCAGTCACCATCTGCAGTGATTTTCGAGCCCCCAAAAATAAAGTCTGACACTGTTTCCACTGTTTCCCCATCTATTTCCCATGGAGTGATGAGACTGGATGCCGTGATCTTCGTTTTCTGAATGTTGAGCTTTAAGCCAACTTTTTCACTCTCCACTTTCACTTTCATCAAGAGGCATTTTAGTTCCTCTGCTTTCTGCCATAAGGGTGGTGTCATCTGCATATCTGAGGTTATTGATATTTCTCCTAGCAATCTTGATTCCAGCTTGTGCTTTCAGTCCAGCGCTTCTCATGATGTACTCTGCATGTAAGTTAAATAAGCAGAGTGACAATATACAGCCTTGACGTACTCCTTTCCCTTTTTGGAACCAGTCTATTGTTCCATGTCCAGTTCTGACTGCAGATCCTGACCTGCATACAGGTCTCTCTTTGGTCTTCAGTTATCATTAATTCTGAAGATGGTCCCTGTTGCATTCACAAGGTCTGACACTCCAGCTCTCAGATGGAACAACATGGAGTTCCCTGCCACGGGCACAGCTGGCTCTCCTGTGCCTTCTGGGCAGCAGTGGTTTTAGTGGGGTGCACACCATTTACACTGGAGTCACACACAGAGCTCAGCTTTGGTTTGGTTTGGTTTTGTCTCCCTTTCCTGTGACAACTTTGAAAGGACTATTTTAGGGCACTACACCACTTATACCTTACTACCCCCTTATCCTCTGCTCTTTTAAGGTCTGGAAAATGTTACAAGAGTCTGAGAAGTAGGGCACCTTAGCTCTTATTCAGCACATATTCTTCTAAACCTATAGGATTTTCCAAGTAAATTAATCTTTCCTAGTCCACACAGAGATATGACCTTTAATTCGAAAAAATCACAAATACTTTATTCATTTAACGAATATTTACTGGGCACTCACTGTGTACACTTATGATGTGTGTTGGAGAAACTACACTGGACAGTATAGTCAATGTGCTTGCCCTGTGGCACTTACACTGTGGAGGGAGGGATTAGGGCAGGAGGATTAGACAGACAGGGCAGGGATGTAGTCCATGTTGTTGCCATTCAGTCACCAAGGGGTGTCTGACTCTTTGCGACCCCATGGGCTGCAGCACACCAGGCTCTGCCGCCCTTCACTATCTCCTGGAGTTTGCTCAAACTCATGTCCATTGAGTCGGTGATGCCATCCAACCATCTCATTCTCTGTCGTCCCTTTCTCCTCCTGCCTTCAGTCTTTCCCAGGATCAGGGTCTTTTCCAGTGAGTCAGCTCTTCACATCAGGTGGCCAAAATATTGAAGCTTCAGCTTCAGCATCAGTCCTTCCAGTAAATATTCAGGGTTGATTTCCTTTAGGATTGACTGTTTTGATCTTGCAGTCCAAGAGTCTTCTCCAGCATCACAGTTTGAAAGCATCAATTATTTGGCACTCAGTCTTCTTTATGGTCCAGCTCTCACAGCTGTACATGACTACGGGGAAAACCATAGCTTTGACTATATGGACCTTTGTTGGCTATATGATGTCTCTGCTATTTAATACACTATAGGTTTGTTATAACATTTCTTCACTAGTGGATCAGACGGTAAAGAATTTGCCTGTATTACAAGAGACCCAGGTTTGATCTCTTGATGGGGGAGATTTGCTAGAGAAGGAAATGGCTACCCACTTCAGTATTCTGCCTGGAAAATTCTACAGACATGGGATCCTGGCAGGCTACTATGTCCCTAGGAACACAAAGAACCAGACACCACTGAGCAACTAACCCTTTCACTTTAACTTTTCTTCCAAGGAGCAAATGTCTTTTAATTTCACCGTCCACAGTGATTTTGGAGCCCAAGAAAATACAGTCTGGCATTGTTTCATTTTTTTCTCCATCTATTTGCCATGAATTGATGGGACCAGATGCCATGAACTTAGTTTTTTGAAAGTTGAGTTTTAACCAGCTTTTTCACTTTCCTCTTTCACACTCATCGAGAGGCTCTTTAGTTCTTCACTTTCTGCCATTAAACCATCATCTGCATATCTGAAATTGTTGATATTTCTCCCAGCAGTCTTGATTCCAGCTTGTGAGTAATCCATCCTGGCATTTCGCATATGTACTCTGCATGTATATTAGATAAGCAGGGTGACAATGTACAGCCTTGACGTCCTCCTTTCCCAATTTGGACCCAGTCCGTTGTTACATTTCTGGCTTTAACTGTTGCTTCTTGACCTGCATACAGGCTTCTCAGGAGACAGGGAAGGTGGACTGGTATTCCCATCTCTAAGAATTTTCCTCAGTGTGTTGTGACCCCACAGTCAAGGACTGTGTCAGCGTAGTCAGTGGAGAAGTAGTTTTATTTTTGAATTTCCCTTTCTTTTTCTATGATCCAACGGATGTTGGCAATTTGATCTCTGGTGTCTCTGCCTTTTCTAAATCCAAAGTACATATCTGGAAGTTCTCTGTTCATGTACCGCTGAAGCCAGCTTGAAAGATTTTGAGGATAATCTTGCTAGCATGTGAGATGAGTGCAGTTATAGCATAATTTGAACATTCTTTGGCAGTGCCTTTCTTTGGGATTGGAAAATGATGTTTTCCAGTCCTGAGGCCACTGCTGAGTTTTCCAAATTTGCTGGCGTATTGAGTGTAGGACTTTACCAGCATCATCTTTTAGGATTTGAAATAGATCAGCTGGAATTCCATCACCTCCAATACCTTTGTTTGTAGTGATGCTTCCAAAGTCCCACTTGACTTCGCCCTCCAGGATGTTTGGCTCTAGGTCAGTGACCACACCATCATGGTTATCCGCATTAAGACCTTTATGTACACTTCTTTGTGTGTTCTTGCTATCTCTTCTTAATATCTTCTGCTTCTGTTAGGTCCTTGCCATTTCTGTCCTTTATTGTGCCCGTCTTTGCATAAAATCCCCAATGTTCCCTTTTGCATAAAATCCCCAATTTTCTTGAAGAGATCTCTAGATCTTTCCCATTCTACTGGTTTCCTCTGTTTCTTTGCATTGTGCACTTAAGAAGGCTTTCTTATCTCTCCTTGCTATTCTCTGGAACTGTGCATTCAGTTGGGTATATCTTTCCCTTTCTCCTTTGCCTTTCACTTCTCTTCTTTTCTCAGCTGTCTATAAGGCCTCCTCAGACAACTATTTTGCCTTCTTGGATTTTTTTTTTTAACTTGGGGATGGTTTTGGTCACCAGCCCCTGCACAGGTCTCACTCGCACATGTCCAGCTCTCGCATCCATGCATGACCGCTGGAAAAATCACTGCCTTGACTACATGGACTTTTGTTGGCAAAGTGATGTCTCTGCTTTTTAATATGCTGGCTAGGTTGGTCAGAGCTTTTCTTCTAGTGAGCAAGTATCTTTTAATTTCATGGCTGAAGTCAGCATCTGCAGTGATTTTGGAGCCTAAAAAGATAAAGTCTGACACTATTTCCATTGTTTCCCCATCTATATACCATGAAGTGATGGGACTGGATGCCATGATCTTAGTCTTTTCAATGTTGAGTTTTAAGCCAGCTTTTTCACTCTCCTTTTTCATCAAGAGGCTGTTCCTCTTCACTTTCTGCCATAAGGGTGGTGTCATCTGCATATCTGAGGTTATTGATATTTCTCCCGGCAATCTTGATTCCAGATTGTGCTTCATCCATTCCAGCATTTGTCATGATGTACTCTGCATATAAGTTAAATAAGCAGGGAGACAGTATACAGCCTTGATGTACTACTTTCTTGATTTGGAACCAGGCTGTTGTTCCATGTCCAGTTCTAACTGTTGCTTCTTGACCTGCATACAGATTTCTCAGGAGGCAGGTAAGGTAGACTGGTATTCCTGTCTCGTAAAGAATTTTCCACAGTTTGTTGTGATGCACACATTCAAAGGCTTTGGTGTAACCAATAAAGCAGGAGTAGATACCTTTCTGTAACTCTTGCTTTTTCAGTGAGCCCCTGGATGTTGGCAATTTGATTTCTGGTTCCTCTGCCTTTTCTAAACCAGCTTGAACATCTGGAAGTTCGCGGTTCATGTACTGTTGAAGCCTGGCTTGGAGAATTTTGAGCATTACTTTACTAGCGGGTGAGATGAGTGCAATTGTGCAGTAGTTTGAGCACTCTTTGGCACCGCCTTTCTTTGGGATTGGAATGAAAACTGACATTTCCCAGTCCTGTGGCCACTGCTGCATTTTCCAAATTTGCTGGCATATTGAGTGCAGCACTTTACCAGCATCACCTTTTAGGGTTTGAAATAGCTCCACTGGAATTCCATCACCTCGACTAGCTTTGTTCATAGTAAAGCTTCCTAGGAACCACCTGACTTCATGCTCCAGGATGTCTGGCTCTAGGTGAGTGAGCGCATCATTGTAGTTCTTGGGTCGTGAAGATCTTTTCTGCACACTTCTCCCGTGTACTCTTGCCACCTCTTCTTGTATCTTCTGCTTCTGTTAGGTCCATCCCATTTCTGTCCTTTATTGTGCCCATCTTTGCATGAATTGCTCCCTTGGCATCTCTGATTTTCTTGAAGAGATCTCTAGTCTTTCCTGCTCTATCATTTTCCTCTATCCCTTTGCATTGATCACCAAGGAAGACTTTCTTATCTCTCCTTGCTATTCCTACTGTCTTCAATCTGAGCCTGCATTTTGCAGTAAGGAGCTGATGATCTGAGCCACAGCCAGCTCCAGGTTTTGTTTTTGCTGACTGTATAGAGCTTCTTCATCTTCAGCTGCAAAGAACATGATCCATCTAATTTCAATATTGACCATCTGGTGATGTCCGTGTGCAGTCATCTCTTGTGTTGTTGGAAGAGGGTGTTTGCTATGACCAGTGTGTTCTCTTTGCAAAACTCAGCCTTTGCCCTGCTTCATTTCATACTCTGAGGCCAAACTTTCCTGTTACTCCAGGTGTCTCTTGACTTCCTACTTTTACATTCCAGTTCCCTGTGATGAAGAAAGTGTTAGTCACTCAGTCATGTCCAACTCTGTGACCCCAGGGACTGTAGCCCTCCAGGCTCCTCTGTCCATGGGATTCTCCAGGCAAGAATACTGGAGTGGGTAACCATTCCCTTCTCCAGGGGATCTTCCCAAGGCAGAGATCAAACCTGGGTCTCCAGCATTGCAAGCAGATTCTCTATCATCTGAGCCACGAGGGAAACTGATTATGACGAAAAGGATATATATATATATATATATATATATATATATATATATATTTTTTTTTTTTTTGGTGTTAGTCCTAGAAGGTCTTATAGTCCTTCATGGAGCCATTCAGTGTCATCTTTCGCTTTAGTGGTTGAAGTATAGACTTGAATCACTGTGATGTTTAATGGTTTGTCTTGGAAACGAACCAAGGTCATTCTGTTGTTTTTGAGACTGTATCCAAGTACTGCATTTTGGACTCTTCTGTTGACTGTGGGGGTCACTCCATTTTTCCTAATGGATTCTTGCCCACGGTGGTAGATGCGGTGATCTTCTGAAGTCAGTTTGCCCGTTCCGTCCACTGTAGTTCACTGATTCCCACAGTGTCGCTGTCCATGCTTCCCGTCTCCTGCTTGACCATGTCCAGTTTACCTTGATTTACCTCGATTCGTTGGGCCTGGACCTAACACTCCAGGTCCCTTTGCAGTATTGTTCTTTACTGCCCTGGACTTTACTTTCACCACCAGAGACATCCACAGCTGAGTGATGTTTCTGTTTTAACCCAGCCTGTTCCTTCTTTACGGAGCTGTTTCTGCATTCTTCCCTAGTAGTGTATTGTACACTTACTGACCTGGGGGCTCATCTTCTGGTGTCATATCTTTCTGCCTTTTCATGGTGTTCATGGGGTTTTCGAGGCAAGAATCCTGAAGTGTTTTGCCATCCCCTTCTCCCACGGACCACGTTTTGTCAGGCCCTGACTAGCAGGGACATGCCCTTCGGCCACTCCCCGTAGCTGGACAGCATGCTGGCACCCTGGCTGTCCCACAGCTGCTCCTTACTGAGCCTGTACGCATTTACTGGCCGCCCAGTGTCGATCCGCTTGCCACCTAGGGGCCTTGGCAGCAGCCCCGCTGGAGTGCCCGGAAAGGGGTCTGGGGAGGCGGGAGCTGAGGCTGGAGCACACCCGGGGCGCGTGGTTCCTCAGCCTCATCGCTGCCACTGGCCGCCCTGGGGCTGATCCGCCGCCCGCATGACCCGCAGCCCGCCAGGCTCTGCGCCCTGTCTGTCCTCTCCTCTGGCTCCTCGGCCTTATTATTCAGTCCCAGCAAGCCCAGCCACCCCGCAGATGCCCCACACAGATATAGGTTATGGTGCAGGCTAAATGTGATGGAGGAACTTTGAGGGATGTATCAGTGGACTGCTATTATTTGAGATATTACTTAGAGCATTTCCTCGGAGAAATGAACAGGAGTTCAAGATTGGAACCAGAAACCCCAGAGGAGGCTGCTGAACGGACACCACAGGACTGATACTCCCTGGGCCAGACTGGAGGCGGGAGGAGGGAGAGATGCAGTCAGATTCTAAGCTGGAGGCTTGTGTTTGGTGCTGTGTACTGGGGGATGGCAAGGCACGAGAGAAACGTGGGCGTCCCAGCTGGCCTGGGGTTTGAGAGTGAGCTCCTGCTGGATGGAGCCCACCTGGAAAGGAAACTTGGGGAGCAGGCTGGAGAGGAGTCGGGTGTCACTGTAACGTCTAAATGTGATTTATTTGAGATGCTGACTTGATTTCAATATTCAATCAGTAATTGATACCCTGAATCTGGCATTTCGGGAAAGGATTACCAGATATAAATGGTGTTTAAAGTCACAGGCCTAGGATTGAGTGTGAATAGAAAAGGATGGTGCCTTGGGGAGGCTGAGAGGACCGTAGCCTCCACCTCTTGGCACATTCCTGGAGGCTGTTGACCGAAAGAGATGCACAGTGTGAGAGCTGAGAGTTCAGTTTATTCGGCACAAAACGAGGAACGTAACCCAGCAGACTGGCGCGGAGGTACTGCTGAGGAGCTGCTCTGGAGAGATGGGGTGGGGAGGCCAATACTTCTGTTTTGCTGAAGGGGGTACCTGCAGCCAAGCCCACATTTTGGCAGGAAGTTGCTGCTCGTCACAAGGAAGGGGTGTCTCCATTCATGATTTTAGTGCTCTTCTAGATATGAGAAAAGGCAAGAAATTGGGCTCTTAAAATCTTCTCCTGAAAATATCCAACTATCTGAAGGCCTGTTCCACCAGTTTTTCCAGAGCAGAGAGGGCTTTGTTCCTGATCTTCAGCCTGAACTCCCTTCAGGGTGTGTGCAGGGCCTGCACCTGCAGTGACCTAATCTGTAGAGTCAGATGACAAGTGACTGTTGAGCTGGCAAGGTAGATGGAGTCAGCGTTAGCAGCCTTGGTGCTGCTGGCCCCCGGGCCTCACCCTCCAGGAGTGGGGTAGGGCTGTTCCTCACCCCTCAGCTCACCCGTGTTTTGTGTGGTCCAAGTGGTGAGGCTCTGCTTAGCTGCCCCAGGAAGGGATGGCCCGGAGCAGGGCCGGTGGGTGGGAGGGCTTTGTGCCAAATCTCAGGCCTGGTCTAAGATTTCAGTTCCTCAAAGGGCTGTCTGTGTGCAATGATTTCAAGTGGAAACAGTTTAAAGTTGATCTTGAAGAATGAAGGGTATTTTCAGAGGTCAGAGGTCAGAGGTTGCCATTTTTTCCTGTAGGGCCAGCCAGCCAGTAGATCAGGCTTTGGCAGCCAAGAGGCAGAACTGTGTTGACACACAAGAGAGAAAGCCACCTTCCACACGATTTTATTGGTGACTGGATTGTGGTGATAACTGAGCACTTCTGTAATCCGCGTACTGACGCGTGGACGGTGATTCTCGTTGCGGGAGAACACTTTCGACTTGAGCTCACTGTTTAGTGCCCTTTATCACCACAGGTCACGAGTGTTCAGCTGTCAGTGCTGATCTATGATGAGATTTTACCTGTTTCATCTTTGAAAGTGTGTTCTCCCCCGAAACATTCTTCTTTTGATTCATTTTTTTGCAACCAACTACATCCGAGAAGGCAATGGCACCCCACTCAGTACTCTCGTCTGGAAAATCCCATGGTCTGAGGAGCCTGGTGGGCTGCAGTCCATGGGGTTGCTAAGGGTCGGACACAACTGAGCGACTTCACTTTCACTTTTCACTTTTGTGCATTGGAGAAGGAAATGGCAGCCCACTCCAGTGTTCTTGCCTGGAGAATGCCAGGGACGGGGGAGCCTGGTGGGCTGCCGTCTATGGGGTCACACAGAGTCGGACACGACGGAGGCGACTGAGCAGCAGCCCCAGCAGCAGCACTCTCACATTCAGGCCATAGGAGAACAGGCGGCGGCTGGATTTGCCGAGTCCTCGGTGCTCTTGGCTCCGCACACGGCCTTCAGCGTGTGCTCTGGGAGGACCAGCAGAGCTCATTTAGAGGGGCGATGCCAAGCTTCCTCAGGAAGGGTCAGGCGGGGTCAGCAAGTGGTGAGAGGTCATCTGGCAGAGCCTCCTGAGCCACAGGCCCAAGAAAGGCCCTCGGAGAACTCCGCACAGCCCCTTCCGCTCAGAAACTGGAGCCCCCACGGGCGCTGAGGGTCCTGCCCCTGCCTCACCCAGATCCCACGCCTGCCAGTACCCCTGGGCACATCTCCCAGAGGGGCCCAGCCCGGTGGAGCACGGCACTCTGCGGTCTGCATGAGCCTCGCCTCCTCCAAGAAGGACTGCGTCCTTGCACGTGTCCCCCTTCAGAGCGAATGGTTCCCACAGTCAAGGTCCCCGGTATACCTGCTGCCAGCCTCCACCTGCTGCCGGACTCGCCTGCTGCACCTGCTCCAGGTGAGCGGGAGGTTGCAGCCACAGGAGCTGGCGTGACTCAGGGATCGGGGGAGCACAGGGAGGCCCTCTGACGTGAGGCTGTTTCCAGGTGCCGCCGAGATCATCTTTTCATCCATTTTAACATTTAATGAAAAGGCAAAACCCACACCTTTGCTTTCTTGAGGAAGGACTTGGAGATAGTCTCTTAGAAAAGCTATAGAATCAGAGAGGAAGGCATCTAACGCGCGCATGTTGTATTTACCTCCCCAAACCAGCCGAGTGATTAGAATGTGTATAAGACAAGTCAAGTCTAGTTCTGAGTTAGAAAATAAAAATTGCAGACACTTTTCCGTATTCTGTACCAGATGCCACGGAGAGATGACGAGTTTCAGCCGCAGCGAGCCCAAAATCTCGATTTCTTGCCATGATAAGAGTTATTTCCCCCTCATG
Organism: Ovis canadensis; assembly: GCF_042477335.2. Classification (NCBI taxonomy): domain Eukaryota; kingdom Metazoa; phylum Chordata; class Mammalia; order Artiodactyla; family Bovidae; genus Ovis; species Ovis canadensis. The sequence continues at coordinate 226,451 of NC_091246.1, read as the reverse complement.
CCCCAGGTCATGGGCAGCTCCCCGCAGCCAGTGAAGGAGAGGGTGGGGAAACACGCTGCCCCGCCGTCTGAGCAGCCGCTCCGGAGGACGGCGCTGCGCTGAGAGCACGCGTGTGGGTGGGAACTCCTGCCCAGCCGCGCGACTCACCCGGCAGCCGGCCGCGTGCCGCTGATGGGAGCAAGGCTGCGTAAGAGAACATAGGCCCGCCGCGTCGGGCGCAGTGTGCAGGCTGGGGTGCTCTCGTCAGTCTTCCCCTCGTGTCCCGTGCGCCCTGCTGACTCCTGCGGGCTCAGCTCCTCCTTCCCTCGTCCTGATCACGGCAAGTGGGGCTGGCTTCCATCACGTCTTCACTCTGGCTGCGGTTTTCAGAGTCTGTTCACGGGGTCAGCACTGTGTTGGAAACTTCGGGCTTCCATCACGTCTTCACTCTGGCTGCGGTTTTCAGAGTTCACGGGGTCAGCACTGTGTTGGAAACTTCGGAATGCCCCAGCATATGCACTTTTTCTTGATCACTGCGGAATATCAAAAGCAGTTGTGTGTCTTCAGCCTGCTACTGGTGGCACTGGTGGCCAAGAACCCGCCTGCCAGCGCAGGAGACTCGAGAATCGAGGGCTCCACCCCTGGGTCGGGAAGGTCCCCTGGAGGAGGAAGTGGCACCCCCCTCCAGGGCTCCGGCCTGGAGAATCCCATGGGCAAAAGGGTCGGACACGACTGAAGCAAAGTAACACATTAGTCAAGTCACGACTAACAGCTCCTATAAAATGCACTTTAAGGGCCCAAATGTCTACAGAAATACGTTCATTTGGAATTTTTCTAGGTTATATTTTTTCTAAGACCTTTTAAATCCAGATTGTTTAACCAAAGCACTGATAATAGGAAATGTTTAAAAGTCACTAGAACATTGACAGACTTTTAAGTGGGTGTTTTAAGATTCCTTCTCTACTTGAAAATTATGTGCTTCTGAGAATTTGTCTGCGTGCGTCTTTGCGCTTTGTACCGACCACTAAGTGACGGCAGAGCACTGAGAATTTCAGCCCCTCAGTATCTTGGCCCATCAGCAAACTGGGACAGTGTGATTTTAAATACACGGCTGGGGAAGGAAGAGCGGCTGTACATCAGTTCCTAAAGTTAGAATAAGGATTGGCGATGATACACAGATGCATATACTAACAATTGAACATTCGGTGTGCAGCTACTCACCAAATCCCTGTCCTGTGAATTGTGTGTGTGAAAACATGCCTGGGGAGGGGAGGCTGTCTGTACTCTTGTTTGTGTAAAATGTAAGGATATATTTTCACTTTTCTACACCTCTTCATACAAGACATGTTCATTGTGAGAGGTCACATTTTAAACAGAAGATAATGTATGGAGTAATTATTCATAATACACATTTTTAAACAGCTGGAGTCATGCATTTACTACATTAAATATTCAATTGTACAATATTCAACTTAGGCTGAGCAATCTCTGTTATGTAATATTCATACATACAACATACAAAGAAAGGACTATTGAGAGCAGCAGTTCACCTCCATGACTTAACTATCCACGGTACAAGTCTCCAGCAAGCTTCCTATATGAGCCTTCCCCACACCCCACAGCAAGTATCATTATACTTTACTTTTATATATAAATATTTATGTAAACATTTACATAAGTGTGTGCTACCCTATATATCTTTATGTAGCCTGCTTTTCCTCTCAATCTTCATATTTTGCCATGTTGATACATGCAAACCTGGTTTATTTGAAGTTCAGTATAGAGTACAGTTGTAATACTGTACCAGACTAGGTATAGCCATCCTCCTCTTGAGTGAAATTGGTCTCCTGCTTTGAAAATGCTTGGTTTTGTGTGCTACTCTTATTTTGCTATTGAAAGCATTGCCGCAGGGAACCTTCTCACACATGCAGTGCTGGTTTCCTGGGCTGCATGACGAGCTACCAGGAACTGGTTGGCTCCCAGCAACAGGCAGGTCATCTCCCACGGGGGAGTCCTCCGGTGGGGAGTCAGCGGCTGCACCTGGAGGGCCCCACGTCTCCAGAAGGCCCGCCTCCTCCCCAGCCTGCGGGCTCTAGGCGCACGGTGCAGCCTCCCCTTCTCTCCAGGTCTCACACTTTCTGTCTCCTTAAGGATAGTCATCCTGCGCTTAGGGACCGCCTGGGGAGTCTGGAGTGACTTAGTTACATCTGCAAAGGCCCTTTTTCCAATCGAGACCCCTTTCCAATTGAGACCTGGTGGACCTGAATTTGGGGCCACCGTCCCGCCCAGCCGCCAGCGTCTCTGTGAGCGCATCCAGGTGTGGAATTGGCGGGTCATCTCTGCTGTCCTTAGAGAGCTCCCACAGCAGCTGCCCTTCCTCAGGACCCACCAGTGGGCCACAGGCTTCCCTCCGTGCCCCTGCCCGGCCTGCACACGCACGCTGGCAGGCTTCGTTCACTACTGCCCACCTAGAGGAGGAGAGAGGATAATGCATTATGGCCTGGCTTTCACGTCCCTGGTCTCTTAGGAGTTCGATCCACTTTCCTTGTATTTACTGGCCGTGGTGGTCTCTTCTGTGGATTAGTAGTTGAATATTTTGCCTACTTTTCTGTAGTAATTTCATATTTTTTGATGTTAAAAGATCTTTATATATTCTTGATGTAGTACATATATACAGTGGAATATTACTCAGCCATAAAAAGGAATGAAATAATGTCATTTGCTGCAACATAGTTGGACCTGGAGATTGTCACGCTGAGTGAAGTAAGTCAGACAAACACGAATAGCATATGATACCACTTATATGTGGAATCTAAGAAAAAGGTACAGATGAATTTATCTATAAAACAGAAATAGAGTTCCAGGCATAGGAAACAATCTCGCGCGTACGGAACTTGCGGGGTAGGGAGGGGTACACTGGGAGATTGGGGCTGGCGTCCGCCCGTGGCTGTGCAAAGCTAGGTGATAAGAGCCCGCTGTGTGGCTCAGGGAGCTCGGGCTAAGGTGCCGTGATGGCCTATATGGGGAAAGAGCGGTGAGAGAGCGGACTGTGTGTGTGAGCGATTCTTCTGCCCAGAAGGACCTGACAGTACTGGAGATCAACTAGACGCCGGTGACTTGTTTTTTAAAAAGGAAAAATTGAAGAAGCAAAATGTGTGGAACCAAAGATGGACTTTAAAAAGTCTACGCGAAGAACTTTAAATTTTAAATAACAAAGGGGAAAATTCTAAGGATATGGTAGAGATACAAATTGAAAAATTCAATGATTTGTAATTATAATAAGTCACCCATAAATTATATCAGTCATAATAAATGTAAATACATTGAAATTTATGTATTTTAAGTAAAATATCTATATATATGTTATGAGTTCTAAATCTCTGTCATTTATGCTTATGACAAATATATTCCAGTCTGTGGCTTCTATTCTTATTTTTAAATGTATGTTGATATACAACTTTTTACACTTTAATGTAGTTGAGTATAGCTGTAGTTTCCCTTTATTTTGTGCCTTGTTTATACCATTCCTCCATCCTCAGATCATAAAGATATTCCCTATTCTTTTTACTCTAAAAGTACAAAGTTATGCTTTTAATATTTAGGCCTTCAGTTACATTGAATTTTTTGTATGATGTGATGTTGTAATCTAATTTTATTTTGTTTTCCTTTGAATGACCCAGAGTTGTCCCAGAACAATTTATTAATCTACTGTGTCATCTCTGTCATATATTTTTAAATATTTGAGTATATATGTTTATATGAATACTCCTTTCTTGCTTTTGTTGTGAATGTAGCATTATTAATTGCTGTGGTTTATTCAGTAAGTTGTGTCATATATGTTTAAAATACTAGGTTCTAACTTCACATCCTATACAAACACAAGTTTGAAGTACGTCAAGTATTTAATGTAAATAAAGCTCTGAAAGAATATCTGAAATGATACTTGTATAACTTTTTTCTTAAAATGAGACTTCTAGTCACAATAATAGAAAGATGATAATGGTAGAAAGCCCAGAGAGATATTGCCACATAAATGAAAACAAATACTAAGAAACTATACATAAAAGTGTAAAAAACAAGAAGCTGAGATGGAAACTTGCGACATGACTAAAATTATAGAGAAATGAGTATAGGACCAGAAAAATAGGCAAAGAGCACCAACAAAATATGCAAACAAGGTGAAACGAGTGAGGCGCTGGCTGGCGGTGGATGAGCTCGGACACGAGCTCGCCGCCCTGTTCTGACGCGCCCGCCTCGCCTCTGCCGCTCCCCTGGGGACAGTACACGTCTCATGGGGACACTTGGTGGGTCTAAGGTTGGAGAGTGTTTTTAGAAGATGACGATAATGGAAAAAAGCCTAAAAAATTTTTTTAAGTCATTAATTCCAACTCTTAAGATTCTCTCAAGATAATTACTATCCAACAGTGGTATCAATAAAAGCTAAAAATGAAATAATCTACTTGTTTAACAACAGAACCAACTGAAGCACACGCTAAATGCAGACAGCAGCACTGGTGAATATCAGGAGTCGGAGTGCCTGTTTTTCTTCAGTATTTGCATACCTATACTTTTCCTGTTATTTTTACAACGCACTTATGCCTTATGCCATAATTTCTATTTGTTTCTTTTAAACTTCGTCTCAAAACTCATGGGCCTTTTACACTATGAATTTGAAAAGTAATTCTCCCATAATTTCTGGTTCTTGTATGGTCTGACTTTTGGCATTTTGAATCATTGATGGATTTGGAGTTCATGTAGTGTGACACTGCGGATGACTTTTTCCCCCAAAGGACGACTATTTATTGTGCAAGACAACTTTCCACATTTACTTGAGATGCAGTATTCATCACATATTAAATTCACTTATACATTTGGGCCAATTTTTGAATTTTCTGTTTTGTAAAATTGATTTTTCTGTCCATATTTGTATCACCAGGAGGTAACTTATCGAGGCTTTATAATATGTTAGATGGAGGTTTTCACCCTTATTTTTCCTGTTTCACACATTTTCTTCTAGTCTTTCTTGCTTATTTTTCCAAATGGATTTGGGGACAACTTTATTTAGTAAAAAAAGTACTTGTTAGACTTAAAAGAGGATATGAACTTGATTTCATTTTTTAAAAAGTTGAAAAACTATCATAAGAAAATTGAAAAGACAAATGACAAAGAGGAAATCAATGTAACTTGTATTCTAGAAAAAAGATTAATTCCTTTAATATATAAATCAATAAGAAACAGAGAAATACCCTCCCTAAATAGACAAGAAATATTTTTAAAAAAAGATTTGGCGGAAATGGAAGGATATTAATATCATTCATCATAAAAGAACAAGTCAAAAGTGCACTGAGAGCTTCAAGGGAAGAAGCTGGTGTGGGAATTGCATTTGTGTGAACAGAAACTGGGGGAAATGTTTAGAGCATGTTTTTATGCTGGATGCCAGCACATGGATCTAGGGCTCCTGAGGGGAGGGAAAACTGAGATGAAGGCCACGACTTCCCGCTTTTCTTCTGGAAGCTGCAGCAGGGGAGAGAACCCACCTCAGCCTGAGTTCCTTCCAGACTGTTGCTGTTAAGTTGCTAAGTCCTTTTAAGATCCTTTAGATCACTGTGATTTTAAATTTAAGATTTTTGAGAGTTTAAGGTTTCTCAATCTCAGAGTGAATTTAATTTATTAGGAAAATAGAGATGAAATGATCACCAAGTAAGGATTTTCAATTTGTTTCCTTTGTCTTGTAGGATACAGTTTGTTAATGCTTAATTGTGTATGACAAAAATGAAATTATAACAAACTTCTAACTTCTATTTTGTAGTTTTTTTTTTTCATTAAAATCACTTTTTTAATCTTTTAGTGAACAACCCTATACCTTCCAATTTGAAATCTGAAGCAAAAAAGGCTGCTAAAATTCTAAGAGAATTCACAGAAATAACTTCCAGAAATGGACCTGATAAGATCATCCCTGGTAGGTGAATAATATAAGTACTTTCCACTTCTACATTTGCTCTGCCTCCCAAATTATCTTCTCCACCCTTGCCTGCACCCAGGTCCTCAGGCCACCCCTCTGCTCTGGGCCCGTCTTCCCCGCCGGGCTCTGGGCGGCCTCCTCTCCCACCTGCCTTCCTGCTCCTTTCTCCTTTTGTGAGTATCCCGTGTCGTTTGCCAGCGCCGCTTCCCTCAACTCACAGGTCTTGTCCTCAGTTTCTGAGGACTTTGCAAACTCACTAGCTAACTCATGAACAAATTTTAAATTTGTGTTTCTTTCTTTCTAGATAAGATAGTTATACCTTACAGTGGTTTAAGAAGACTAATCAGTGATTTCCAGTACAACCAGAAATTTGTATTCCCGGTGTCCGAAACCTCAGTTCCTAAGCTCCCCCAGACCTGCTGAATCAGACTCCGTGATTCTCCTGTAGTCAGGCGGGCCACACCAGACCTGGTCCAGAGGCAAGCCTTGGGAACCACTGTCTGTTTATTACTACTACCCATTGTTTCTAAAAGGTGTTTCAGAAAATACTTATCTGATGCTAAGAGACTTGTATGCAAACGAGCTTGGGCAGGCAAATTTCCCTCAGTGTAGGACTTGCATCCTTCTTTAAAGAAAGGAGTTTAATTTCTTAAGCTAGATTTTCTGAAGTTATTTAACAGGTCTTTAAATGTTTTTAAAAATTACAAATTTGTTGTTTTTATAATAATAATAATAATTGCTCTTATTTTGGCCTAGCCACTCCTCTCATCTTAAGAAAACAGGGCTTTTTAGAGCATTGATACTCAAAGTGCAGACTGGACAACATTTGGGCATCACCTGGGAGCCTGTTAGAACCGTAGGACCTCAGGCTCTTAGACCTAAGGAATCACAGTCTGCGTAATCACAAGGGCTCCAGTGAGGCACGTGCCTGTGAAAGTTTGAGAAGCACCGCACAGGACTCGAAGGAAATTCCACCAGGAAACCTGAGTTTTCTGAGCTCTGTTCTGAAGCAGGAGGCAGAAAACATCTCTTGGTATTTATCAGCTGCATGTCAGGCCTGCCCGGCTTACAGATAAAGCTCGTTTCCTACCATAAAAATATCTGGGATATTTATCAGCTGCATGTCAGGCCTGCCCGACTTACAGATAAAGTGCGTTTCCTACCATAAAAATATCTGGGTATGGATTATTTCTCAAGGATTTTGTCCAGCAGAATTCTGTCTTGCCTTTTCTTCCTCCAGTTAAAGGCCACCCAACTCCCTTTCACTGGCTGTCACTCAGAAAATGAAAATCTGTTTACGTAGGAGCCTTAAGAAGAAGAGCTTGCTTCCGGGGTGTACAGACTGCGAGTGGAGGGGTGGGGGTGGGGGGCAGGCCGGCCCAGCTGCCAGGGGGCCAAGCCTTGCCTATCCGTGGGACGCGGAGGGCAGGGCGCTCTGTTTACACTGAAACCCGGGAGCTCTGTTATGAAGCAGGAGATGAAGTCTCAAAGCGTCTTAAAACAGAATGCCCAGACCTTTAGACCTCCGTGGCCGTGCGTCCTCGGCTTTCCGGTGTCAGGGCTCTGAGATGCAAGGCTGAATTTAGAGTCGATTTGCCATCGATGCATCTTAGTCACAGATGAGCTAAGTGGACAGTTATTTAGTGGTTATGAGTAGTTTACTGTCTCTGAACTTGGGTGGATAAGATATTAAAAACACACCTGACATTTGAAATGTGTTCATTGAAGAAATCTACCTTTGTTCTAGTTAATGTTTCTGAACAGAGGCAGTGCTCGCTGTGGAAGCGCCGAGAGTGGCCTGTGAGGTGCTGAGGATGTTCTGCCGGCATGTGCCGCATAAACCAGGCTCCCGACGTGTAATGAAACTACCTATTATCATTACCTTGTTACACCCGTTGGAACTGGAACTCAGGCACCCTTAGCAGGCCGCCCTCTGAAGAGCATTCCTTCTAACCCTTGCTTCAGTACCAGCAGCTGCAGAGACAATCTGCGTGTCCCCCTCCTTGTGCCTTTGGTTGAATCATATCTGAGGGTCTGTTATTAAATTTTGAAACAGTATGCATAATTATATTCAAAATTTAGTGTCTCCTAAGGATACATACAAAGTCTTTTTTGTGTATTTGAGTACACTATTTGGTTTGACTTCTTCAAAATTATATATGACTAAAATGATGATAAATTAAACTACCTTAAAAGTAGAATTGGTTCCAAGAATAATTTCAGTCTTAAGGCTTCCTTTGTTATTTGAAAGATGTACTATTGTGTAAATAAATCCACGGAATAGTGAGACACTGTGTTTAGTGGGACCTATGTTAATAACCTTCCTTTTACGGAATGAACTTCCCTGAAATGTGAATAAACCAATATTTTGTCAATGGAATTATATTTTCAGTGCTTTGGTAGTTATGTGTTATTCAAATACTTACCAAATCATTTTATAAAGTTAAAAACCTTTTTTAAGTGGCAGAATCATTAAATTTTTCTGGTTTTGAATCCAGGTTTTCATATTATTAGCAGGTGAGCCCAGTGATGTGGCTGTAAGCTCACACTGCCACACACTGTGTATCAGTCACTGTATACCTTAATACTCTGTAGATCTTAATTTCTTTGACTAAATTAGAAAATTAGACATTATGTTCTAAATTAATTGAAATATCCAAATTAGTTGTCCTACTAGACATCAGCATAGTCTCATCCCAGGCTCTCATCTCTTGTGGCCGTTGCAGACTTTCTGAGCACCTCTCCTGTCGGGTTAGGGCCACCCAAGGCTTCAGGCTCTCCTGGGGTGGATTCTCCCCAGTTACCTGTGCCACTAGGACCGGGGAGACCCGGGTCCCACAGGCACAGCTCCGTGCCCAGGGCTGGCCCGTCGGGGTGCACACTGCCCTCCTCTTTTGCAGCGCATGTCATCGCCAAAGCCAAGGGCCTCGCGATCCTGTCGGTGATAAAGGCTGGCTTTCTGGTCACGGCGAGAGGAGGCAGCGGGATCGTGCTGGCGCACCTTCCGGACGGAAGTAAGTCAGTGGCTCTAAACGCGGGGGAGCGAGAGCCCCTGCCTGCGTTCCGCTTCCGCCGTGAGCCGCGTCCCAGGGCGGGAGGCGGGCTTTCCGGCCCGCGGCCCCGCCTCGGGTGGGCGGCCCCCCGGGTGCTCTCGGGCAGCGGCCGCTGGGAGCTTTCCCGAGCCCCGGAAGGTGCGCTCCCGCCTTTCCGTGTTTTCTCGTCCTGCCGTGGAGCAGATACTAAACGCTGACATTATCTTTCTCTTGTCAAATACGCATTCTCATTCCTCAGCTTCAGGGTGCTGTTTTCTTCTGTTTTATGGAAACTGATAAGGTGGAAGACCATTTGTAAGCTTTCCCCCCATTTTTCCTGTAGGAGACCTTAAAAACGGAAACATTTTAAAGAATATCCATCCCCAGGGCAGAATCATATCAAGATCAGTATAATTTGGCTTTACTTTCTTGTATGAAATCTAATACCTGATTTTTCAGACATGACGTCAAAATGCATTTGCCTTGACTCTCAAGAACCAACGTTTATCACATTTGAAATGTGTGTAGGTATGTGTAAGGGCCTTCCTTCGCGACTCAGTTGGTAAAGAATCTGCCTGCGATGCAGGGGACCAGGGTTCGATTCCTGGGTTGGGAAGACGCCCTGGAGAAGCAAATGGCAACTCGAGTATTCTTGCCTGGAGAATCCTACAGACAGAGAAACTTGGCAGGCTCTAGTCCATGGGGCCGCAAGAGTCAGACACGATTTAGCTACTAAACCGCCACCAGGCGTGTCATAACATCTAAAAGCCTTTTTATATGAATTTAACATTAGCTGTTCGGTTATATAATTGAACACATTTTTTTCTGTTACTGTGTTAATATGTCGGGCTTCCCTTGTGGCTCAGCTGGTAAAGAATCCGCCTGCAATGCAGGAGGCCTGGGTTTGATCCCTGGGTTGGGAAGATCCCCTGGAGAAGGGAAAGGTTACCCACTCTAGTATGCTGCCCTGGAGAATTCCATGGGCCATATAGTCCATGGGGTCGCAAAGAGTCGGACACAACTGAGCGACTTTCACTTCACTTCTGCTAATAGCTCTTTTCAGTGTCAATAATTTAATTTTCTGCTGAGAGAACATGGGCCATCCACTTGCAGTAGATAAATCTGGGCATTTGTGGGGTGCACAGCTCTGGAACGTGTGTCAGTGGGATTTACTGTCCCCTGTGAAGTGTCCCCACAGTAAATGAGAGTTGGCCTCTGAGTTTGTACTTCAGATTTCATAGCTCCAGACTTGGCTATGAAACAAAAATGACAAAATTCTCTTTTTCTCAAGAGAAGACGCGTCACCCAAATTTTCATAGGCAGGTTTTCAGCAGTACAACCAGACAAGTAGGCACATTCAAATTGAGTGCACTGTTAGGCTCCAGGTTTGCAAGAAGCCCCCCATCTTGCCCTGCAGGTCAGCGCTGTGGTGGACAGGTGCCTGTCAGGAAAGAGGAGGAGCTATCCACCCTGGGGCTCCTCTCAGAACCTCAGGGGGACCCACCCACTGGTTTAAGCACCCAAGTTTCCCTCTCTCATCTTCCCAATTATCTGGTGGTCACTCTGCAGAGAGTATTTCAAAAACCAGCTGGTGGGGCAAGCGAATCCCCACATCCTGGCCAGGTGGGTGGTCTTTACACAGGGACAGTCCGTAACAGAGGAAGTGGAAAACAACTTTGGGGTTACGAGACATTAATTTACAGAGTCAAACCCCCCCTAAGCACAGACAGATGAGTTCTGGATGCATTCAGGCACCAGCCTGTCATCCAGGGTACATGCCAGTAAGGGAAGCTGGGCTCCGGACGCCAGCGCACATCTTCCTGAAGCACTCATCAAGACCACCCCACCCCCCAGTTACTTTTCTCTAGACTTGTTCAACATAATGGTGTCTACATCAGGAAGTATGCACAAAGTGTCCTGAAATGTACCGTGTCATGGCAAATGGAGTTATTTTACTTAGCTTCCAAATGTCAGGATATGTATCTTGTTAGAATTTTAATCAGCTTGAATTGATTATCTGTTTCTTGTGCTTCTACTAGGGACCAAGGATGTCAAAACAGGATTTTGCCCTCAGAGACTTATAATAGAAACAGTTTAGTATTATGTTACCGTTAGAAGTGATTATTTTGAATCCTTTTGCTCTCATATCTATGATAAAGTTCCAACTAAAGACTAGAATTCCAGCTCAATTATTTTGCAAAACATGATAAATAGTGATGAAATTATCAAATGCTATGCATAGTTAATCAGTGAGAATTCAGTAGTTTGGTATTATGCATATTTATAGGGAAAGATTGGAAAACATAGACTTGTAAGTCTATGAAGCTCATAATACATATCTAACACCTTTTAAACATTCGTGTCCGTCTCTGTGCGACCCCACAGACGGCAGCCCACCAGGCTCCCCCGTCCCTGGGATTCTCCAGGCAAGAACACTCGAGTGGGTTGCCATTTCCTTCTCCAATGCATGAAAGTGAAAAGTGAAAGTGAAGTCGCTCAGTCGTGTCCGACTCTTCTTGACCCCATGGACTGCAACCTACCAGGCTCCTCTGTCCATGGGATTTTCTAGCCAAGAGTACTGGAGTGGGGTGCCATTGCCTTCTCCCATAATACATATCTAACACCTTTTAAACATTTTTAACTTAAAAAATTATATGTTTATTAAAGAACATTTAAAAACATAGGCAAAAATGCTAAAGTCTCATTATTTTAAAAATAAACACCATTCATTCACATTTTAGCATCTTTCCTCTCTATATTTATATGCCGAGGAGTTTTATTGTTAGAGTAATTGCTTGTTTGTTTCTATTAGAATGGTCTGCGCCTTCAGCCATCGGGATAGCTGGGCTTGGTGGCGGATTTGAACTAGGAATAGAGGTGAGTGAGCCACGTGTGTGTGCAGTTGACTTATTCTCTGGAAGCAGCTGATACGTGAAAGGTGAGAGATTCGAGATTCCCTCCTGTTCTTGTCTCACCGCCTGTGGAAATTGTTCCCCTTTACTTTCTTGAGTCTCGGCCTAAACTGTGTGACGTTTATCGTCTGTGTCTCTCTCTTTCCTAACGTTTATCATCTGTCTCTCTCTCTTTCCTTGGCTGCAGAGTTCCATCCATTTGCCATCTCACGTGTTCCCATCTCTAGCACATCTGAAGAGCAGTTATTCTCAGATCTGACAAAATCTAATTGGCAGCTTCTGGCTTCTGACAGCAGTCGTGGGGGCAAACAGCTTAACGTTATGTACCATCATTTGTGGCAAAATCCAGTTTGTGTTACTACTAATGTTCAAATTACTTCAGATTTTTAAAGTACAAATTGTCTTGGTATTATTTCATTTTGTAACTTTGCTCTAATTATGGTTTCTATCAAATGGACTAGAAATTGCACCAGTGCACACGCCCTTTCAGGGGCCTCCAACAGCGAGCATCTGCATGCTATTCATCTTTCATCTGTTGTTTCACTGCTGCTGCTGCTGCTGAGCCGCTTCCATCGTGTCTGACTCTGTGCGACCCCATAGACGGCAGCCCACCAGGCTCCCCCGTCCCTGGGATCCTCCAGGCAAGAACACTGGAGTGGGTTGCCATCTCCTTCTCCAACACATGAAAGTGAAAAGTGAAAGTGAAGTCGCTCAGTCGTGTCTGACCCTCAGCGACCCCATGGACTGCAGCCTTCCAGGCTCCTCCATCCGTGGGATTTTCCAGACAAGAGTACTGGAGTGGGGTGCCATTGCCTTCTCCGTGTTTTACTGCTAGTGATTGATAAATCAAATCTAATGTTCCCGAATTCTTCTCAAATTACAGCCAGTTTCTTCCTAAGCTCTGCTTTTATGAATTTGCTCTTTTGCCATAGTTTAAAATGACTTTGGGCTTCCCAGGTGGTGCTGGTGGTAAAGAACCTGCCTGCCAGTACTGGTTAGACATAAGAGACGTGGGTTCAGTCCCAGGGTCAGGAAGATCTCCTGCCATCCCTGGGTCAGGAAGATCACCTGAAGAAGGAAATGGCAGTCTACTCCAGCATTCTTGCCTGGAGAATCCCGTGGACAGGGGAGCCTGGCAGGCTGTAGTCCATGGAGTCCCAAAGTGTCGAACATGACTAAAGCGACTTAGAACCCACACAGGAGGAATTATTTCCACTACTGTTTGGTTTTTTTTTTCATTTTTATTTGACCTTTACTTGCTGCTGCATGAATCTGTATCATAAAAAGAGGAGCGTATTTCAGATTTGCTCTGGCAGCTGCCTTTTTGCTGTGTGTTCAGTGAAGCCAGGTCTCCAGCATTGCAGGCAGACGCTTCACCGTGTGAGCTACCAGGGAGGCCCTTACTTACAGTGAAGTCATAGCCTTCAGCACCGTGGCGCTCGCACGCAAAGCGTGTTTTCAGCATCTGTTGTGCACCGCTGCTCACACCTCCTGGCACTGCACCACGTGTCCCTGTTGTCACTCTGACCCCAGATTTTGGGGCTCAATCTCGAATAACATTTACTTATATTTTCCATCTTTGGGAAATTTGGGGCTTCCCTGGTGGCTCAGATGGTAAAGAATCTGCCTGTAATGCAGGAGACCTGGCTTCAACCGCTAGGTTGGGAAGATCCCCTGGAGAAGGGGATGGCTACCCACTCCAGTATTCTGGCCTGGAGAATTCCATTGACTGTATAGAGGAACCAGAGATCAAATTGCCAACATCCATAGGATCATTGAAAAAGCAAGAGAGTTCCTAAAAAACATCCACTTCTGCTATATTGATGATGCCAAAGCCTTTGACTATGTGCATCACAACAAACTGTGAAAAATTCTTAAAGAGATGGGAATACCAGACCACCTGACCTGCTTACTGAGAAATCTGTATGCAGGTCAAGAAGCAACAGTTAGAGCTGGACATAGAACAACAAACTGGCTCCAAATTGGGAAAGGAGTACATCAAAACTGTATATTGTCATCCTGCTTATTTAACTTATATGCAGAGTACATCATGCGAAATGCCAGGCTGGATGAAGCACAAACTGGAATCAAGATTGCTGAGAGAAATACCAGTAACCTCAGATATGCAGATGGTACCATCGTTATGGCAGAAAGTGAAGAAGAACTAAAGAACCTCTTGGTGAAAGTGAAAGTGGAGAGTGAAAAAGTTGGCTTAAAACTCAACATTCAGAAAACGAAGATCATGGCATCTGGTCCCATCACTTCATGGCAAATAGATGGGAAAACAATGGAAACAGTGAGAGACTTTATTTTCTTGAGCTCCAAAATCACTGCAGATGGTGACTGCAGCCATGAAATTAAAAGACAGTTACTCCTTGGAAGAAAAGTTATGACCAAAAAGCAGAGACATTACTTTGCTGACAAAGGTTCATCTAGTCAAAGCTATGGTTTTTCCAGTAGTCATGTATGGATGTCAGAGCTGGACTATAAAGAAAGCTGAGCACTGAAGAATTGATGCTTTTGAACTGTGGTGTTGAGAGTCCCTTAGACTGCAAGGAGATCAAACCAGTCAATCCTAAAGGAAATCAGTCCTGAATATCCATTGGAAGGACTGATGCTGAAGCTGAAGCTCTAATACTCTGGCCACCTGATGGGAAGAACTGACTCATTTGAAAAGACATCGATGCTGGGAAAGACTGAGGGCAGGAAGAGAAGGGGACAACAGAGGATGAGTTGGTTGGATGGTATCACCGACTCGATGGACATGAGTTTGAGCAAGCTCCAGGAGTTGGTGATGGACAGGGAAGCCTTTTGTGCTGCAGTCCATGGGGTCGCAAAGAGATGGACATGACTGAGTGACTGAACTGTGGAAACTTTGAACACAACTTAGCCTCGTGTCTGTATAGAAATTAACTCTATAATTCTATTTAAATACTGTACGTGGAAAATACATATTAACTTTGAAAAATATCCACTTCAAGTAGAGATCAGACTGTCCTAGGAGTTTGTGCCTCTTGAATATGACCTGACTGCTTCCCCAAGCACAGCTGTAAGGTTAGGGTCATCAGCTGCTTTTCAGTGCTAGGAAGAGGCCAAGCTGGTCCCCCAGGAAGCATCTCAGACCTGGACAGGAGTGTGTTTCCCTTCTGGGCGCACCCCTGGACCAGGATGAGTGAGGAAGCTGGTGGGTTGTTGGCCACGAGCCCACAGACCTCCTGCTGCTGGGCGCTCTTGTTAGCCCAGCTCTGGTCCCAGTGAAACACAGCAGAGCTGTGGCCAGTGGGTGCTGAAGGCCCACGCCCCAGGGTCTGCAGCCCCCTGGGCTTCCTGGTCCTCTGCCTAGTGTTCTTCTTTCACCAGACACTTGCTGTTAATGAGATAGAGGGCTTGACCCAAGCTCCAGCCTGGAGAGTTTCTTGTCTGGCCCTTATCTGAATTGTGAGTCCTTCGTACCTATGTCCTTAGATTGACCAAGTATCACCCACAAGTAGACACACAGAATAAGTCTGTTTCTTTACAGCACTGGTGTCAGAGGTTCAGACTGTCAAGTATTTGTTGACTACTTTAATTATCTGCCATTCTGTTTTAGAGTGGAATAGTTAGCAATAATAGTTAATAGTCTCATAAAACGCTCACATATCTTCTTACAGAATCATTTCCATACCATAGTAATGAAGGATGTCATTGTGGAGGTAACTGAGTTACGTGACCCCTCTGGTGGAGACAACCAGAGAGTGACAGGCTGGTTATTCAGAGGGACGCCTCTGGTTCCCAAACACAGTTATGAGTTGTTTGCAACCCTGGGTGCTGGCTCCCTCACGAGACATCTCGTCTTGGCCGCCTTTCACAGGCAAGGAGAGGGAGGCTCAGAGACGTCGAGCCCTGTGTGCTTGGTTCCAGGGCTGCTCCCGGTGCCCCCTCTGGTCTGGCCTGACTGCCGTCCCTGTAACACACTGTGGATTTGAGGGCACGCGTGAGGTAGGCAGGGTGCCTGCCTCTTTGAGGGTATTTCAGTGCTGAGAGACACTCAGCCGCATGCAGAGGTGGTGTGTGGTTGTCTCCGATTGGTTCCCCTGGAGGCAGAGCCTGGGATGGGACTCAGGGCACAGGTGATTTACTGAGCAAGTGTTCTCGGGGGGCCTGTAAGGGGCCCAGGGAAGCAGACAGAGAAGGGGAAGCGTCTGGGCAAGGCTGTCATCCCTGGTAAACTCACCATGGTCTGATGACAGGGAGAGGAGGCAAGTCCTAGGACAGAAGCGACCCAGCCAGTGTCTGGGGACGGCTGCTCTCACCACCTGTCAGTGTGAGGGCAGCTGAGTGCTGGGTGGGGGGCTGGAGGAGCTGGTGCTGCTCCTGCCTGTGGCCAGAGCCCTCTCCTGAGCCCAGGGCCCCAGGGAGTGTCCGCCTTCCGTGCTGCCTCCCACGGGTGGTGACTCCTTCCATGCATGTGGGAATGTGGGCCTGAGCCCAGGGCAACCAGGGGGTGTCCGCCCTCCGTGCTGCCTCCCGCGGGTGGTGGCCCCTTCCATGCATGTGGGAATGTGGACCTGACCACCAGGAAGTCTAGGTCGGTCTCTGCTTTGGAATCTGGACCAGGATAAGGCCGTGAAGTCCTTCATAGGGTGCCATGTTTTGACAGGATTTGTTGGCCTTTATCAGCTTGGACTTTAGTTAAATACACAGTCTGGTACTGGTCCACTTGAGACAGCTGCTGAGAATCCCAAGGTTGTATGACTTATGCAAACCCACCAAACACAACAACAACAAAAAAAGTTTTAAAAGTCAGTGGAGTCAGGAAAGATAATGCGAAGAGCTAGTTTAAATGCTACTAATATTTTCTTTCCAGGACAATTATAGCAGAGGCCAAAGCTCTGAAAACCCCGACACCACAGATTACCCCATTGTTTGTCGTTTACCAAAAGCCAGAATCCACACTGGGCCATCGAGTCTGATCGGCTTCGCCCAAGACTGTAACGTGAGAAAAACGGCTCAGTCTTTTCCAGGAGAATTTGGATGAACTCTTTTGCTTTAATAATGAGAAAGGCTAGATCTAGGCTGAAGCTGAGAAGCTACCTTTAGAGATCAGAGTTCAGTGTCTAAGTCCCCTAAGGTTGCTGTGCACGAGAGGATCTGTTGGTGTGGAGTGAGAGGCGCTGGGAGCCTCTCAAGTTTGGCTTGGATGTTGAGGCTGATGATGCCCCTGAGTGAGAGTGTGAAGCTTGTCACCCACAAGAGGAGGCTTTCCAGGGGAGTGGGGCAGACTTCTGAGCAGAACGGCTGGAGAGATGGGAAAAAAGACCGTCTGAGCTTCTGCGGAGGGTGGAGGAGGTGGGGGCAGGTCTCACCAGAACCACGGGCGGAGCCCTGGGCTTTCTCCGCGGGTTGCCTGGATGCCGGGCTTCACCACAGGACTGCAGCGTCGGGGACTCGGGTCCTCGGTGGGTAAACGTCTGAGGGCAGAGGGCAGGGTGTGTGGGGCAGGGGGTCGGGGAGCCGTGGCCAGTGGCCCCTGAGAACACTTTTCCCTAGCTTTTCCTGTGTGACTTTTTAAATTCTTGTTTAAGAATTGGATTTAATTATAAAACTTTGGTTTTATTTACAAGTTAACTGTATCTTAATTCCAACTTGTTAAGAAGTGCTTGTCACATTCTCACCTGTCGGTCTTATGTGGCTTACGTGCCCACCTGCCCCTGCCTTCTTTCAGGAAATCCACCCTGCTTTCCGCTCTGAGCTGTGGAAAGAAGTAGAGAGCCATTGGCACTGTGGCTGCTCTTCAAACTGTGGAGCTTTGGGCCTGGCTCCCTGTCTAATTGGTCGTGTCACTGAAGAACGCAGCATTATCTTACTCTTATTCCAGGAGATCTGAATTGAGACTGGACATGAACTTAAAGGGTTAATTTATTTTCTTCACTGACTCATAGCTGTGCCTTACTTTACTAAGACGCACCAAGCAGAAAGGGCCGTACTAACTGGAGCACCTACAGGGTCATGACTGGAGGTTTAGTGACAGTGTCTACGCACTAAGCAATATGCAAAGGAATTCCATGTATATTTTCTTAAAAAATCTGTACAATTTGGTGATCAATCATTGGCGAAATTGCTTAACTTTGCATGAGAAATGCTAAAAAATTCTATATCATTAAACGCCATGCTCCTCAGAATCGTTCTTTATACAAGAGTATAGTAAAAGTAAAAATAACAGTTGATATGAGTCAGCGGTATGTTTTGCATGGGTCAGTTAGGTGGCATATTAAGTCTGTCCTTCAGAACCTGAGTGTACTTTTTCATGAAGTGATTCAAATTAAACTGTATCAGGAATTCTACTAGGCCCTTCCAGTACAATCACATTTGATAATAATTGGGTTCTTCTGTCGATGAAGACATCTACTTGAAAAATGTAAAGAGCAGTATAAATGAACTCATCTTTTAAGCATTAATCTGCTTGGCCTTTGCATATTTTGTTGAGATGTGAATATGCCAGGCTGTACAGATTATTTCAATTCATCTTTCAAACAGCTGTGTCTGTTCATGCACGCACATACGTGTGTAAGAGCCGACTCTGGAAATGACTCTGATGCTGGAAAGACTGAAGGCAAAAGGGAGGGGGTGGCAGAGGATGAGATGGTTAAACAGCATCACCGATTCAGTGGACATAAGCTTGAGCAAACGCAGGGAGGCAGTGAAGGACAGGGGGGCTAGCGTGCGGCAGTCTGTGTGGTCGCCAAGAGTCGCACACGGTTTAGTGGCTGGACACCAACAGTGCACATGCCTGTGTGAGCACGTGTGCCTGTAAATGTGGGAACTACTATTATGCCCATCTTACAGAGAAGGAGACTGAGGCTCTGAACTGCTCGGTTTGCCCACGGTCACGCAATGTGCTCGAGAGGGAAATGGCAACCCACTCCAGCATTCTTGCCTGGAGAATCCCACGGACGAAGGAACCTGGCAGGCTACAGTCCAGGGGGTCGCAAAGAGTCGGACCCGACCAAGCAACTAATACACACAGTGTGCAGGGGCACGAGTGGGGTTATCACCCAGATGTCCAGCTACGCCCTCCTGCCTGCTGTCTTCTGGGCACGTAGCTCAGGGGGTGGGTCCTGTTGTGGACTGTAAGTATGAAAAGGCCAAAGGTACCCGCAACGGCCCTGGGACCCTGTCAGCCCTCCTGGTGGTCCTGCCCCGGAGTCTGGAGAATACACCCCACCCCGGGCGTGTTCTCCCTCCAGCTTCGCTTTTATTGTGCTGGGAGGACTAACTGTGGTGACAGGCACAGCTAGGGCCACAAGTCTTCCTCCTGACACCTCGCAGGTCTGTGTGGGTTGGGGTCGGGGGGCATGGGTGGGATCCAGACTCCAGGCCCCCGACCTTCTGGCCTGCTCCTCACTCCCATTCTCCGGCTCAGCCTTCGCCGAGTGTTCAGTTTGAGAAAGTCCTTCGACCTTTCACACCTACCTGAGTGTGAGCCGGTCACTAGGACAGCCCACCCGGCCTCACTCACCCACGAGGCTGTGGCGAAGCTGGAGCAGCACCCCTGGCGGGCGCCCGGCCCCTCTCCTCACCTGGGGGACGGGGGCTGCCTAAGTCCTCAGCTGAAAGTAAAGCGCAGCTCTGCTTTCGGGCTCTTCCTTTGCCCACATCGAGATTCTCGCTGCATGACATATCGCACGTTTGAGTTGTGATAAACACATTTTAAATGATACACGGGCGGGATTATTTTAAAATACATGGCTCTGCTTTTCAGGTATCAGACTTGGTGATAATTTTGAACTATGACAGAGCCGTAGAAGCTTTTGCAAAAGGTGGTAACCTAACACTTGGCGGGAACCTCACAGTGGCCGTCGGGCCCTTGGGAAGGTGAGTGCTCGAAACCCTTTCTGAGCAGCTATGGACTGTAAAGACTTTAAAAACCATATTGTTTTGCATTAAGAGAAAATTGAATTAGAGTGACACAAATTTGTGATCTGCACGTGTCCCAGAGGATCTTCCCAGGTGGAGCAGTGGTAAAGAATCCCCCTGCCAATGCAGGAGACAGAGCGACAAGGTCCCTGGATGTGGAAGGTCCCCTGAAGGAGGAGGTGGCCCCCACTCCAGGATTCTTGCCTGGGAATCCCGTGGACAGAGGAAGGAGACAGAGAGACAAGGTCCCTGGATGCAGAAGGTCCCCTGAAGGAGGAGGTGGCCCCCCCTCCAGGATTCTTGCCTGAGAATCCTGTGGACAGAGGAGACCGACAGGCTTCAGCCCACGGGGTCCAAAGAGTCGGACACGCCTGAGCACACACACGTGCAGAGAGGGTTTGAGGTTGCTCACAAATAAGAAACTTGCAAAACACAGCCAGTGTAATAAAATGAGAAAAGTTGAAACCAACACATGTGAAAAGAAACTAAATTTTCAGCAATGCAGAATTAACGTAAAATTTATATATATGCTGTGAAGGAGCCTGGTCAAGTCAGTTTTAATTAACTGAGAAAGAGCAGCATTGATCAGGACAAAAAAAAGAAAAGCATTTTTCCAAACTACATTGTGAAAAATTGAAGTGGAAGTGTTTTACATGAGTGATGTTTACAATACTGTGGTTTCCCCTTCCCTATTAATGAATAACTATTCTTGAGTTAATTGAATAATTAAATATTTTGAACTCAGACTGTTTGTAGAAGTTAGTAAAATCATCTAAAAATGTTTCTGAGTTCTATGGAGATACTCACAGTAAAAAGAACCAGTCTTTTACTCTTGAGACGCACTTCCCTGTTTTGGTAAAAGAAGACAAAGTTAGAGAATCTCAGCTTAACTTGTGTTTTTCCCGTGTGTCACCTTGTCCTATAACCATCTTGCCTACTATGTCCTCTGAACCACCTTCAACACACCTACCTTAGGCCAGCAGGCAGTGAAATATAAAAATAAGGTAGGTATAGAGCGAGATCCTTCTTTGGGGTTGGAAGTTGGTGCCGCTCAGACAGTCACCTTTAGGTGAAGATGCTCACAGCTCCGGGATAATGTTTTGCAGGAATTTAGAAGGAAATGTCTCCCTAAGAAGCTCGGCTGCCGTCTTTACTTACTGCAAGTCGAGAGGCCTCTTCGCCGGCATATCTTTAGAAGGCAGCTGTTTGATTGAGAGGAAGGAAACTAACCGAAAGTAAGTCTAAGGCAAATAATTTTAATTGATTTGAAGAAAGTGAGCCTTTGTAGATTCATGTGGTTCTTAAGAGGGTACAGAGCACCTTCGTACGGCGTGTCTGCTGGCACCGAGCTTCCAGCAGCACCTGCTCACCTGCGTCTCTGTGTCACATTTTGGTAATTCCTACAGGATTTCAAACTTTTTCATTATTGCATTGGCTCCGGTGATCTGTGATCTGTGGCCTTGGATGTTACAGCTGTGATTGTTTGGGACATCAGGCCCTGCGCCCTGTCAGGGGAGAACCTGTTCAGTAAGCGTGTCTATGTTCTGACCGCCCCTCCCCGAGGCTCCATCCCTCTCCTCAGGCCTCCCTGTTCCCTTCGATACAATACATTGAAATTAACAAGGACCTCTAAGTGTTCAAGTGAAGAGCTGCACATCTCTTAGTTTAAACCAAGAGCTGAAAACGCCTGAGCTTGATGAGGAAGGCACGTCAAAGCTGAGACAGGCTGAGAGCTAGGCCTCTGGTGCCGAATAGTCAGCCAAGCTGTGACTGCAAAGGAGAAGTTCCCGAAGGAAGCGACAGGTGCCACACCAGTGAAAGGATGAGCGATAAGACAGCGAACAGCCTCATCACTGGTTCGGAGACGGTTTCAGTGGTTTGGATTGAAGATCCAAAGCAAGGACAACCTTGCCTTCGGCCAAAGCCTCATCCAGAGCAAGGCCCTAATTCTCCTCAGCTCTACGAAGGCGGAGAGAGGTGTGGGGGCTACAGAAGAAAAGTGAGAAGCTGGCAGAGGCTGGTTCATGAGATTGAAGAAAGAAGCCATCCTCATAACATATTAGGTTGGTGCGGAAGTAATAGCGGTTTTACATTGTTGAAATGTGTCATTTGATATTGGAATCCATTCTTAAATCAATGTGGTTCTGTTAAACTTCATTTTAATGCTCATTTCTCGCTTTATGTTTTTTGCTAATGACTTATTACTTGCTGTTTATTTTATATTTATTTTAGATTAGGGAAATGATGTTTAGATAAAAAGCAAATTCAAGTGAATTTTTTATTCAAGTTCAAAGTGGGTCGTGAAGTAGCGGAGACCACTTGCAGCATCAACAGTGCACTTGGCCCAGGAACTGCTAACGAACGGACAGTGCAGCGGTGGTTCAAGGAGTTTTGCGAGGAGACGAGAGCTTTGAAGATGAGGAGCATGGTCGTGGGCCATCAGAAGTTGACAACAGTCAACTGGGAGCCATCGCTGAGTCGGATCCTCTTACAACCACATGAAAAATTGGCAAAGAATTCAGTGTTGACCGTTCTACAGTCATTCTGCATCTGAAGCAAATGGGAAAGGAGAAAAAGCTCAATAAGTGGGGGCTTCATGCTGCTGCTGCTGCTGCTGCTGCTAAGTCGCTTCAGTCGTGTCTGACTCTGTGCAGCCCCACAGACAGCAGCTCACCAGGCTCCACCGTCCCTGGGATTCTCCAAGGAAGAACACTGGAGTGGGTTGCCATTTCCTTCTCCAATGCATGAAAAGTGAAGTCGCTCAGTCGTGTCCGACTCTTCGTGACCCCATGGACTCCAGCCTACCAGGCTCCTCCGTCCATGGGATTTTCCAGGCAAGAGTACTGGAGTGGGTTGCCACTGCCTTCTCCAGGGTGCTTCATGAGCTGACCAAAAATCAAGAAAATTGTTTTGAAGTGTAGTCTTCTCTTATTCTAAGCAACAGTAATGAACCATTTCTTGATTGGATTGTGGCATGTGACGAAAGGAGGATTTTATTCGACGACTGGTGACGACCAGCTCAGTTGGACTGAGAAGAAGCTCCAAAGCACTTCCCAAAGCCAACCTTGCACCAAAAAAGATCACGATCACTGCTTGGTGGCCTGTTGCTGCTCTTATGCACTACAGCTTTCTTAATCCTGAGGAACCATTACCTCTGAGAAGTCTGCTCAGCAAATTGAAGAGACGCTTCAAAACCTGCAGTGCCCGCAGCGGGCGATGGTCAGCAGAGCAAGCCGAATTCTTCTGTGTGGTAATGCCTGCCACCTGCCACACAGCCGACACTGCAAAAGGTGAGCAAGTCTGGCTGCACAGTTTTGCTTCATCCGCCATATTCACCTGATCTCTCACCCGCTGACTACCACTCTTCAAGCATCTCAGCAACTTTCTGCAGGCAAAATTCTTCCACAACCAGCAGGAGGCAGAAAATGCTTTCCAAGAGTTCACTGAATCCTGAAGCGTGAATTTCTACATGACAGGAGTAAGCAAACTTATTTCTTGTTGGTGAAAACGTGTTGATTGTAATGGTTCCTATTTTGATTAATAAAGATGTTTTTGAACCTAGTTATAATGACTTAAAATTTGTGGTCTGAAGCCACAGTCACTTCTGCACCAACATAATAAAAGCGCAGTGTCCACCATTATAAGAGGTTCCCTATTGTTACACTCAGCCTTTGTCTGTCTTCCATAACTCACAGACCAATTTTGACCTAAAATAAATAAAAGATTTGGAGGATCCTCACAGGGAACAAGGAACTTCCTCTTTAACCTGGCATCTAGCTAATAGTTCCCAAAACTGTGCTTCCAAATTTCCACTAAAATGTGTCTAATTGCCCAGAAAAAGGTCAGAAGCTAGGACTGAGAGGACTGCTTGCAGAAACTGGCAGGAGTCCCACAACAGTGACCCGGACGGGCCTGGGCCTGCTGGTGGCGGGCAGACGCCTGCTGGTGGCGGGCAGACCCCTGATGGTGGCGGACAGACGCCTGCTGGTGGTAGACACCTACTGGTGGCGGACAAATGCCTGCTGCTCACACCTGACAGAGAGGAGTCAGGGGCCACGTGTGTGGCGCTCTTCCACCTGGAGCCCCACACTCACTCAGTGATGTTCAGTGCAGACCTCAACAACCAGAAAACGGGAGGGATGGGGAAAGTAAGGCTTGCAGAACTCTCTACCTTGTAAAGTCAAGAGAAATGGTTTTTACTTCTGGTTTTATTAATTTGAGAAATTTAAGTTAAGAATGCTTTTAGAAATGTGTGATTCTAGGCCTTTGGAAGATTTTCCCACTAAAGTTCACCTAATCCCTGGATAAACTAAAAGAAATACACTTTTTAATCAACTGCAAGGCTTCCAAACATGTAAGGCAGATCCTTACATAATTTTGTTACAAATAAACATTTTAGGGAACTATAGGTTGGCACCATTTTTATAAGAAACTTATAAAGCAAAAGCCTGTAAAAAATGTATGTGCTTGTAGGTACCTGTGCACAAGTGTCTAATTCTTGTGTCTACATATGTTTATATATAAATGTTCTATAGATGTTTATATATAAATGTTCTATAGATGCTTATATATAAATGTTCTATAGATGTTTATATATAAATGTTCTATAGATGCTTATATATAAATGTTCTATAGATGCTTATATATAAATGTTCTATAGATGTTTATATATAAATGTTCTATATATGCTTTTATGTATGAATGCATGTGTCTGTGAAGTGCTTCTATATTGTTGGGAAAAGGACATAAATATCAGGCCACTTACGGCAGTTGCCTCTAGAGGTGAGCTTAGAGGGATGAATGTTGGGCCTTAACGCGGGTGGTTAGTGTTTGAAGAGTGGTTTGTGTAAAGCTCCGTGGGTGAGCAAGACACACTGACACGCGTGGGTGTGTGTCCTTCATCTACCTCTAGAAAAGATCTATGTCTTCAAAATAAATGTTCTCATATGTTTCTTGGTAGATTTTATTGTCAAGACATTCGAGCCTATGACATTTTGTTTGGCGATATCACACGGCCTGCTCAAGCAGAAGACCTTTATGAAATTCTCGATTCCTTTACTGAGAAGTATGAAAGTGAAGGACAGCGACTCAACGCCAGAAGAGCCGCCCGGGAGCAGAAGAAGGCTTCGGTGATGCTGGGTTTCTCTATTTTCCTTAGTAGCTGCAGAGGATTTCTTCATATAGACGATTCTGCCTTTGGTAGTGAGCTCCTCGGGGGCTCAGTCCATAATCCGCCTGCAGTGCGGTGGGCCTGGGTTCCATCCTGAGCCAGGGAAGACCCCCTGGAGGAGGGCACGGCTGCCCCTCCAGTGCGGTGGGCCTGGGTTCCATCCTGAGCCAGGGAAGACCCCCTGGAGGAGGGCACGGCTGCCCCTCAAGTATTCTCGCCTGGACATTTCCTTGGACGGAGGAGCCTGGTGGGCCACAGTCCCTTGGGTCGCAAAGAGTCGGATGGGACTGAGCAACTAACACACACATCCTGCATATCCAGTTCTAAACACCCTACTAAACCTCCCTTGTAATTTCATTTGCGTATAGTTCTTGTGAAAAATGTCCTGAAACCTTGGCGATCATCTATACAAATTTCAGGAAGAGATGCAGTTTCCTTTCATTGCCTTTCTGCGAGATCAGACCTCTATAATATTAATTAACAGTACTAATAACCGCTGCCGGCCTAGTGCCTTGATGTGTGGAGAGCCTTCTGCGCTGGGTTCATAGCTCCGCTCGGTCCATCGCGGGCTCCTCCTGTGCAGTGGCGGGGCCGGGAGGAGGGACGCTTCCAGCTGCAGAAGCGTGGCCCCTGCGGTCACCTGCCTGTTGTCAGTTCAACCAGGGGTTGAACTGCTCTGGGGTGGCCCAGAGCAGCGTGTGTGCTCTGCTAACGAGTGCAGGGCCTCGCGCTTGCATGTACACGCACAGGCGGGGGCGGGGAAGCATCATATGCTCTTAAGAAAAAACAGATTTAAAATCACGTGCATTTTTCCTGCTCTTCCCAGGCTAAATTGCCTCCGAAACCATCATCAAGACCACAGCAATCGCCTGCACAAGCACAGCTGAGTTCTGGCTCTCAAAGTAAGTGTTTTTGTTGCAATTCAAATACAGTTGTAATTAAGTAGGTATGAAATATTATTCAGAAATCAAAAGTTACACTTTTAGAGTCCAATAGAAGAACTGATGCATATTAAAGAGAAAAAAAACAAATGCTTGGCCTCTTCTAAACACATGAGGCTGATTGTCGTCCCTGTAATTTGTGAAAATGTTTATTCTCGTTCAGAAAATGCTTTTTCCAGTGACAGAGTTTTACCTTTAAAGTTTTTCTCTCTCCTCTTCTTCTTTTTTTTTTTTTCGCATCTCTTCCAAACACTGTTATTCTGCTGATTTGAAATGGAAACAATAAACCTGTTTTTCTCATATACACATAGATTTATATTTCTGAAAATTGATTTTACTATACATTCTTGGAAGCTCAGGGTTTCACAAAATAGAAACCTTATTTTCTAGGGTTTCTAAATAGCTCAGGGTTGTAAAACAGAATAAATTCATGAAGCATCAGGTTTTCGGCCTTCACTCATCTTTCTATTACTCATTTTTATGACAGTCACTTTTGGAATTCTGGTTTTCATGGACAGAGGCTTCCAGTAAATAGCAATATAGTAAAGTAGGCAATGTTTCATACAATAATTACCTGTTAGGCAAGCGGCATTGTGCTGTGGCTTTTAAGAGCGCAGTGATGAAGCTAACTTATCTCCTGCCTTTAAAGAACTTTCCCTCCAGGAGCAGAGAGATCACATGTGGAAAAGTAACTGCAATTTCAGGAAGACGTACCATGAAATAATGCAAGGGTCTGAGGCACCAACCGCCCATGCCAAAGTCAAAAATATATATCTAACTTTTGACTCCCCCCAAACTTTACTAATAGCCCACAGCTGCCTGGAAGCCTTACTGATAACAGAAACAGTCGATTAACACATATTTTGTGAGTTATATATGTTACCTACTGTATTCCCGTATAAAGTAAACTAGAAAAAATATTAAGAAAAGTATAAGGAAATGAAAATATATTGATGGTACTGTACTGTATTTATTTATACCAAAAGTTTACATCATCTGTTTACAAGATGAATTGTCTGCCAGCACCCATGTCAATATTGTCTTATGTGATACAAACTCTGTAAACGTTATATGTAATGCTAACAAAAAAAATTAGAAATTAATAGGAAAAAGAAATTCACATTTACAGATAGAATGATTCATGCATTGATAAAAATAAGCAGCAGTGTGATTGCTTTGTGGTGGCTTAGCCTATGTACTGGTGAATGAAGAACTGTAAAATTTTTTTGGCATACAGTATTACAGCCATATTTATAATAAATATTAGAAGCATTGGCACATTTTTTTAAAAACTGCTTACGTGTGATGAAGACTGATAGTGTCTACAATTACAAGAGGAGAGAGAGGGGCATGCTATACAGTAGCCTAAT
Source organism: Ovis canadensis (assembly GCF_042477335.2). Taxonomy (NCBI): domain Eukaryota; kingdom Metazoa; phylum Chordata; class Mammalia; order Artiodactyla; family Bovidae; genus Ovis; species Ovis canadensis. The sequence continues at coordinate 199,189 of NC_091246.1, read as the reverse complement.
TCTTTGAAAGCCAAGTTACACAACAGTAAGGAAACTGCCCGTCACTGATTGTGCGTGACACGCGGCCCATCTTGGCCTGTGTGAGGGCAGCCTGTCCACTTCTTCACAAGTCGCACACACAGTGCCCCATGCGGTGAGCACTTGGGCGATGCTGGTGATGACGGAGACCTCTCACAGTTGCTAGACTTTCACACGAGGACACGCACATACACAGCAGATAAGTCTGTTGGCTGAATGACGTGATGATCATTTACTCTCCATCAAGTGGGGGTGGGTCATCACAGAGGTCTTCCTCCTCATCCTCATGTTGAGCAGGCTGAGGAGAAAGAGGGAGAAGAAGATGGGGTGGTCCTGCTGCCCCAGGGGTGGCAGAGTGGAGTGGGGGGAGAGAGAGGCAAGAGAGGCAGCACCCTCGATGTCCCTTTATGGAAATGCATCATAATTTCTGTCTGACTTTTTTGCTTTTCCATTTCTCTAAAAATGTGTGTACGGGATCCCAGTCCTCCTTCCACTCTTTGCTTTGGTTTCAGTCCGTGTATCGTACGAGATCCATGTCAGAAAAGAAGTTTAAAAGCAGTCTTGAATAAGCAGGGGCTTCCCAGGTAGCTCAAACGTTAAGGAATCTGCCTGCCAGTGCAGGCAATGAGAGACTCAGGTTTGACCCCTGGCTCGGGAAGATCACCTGGAGAAGGGTGCGGCAACCTACCCCAGTGTTATCGCCTGGAGAATCCCATGGACAGAGGAGCCTGGTGGGCTGCAGTCCTTGGGGTCACAGAGAGTCGGACACGCCTGGGCAGCTGCTGCTTTCTCTTCCATCTGAGTAAGCAGAACCCTCTGCCGGATTGTCTGATGCCGGTGTGTCTTTGGCACTGCCCCTGCGTCTTTTCCCTAGTTGTCTGGCACTGATTCAGGAGCTCTCATCTGCATCAAGTCTCTTTTGCTAATTCCTCTGATGTGGTGTCCATCAGCCCCTGAAAGTCTCCAAGATCCGTGTCTTGAGGCCCTTCACAGCCACGCCCCCTCCGCCTGTGTTGCTGTACTCGCAGTCTCTTTCCTGACTTCCTTGACTGGCTCTGCTGTAAACTCTCTGGAGGCGTGTGTGGCGTCTGGAACAGTTTCCTCCAGCAGGAGTTTATTGCTGCAGGCTTGATGGCTTTCATGGCCTTTTCTATAAGAAATGGTGTCTTCAGTGGGGTGATCTTCCAGGCTTCCATGCTCTTCTCACTCTGGGCATTCTCTTCCACAGCATCAACAGTTCTTTCTGCAGAGCACCGTGTGTAGTGAGCCTGTAAAAGTCCTGATGATCCCCTGATCTAGAGGTCTGAAATAGAGATGTTGTGTTTGAGGCCAGCGACACCGCTTGGTGGTCTGCTCATGGAGCTGAGCTCGCGGGGCTCTTGGGTGGCCAGGGGCATTGTCCAGTATCAAGAGAACTTTGAAAGGCAGCCCCTGAGTGGCACAGGGCTTCCTGATGTCAGGGACCGAAAGCAGAAAAAGTGTTGTCACGATCCCGGCCTTCTTTTTGCACAACCAAAGGTTGTCAGCTTGTGTTTATCTGTTCCCCTTCTAGGCTGGGGCTTAGCAGTTCTATAGAGGAGGGCAGACTGTGCTTGGAAGAGTAGAGCTTGTCTGTCCCTTCCTGCCTTAAATCCTGGCGCTCACTTCTCTTCCTTACTAATAAATGTCCTTGGTTGCAATTTTTGCCAGAATAGGGCAGTTTCATCTGCATTAAAAACCTGTTCAGGCAAATATTCTTTCTTGTCAGTGATTTTCTTAATGGCGCCTGGGACTTAGCTATTGCCTCTTGGTCAGCAGAAGCTGCTTCTCCTGTTATCTTGATGTTACTTAAGCCCAACTTCTTGCTAAAGTTATCAAAGTAAACTTGGCTGGCATTTAGTTCTCCAGTTTAAACCCTTCCCCTTCTTTCTGCTTTAAGCTGTCATATAATGGCTTTGCTTTTTCTCAAATCTTATTAGAGTCTATTGCACCCACATAAAAACTGCATTTGTAATATAAGATAAAAAGGTATTTCAGTGCAGCGTTTCCGCGCCTGTTGGTGTTGCTGCAGCAACAGCTTCTTGGATTTCCTTTCCTCTTTTAGAAACGGTCCTCACACTGAATTCAGTTATGCTGGAATGGTGGGCAGGGGCAGCTGCAGACCTCAGTCTCCACACAGCGAGCAGTTCAGCTTTTGCTTGTAATGACTTTTCTCTGCTTCTTGGGAGCACTTCCAGGGTCACTAGTACTTTTTATGGGTCCCTTGGTGTTAATCAAGGTGTATTATTTTAAACACAATGAAAAACGCACCAGAAGCATGGAGGAGAACTTATCATAGTGACGCACACCTACTGGAGAGACAGCTCGTCACGTGCAGACGGCTAAGGTCAGCATCCTTGGCAGTTACTCGCAGCCCTCACCGCCTCACCACAGCAGCAGGGGTGGCTGCACAAGCCTTCCAGGGTATGGCGTGTGTGCTCGCGCGTGTGCGTAAGCACGTTCATTCGCGTGGTTAGGACTGAACACTGCAGCTTCACACCTGCTCACGTTTCTCTCCACTGCGAATGGAGGGCTGAGTGTGCGTGCGCACAGTTCTGGTAAATTCTAACTCCTGGCGAAAGGTTTGTGTGTTCCCTACAGTGGCGAATGGCGACACAGAATCGCATCTGCGTAAATCCCATGCATTCGCGACACACACACACATTTCTAGGCTGTGTGTTTCATCTGAGTTTTTTCAGTGTGTGGCAAATCTCAGGCAAATTTTCCAATGTTATCAGAAAAAATCCGCTTGTGAGTGAACCCACACAGTGCAAACCCACGCTATTCAATGGTCAGCAGTATATGATAAGCTCTGGGCAGAGGACTCTAAGTGTCAAAGTGCTGCCAAGGTCATAACGCAGGTCCTGCCCTCCCCCTCCGAGTTTTAGGTCCATTTGCCCAGTTGTCATGCCCAGGTGAGACATGAGCGTGAAACCCGACTCATGGCGCCCACACTGAGTCCTGGCTGTGCCTTCAGCTCATCTAAATTTACCTCCTCCAGGAAGATCCTCAGGACCTAGAGCTGCTCTTCACAGCGTGTGTGTGTGTGTGTCACAGCGTGTGTGTCTTATCGTGTGTGTGTGTCTCAGCGCATGTGTGTGTCACAGTGTGTGTGTGTCAGCATGTGTGTGTGTGTCAGTGTGTGTCACAGCGTGTGTGTGTCAGCGTGTATGTGTGTGTCACAGCGTGCGTGTGTGTGTCACAGCATGCGTGTGTGTGTCTCAGCGTGTGTGTGTGTCACTGTGTGTGTCAGCATGTGTGTGTGTCACAGTGTGTGTGTCACAGCATGTGTGTGTGTCAGTGTGTGTCTCAGCGTGTGTGTGTCAGCGTGTATGTGTGTGTCACAGCGTGTGTGTGTCAGTGTGTGCGTGTGTCACAGAGTGTGTGTCACAGAGTGTGTGTGTCTCAGCATGTGTGTGTCAGTGTGTGTCACAGCGTGTGTGTGTCAGCGTGCGTGTGTGTGTCACAGCATGCGTGTGTGTGTCTCAGCATGCGTGTGTGTGTGTCACAGCGTGTGTGTCAGTGTGTGTGTGTCTCAGCGTGTGTGTGTCAGCGTGCGTGTGTGTGTCACAGCATGCGTGTGTGTGTCTCAGCATGCGTGTGTGTGTGTCACAGCGTGTGTGTGTCAGTGTGTGCGTGTGTCACAGAGTGTGTGTGTCTCAGCGTGTGTGTGTGTGTGTGCGCGTGCTCGTCACTCAGTCGTGTCTGCCTCTGTGCGACCCCATGGACTGCAGCCCGCCAGGCCCCCCTGTCCGTGGGGTTTCCCAGGCGAGAATACTGGAGTGGGTTGATCCTCCAGGGGATCTTCCCGACTCAGGGGTCAAACCTGTGTGCCCTGCATCTCCTGCGTTGACAGGCGTGTTCTTCGCCGCTGAGCCCCGCCCCACGCCCTAAACACACACACGACTTGCTGTGTATCCTGTTCTCTTGGGATGCTGCTTTCTTCCTCCAAAGGGATGGTCTGTTTTTATTTTTATTTATGTTCTGGTAATTGATTTGCTTACACTCTTACTTTCAGTAGCAAGATGTGAGCATTGAATCTTTTATTAATTTAGATAGGAGTGACTACATAAAACTTGACCTGTGTGAATACTCCAAAATACACAGTGTTTCCAAAATTTCCTCAGTGAGGGAGTAGGTACCTATATGGCACCTACATAAAAATCCTGCTAGTCTTCAATATCAGTTACTTGTTGAGCGTCCCTGGTGGCTCAGATGGTAAAGCGTCTGCCTGCAATACGGGAGACCCAGGTTCAATCCCTGGGTTGAGAAGATCATAAAAATCCTGCTAGTCTTCAATATCAGTTCCTTGTCAGTGTAGATTTAAAAGCTACTTAACTTATCTCAAGAAACTCCTCTAAGCTAACGATGGGGAAATTTTGGAGGGTTTGTTTCTCTTGCATATTCTTCCTGAGCAGGCATTTTAGCATCTAGCCTCATTGGTCACGGGTCCCCTGCCGCGCCAGCCTTGGCCTGTCTGTCTGCGGCAGTGACCTCGGTCTTCAGAAGCTTCCTGTCCCGGCAGGGGCTGCGCTCGCTGATTTCACAGTGTGCTTGCCAGCTCACCTGCTCGCCTGGGCACGTTTCTGCAGACTCGGCTCTGTCCACCGTCCGCTCTTCCTCCCCCTTTCCTTTTTCAGCTTCAGTGTCTGTTGCTCGATTCCTGTTTCTTTCACATGCCCATCATCTCTTCTCATGTAGCATGTCATGCCTGGTTGCAAACACCTGGTTTTGATTCAATAAAATGAAAGTTTAAAATTTGTATCTATTCTTAACCTTTCATTTTGAATATGACATTACTAAGTGCTTTATTAAAAAACAAAATCTTAATTTCTAATTTCTTATATATCCTCACATATATAATTTTATTTATGTGTATATGTGATTCATAAATGTGTTTTTTGAAAGCATTTTTTTCTTTTTCTTTTAGGAGTCCTTCCCCTTTCCCCATTCTCCTCTGTCCTAAATTGCACGTCACTCTCTCCGATACTCACACCCGCAGACCCATGGGGACAATAGGGATGATGCTTTTCTCCGTGTTCCTACAGTTCCTCTGTATTTTCTCCGTGTAGTTCCGCACGCAAGCATGTGTACAAGCATGTAGACACACACAGACAGGCCCAGTGCTTTGCTGTCATCTCACAGAAATGCTGTTACAGTTCCATGCTTTACTCTAGCTTGTTTGTTCGTGGGATTTACTTGTTCCTTTTGCTCAGTAGCATCTCACGGAAATCCCTGAACCAACTGTGTTCTTGCAATTATTGGATACTTACTCCTCAGTTAATTCAATTCTTTGTAGTGGCTATTGAGTATTCCATCATGCAGCTGGACATATTTTACTCAGCCACTCTCCTACTGATAGATGCTAGCTTTCAGGTTTTCATGCCAAGCAGTGTCACAATTTCTTAAGCTGTCTACAGAATTTCCAGGAACAGACATGATAGGTGAAAGGGTGTATTTTTAAATTTTTAAGAGACTTGGTAGATTGATTTTTTAAAGTTTTTACTACTGCAGAGACTTGTCAGCCATTCCCACCACCTATGCTGCCACCACGTGCACCCCGACAGACACCCGCGCTCCTTACTGTGTACACCCCACCCACACCCCCTACTGTGCACACCCCGACAGGCACCCACACGCCCTACTGTGCACACCCCAATCAGACACCCACACTCCCTACTGTGCACACCCCAATCAGACACCCACACTCTCTATTGTGTACACCCCGACAGACACCCACAGTCCCTACTGTGTACACTCCACCTACAAGCCCTACTGTGTACACTCCACCCACACCCCCTACTGTGTACACCCCGACAGACACCCACACTCCCTACTGTGCACACCCCAATCACACACCCACACCCCCTACTGTGTACACCCTGACAGGCACCTACATGCCCTACTGTGCACACCCCAATCAGACACCCACACTCTCTATTGTGTATACCCCGACAGACACCCACACTCCCTACTGTGCACACCCCAATCAGACACCCACACTCTCTACTGTGTACACCCCGACAGACACCCACACTCCCTACTGTGCACACCCCAATCAGACACCCACACTCTCTATTGTATACACCCCGACGGACACCCACACTCCCTACTGTTCACACCCCAATCACACACCCACACTCTCTACTGTGTACACCCCGACAGACACCCACACTCCCTACTGTGCACACCCCAATCAGACACCCACACTCCCTACTGTGCACACCCCAATCAGACACCCACACTCTCTATTGTGTACACCCCGACAGACACCCACAGTCCCTACTGTGTACACTCCACCTACAAGCCCTACTGTGTACACTCCACCCACACCCCCTACTGTGTACACCCCGACAGACACCCACACTCCCTACTGTGTACACTCCACCTACAAGCCCTACTGTGTACACTCCACCCACACTCTCTATTGTGTATACCCCGACAGACACCCACAGTCCCTACTGTGCACACCCCAATCACACACCCACACCCCCTACTGTGTACACCCCGACAGACACCCACACCCCCTACTGTGTACACCCGACAGACACCCACACCCCCTATTGTGTGCATCCCGACAGGTACCTACACTCCCTACTATGTACACTCCACCTACACACCCTACTGTGTACACCCTGACAGACACCCACACTCCCTACTGTGTACACCCCAACAGACACCCACATTCCCTACTGTGCACACCCCAATCACACACCCACACCCCCTACTGTGTACACCCTGACAGGCACCTACACTCCCTATTGTGCACACCCCAACAGACACCCACACTCCCTACTGTGTACACCCCGACAGACACCCACACTCCCTACTGTGTACACCCCGACAGACACCCACACTCCCTACTGTGTACACCCCAACAGACACCCACATTCCCTACTGTGCACACCCCAATCACACACCCACACCCCCTACTGTGTACACCCTGACAGGCACCTACACTCCCTATTGTGCACACCTCAACAGACACCCACACTCCCTACTGTGTACACCCATATCAGACACCCACATGCCCTATGTGTACACCCCTATCTGACACCTATATTCCCTACTGTGCACACTCAAATCAAAGACCCTACTGTGTACACCCCAATTTGACACCTACACGCTGTACTGTGTACACCCCAATCAGACACCTATATGCCATACTGTATACACCCCAAGACACCAACACACCCTACTGTGTACACTCCACCTACACGCCCTACTGTGCACACCCCATCAGACACCTATACTCCATACTGTGTACACCCCAATCAGACACCTACACTCCCTACTGAGTATACCCCATCACATACCTACACGCCCTACTGTGTACACCCCTATCAGACACCTACACGCCCTACTGTGTACACCCCTATCACACACCTACATGCCCTACTGTGTACACTTCTATCAGACACCTACACGCCCTACTGTGCACACTCCTATCAGACACCTACACTCCCTACTGTCTACACCCCAATTAGACACCTACACGCCCTACTGTGTACACTTCTATCAGACACCCACACTCCCTACTGTGTACACCCCGACAGACACCCACACTCCCTACTGTGTACACCCCAATCAGACACCTACACTCCCTACTGCGTACACCTGTATCAGACACCTACACGCCCTACTGTGTACACCCCTATCACACACCTACACGCCCTACTGTGTACACCCCAATCAGACACCTACGCTCCCTACTGCGTACACCTGTATCAGGCACCTACACTGTCTACTGTGAACACCCCTATCAGACACCCACATGCCCTACTGTGCACACTCTACCGCAACATGCCTCACAGTCATCCCTCATCACTGGTGGTGTTGGAGTATCCTGAAGTGTTTGCTAGTCTGACAGTTGGTTACATCTCCTTGTTAAGTGACTGTGTTTGTCCCTATTAGTGATTTAAGCATTTTTTTTCATCTTATTGCTGGTGTTTGGAATTTAGTCTTATCTTAAAAGTCTCTATTTCATTGGCTGATTTTTTTCTTGGAATGCCTATTGCATTCAGCTTGCAGGAGTGTCTTGTGTATTAAGGGGCTTCTCGTTTGGACGACAGTTTCTTTCTCTAGACGCATCGTTTATTGACCTCAGTTTTCATGTAGTTCATAATCTCTATGAAATATAAAAGTTGGACATAAAACTTTCATATATCAACATTTTAACATTTACGTAGAAACATATCTGTCGCTTATTTTTTATGGACTTCGTATTTTGCAGTTGTTGTTACTGAGTCGCTGAGTCATGTCCAACTCTTTGCAACCCCATGGACTGCAGCACGCCAGGCTCTGCTACCATCGCTATCTCCTGTAGTTTGCTCAGGTTCATGTCCGTTGAGTCAGTGATGCTGTCTAACCATCTCATCCTCTGTCATGCCCTTCTCCTTTTGCCTCCAGTCATTCCCAGCATCAGGGTCTTTTCCAGTGAGTCAGCCCTTCAGCTTCAGCATCAGTCCTTCCAATGAGTATTCAGGGTTGACTTCCTTTAGGATTGACCGGTTTGATCTCCTTGCTGTCCAAGGACCCTCAAGGTCTTCTCCAGAGCCACAGTTTGAAAGCATCAGTGTTTTGGCATGGTTAGGGTCTTCTCTCCTGTACATTGCATTCATAGAGTCCTGGGTTTTCTTGAAGTATCTCATTCTTGCCGTTATTAGATTCTTACTCCTCAGCCAATTTAAGAGCATTATACCAATACTCCTCTCAAGTACCAATGCAATTCTGGTAAAGTAATATTATGTACTTATATGAACTCTATGATTTTTTAATATTAATTACAGTAACGTTATATATATAAACAAATAAATTTAGCATCTATATGATAATCTTCCTATTTTACCCTTTCCATTTGTTGAGATATTATGTCTTTCCTAAGCTTTCATGGTTTCTGTGCCTTTCTTGTTAAATTCATTTCTAAGTGCTTTGTAATTTTGTTTGCTGTGTTGAATGGAAGACGCTCTCCCATTTATATTCCAGAGTGCTTCTTTCAATAGTTGAGAAAGCCTTAATTTACATATATTTTGTCTTATATGTGGTCACCTACCCTAAATCTCTTACTTCTCGTCAGGTTTTAAAAATAGATTCTTGATATTTATACCCTCTTCCCCACCTTGCCAATGCTTATTTCTATGTTTTTATATTCATAAACCTCTTCGGCCAGTGGCCTTCACGCTGATGCCCCTCTGTCCTTAGGGGTTCACAGAGATGAGAAAGGCATGTGCTTACTCGCTCAGTCCTGTCCAACTCTGTGACCCCATGGAATGTAGCCCGCCAGGCTCCTCTGTCCATGGGATTCTCCGGGCAAGAACACTGGAGTGGGTTTCCATGCCCTCCTCCAGGGGATCTTGGACCCAGGGATCGAACTTGGGCCTCCTGCATTGCAGACAGATTCTTTACCAGCAGGTCCACCAGGGAAGCCCTGAGGGGCACCCAGAGGTTGGGAAAGAGCTCCTGGGCTCAGGTGGCGTGAGATGCAGTTGACAGACGGCCGGTTCCCACTCGTGCTCTTTGTTGAGAACGTGATGTGCATGTTGCCCCCTTTGTCTTCTGTTCTTTCACAGCAGTTTTTTTCACACTTGAATAAGAAAAGCAAACTCCACACTATCTTACTCACACTCCTTCAACATTGTCCCCAAAGTGTAAGGACAATGATACAATTTGAAATATGAAAGCTAATATTACTGTAGTTGGTAAGTCTGATGAGCAGTAAATAATTTTGTAAATTAGATGAATTACATTTTTTTTAGCTTTCAACAAAGCTGAATGGAGACCTAATGGACCGTTGCCTGGATTTACAATGAGAATAGTAATTAATATTATCATTATACATGGATTATTTATAAAATCACATAGCTATCATAAAAATAAAAATTATAGTAGTAATAGTTTATTAATAAGTAATTTATTATTGCTATTGTTTTGATGATAGATCTCTATGAGAATTTTTTTACCTCTATCTAAGAAGGGAAATAAAAAATTCTGTTACATTCTTATAAAATATCTTTCTTGCCCTCTCTAGTTTTTCTAAAAACCAGCTTTCTTAGCATCTATATCCTTAAAAAAGAACACTGAGATACAATTTTATGTTGAAACTATGTCATTCTATAAATAATAGTTATCGTGTGTATATGACCTAAATTCAGGTATGACCTAAATGAAATCCCTTATGATATACAGTGGAAGTAACAAATAGATCAAGGCATTAGATCTGATAGACAGAGTGCCTGAAGAACTATGGACGGAGGTTTGTGGCAGTGTAGAGGAGGTGGTGATCAAAACCATCCTCAAGGAAAACAAAGACAAAGTGATTGTCTGAGGAGGCCTTACAAATAGCTGAGAAAAGAAGAGAAGTGAAGGGCAAAGGAGAAAAAGAAAGATATACCCATCTGAATACAGAGTTCCAAAGAATAGTGAAGAGAGAAAAGAAAACCTTCCTCAGTGATCAAAGCAAAGAAATAGAGGAAAACCATAGAATGGGAAAGACTAGAGATCTCGTCAAGAAAATTAGAGATACCAAGGGAACATTTCATGCAAAGATGGGCTCAATAAAGGACAGAAATGGTCTGGACCTGACAGAAGCAGAGGTACTAAGAAGAGGTGGCAGGAATACACAGAAGAACTGCACAAAAAACATCTTCACAACCCAGATAATCACGATGGTGTGATCACTCACCTAGAGCCAGACATCCTGGAGTTCAAAGTCAAGTGGGCCTTAAGAAGCATCACTATGAACAAAGCTAGTGGAGGTGATGGAATTCCTATTGAGCTATTTCAAATCCTAAAAGATGATGCTGGTAAAGTGCTGCACTCAATATGCCAGCAAATTTGGAAAACTCAGCAGTGGCCACAGGACTGGAAAAGGTCAGTTTTTATTCCAATCCCAAAGAAAGGCAATGCCAAGGGATATTCAAACTACCGAACAATTGCACTCATCTCGTACACTGGTAAAGTAATGCTCAAAATTCTCCAAGCTAGGCTGCAATAATATGCGAACTGAGAACTTCCAGATGTTCAAGCTGGATTTAGAAAAGGCAGAAGAACCAGAGATCAAATTGCCAACATCCGTTGGGTCACAGGAAAAGCAAGAGAGTTCCAGAAAAACGTCTACTTCTGCTTCATTGACTGCACTAAAGCCTTTGACTGTGTGGATCACAACAAACTGTGGGAAATCCTTCAAGAGATGGGAATACCAGACCACCTGACCTGTCTCCTGAGAAATCCATATGCAAGTAAAGAAGCAATAGCTACAACCGGACTTGGAAGAACGGACTGGTCTTCCGGGCTGCTCGGACTGCTCAGATGGGGTAGGAGCACGTCAGGGCTGTATATTGTCACCCTGTCCGCTTAGCCTGTGGACAGAGTGCATCATGTGAAATGCCAGACTGGATGAAGCACAAACTGGAGTCAAGATTGCCAGGAGAAATGCCAGTACCAACCTCAGACATGCAGATGACACCACACATAGGGCAGAAGTCAAAGAGGAGCTAAAGAGCCTTTTGATGGAAGTGAGAGAGGAGAGTGAAAAAGCTGGATTAAAACTCAGTATTCAGAAACCTAAGATCATGACATCTAGTCCCATCACATCATGGCAAATAGATGGGGAAACAATGGAAACAGAGAGAGACTTTTATTTTCTTGGGCTCCAAAATCACTGTAGATGGTGTCTGCAGTCATGAAGCTAAAAGATGCTTGTTCCTTGGAAGAAAAGCTATGAGCAACCTAGATAGTGTATTAAAAAGTAGAGACATTACTTTGCCAACAAAGTTTCATATAATCAAAGCTATGGGTTTTGTTTTTTTCCCCAGTAGTCTTATATGAATGTGATAGTTGGACCATAAAGAAAGCTGAGCACCAAAGAATTGATGCTTTTGAACTGTGGTGTTGGAGGAGACTCTTGAGAGTCCCTTGGACTGCCAGGAGATCAAACCAGTTGACCCTAAAGGAAATCAGTCCTGAATATTCATTAGGAAGACTGGTGCTGAAGCTGAAACTCCAGGACTTTGGCCACTTGATGCGAAGAACTGGCTCACTAGAAAAGACCCCGATGCTGTGAAAGCTTGAAGAATGCAGAGGGAGAAGGGGACGGCAAGGATGAGATGATTGGATGGGTCACTGTTTGATGCACATGAGCTTGAGCAAGCCTGAAAGAAAGTGGAAGGGAAGTCGCTCAGTCGTGTCCGACTCTTTGAGACCCCATAGACTGTAGCCCGCTAGGCTCCTCTGTCCATGGGAGTCTCCAGGCCAGAATACTGGAGTGGGTTGCCATTTCCTTCTCCAGGGGATCTTCCTGACCCAGGGATCGAACCCAAGTCTCCCACATTGCAGGCAGACACTTTAACCTCTAAGCCACGTGCTGCAATCCATGGGGTCACAAAGAATCGGTCACCACTGAGCAACTTAAGTGAACTGAATGGTGTATATGAACCAATTTTTCAAAGTCTAGTCCACCTATTGAAATACATTTCAAGTGATGCTTTAATGTTTAGTAAATTAATGAGTTTATAATATTTTTAAAGTTTTGATCAATGTGTGCTTATAATGATCATGATAACTCAATCTATAAGAAATTATTAAATAGATGATTGTGTTATATAAAATAAAATTTTTAAAATAAATTTAGCACAAATTCTTGTTGTAGAAACTTGCATAAGTTCAGTTCAGTTGCTCAGTCATTTCTGACTCTTTGTGACCCCATGGACTGCAGCACGCCAGGCCTCCCTGTCCATCCCCAACTCCTGGAGTTTATGCAAACTCATGTCCATTGAGTTGGTGATTTCATCCAGCCATCTCATCCTCTGTCGTCCCTTTCTCCTCACACCTTCAATCTTTCCCCGCATCAGGGTCTTTTCAAATGAGTCAACTCTTCATAGTAGGTGACCAAAATATTGGAGTTTCAGCTTCAACATCAGTCCTTCCAATGAATATTCAGGGTGGATTTCCTTTAGGATGGACTGGTTGGACCTCCTTGCAGTCCAAGGGACTCTCAAGAGTCTTCTCCAACACCACAGTTAAAAGTACGATATTAATACACTGGTTAAAAATCTTTGGAACAAATGAAGCGAAAATATGATTTAAAGATTAAAAATGAACAGTATATAATTTCTGACTATTAAAAACATCTTGATTTTCTTTAATGAATGGTGATGGGTTCAGATCATTATCATATTTAGATCCTTTTATCCAAAAAGGGAGTGATACGAATTTTAAGTAATTGACATTAAAATATGCTAAAATTACACCCTTAATCTTACATTTAACAATTTTAGGTATCAGTTTAAAAATACACATATCAATACTTCTTTAAAAATTACTTTAGATGTTAAACAAGCAAGACTGTCTGAAAATCACTGGCTTGGTGATTGCAAATTTTATTATTCTGGTAATTTTGGAAAAAGATGTATCCATTTTCTGTGAACATGTAATTGCAATGCCATGAATTGTAATTTATGTGCATGAGGTCATACAGATATTAGACATTTACTGTCTGCCTTACGTTTGGTCTATTTTCTGTTTATATCCAGGTATTCCTCTTGATTGAAAGAGGATAAAATAATTATATTTCAATCAATTAGAGTGATTTAAAATACCTGCTTATCAAGAACAGTATTTGGCATTCTTGGGTATCTTATATGTGCATGAAGTCGCTCAGTTGTGTCCAGCTCTTTGCAACCCCATGGACTGTAGGCTACCAGGGTCCCCTGTTCATGGGGATTTTCCAGGCAAGAATACTGGAGTGGGTTGCCATTTCCTTCACCAGGGGATCTTCCCAATCCAGGGATCGAACCCGGGTCTCCAGCATTGCAGGCAGACGCTTTACCCTGTGAGCCCCCAGGGAAGCCCTGGTATCTATATGCTATATACTAATAAATTTTCTAAATGTTCCCCTCTTATGTATCTGTTTACTTTATGCAGGTAGCAGAAACGAGTATAATCTGTATCCTGAACTTTCCAGCTATCGTGAGAGAGTTGGTAAGTAAAAATGTTTCTGTTTTAAAAGATTTGTAACCATCTTATAATCACAAACCTCCTAACTAATTTGGCAGGTTATGAAAATATCGATACCTCTTATTTCATTTATAGGATATTCACGTTACTTTGAGAAGCACTTCATTTAAAACATACTCTGCACAATTGGACTAATCAAACTTGGTGAAGTCAGCAGATAGACTGGACCTGCTTGGGAAAGGGCCACTGGCCCCTGAGGGGTTAGGGGCCTCGACCGTTGAGCAGAAGCGGCCTTGGCAGTGTGACTCTGGGGCTAGCGTCCCTTTTCTCAGACCCTCTGAAGTCTGCACCTGTAGTCTAAGTGCCTGATAAATATTAGAAATATCTCTTAAAAAGCAATGAGGGAAGATAAGAAACAAAACCCTAAGTGGGATCTGGGCACAGAGGCTCAGACTTACAGCCAGCACTTTTATTCTCTGGGTGTGTGTTCCAAACACTTTACTTCCCATGGCTGGTTGGTTGGTTGGGTTTTGCTTTTATATTTGAGGGTAGCACAAGCTAAATGTTTCAAACAGTAGGTAATAAGTTAATATTAATTTATTTTAGTCCTTTCTCAACATATAAGGGATTTTGAAAAAGAAAATGCAAGGAAAGATTTAAAGTCTATTTTAAAAATAAAGCTTACTTTACATTACTGTGTGAAATTAGTTAAGCTCTTACTAAGGACTTCCTTATGCCAGTCTATCAGCCTTGCAGAGAAAAGTCCCAGCCCTGTGACTCCTCGGTCCTGAGGCTTGAGTTGAAAACCCGTCTGAGCAGGACTCCTGGCCGCCCCAGCTGGCTGTCCTGGCCCTTCCCCGGCTGGCTGTCCTGGGCCTGCCCCGGCTGCGTGGGCACAGCGATGGTTGTCCAGGTGGTATGTGCTTTTGCTTCGCACCTTTGGAAGCTCCTGCTACCAAGTCTTCTGACCTCACGGTAAAACGGGGTGAGCATCCATAGCCCTGTTAACTGAGGTTTTCGTACCTGGAGGTCCAAACCTCCGTGGTCAGCATCCATCACCGCCCCCCGTCCGCCCTCTGACTGGCAGGGGCCCTCTGGGCCTGGCGCATAGCTCTCTGCCATGGGGCTGTCCTGAGCTGTGTGTGCCTGAGGACTAGGCCCACTCGATGCCAGTGGTGCCCCCTCCCTGAGTGTGACAACCACAGATGCCCTTCGTCTTCTGACTTTGCCGTTTGAGAATCGTGGGTCTCGTGAGCTCTCCTGGCGCCATCCAGCTCACTCGCACTCCTGTAGGGAGATCACGGTCACCAAGGGCTGTGGACCCCACCTGTATCCTGGGGCATGTGGGTGCCAGGGTCGAGTCAGCTGCCCAGAGCATCACGGCAGCAAAGGCCCACGTCCCGTGCGTCCTGGAGGGACCTTCCAAGGGCTGAGGTTCTTCTGAGTCGTGTCCGGGGCCAGATGTGGTGATGCCACGTGGGTCACATCATGCAGGCTCCACTGAGGAGTAAGATGAGGCGGTGGCATCCCGTGGCCGCAGACTTGCTAATTATGAGCTCAGAGCAGCTGCCAGTCACCACAGCCGACTGTAATCTGTTTCCTGTTAAGTATGGCCCTGACTGGGGAGAGAAAGCTAACCTCTATTTGAATAAACTTGAATATTTGGATACAAAGTAGTCAGTTGCTTCAGAGACCCTCCAGATTGTCTCGAAGTGTAGGAATGTAGGTCTTGAAGGCGCGTGTCCTCAGCACCTGGACACTGGCCGTTCGGGTGCCCTGTGGGCCTTACTGCCCTGCGCTCCACGGTCGTCTCCCTCCCTGGAAGAGCGGGCCCTCTTGGCTGGCCTCTTCTAATGGATTACGTTGCGGACATTAAACTTCTTCTATGGAAACTGTCCCTACTACTTACAGTAAAGAGGAGCTTTAAGTCATTTTGAGCTTATTGAAGAAAAAGCCAGCAGGGGGACCTGGCACCGAGTGGACGTGAACTGGTCCCTGCTGGGGGCGTCTGCTCTCACCTGAGCCCAGCTCTCTCCTTTGTTTCCTGTGAATGAACTTTCCCAACAACCCCTCACCTCAAGACCCTCCTGCACCCTCCTGGAAGAGAGGGGTTTGCCTGACTGGTGAATGGGTGAGGAGTTTGGCCCGCCTCCGTCTGCCTATCCTGCCCACACCCTTCACCAGCTCTGCCGGCAGCAACCCCTCCCTCTCTGCTTCACCTCTGTCCAGAGTGGACGCCAGGAGGAACGCGGAGCGCCAGCCTCCTCCCACCCAGCAGCACCGCCTCGTCCTCTGCTGTGACTCAGAACCCCTGCTTGGCCCTTAGACCCGATTTTCCTGTTACTGTTTTATCTTTATCTTATTTGGAAGCTGCAATTCAGAGGCAGTTAGACAACCTCCAGCGGGGGGAGGGGCAAACATTGAATCTGGTCTGCAATCCCTTCTGTCTTTTCTTCAGGTCATAATATCTTTCTTCCTCTAATTATTCATTATAAAATGTATTTCTAAAGCTGCTAAGAACAAATTCAGGGATCATCAGCAACAGATATTCCTATTATTTGTACAGTCTGGATAACTCAGTGACTCCGGAAAATAGTTTGCCTAACCAAACTACAGGGAGGGAACACAGCCCCACCCATCAGCCGGAAATTGGATTAAAGATTTACTGAGCTTGGCCTCCGAAAGCATAGCAAGGCCCAGTTTTCCCCACAGCTAGTCCCTCCCATCAGACGCTTCCACAAGTCTCTTATCCTTCTCCATCAGAGGGCAGACAGACTGAAAACCAGTCACAGAAAACTACCCAAACGGACCACATGGACCACAGCCTGGTCTAACTCAGTGAAACTGAGAGCCATGCCGTGTGGGGCCACCCAAGACGGGCAGGTCATGGTGGAGGGTTCTGACGAAACGTGGTCCACTGGAGAAGGGAATGGCAAACGCTTCAGTATTCTTGCCTTGAGAACCCATGAACAGTATGAAGAGACAAAAAGATAGGATACTGAGAGAGGAGCTCCCCAGGTCGGTAGGTGCCCAATATGCTCCTGGAGAAGAGGGGAGAACTAGCTCCAGAAGGAACGAGGAGGTGGGGCCAAAGCGAAAACAGTGCCCTGCTGTGGATGTGACCGGTGGTAAAAGTAAAGTCCGATGCTGTAAAGAACAATAGTGCACAGGAGCCCGGGATGCCAGGCCCGTGCATCACAGGAGCCCGGGATGCCAGGCCCGTGCATCACAGGAGCCCGGGATGCCAGGCCCATGAATCACAGGAGCCCGGGATGCCAGGCCCGTGAATCCAGGCAGACTGGGAGCGAGCATGACAAGAGTGACATGGATGTTCCAGGAATCAGGGAACTGAAATGGGCTTGAGGGGGCGAATTTAATTCAGATGACTGTTGTATCTACTACTATGGGCAAGAATCCCTTAGAAGAAAAGGAATAGCCATCATCGTCAACAAAAGAGTCTTAAATGCAGTACTTGGGGGCAATCTCAAAAGCAACAGAATGATCTTGGTTCGTTTCCAAGGTAAACCATTGAGTATCATAGTAATCAAAGTCTATGCCCCAACCACTAATGCTGAAGAAGCTGAACAGTTCTATGAAGACCTACAAGACCTTCTAGAACTAACACCAAAAAAAAAAAAAAGCAAAAGTAATACCTGGAGTAACAGGCAAGTTTGGTCTTAGAGTACAAAATAAAATGGCAAAGGCTAACAGTTTCGCCAAGAGAACACACTGGTCATAGCAAACACCCTCTTCCAACAACATAAGAGATGATCCTACACATGGACATCACCAGATGGTCAATACTAAAATCAGACTGATTATATTCTTTGCAGCCAAAGATGGAGAAGCTCTATACAGTCAGCAAAAACAAGACTGGGAGCTGACTGGGGCTCAGATCATGAACTCGTTATTGCAAAGTTCATACTTATATTGAAGAAAGTGGGGAAAACCACTAGACCATTCGGGTATGACCTAAATCAAACCCCTTTGATGATAAGTGGAAGTGACAAATAGATTCAAGGGGTTAGATCTGATAGAGTGCCTGAAGAACTATGGGTGGAGGTTCATGACATTGTACAGGAAGCAGTGATCAAATCATTCCCAAGAAAATGAAAGGCAAAATGGCTGTCTGACGAGACCTTACAAATAGCTGAGGAAAGGAGAGAAGCAAAAGGCAAAGGAGAAAAGGAAAGATATACCTATTTGAATGCAGAGTTCCAAAGAATAGCAAGGAGAGATAAGAAAGCCTTCCTCAGTGATCAGTGCAAAGAAATTGAGGAAAACAATACAATGGGAAAGACTAGAGATCTCTTCAAGAAAATTAGAGATACCAAGGGAACATTTCATGCAAAGATGGGCTCAATAAAGGACAAATGGTATGGACCCAACAGAAGCAGAAGATATTAAGAAGAGGTGGCAAGAATACACAGAAGAACTACACAAAAAACATCTTAATGACCCAGATAACCATGATGGTTTGATCACTCACCTAGAGCCAGACATCCTGGAATGCAAAGTCAAGTGGGCCTTAGGAAGCATCACTATGAACAAAACTAGTGGAGGTGATGGAATTCCTATTGAGCTATTTCAAATCCTAAAAGATGATGCTGGTAAAGTGCTGCACTCAATATGCCAGCAAATTTGGAAAACTCAGCAGTGGCCACAGGACTGGAAAAGGTCAGTTTTCATTTCAAACCCAAAGAAAGGCAATGCCAAAGAATGTTCAGACTACCACACACTTGCAAAATAATGCTCGAAATTCTCCAAGCGAGGCTTCAACAGTATGTGAACTGAGAATTTCCAGATGTTCTGGGTTTAGAAAAGGCAGAGGAACCAGAGATCAAATTGCCAACATCTGTTAGGTAATAGGAAAAGCGGGAGAGTTCCAGGAAAATATCTACTTCTGCTTCACTGCCTACACCAAAGCCTTTGACTGTGTGGATCACAACAAACTGTGGAAAATCCTTCAAGAGATGGGAATACCAGACTACCTTACTTGCTTCCTGAGGAATCTGTATGCAGGTCAAGAAGCAACAGTTAGAACTGGACATGGAGCAATGGACTGGTTCCAAATTGGGAAAGGAGTACGTCTAGGCTGTATACTGTCACCCTGCTTATTTAACTTATATGCAGAGTTCATCATGTGAAATGCTGGGCTGGATGAAGCACAAGCTGGAATCAAGATTGCAGGGAGAAATATCAATAACCTCAGATATGCAGATGACACCACCCTGATGGCAGAAATCAAAGAGGAACTAAAGAGCCTCTTGATGAAGTTGAAAGAGGAGAGTGAAAAAGCTGGCTTAAAACTCAACATTCAGAAACCTAGGATCATGGCATACTATAAAGCAATTATCCTTCCATTAAAAATAAAATAATTTTTTAAGAAGGTAAAACGTACTGATGAATCCAAGTTCAATATATTGAATGCAATTTGAGACTTCTGTGGTTGCTGAAGACTCTGTGGCTTAATCTCAGTAGTGATTAAGATTGCCTGGATACAGGCTTCCGAGATTCGAATCTCACCCCCTGGGCAGATTACTTAACATTTGTAGGTCTCAGGTTCATGTTCTGGGAAGTGGCGTGAGAGCTCCCTCCCTGGAAGTGAGGAGCAAGTGTGTCCATCACAGTGCCTGGCTCAAGGACCTGTCGCCGCTCCACTGTGTCCACGCGGAGCGCCGCCTGCACCCTTAATTGAGTAGTTAGTGCTACAGGTGTGTGCATGTGCTGCAGCTAAGGCGGCTGCAGCTTCCAGAACATTCCCTCGTGTTCACAGGCACCCTTTTTTACTTGCTTCTGTTCTCTACAGTGCTTGGGAGACAAGAAGGGGGCGGAGGAGCTATTGAGGGCTTTCATTAATTGCGTTTGGTATGTTGAGACTGAGCTTTATGTATGGAAGTCATGGACGCAATTATTGATGAAACCATCTTCAGAGTGACTTCTCCTCTGACGCTGGCTTGACTGCAGTGAGGCTGCCGCGAGGGCTGTCTGCAGTGCAGCGCTTTTACCTCTCTCCCCAGTGCAGCGCCGTCGCCCGTTTTCATAGTGCGCAGTGACGGCCATTCGTGTTCCTTAATGGTTGTGTAACTGCTTTGATTTATCCAGACTGTATCAAAACTTTATTCTTTTCATGACACACTTTTGCTCTTATTTCTTTAAAATAAATAAGTTAAAAGTAAACACAGTATAAAATATAAAAATATGTAGACCTCTGTTTTATAGATAAAAACTATGCCAACAATATCGCTGATATAATTGTGTTAGGTGTTATTAAAGTTATTTCTTTAGGAGAATTCAACTACATGGCACATGCTTTATTAAAAGAACTGTAGCACCATCTTGTGCGAGATACAAATTCAGTGCTTCAGTAAATGTAACTTTATTAGAGTGTTGACTATTTTCGTTTCTTACTAATAGGTCAAGGTCACTTTATTTTTTATGATTATCGTATTATAGATTCAAGCAAGTAACTAGATTTAGAATTTGGTTATATATGCTTTCAATATCTCTGTACTAAGGTGCGTTAAACAAGCATCTAACTGCCTAATTCATGCACAGAATTATATGAAACATGGAAATACCAAATTCCATGTAGCTGAGTACACAGTAAATATGTTTTTTAATCTCTTAAGATTCTGTGCAATTTATAATAGTTAATGTGTGTTGCTCATGTTACCCCCTCAGTCCTCAAAGGTATTTTTTCTGAATACTTGCTGAAGTTCTGATTAAACATCTGCAGGCATGCATCTTGATGTGCTAATTTGAATTTCATCTCTCTTTTGAAAGAAATGAAAGCCGCCATAAACGCCTAGAGGGAAATAAGTGCCACTGATGGCGCAGCAGATGCATCTGAGCTGTGACCCACATCCTCAGTGACCACAGAGCATGGTCCTTAAAGTTAATCTTTTATGATACGATCAACAGTGTAAAATATCAGCTTTTACCCAATAGTATAATTCACTGAAACTACCATGACTCTCCTATTAAAATTGGGAAAACGTAATAATATTATCTTACAGACTAGACAAAATTTAAGCAGTTAGAACCACAGATATTTGCCAAACACATATTTAAGTATATAATAATGTACAGTTTGACTTGTGTAATTTAGGAAATGTTATTTCCAAATATTTGCTCTTTACAAAGAAAAACATAAGGTTAAGGATGTGACGAAAAGTCACGGAGACCGTGTGCTCTGGGCTCTGCTGGCCTCCCGCACGAGAACCCCAAGCCCTGAGTTGCTGATTTATCTTTTCCGTACACATGCTTCCTGTTTTTCTCATAAAAATGTAAATAAATATTTTTTTCTTGTTTTAGGCAAGTCAAACCAACCCATGGAAGTGACAGCGCTATATTCTTTTGAAGGACAACAGCCAGGAGATTTGAATTTTCAAGCTGGAGACAGAATCACAGTTATATCAAAAACAGATTCTCATTTCGACTGGTGGGAAGGAAAGCTTCGAGGTCAAACTGGCATTTTTCCAGCCAACTATGTTACCATGAATTAAAGTTTATATAATTTTGTTCTTTGAGAATTATAAAAAAATTAGTTCTACACTGGAGGGAATTACTATTCAGTTAAATAATGTTTAGTATAAATGTAAAGACACCTCTGTTTATTCCATAAACTTTTATCCAGTATGTAAAAGATTTTGGTTTTATATATATATGATTAACTTACATATCTTTACTTTCCATTGATTTTTTAATCACATATACTATTTAATAGTTAATATCACATTTTTCTTATGTTCATTTTCAAACACACACTAAACATTTGATTTGGCTATGTATATGGTGACTTGATTGTATCTTGAGAATCTAAGGATTAGGGTATGAATACCACTTCATATATTTGCAGAATGACTGGAAAAGAATAAATCAGCTTAAATGGTATATTAAGTAATACTTGGAGTTGGAGATATTGACTAGAATAGTAATCCTTAAAAATTATCTCTATATCTTCAAAAATTACATATGTATGAAACATTACAAAGAGTTTCAAAGAAATCCAACTATGCATTAAAGAAGATGGCATCTGTTAGCTTCCTTCTCTATGAAGTGATGCTCGCTCATATGTAACAGTAAAGTTATGTTGATATGGTTCCATTATCTCTAAATACATATTTTTTAAATGCTAAGTTACTGTCTTGATTTTGTTTTTCTTATTTTCTTTTTGTAACCAGAGGTCTGTGGTTGGTCTGGAGGTTAAAATCCACCTCCACGACTGTGTTGCTAACTTCTTTTTTTTTTTTTTCAGCTTTCTTAACATGTAATTTCTTTGATTGATCGCTGAGGAATGGTTTCTTATCTCTCCTTGCTGTTCTTTGGAACTGCATTCAGATGCTTATATCTTTCCTTTTCTCCTTTGCTTTTCACTTCTCTTCTTTTCACAGCTCTTTGTAAGGCCTCCTCAGACAGCCATTTTGGTTTTTTGCATTTCTTTTCCATGGGGATGGTCTTGATCCCTGTCTCCTGTACAATGTCACAAACCTCCATCCATAGTTCATCAGGCACTCTGTCTATCAGATCTAGTCCCTTAAATCTATTTCTCACTTCCACTGTATAATCATAAGGGATTTGATTGAGGTCATACCTGAATGGTCTAGTGGTTTTCCGTACTTTCTTCAATTTAAGTCTGAATTTGGTAATAAGGGGTTCATGATCTGAGCCACAGTCAGCTCCTGGTCTTGTGTTTGCTGACTGTATAGAGCTTCTCCATCTTTGGCTGCAAAGAATAGAATCAACCTGATTTCGGTGTTGACCATCTGGTGATGTCCATGTGTAGAGTCTTCTCTTGTGTTGTTAGAAGAGGGTGTTTGCTATGACCAATGCATTCTCTTGGTAGAACTGTATTAGCCCTGCTTCATTCTGTACTAAAGCCCAAATTTGCCTGTTACTCCAGGTGTTTCTTGACTTCCTACTTTTGCATTCCAGTCCCCTATAATGAAAAGGACATCTTTTTTGGGTGTTAGTTCTAAAAGGTCTTGTAGGTCTTCATAGAACCGTTCAACTTCAGCTTCTTCAGTGTTACCGGTTGGGGCATAGGCTTGGATTACTGTGATATTGAATGGTTTGCCTTGGAAAGGAACAGAGATCATTCTGTTGTTTTTGAGATTGCATCCAAGTACTGCAATTCAGACTCTTTTCTTGACTCTGAGAGCTACTCCATTTCTTCTAAGGGATTCCTGCCCACAGTAGTAGATATAATGGTCATCTGAGGTAAACTCACCCATTCCAGTAAATTTTAGTTCGCTGATTTTGGATGTCAACGTTCACTCTTGCCATCTGTTGTTTGACCATTTCCAATTTGCCTTGATTCATGGACCTAACATTCCAGATTCCTATGCAATATTGCTCTTTACAGCATCGGACCTTGCTTCTGTCACCAGTCATATCCACAACTGGGTATTGTTTTTGCTTTGGCTCCATCCCTTCATTCTTTCTGGAGTTATTTCTCCACTGATCTCCAGTAGCATATTGGGCACCCACTGATCTGGGGAGCTCCTCTCTCAGTATCCTATCATTTTGCCTTTTCATCCTGTTCTTGAGGTTCTCAAGGCAAGAATTCTGCAAAGAAATAGAGGAAAATACTGCAAAGAAATAGAGGAAAACAACAGAATGGGAAAACCAGAGATCTCTTCAAGAAAATTAGAGATACCAAGGGAACATTTCGTGCAAAGATGGGCTTGAAAAGGACAGAAATGGTATGGACCTAACAGAAGCAGAAGATATTAAGAAGAGGTGGCAAGAATACACGGAAGAACTATACAAAAAAGATCTTCACAACCCAGATAATCACAATGGTGTGATCACTCACCTAGAGCCAGACATCCTGGAATGTGAAGTCAAGTGGGCCTTAGAAAGCATCACTACGAACAAAGCTGGTGGAGGTGATGGAATTCCAATCGAGCTGTTTCAAATGCTGAAAGATGATGCTGTGAAAGTGCTGTACTCAATATGCCAGCAAATTTGGAAAACTCAGCAGTGGCCACAGGACTGGAAAAGGTCAGCTTTCATTCCAATCCCAAAGGAAGGCAATGTCAAAGAATATTCAAACTACTATACGATTGCACTCATCTCACATGCTAATAAAGTAACGCTCAAAATTCTCCAAACTAGGCTTCAACAGTATGTGAACCATGAATTACCAGATATTCAAGCTGGTTTTAGAAAAGGCAGAGGAACCAGAGATCAAAGTGCCAACATCTCTTGGAACATTGAAAAAGCAAGAGAGTTCCAGAAAAGCATCTATTTCTGCTTTATTGACTATGCCAAAACCTTCAACTGTGTGGATCACAACAAACTGTGGAAAATTCTGAGAGAGATGGAAATACCAGACCACATGACCTGCCTCCTGAGAAACCTATATGCAGGTCAGGAAGCAACAGTTAGAACTGGACATGGAACAACAGACTGGTTCCAAATAGGAAAAGGAGTGCGTCAAAGCTGTATGTTGTCACCCTGCTATGCAGAGTACATCATGAGAAACACTGGGCTGGAAGAAACACAAGCTGGAATCAAGATTGCCGGGAGAAATATCAATAACCTCAGATATGCAGATGACACCACCCTTATGGCAGAAAGTGAAGAGAAACTAAAGAGCCTCTTGATGAAAGTGAAAGAGGAGAGTGAAAAAGTTGGCTTAAAGCTCAACATTCAGAAAACGAAGATCATGGCATCCGGTTCCATCACTTCATGGGAAATAGATGGGGAAACAATGGAAACAATGAGAGACTTTATTTTCTTGGGCTCCAAAATCACTGCAGATGATTCCTGTAGCCATGAAATTAAAAGACACTTGCTCCTTGGAAGAAAAGCTATGACCAGCCTAGACAGCACATTAACAATTAGAGACACTACTTTGCCAACAAAGGTCTGTCTAGTCCAAGCTATGGTTTTTCCAGTAGTCATGTATGGATATGAGAGTTAGACTGTAAAGAAAGCTTAGCACCAAGAATTGATGCTTTTGAACTGTGGTGTTGAAGAAGACTCTTGAGAGTCCCTTGGACTGCAAGGAGATCAACCAGTCCATTCTAAAGGAGATCAGTCCTGAATACTCATTGGAAGGACTGATGTTGAAGCTGAAACTCCAATACTTTGGCCACCTGATGTGAAGAACTGACTCATTTGAAAAGACCCTGATGCTGGGAAAGAGTGAAGGCAGGAGGAGAAGGGGACGATACAGGATGAGATGGTTGGATGGCATCACCGACTCGATGGACGTGAGTTTGAGTGAACTCCGGGAGTTGGGGATGGACAGGGAAACCTGGCGTGCTGCAGTCCATGGGGTCACAAAGAGTCGGACAGGGTTGAGCGACTGAACTGATTTGTCATTTGTTGCTAACTCTTCATCAATTACAATGTTTTCTTATTTAGGAGATACCTAAGTTTTCATTTTGTAAAACCCAACAGCTATATTAGAATATGTTCATTTTTATTTAAAAAGTGATCCTTTTCCTTTAACTCAGGCTTACATGTAAATATTTGCTGTTTTCTTTCATGTTAGATGATTCCAGTCTTCCATTCAGCATGCCAATACAAAATAAAATTTCCTTTTAATAAGTGTTAGTAACAAAGCATGTGGTTTTCTAAAGTGGCAAGAAATTGTGAAATTATGTATGAATGACTGATGTTTGAGAAGCGGTGTCTCGGACTGGACGGTTTAGTGCTTTCTGGACTCCGTTTCTGTCCTCATGCTTTGGAAATGCCTTTATATACAAGCGCCGGCGTGAGCATCTGAGGTGCTGCGGTGTTGGCGTTCGTGTCTAGAGTGCAGTTTCCAGTAAACTTCCGCGCGGTCTTTGGAGATAACCATGTAAAGAAAGCATTGTTTAAACTGCATCAGAGAACGCGACAGAGACATGACGTGAGAGGAAACCCATGCCGTGAGCCTGTGCTGCAGGCGGGTCCCTGGAGGGGCAGGAGGGAGAGCCTTAGTCTAACGTCGACAAGATTTTGACTGAGAAAAACAGGTTCAGAAGTCCCACACTCTAGCTGGTGAGTGTGCTCGGCGTGTGGGGCGCAGTCGTAGCCGTGCACGCCCTGGGACTGAACAAACAGGAGGGCCCTGTCTCTCACGTGAAACGAGTTACCAGCTCAGCCGCTGGGAATAAGACGAGAAGGAGCGCCCTCGGTTTGAGGTTGGAGTCAGAGGCACTGACTGTTGCTCACGGCTTTGCGATACGTGTGCAGACAAACGGACACAGCCCGTCCACACCACGTGCTCCCAGCTCTGCACCGAGAGGGCCCCGGAGCCAGGAGCCCCTGCTGTCTGAGCTCACCCAGCCCCCCAGATCCTCATTCTGAAATACCGTGAAAATAGCAATGCCATCTAAATGTCAATGAAAGAGTTGGCCAATGCCGCTATCGGAGATAGGGAAAATACTAGACGAGCCTAAGAAACCTTGTGGGGCCAGAAAGTAAGGAAGAGCTCAGAAAGGGTCTGGGATGTGGGGATGGCCCAGGCCCTCACCAAAGAGAGTGCCCAGTGACCAGGCTGAAAAATCTGAGCAGCAAAATAATGAAAGCTTTCTATTATAATCCAGAAAAGAAACACCCAGAGTTCATACTGCTATTACTAACTGAATAAATAAATAAATGGGGAAGAAGGGCAGCTCTTCCTCAGAAAAGAATTCCAATCAATAATGTTCAAAGAATCAAGAAAATATAAAATCACCTAAGAACACAATAGTAATCATTCTAGCAGGCCAGATCTACTCACAGATTCAAAATTGGGGGCAGGAGATTCATACATATTTCAAAGTGTCTCCCCAAGGTAGCTGATTAAAATGGGAAACTGATAATCCCACAATGAGAAAGTCCAGTAGGTGTTACTTCCGCCAAGTGACCAAGGCTGACCGCGTCAGTTGTAACACTGAGCGGCAGTTTGAGTGCTCTTCAAAAGCACCTCCTCACCTTGACAGATGGGAGGCCAAGCAGGGTGGCATACTGGAGGACTCCTGGGCCAGCAAAGGGCACGGATGGGAAGCGCGAAATGCAAGCAGAGTCTAACGTTGACCGTTTCGATAACTAACAAGATGTTCACATAGGAAGAAGACAGGAAGATCTATCTAGAAGTTTTACAAACTTTCTATAAGTCTAGAAGTATGTCAGAATAAAAAATGCACCATTGCAATTAGCTTTTGTGCATGAAGAGAGTTTTAAAAGGTTTGCATGCTTAAGCATTGCTTGAGTGTGCCTTTCCGGCCCGAATCCCTCTGCTCAGCGTTCTTTAGGGTTTAGGCTAAGTTGCTGTGCTTGACAGGGTTGTTACTGTGTTTGGCTTTTCTGAATGTTTTTATATGCACGTTTGCATTATTTCATAATTATGTTTTTATTATCATAGCAGAGTAAGCGGAGCTGTCTGTCTTCAGACACAGCTCTTGTGGGACATCAGCAAAGGGTGGAAAGTAGAAACCAGCAAGGAGACTCTGCCTGAAGCAAAGCCGGGGGTCCTTCTCATGAGCTTAGCAGGCCACCCCGTGGTCCTAGGGCTCCCTGCTCGTGTAGGAAGAGAGAAGCTGGGAAAGCTTCTCAGTATTGGACACTGGTTTGAAACAAAAACCAGTCCTGAGTGATTTCTCTTCCCTTTCTCGATCTGGGCAAAGCCAAGCTGTGAACACACTGCTCCTTGACCAGCTGGTTCCACTGGTAGTTTCCAGACTTCATTTGGTTTTCACAAATGATTAAGGTTCATGTTCAGATAAAATCTGAGGGGCTAGTTCACTCTATCAGACTGATCTCTCCATCAGTTCAGTTCAGTTCAGTTCAGTCGCTCAGTCGTGTCCAACTCTTTGCAACCCCATGAATCGCAGCATGCCAGGCCTCCCTGTCTATCACCATCTCCTGGAGTTCACCCAGACTCACGTCCATCGAGTCGGTGATGACATCCAATCATCTCATCCTCTGTCGTCCACTTCACCTCCTACCTTTAATCTTTCCCAGCATCGGGGTCTTTTCCAATGAGTCAGTTCTTCACATCAGGTGGCAAAAGTATTGGAGTTTCATCTTCAGCATTAGTCCCTCCAATGATTATTCAGGATTGATTTTCTTTAGGGTTAACTGGTTGGATCTCCTTGCAGTCCAAGGGACTCTCAAGAGTCTTCTCCAACACCACAGTTCAAAAGCATCAGTTCTTCAGCACTCAGCCGAAGTTATAGTCTAACTCTCACATACATACATGACTACTGGAAAAACCACAGCTTTGACTAGACAGACCTTTGTTGGCAAAGTAATAGATCTTCTTTTTAATATGCTGCCTGGGTTGGTCATAACTTTTCTTTCAAGGAACAAGCGTCTTTTAATTTCATGGCTGCAGTCACCATCTGCAGTGATTTTGGAGCCCAAAAATAAAGGCTGTCACTGTTTCCATTGTTTCCCCATCTGTTTGCCATGGAGTGATGGGACCGGATGCCATGATCTTAGTTTTCTGAATGTTGAGCTTTAAGCCTTTTTTTCGCTCTCCTCTTTCACTTTCATCAAGAGGCTCTTTAGCTCCTCTTCTCTTTCTGCCATAGGGTGGTGTCATCTGCATATTTCAGGTGATTGAGATTTCTCCCGGCAATCTTGATTCCAGCTTCATCCAGCTGTGCTCCCTCCAGCCCAGAGTTTCTCAGGATGTACTCTGCATAGAAGTTAAATAAGCAGGGTGATAATATAAGCCTTGATGTACTCCTTTTCCTATTTGGAACCAGTCTGTTGTTCCATGTCCAGTTCTAACTGTTGCTTCCTGACCTGCATACAGATTTCTCAAGAGGCAGGTTAGGTAATCTGGTATTCCCATCTCTTGAAGAATTTTCCACAGTTTCTTGTGATCCACACAGTCAAAGGCTTTGGCATAGTCAATAAAGCAAAAATAGATGTTTTTCTGGAACTCTCTTGCTTATTCCATGATCCAGTGGATGTTGGCAATTTGATCTCTGGTTCCTCTGCCTTTTCTAAAACCAGCTTGAACATCAGGAAGTTCACAGTTCACATATTGCTGAAGCCTGGCTTGGAGAATTTTGAGCATTACTTTACTAGCATGTGAGATGAGTGCAATTGTGTAGTAGTTTGAGCATTCCTTGGCATTGCCTTTCTTTGGGATCGAAATGAAAACTGACCTTTTCTAGTCCTGTGGCCACTGCTGAGTTTTCCAAATTTGCTAGCAGCCTAGAGTTCCAGGCTGCGACAGCACAGGAATGGCCAAGAGGAGCTACCCCACGCCCGAGGTCGGGGGTGACGGCGAGGAGGAGATACCCCACATCTGAGGCCAGGGGCGGCGGCCAGGAGGAGCCACCCCCGCATCCAAGGCCAGGGGCAGCGCCCGAGGCCAAGGGTGGCAGCAGGAAGGAGCAACCCCATGCCCAAGGCCAGGGCAGTGACTGGGAGCAGCAACCCCACGCCCAAGGCTAGGGGCAGCGGCCGGGAGGGGCAACCCCATGACCAAGGAGTGGTGGCTGTGCGGGCATAGGAGGGCCTAGAGGAGCCATCCCACATTGAAGGTCAGGAAGGGTGGTGGGAGGAGATACCCCTCACCCAAGGTAAGGAGCAGTGGCCGTGCTTTGCTGGAGCAGCTGTGAAGAGATACTCCACGCCCAAGGTAAGAGAAACCCAAGTAAGACGGTAGGTGTTGCAAGAGGGCATCAGAGGGCAGACACACTGAAAGCATACTCAACTAGCCAATCTGATCACACCAGGACCACAGCCTTGTCTAACTCGATGAAAGTAAGCCATGCCCGTGGGGCAACCCAAGACGGGCGGGTTATGGTGGAGAGGTCTGACAGAGTGTGGTCCACTGGAGAAGGGAATGGCAAACCACTTCAGTATTCTTGCCCTGAGAACCCCATGAACAGTATGAAAAAGCAAAATGATAGGATACTGAAAGAGGAACTCCCCAGGTCAGTAGGTGCCCAATATGCTACTGGAGATCAGTGGAGAAATAACTTCAGAAAGAATGAAGGGATGGAGCCAAACGAAAAACAATACCCAGCTGTGGATGGGACTGGTGATAGACGCAAGGTCCAATGCTGTAAAGAGCAACATTGCATAGGAACCTGGAATGTCAGGTCCATGAATCAAGGCAAATTGGAAGTGGTCAAACAGGAGACGGCAAGGGTGAACGTCGACATTCTAGGAATCAGCGAACTAAAATGGACTGGAATGGGTGAGTTTAACTCAGATGACCATTATATCTACTACTGTGGACAGAAATCCCTTAGAAAAAATGGAGTAGCCCTCAGAGTCAAGAAAAGAGTCTGAAATGCAGTACTTGGATGCAATCTCAAAAACGACAGAATGATCTCTGTTCCTTTCCAAGGCAAACCATTCAATATCACAGTAATCCAAGTCTATGCCCCAACCAGTAATGCTGAAGGAGCTGAAGTTGAACGGTTCTACGAAGACCTACAAGACCTTTTAGAACTAACACCCCAAAAAGATGTCCTTTTCATTATAGGGGACTGGAATGCAAAAGTAGGAAGTCAAGAAACACCTGGAGCAACAGGCAAATTTGGCCTTGGAATGCGGAATGAAGCAGGGCAAAGACTAATATGCACTGGTCATAGCAAACACCCTCTTCCAACAACACAAGAGAAGACTCTACACATGGACATCACCAGATGGTCAACACCGAAATCAGATTGATTATATTCTTTGCAGCCAAAGGTGGAGAAGCTCTATACAGTCAGCAAAAACAAGACCAGGAGCTGACTGTGGCTCAGATCATGAACTCCTTATTACCAAATTCAGACTTAAATTGAAGAAATTAGGGAAAACTACTAGACCATTCAGGTATGACCTAAATCAAATCCCTTTTATGATTATACAGTGGAAATGAGAAATAGATATAAGGGACTAGATCTGATAGACAGAATGCCTGATGAACTATGGAATGAGGTTCGTGACATTGTACAGGAGACAGGGATCAAGACCATCCCCATGGAAAAGAAATGCCAAAAAGCAAAATGGCTGTCTGGGGAAGCCTTACAAATAGCTGTGAACAGAAGAGAAGTGAAAAGCCAAGGAGAAAAGGAGAGATATAAGCATCTGAATGCAGAGTTCCAAAGAATAACAAGAAGAGATAAGAAAGCCTTCTTTAGCGATCAACGCAAAGAAATAGAGGAAAACAACAGAATGGGAAAGACTAGAGATCTCTTCAAGAAAATTAGAGCTACCAAGGGAATATTTCATGCAAAGATGGGCTCGATAAAGGACAGAAATGGTATGGACCTAACAGAAGCAGAAGATATTAAGAAGAGGTGGCAAGAATACACAGAAGAACTGTACAAAAAGGATCTTCACGACCCAGATAATCACGATGGTGTGATCACTCATCTAGAGCCAGACATCCTGGAATGTGAGGTCAAGTGGGCCTTAGAAAGCATCACTATGAACAAAGCTAGTGGAGGTGATGGAATTCCAGTAGAGCTATTTCAAATCCTGAAAGATGATGCTGTGAAAGTGCTGCACTCAACCATATGTAAAATGGGTATTAAATAAGGCAACGCATGTAAGTAATTTCATTGAGTGATGGTCGTTTAAGAAATGCTCAATAAGCATTATCAAAGTATTATTGCTATCATCAGATAAACTTTGCACCTTGAACAGGTGATCACTGGTAATCAATATGCATAAACCCATCTGGGTGCTCAGATTTCAGCCGCCTGCAGAGCCAATATGCTTCATTTAGCTCTTGCCACTTTCTGGCACAATCATCAATAGACGTGATCACCAAGGCACATGAAAGTGGGAAGTCCTGGAGCATCACACAGGATGGTTAACTCAGCAATCTCTGCACCCAAGGGCTGTGTGGATACCTTCTGGTTCTAACTGCTGTTTCTGAGGCATGTTTATTGAGGACTGAACCCACGTATATTGTACACTATATTTTTTATGCCCGCTTCCATCCGTATCTCCCCAATAGGACAGAAGTTTTGTCATTGTGCCCTTGGAATTTAACCTAACTAAACTGCCAGTGTAATAAATGGAAGTTGGGTAAGTCTTAAAATTCCCATGTTAAAATTTTATTACTGTATTGGTGCAAAATAGGAGGTGCCAACACCTAGAAAAATACACAAG
Organism: Ovis canadensis; assembly: GCF_042477335.2. Taxonomy (NCBI): domain Eukaryota; kingdom Metazoa; phylum Chordata; class Mammalia; order Artiodactyla; family Bovidae; genus Ovis; species Ovis canadensis. The sequence continues at coordinate 167,140 of NC_091246.1, read as the reverse complement.
GGGGCACTAGGAGCAGTGTTTGGCATTATTCTGATGCCAAACTATGAAATAAAGCTGGAAGTCATCCAGGCTGCATGAAATCTGACCCTCCCCTTCCTGCCCCAGACACCTTGAAGTCAGATGCCTCCCGCAGCCGGAACACAGACCGCCGGATACTAGCCTTTCCCGGTCATGGGCTCCGACGGGCAGCCTGCACCTTGCTCACCTTCCCTCCACCAGCCTTTCTCAGAGCTCACGTCAGGTCGGCGGAGGCCTAGCTAAGCTGAAAACCAGCTTGCACTCTTCAAAGAAGCTGAAAACCAAATTTAAGAAGAAGACCTAAATACCTATGGGCATATGCTGGAGGAACTCAGAACTGACCGAGAGACTAGCAAGGCTGATTTTCAGTCAGTGTTTTGGGTTCTTACCCCCCAGATTATTGTGAAATGGTCATGTTGCTTTATTCCCATGCAGTCAACTCAAGCAGAGGAGGAGTACCACTTTCTGCAGAACTTGGCTCTTCTGAGCGGCACCCACACCTCCAATGGTGCCCTTGATTCAAATTTATTTTTATAATTGCATGCACATTATCTAAAGAAGCAAAGAACGCGGGAAAAGACAAAGTTTAAAGCAAACTTTAAACCTTGAGACTGCAGGTGACCCAGCTGGAGAAAAGAGAATGACAGGGAGGCTGAACCTAATGTCTGGGCTACAATATATACTCCACAGCAGATGCCCTGACCAGGCAGATGAGAACCAAGGATGCAGAGATGGAGTCGATTCCAAAGTATGTGAAGCCCAAGGAAAACCCAGCTATTGTTGACCATGCAGGAAATACTGTTTAATCTTTTAAGGCCCATCATGGTTCAATATTATTTTATTCACAGTCATATGAGCATGGTTGAGAAACTCTGAAATATTATACAGCCGTTACAGTTAGGGTTATGACAAGTAAATAACAACTCAGAAAAGTGCTTACAATTCATTGTTCAGAGAAAATTAGAATACACACTTCTATGTGCATTATGACAGAGTAAAACGTGCCAGTGATTGAGGTTGGAGGGAAAACACAGGTGGACGTGGACTGTGGGCTGGGGTGCTGTGCAGTGAAATTTTTCTTTGTCTGACATTTTATATCATGCTTTACTTTCTTAATAATAGTAAAGCCTAGAAAAGATTTTAAGTAGGAATTAATTTTTTCCCCAAAGGGCTAGGGCGTTCACTCTTCTTTGCCTGGCGGGCCTTTAAACCTGGCAACAGCTCCAAGATTATAATTACAGTGTCGGTTCTGGGGAGCGACCTCCCGGGAGGCTACACGTCGCCCCTGCAGAAGCCAGGTCGGTGCATCGCAGCGTGGACGGGTCAGTGAGCCGCTGGGGTTGAAAGGTGCCCGGGCAGCCATCTGCAGCCTATACACACCTGCCGAGTACGTCTCTTGTTTCAGTCACTGGAAGCGAATCGTCTCCTACTGAACAGGAGTGCCAGGGTGTGGCTGGACTGAGCCCTGCTCCCTGGCTGGGCGACACCAGAGGGGTCCTTGCTCAGGCCTCTTGCCGCCCCCTGCCCAGGTCTGCCTTCGGGGGCGGCAGCAGTTAAGTGGGGTCCACGTGATACAAGAGTTTAGCTCTCAACAATATTTGAAGGGTTTCTTAAATATAAAACTTTGAAAATGCTCTAAGATGTGTAGCTGAAAAAGGTTGAGCTCATAATCTATGCAAGCAGGCACAAACCACATCATTCTGGAAACAAGATGATCAAAATCCTGAAGTTTCTGCTTCCCAGGCAGTGACAGTGGCTTCACTCAGGACCCGCGTTCTATGGAAGGGAAGTGCTGTTTTCAGTCTGACTCTCCTCCTAAGAAGAAGCGCTCAGCTCAGCATTGTGCGCTCAATACTGCTGTGACTGGTGACAGGGGCCTCGGGTAAGAATTCAACCACACTGCAGCGCCAGAACTCCGTGCAAAACTGAACTCTGGATACGGAATGAAATCCATCCCAAACAAAAGTTATTTCTAACTACTGACAATGCTGAACTTTACCCAGCCCCGGGGGTCCTAGCAAAGAGCTCTGGGCTCCCCACCCCGTGTCCTGACAAGAAACTGACCGCACAGAACACGCTCCCCACGTCTGAGATGAGAATCCCCGTGTTCGCCTGCGACAAGGCCAGGAGCAGACCCTGCACGTTCTCTTCTTTGCCCACAAGCGGCCAGCTAAGCGGCTTTGTCTCCACTGATGCAGAGGACAAAACCCTGTTGGCTTACGAACCAACCTTGGGCCAAGATTCTCTCCCCCTAGAGGCCCTTGAAGGCGATGACAGCCCACTCCAGTACTCTTGCCTGGAAAATCCCATGGGCGGAAGAGCCTGGTGGGCTGCAGTCCATGGGGTCGCTAAGTCGGACATGACTGAGCGACTTCACTTTCACTTTTCACCTTCATGCACTGGAGAAGAAATGGCACCCCACTCCAGTGTTCTTGCCTGGAGAATCCCAGGGACGGGGGAGCCTGGTGGGCTGCCGTCTATGGGGTCGCACAGAGTCGGACATGATTGAAGCGGCTCAGCAGCAGCAGCAGCAGCAGCAGCAGGGGCCCTTGAACTCGGACTTCCCTTGAGCACTCAAATGAGCAGCTGACCTCTCACCTCCTGCCATCAGTCTCGCTCATGGCTCACGCCTCTCTCCACCCATGTCCACTCCTCCTCAGAAAGGCAAAGCCTCTCCTGCCCGAGCCGGACATGCTTGAATACCCCAGTCCTCTCCATTGCCATAAAGCCCTCTCCTTTTCTTGAAATGCCTAAGTCGAGGTTTGTTTGGTCTGACACTGCACCAATTGAGAATTACACTAAGTTCTTAACCCCAGTGAGCATCAGTCTAGAGGGTTCGTCTGCAAAGCGGCCACCTGTGGGCCAAGGAGCCAGGAAAAACAAGAAGAAACAAGACATTTGGAAACTTACAGCTGAGGTTGCAGAAAAATAAAGCAAACTTTGGGGTTTAATCTGCAAGAACAGGCAAGTCCTCATCGGACTTGCTGTTTCTCGTTCTTTTGACTGAAGCCACTCTGGAGAGTGTGAGGGGTGCTCCTCTGCTTTGGTCTGCGTTCTGTCCTGACTGGTGACGTTGACGAGCTTTCCTATTTACTGGCTACTTGCATATCTTCTTTGGAGAAATGTCTATTCAAGTCATTTGCCCATTTAAAAAATTTTTAAGTTTTTTATCTTAAAATAGATAAAAATTCACAAGAAGCTGTCAAAATAGCATCAAGGTTTTCTCTATATCATTCGCCCACTTTACACAATGACGGTCAAATGTCTAAACCAGAAGACAGCTGTTAGCACAGAGTGTGCAGAGAGCTCCCTAGCATTTTGTCATGTGAGTGGATTTCTGTAAGTGACACTGGAGCCAAGAATTTTTAGCGAGATTATTATTTTTTGTTGCTGTTGCTGCTGCTGAAGCCTGGGCTGTGCTTAGCCGCTCGGTTGTGGCTGACTGTGGCCCCATAGACTGCAGCATGCCGAGCTGCCCTGTCCTTCGCTGTCTCCCGGAGTGGGCTCAGACTCATATCCACTGAGTCTGTGAAGCTATCTAATCATCTCATCCTCTACCCTCCCCTCCTCCTTTGCCTTTAATCTTTCCCAGCATCAGAGTCTTTTGGACAGAATCAGTGATTTTGGAGCCCAGGAAAATAGAATCTGTCACTGTTTCCACTTTTCCCATCTATTTGCCATGAAGTGCTGGGACTGGACGCCAGGATCTTAGTTTTGTGATGTTGAGTTTTAAGCTAGTTGTTTTACTCTCCTCTTCCACCTTCATCAAGAGGCCCTTTAATTTCTCTTCTCTTTCTGTCGTTAGAGTGGAATCATATGCACATCTGAGGTTGCTGATATTTCTCCTGGCTCTCTTGATTCCAGTTTGTGATTCATCCAGCTCAGCATTTCACGCGATGCATTCTGCATATAAATTAAATAAGCAGCGTGACAACAAACAAGCCAAGTGGCAATATGCAGCCTCGTACTCTTTTCCCAGTTTTGAACCAGTCCCTTGTTCCATGTCCGACTAACTGTTGCTTCTTGGCCTGTGCACAGGTTTCTCAGGAGACAGTAAGGTGGTCTGGTATACCACCTCTTTAAGAATTTTCCACAGTTTGTTGTGATCCACACAGTCAAAGGCTTTTGCAGTCAATGAAGCAGAAGCAGATATTTTTCTGAAATTGTTAAATGATACAATTGCCTTAATAAAGAAAAGTTATTTTTTCCCTTAAGTGATGCATGTGCCTGAAATATATTAGAGTTTATACACAAGCATTAAAAAATAAAAATACACAGCTCTGAGATCTCGTTTAGTTCAGGCTTCCCCACATCAGCACTGCTGACATTTTGAACTGAATCGTCTGTGCAGCGGGGCTATACTGTGCGTCATGTGTACATAGTACCACTTGTCCCCCTCAACGGTGGCAAACACACCTTCAGACATGGGCATGCACTGTGGGGACAAGGAACCAGACGTCCGGAGCTGAGAGTCACTGACCTGAGTGAGACCCGGGAGTCATTTGATTCTGAAGCCTCACTGGGGTCTTACTCTGCGTGTTACCCAAGACACCAGATACCTGCTTTATCAAGGTTAGCTTTTCTCAGGCAATCAATGTCACACGCTGGAGTGAGGGTGATTTTGTGTGCCTTGTCAGCACACGTGAGAGAGTCCAAAGGGAGGTATCTACTAATTCTCCTTCTGAAGATTCCCCATTGGTTAAACTTTTGGAATACAAATGACTCCAAGGGAAAATGTTGATATTTTAGAGGAATTTATACTTTCTTTTTAGTTAAAAAAATCTAATCAGCAAATGGTTTGAAGCCAACATGGAGATACAATTTGTTCACTAAACAACTAGCTTAGTGTCATTTCAATTATATTTGACATGTGTACTACACTCAAAGAATAAGGTCACTTATAAATAGTCTTTAAAAAATAAACTCTCTGTGAAACTGCTCTTGAATTTTGGCATGAACACATATTCTTTAAAAATGACAGCAAAAGCCCTCCTTTTAATTCTCTCCTGGCGTCCACGTTAACAGATTATGTCTACATTTTGCTAAATTCCTTCAACACAGCTGACTCTATTAATTATTAAAGAAAATATCAGATAAGCCATTATCTCTTCTCTTACAAAAAAATGGAGTATGATACATACATTATTGTGTATTTTTAGCATGAACGCACATGACTGTAAGTTACACAGATCAGTTTGAAAATATGAGACAGCATTAAGGAAACAAGAGTGCCTCCTCCAGTCTTCATAAGAGTCAGGAGACGGTTGCGACTCATCGAGCATTGCTGTTTCCATACATCGTCTTCTAGATTTTAGGGTGTCTCCATGTCTAAAAAAAGCCCCGAACATTAAGTTTCATTATTACATGATATTCCATTTTTCTCCAGTTGCTAAATAATTTCTAATTGTTATACATACGGATTATTTCCAACTTTCGTTGTCATTAACATCTTTGTGTGTGAAGCTTTTTTATAGCACGCATTTGCCCAGGGAAACTTCTAAAATACTAGTCAAAGGCTATATTTTTAAAGTTCTGATGTATATTAACAAATTGTTTCTTTAGTAAGTTGAACCAATTTGTTCAACATCAATAGAAATAAGTATTCTCAATATGATGTTTCCCAAAAATCATAGAGGCATACTGCTTAGAATTATATATGTGTGCATTCAAAGGTGAATAATTATAAAGGTGTGCATTTATGGCTGAATGACTATATGAGAGTCAAAGTTGCTCAGTCGTGTCCGACTCTTTGAGACCTCATGGACTTTACTTTCCATGGAATTTTTCAGGCCAGAATACTGGAGTGGGTAGACTTTCCCTTCTCCAGGGGATCTTCCAAACCCAGTATTTACAGGTGTGCATTTAAAGGTGAAGAACAGCCAGGAAGGCGTGCATTTAAAGGAGGAGGGTGGCTCAGATGGTAAAGAGTCTGCCTGCAGCGCGGGCAGCCCCGCTTCAACCTCTCGGTCAGGAAGATCCCCTGGAGAAGGGAATGGCACTGCACTCCAGCATTCTGGCCTGGAGAATCCCAAGGACAAAGGAGCCTGGAGGGCTACCGAATGTGGGGTCGGAAAGAGTCGGACACACGTGAGCAGCTAAGGCTTCCACTTTGAACTATGTAAGCATGCATTTAAAGATGAGCAACTATACAGGTGTGCGTTTAAAGAGGAATACATTTTTGTTTATCAAAATAAAGATAAGCAAAGAAGTAGCTAAAATAGCTAACATCCATATATTTCCTAAAGGCTGTTTTTAGATTTTTCAAATGAAAAGTGATAACTCTATTTATAAGCTAAGTAGTCCAGTGCTTTCGTCTTGTACAGTTTCTCCTTATTTAGGGAAACCAGGTTTCTCTCTTACTGCCTATTGTCACGCTGGAATAGATAATGGTACAGGATTTTCAAGACCCTGTGTCTTTGATATGTTGGCCACAGGATTCCATTTGTAGATAACAACTCATAACTAATCAAAAATATAAACTCCTTTGTTTTTGTTTTTAAACATAATTTCTTCTTTTTATTTTATTAAAAAATTTTTATTATTGAGGTATCATTGGCATGTAATATTGTATTTATTACTTTCAGGTGTACAATGTAATGATCAAATATTTGTACACCTTATGAAATGATCAGCGCAGTAACCCTGAGTAGCATCCATCACCATCTATAGTTACACATTTTTTGTGCGATGAAAGCTTTAATTTTGCATTTCTGCCTATTCTCACAACTTTATTGACTACCATTTTTACAAGTTTTAACTGTTCTCTTCTTAAACCGACCTTTTACACTGGCCTGAAGGGTAACTTTTTATTTTGCTATAAGTTGAAATAACTTTAAGAATATTATAAAAACCTTACTTTTTTTCTCCAGTTGTTCGTATTTCGCTTCCTTCGCTTATTATTTTGTATTTATTTATTTGTTTTTATATGTACAGATTGTTTTTTCTGAACCATTTGAGAGTAATTTGGAGACAATGGGCCACTTTATCTTTAGAAACTTAGGTGGATATTTCTTAAAAGTGAGAATTTATGGTGGAGGAATAGAGTCCCTTGGATTGCAAGGAGATCCAACCATTCCATCCTAAAGGAGATCAGTCCTGGGTGTTCAGTGGAAGGGCTGATGTTGAAGCTGAAACTCCAATACTTTGGCCACCTGATGCAAAGAGCTGACTCATTGGAAAAGACCCTGATGCTGGGAAAGACTGAGGGCAGGAGGAGAAGGGGATGACAGAGGATGAGATGGCTGGATGGCGTCACCGACTCAATGGACATGGGTTTGGGTGGACTCCCGGAGTTGCTGATAGACAGGGAGGCCTGGCGGGCTGCGGTTCATGGGGTCGCAGAGTCGGATGCGACTGAGCGACTGAGCTGAGCTGAACTGAATACGACAGGTCACCCAGAGCGCACTTGGCTGAAGCAACGCGCGTCTCTGTGCTTTGGGAACCTGTGGGTGGCAGGGCAGCTGCTCTGAGCTCGTCTCGCCTCCCAGGCTGTGTTCTCCTCAGAAGCTGTGGCTGATTCTGGTGCTGCTCTGGCCCTTGCTGCTGGCAGGGGCTGACTGCATGGACTGGTGGACTGCGGGGCCCCAGAGGCTGTCCTCAGCCCTTGGCCCTGTGGACCGCTGCACAGGGACACTCTCAGCAGGATGGCAGGCCTCCGGCAAAGCAGGCAGAGCCGAGAGCAAGGGAGCATAGCAAGCAGGAGCTCAGAGCCTCTCTGCCTTCACAGTGCTTATTAGAAGTGGCCGCCAGACAAACCTAGACAGCGCACTAGAAAGCAGAGACATCACCTGGCTGACAAAGGTCCGTCTAGTCAAGGCTATGGTTTCTCCAATAGTCATGTATGGATGCGAGAGCTGGACCAGATAGAAAGCTGAGCACCAAAGAACTGATGCTTTTGAGCTGTGGTGTTGGAGAAGACTCTTAAGAGTCCCTTAGACTGCAGGGAGGTCAAACCCGTCCATCCTAAAGGAGATCAACCCTGAATATTCATTGGAAGCACTGACGCTATAGCTTAAGCTCCAACACTCTGGCCGCCTGATGCGAAGAACTGACTCATTAGGAAAGACCCTGTTGCTGGGAAAGGTTGAAGGCGGGAGGAGAAGGGGACGACAGAGGATGCGATGGTTGGATGCCATCACCAACTTGATGGGACATGAGTCTGATGAAGCTCCAGGAGTGGGTGATGGACAGGGAGGCCTGGCCTGCTGCAGTCCATGGGGTCACAGAGTCAGACACGACTGAGTGGCTGGCTAACAACAACACCATTTCAACCCACCCTAGACATGGGAGTTTGTACAAAGGCACGAGAACCGGGAGACAGGATCATTTGGTGGGGGGGGGGGGGCACCTCAGGGCTGCCCACGGCAAGAAAGATGTGAGCAATTCTGACCACCCATCTCCAGAGGACTTTCAATACGAGCACCAACTCTGAGGCTGAACGCCACAACACATGCTCCCAGAGCAGGTTGGTTATGCGTGCGTTACGTTACAATAAACCAACAAGAACCAATAATGCTTTCAAATAGTTATAATAGAAACACATTCTATTGATGAATTACTTAACTGATGTAACTGGAATGTTAATTTCCCTCTGATTAGTTCACATTCATGCTTCTGGGGGAACGAGAACACAAACCATGTTCATGACAGTGTCCCTTCCACAGTGAAGAGCAGTGGGTGTTTTGAAGCCATGAAACAATCTGCACATTTTCTGTGAGAGAGCGTTCTGTTCGTTTTCCTGTGAATATGCAAAGGAAGTTTTCTACAACTGAATTCTGCAGGCTCCCTGATGGCCGCTTTACCGTCCTCAGCTGGACTAACTGAGGATCATTTTCGTGGCTGAAGGACCAGCGTGTTGCTCTGGGGGATGTGCCAGGACCCGGGGAGCTTTGGGCGGCCATGTCCCCTCTGAGCCCAAGGGCCCGGGGGTCCTGCGGGACGCACCTCCACCAACACACTCACCTCCGGAGGCAGAGGACAGATCTTGGTTTGGGGCTGGGTCCTCTGACTCTAAAAGTATTCAGGGAAATCTTGAGCTGGGCCCAACACTGTATTTAACCTGCTCCTGTTAAATACCAGAAATAACCGCGTGGCAAGTGGAAAAGGTGCGCAAACAGTGGCCTGCCAAGAGAGGCCCAGCAGTGAAGACCATGAGGGTGAGCTGCCGGTCCAGGTCAAGCCCTGCCTGCTCCTGGCGCGACCGCGGCTCTCCTCCCGCGTCGTTCACGTGCCTGCCCAGCTCTCCTAAGCTGCTGCTGCTGCCCCGACTCACACAGCACCCAGTACTGAACAAACCAGTGTGGCTCGACATTGACCTAGGCACTTCCCCAGGCCACGCGTTTCATCCACACTGTGGCCCTAAGACCCAGATATTACCATTTTTCTTTAACTAGCAGAAAATTGAGGTTCGGTGTCCAAGCTCTGAGGCTCAGTGCCTTTCCATATCTCACTTCAAGTACAGTGACTTCCTGATGGACAAAGGGCTCTGAGAGAACTCGGACTCTTCATAGCTTTGTACTCTGAATCAGAGCCCTCTAGCAAGATGGCCTTTTTTTTTTTTTTTGCGAGTTTTATGGCGACAGAGGTATTTGAGGCCTTTGCCAGATCACAATGGCAATGTTAAAGGTGGTCTTTCTTCTGCTGTACCCTGCGTTGAGGAATTCATGACTCAGGATAGAAAACTTCGTCTGGCTTAGCCCTAGGCATTTGAGCTCCTAGACCAAGAAGGATTTGTTTTTCCAAGAGCTGACTAAACCTGGCTTGATCACAGCTTGTAGGAATGCAACACCCCCAAAGACCCCAGCACTTCAGAGAGTTTTGTTTACATGACACTAACCCCTGAATGACCTTAAATTCTAACTGAAAGTTCTGAAGGCAATTTATATAAGAAGGTTGTTTTTAAAGAAAATAAATTATATGACAGGTTTATTATATATATTACAAACTAGACTGGTGAACATTTTACTCAACATTTAAAAATCTTTAATTAAGACCTTTTGGTATATATAAAGCTCACATGACAAAATCTAGGAGAAATCTACAAAATCTAAACACATTGCTAAAAGAAGGGATGGTGCCACTTAGATTTACTTGCTGAGGCTTCCAGGGAGGCTGCCCTGTGTGGAGACACGCATGTTCTCTTTAACTATCTCAGGGTTTTGCATCCAAGACAGCTTCAGCTCATGGGAACTTTCAAAGCATGTTTGTCGGCCTGTATTCTGTGCATTTGGCAAGCGAGACCTGTTAAAACAAGGTGTCAATAAAGCGAAGCTATGGTGTCTAAAAATAATCCACTCTAATCCCCCAGGACTCTCTGTTAGTGTGCCCTGTATCCTCGTGGGGTCCACAATCTTAGGCAGCGGCTCCTCCTTTTTTCCAAAAGAAGAAACAAGCAACCTGAGGATTAGGGTGACTTGCTAATGTTCACAAAATTTAGAAGAAGAGCAAAGAGCTTGTTCTATTGTTCTTCATTATTCAAGATAGGAATGTCGAGTGCATTTGAAATCGCCGTCATTAATGCAACATGCTCTAGGTTTCAAAGGTTAAAACTGGACGTTTTTTCTTGGGAGTCTCAGAATCGCAACCTGTTTTATTTTTACGCATTTCCAAAACAGATCAGTTGAAAGAGTAAAGAGGCCTGTGTTCATATGGCCTGGAAAATCTGAAGAGAGTAGCCAGAACACACTTCATTGTGTCACACAGGAGACAAGCAGCTCCTTTCACCTCCAAGAGTCTGAAGCCACCAGGACTGGCTGAGCGGGGATTTGCCTCTTTATTCCGAGAGGCCCTGACGTTAGCTGGGACAACTGGAGAAGCAGCAGTTTTGGTCTCAGTGGGGGTTGTATGGACGCCTGCAGATGCGCCCAGCCACCAGCGTGGGGAATGAGGCAAGGCAGGTGTTTATTCCAAGTGTCCCTGATCTCTGTGGAGGGATCTGGGCTTTAAGTGGAGGTCTGTGAGTGGGGAGGAAATGGGGGGTTCCTGTCAACTTCAACGCTGCTGCCTTGACAGCGGTGGCGAAGTGTCCCATCTGGATGGACCACCAGGCCTCTGACCTCGTCTGATGCCTCTGCCGCTCCCCGCCCCCCTGAGCTGCGGCAAACACACCCCGCACAGCTCGACTTCGCTGCACTTGCTGGTTCTCAGTGGCGTCTTTAACGCCCCGGGGACGTCTGTGCTTTATCTGGCTGCGAGGCTCTGGCGCTGCTCCCCAGACCCTGTGCCTCTCCATCCACTGCTTCTCCCTCTCTTGCAGCCGCTCTCTTTTCCTACAGCCTGCCTGAGAGAATGAAAAGGAAATCGGTTCTGATGAATCACAGAGGCGGCTTTGGGTTCTAAAAGGAGCTGAGCCGAGCTCAGCAACCACATGGCCAGCAGTGTGCAAATGGGATTCAGTTCAAGACAAGACCAGAAGGTTCCAGGGGAGACAGCAGGGACCCTGCCCCTCCCAGCCCCAGGCAGCTTGCTTGTCCTTTGCTTGAACAGCTAAACACACATGTGCACACGTGTGAGTGGACATGCGATGTGCACGCATGAACGGCGCACACAGGCCCACGCGCACACATGCGTGTTCGTGCGCACTCGCCACTTGTGTGCCTGCATGTGCACGAGTGTCTGCACGTGTGCACACACGCACATGCGTGTGTGTGGTCACGCACACCTTGTGTCCTGTGTGTGTGCCTGTGTGTCTGTACACGTGTCTTTGTGTGCGCGTCTCTGTGTGTGTGCACATGCCTCTACATGCGTGTGCATGTTCATGCCTGCGTGCTGTGTACGTGTGTGTGCGCGCTCAGTTGTGTGTGACTCTCGGCAACCCTGTGGACTGTAGCCCTCCCATCTCCTGTCCTGGGATTCTCCAGGCAAGAATACTGGAATGGGTTGCCATGTCTTCCTCCAGGGGATCTCCCTGACCCAGGGATCAAGCCCACGTCCCCTGCGTCTCATGCACTGTAGGTGGATTCTTCACCACCGTGCCCCTGGGGAAGCCATTTGCTAATTTAGTCTCCAAACATCTAAGTCAGTCTTTCCTAAATTTTTATATGGATATAAATTCATTTTAATTCCTTAACATGGACCTTTGTGCAGTTGTCTGGGTCATTCTTTCCAGGTGAGGCCTAACTGCTTCACGTCTGGAATACGTCAGGTGTACCGTTTTTGGAATTGCGTCATGAACGTTCCTTCCCTGGGGCAGCTCAGGAATCTGCTGCCGGCATGAGGCTCTCTGGTTACACGGTTCCTTCGAGTTCTGACTCCACGGAGTTAAGGCTTCCTTCTCCTGCGTCTGCCTGCGTATTTCCCCTCCCTTCACTCTCTCCCCAGTGCCTCTGTCTCATGTCTTCCCAGGGTCTCATCTTGGCCAGCGTCCTCTGGGCGGTGGAAGCAGAGGCCACAGGGTCAGGCAGCCTGACCGCCGGTCCCAGCTCCAGTAACTCGCTCAGTTGAAGCGATGGAGGAAGCTTCACTGATTTGGTCTTGGACGTCTCCACAGTTAACACTATTTAGGCATATTAGTTCAGTTACACAGCTGTTTAGAGTTAAAAAAGGCCGTTTATGTCAGCCATTTTGCAAACTGTAAAGCTCAGGTCTTGCCATCGTTCTTGCTCGGACAGTCACGTCGACTCTTAGCAGCCCTGTGGACGGCAGCACGCCAGGCTTCCCTGTCCTTCACTGTCTCCCAGAGTTTGCTCAAACTCATGTCCGTCGAGTCGGTGATGCCCTCCAACCATTCCATCCTCTATCATCCCCTTCTCCTCCTGGTCTCAATCTTTCCCAGCATCAGGGTCTTTTCCAATGAGTTGGCTCTTCTCATCAGGTGGCCAAAATATTGGAGCTTCAGCTTCAGCATCAGTCCTTCCAGTGAATATTCAGTGTTGATTTCCTTCAGGATTGACTGGTTTGATCTCCTATCCAAGGGACCCTCAACAGTCTTCTCCAACACCACAGTTTGAAAGCATCAGTTCTGTGGCGCTCAGCCTTCTTTATAGTTCAACTCTTACATCCATCCATCCATGACTACGGGCAAAGCCATGGTGTTAATTATATGGATCTTTGGTGGCAAACTGATGTCTTTGCTTTTTAATATGCCATCTAGGTTTGTCATAGCTTTTCTTCCAAGGAGCAATCACCTTTTTATTTCATGGCTGCAGTCACCAACTACAGTGATTTTGAAGCCTAAGAAAATAAAATCTGTCACTGTTTCCACTGTTTCTCCATCTGTTTGCCATGAAGTGATGGGGCTGGATGCCATGATCTTAGTTTATTGGAACACTGAGTTTTAAGCCAGCTTTTTCACTCTCCTCTTTCACCATATTGAGAGGCTCCTTAGTTCCTCTTTGCTTCCTGCCATTATAGTGGAATCATTATGTGTATCTCGGGTTACTGATATTTCTCCTGACAATCTTGATTCCAGCTTGTGAGTCATCCAGCCTGGCATTTTGCATGGTATACCCTACATATGTTAAATAAGCAGAGTGACAATATACAGCCTTGTTGTACTCTTTCCCTAATTTTGAACCAGTCTGTTGTTCCAGGTCTGGTTTTAATTGTTACTGCTTGACCTGCATACAGGTTTCTCAGAAGACAGGTAAGGTGATCTGGTATTCCCATCTCTTTAAGAATTTTCCAGTTTGTTGTGATACACACAGTCAAAGGCTTTAGCGTAGTCAATGAAGCAGATGTTTTCTTGGAATTATCTTGCTTTCTGTATGATCCAATGAATGTTGGCAATTTGATCTCTGGTTCCTCTGCCTTTTATAAATCCAGCTTGTACATCTGAAAGTTCTTGGTTCACATACTGCTGAAGCCTTAGCTTGAAGGATTTTGAGCATTACTTTGCTAGCAAGTGAAATCAGTGCAATTGTATCTTTACTTAATTATAAAATCCTCTATCCCTTGCTTCTTCCTTGATGGCTGACCTGGATATTGAACTAATTTTATCCTTTCTATTTAAAGGAACTATTATGTGCGAAATTGCTAGTATTAGACTATTTTCACCTATAAGAAAGTCACTTTCGTGTGGTTTATCCTACTAATTAAAAATATAGCAGAGTGGTACATTTGCATGGCTAAACCCTAAACCTGCCATTAGGTGAACGACACAGCGGTGCTATCTGTGTCTCATTTTGCTAAAGGGTTAGTTTCTCGAGAATAAGCGTATCTGCTTGTTCACTTTCACTTTTTTTTCTTTTGCCTTGAGATGGTTTCCCTTAAATGTCTGATCCTTTGTTTCCTGTTCAAACGTAACACTGTCACATCGAAAAGGTGGACAGACTCTGCTTTGCCGTTAGTAAAGTTTGTCGTTAGTAAGGGGCTTTCTTTGGGGAAATTTGATAGGAGTGCTCACTAAGCTACAGTTTCCCAAATATCAGAAAGTGATGTCTAGACTTCTTCATTTCTCTAGAGAAAAGTCCCTCATCTCCTCTTGGGAGCAGGGTACATGTATGCTGGCGCTTTGCTCACTGGTGGCAGGGAGGACAGGCTCGCAGGGAGGGTTGAGGCGGGTACCGTTCCAGGCACAGGTTTTCATAAACCCCTCTGTTTTCAGAGGGGTGTCTCTTTTCTGTTCTGGATGCCCTGAATCGCAGCGTCCAGAGCTCCTCCCCACGCGTGTGGACTGTGGTTCCCTCACTGTGTGTGAGCTTCGAGGCACCTGCTGAGAAAGAGGCCCTGTAGTAACACTGCTTTCTTGGAAGAAAAGGGCAATAAGGGGGACATTTGGCTCTCATCTTTAAGCTGGAAGGCTTCTCTTCTGACAGTAAAACTTGAGAACATATGTAGCAACTTTTGGGGCAATTTTAACATTTTGAGGCACCAACTTATTGTGTTTCCTGAAAGTGGTGAGAAGAGAAGAGTTGATTATTTAGCTTCGGTTTTGTTTAAAATATATTACACCAATCTTGTGTCATATTGCTCACCCTCAGAAAATACAGATCAAATTTTGATATAGGGTTTTCTTGGAAAAAATTACTTAGCTACTCTTTAATGCCCTACTTAGGGTGTAACAAAATTTTATTTGAGAAAAAAAATTATTCTTTTCTCTCTATAAATTTTTCCCCTATTTGGAATTCTAACATCTTTACTGGTTTTCATGAAACATTTGGTTAAGACAAAATGACCTGATATTTACGGCATCACCAACTCCATGGACCTGAGTCTGAGCAAGCTCCGGGAGACGGTGAGGACGGGAAGCCTGGCGTGCCGCAGTCCATGGGGTCGCAAAGAGTCAGACATGAAAGAGCGACTGAGCAAGACAACGGAGCATCCAGCTGGGAACAAGGGAGGAAGGGGGAGCTTTTAGAGGAAAACAAGGAGAAGGTGGTGACTCTCACCGTCACCCTTTCCCAGAGGCATAAACTGCGCCTCAGAAAGCTTCAAGTGGAACTGCAGCGGGTGCCTGATCTTACGTTCCGTAACTGAATGTTCTTTCTCTTGCCTCCTTCTGAAGTTCCTGGCCGAGGCGGACTAATCGTGGGCGTCAGCCTTCACACGCTAAGCACACATGCATGCCTCCCCTCTTTGGCTGGCGCGTAGCGTGCAGGCAGATTTGAGAGGCGGCTGTGAGCCCGAGTGCCCGGGCGTGGCCCGCGGCGCCCTCGGGCTCCGGGGCCTCTGCTCCGGGCGGCGTCCCCGCGGCGCTCACGCCGCCCCCTTGTGGCTGAGGTTCCGTCTGCGCGGAGACGCCAGGCCGCTTCCCCCGCCTCCGCGGAATCGGTGCCTGCGCGCGTGCAGAGCCGCTGTAGTCCTGCCCGACGCTTTACGACCTCATGGACCACAGCCCGCCAGGCTCCTCGGTCCGTGGGATTCTCCAAGCGAGAAGACTGGGGTGGGTTGCCGCGTGAAAAGTCAAGGTGTTAGTTACTGAGTCTGTCCAACGCTTACCCCCCTCCAAATAGGTGCCCAGCCCAGTTCCAGTTCCAGTTCAGCCTCTCAGTCGTGTCCGACTCCTTGCGACCCCATGAATCGCAGCTCGCCAGGCCTCCCTGTCCATCACCAGCTCCTGGAGTTCACTCAGACTCACGTCCACCGAGTCGGTGATGCCACCCAGCCATCTCACCCTCTGTCGTCCCCTTCTCCTCCTGCCCCCAATCCCTCCCAGCATCAAAGTCTTTTCCAGTGAGTCAACTCGTTACATGAGGTGGCCAAAGTACTGGAGTTTCAGCCCACATAGAGGTAAGTTATCTGATTAGATTAGTGATACCTAAGAGGTTGAATACTTTTTGATGTTATCAGAACAGTTTTCAAAACGTGTTGAGAGAATCCCAAGGCGCTTCTTAAGGTCTGAATTTCACAGTTAAATTCCTGTCGAACCCTTGTGTCTCCTCCGTGCCTGGCATGCTTTTCCATGTGCTAATACTCCTGAAGTCAGGATGCGCATCACAGGCGATGCAGGGAGGTCTCTGGTCAAAAAGCATCGACTCACGGGTGGTGACTGTTCAGGTTAAAGGGTCTCAACATCAAGAACATTCAGGCTGCAATCATTGCCTATTCCTCAGTGTTTAGATGCAAGAGGACCATTTATCTTTCTTCTTAGAAGTCAAATTATATCTAGTGGAAGCTCCCACGTGTCAGGAGGTGGAAAGTTCCAGTTCATAAGTTTCTTATCGTCTTCTGCGCCAGGGCACTGGCCTCGTGTGCACCCCAGGGAAGCCCCACAGGATCCTGGTCCTCCTCCGGGGCATCACTTCGCTCCCGGACCTGTGACGCCCACGTGCTGGCCCCTCACAGGACAGGAGAGGGCCGGCTGACCTGGTCTCCTGGGAGGGTGCTCCTCAGAGGACATCTCGGAGCTCAGATGCTGGTGGCACTTTTCTCCTTAAACTGGTCCAGATTATTTTTTGTCTCAGGGTGGTCCTTCTGCCTCCTGCCCATACTCTGGGATCACGTGACCCTGACCTGTTATAGCGATAGCCTCGCTCTTGTGTATCATCATGAATGCTGCCCTCCAAACTTCATTCCTGTACTGGAGCTGGTAGAAAATATAGCTAAATAGTCGCCCCATGTCTACAGCCACTATCACTTATAGTTTGCGTTTTTTCTCTCTGTTTGTCATGCCAACGACCTTTTTTTTTTCCCCTTCAGTTTATCCAACTGAAATAACTTCTGCCCAGGGAACAAAGCACGCAATATGTTGCCAGTTGTCAGGCTGACTTCTGCGACTTTTCCTGATGGAGACTGAACTTGCGTGGTCTTGCTTCCCACACCTGCTCTCACGCAATATGTTGCCAGTTGTCAGGCTGACTTCTGCGACTTTTCCTAATGGAGACTGAACTTGCGTGGTCTTGCTTCCCACACCTGCTCTCACGCAATATCTGGCTAGCGCCTCTCTGGCCAGCACCGCTGTGGTGCTTGCTTTCATGTGTCAAGAGTGAGGGTTATTTCTGGGCGTGTCTGTGAGGGTGTTTCTGGATGCAGCTGGCACCTGAATCAGTGGAATCAGCCATGCAGACAGCCCTCCCTCTGCAGTGGGCATCATCTCGTCTGGTGGGGTCTGGACAGAAGCAAAGGCAGAGGAGGAGGGCGCGCCCCTTTGCTTCCTGCCCTCCTGGACTTGGCGGGGCTTGGGGGAGCGCCTTCAACGAGAATACCCAGGCCAGAGCCGGCAGCACCCTCAGCCAGGGCAGGAGCAAGGGGGTGGCAGCCCCCCACTGAGGAGCAACTGCTGTCAGCAGCTGGCGGGATTCCTCCCAGATAAGGCTTCAGGCTGCTTTACCCGTTTTCTTGCTTAAACGTTATGCTCTACATACTTCTCATATATAGAATATTAGACATTCGTTGGCTAAATCCAATCTCATTTAACCAGAACATATGAGTTATTTAAAACTGTTTCTTAGTTGGGAGGCTTTTAATAACTTTATTTCTTCTTCACTTTCTGTCTTATGTATCTTCATACAAATGTGCCTAGACAAATGTGATCATTTAACTTGGATGGATACTTAGACAAAGACTATGAACTTTTAAATAGTTCAAATTCATATTGTTGCTTTTCTCATCAGATAGATGGTGCCAGCGCACGTCTGGTTCATTGAGCTTCCCTCCTGGCTCAGTGGTCAAGAATCTGCCAGCCAGTGTAGGAGATGTGGTTTGATCCCTGAGTGGGAAGATCCTCTGAAGAAAGAAATGCAACCCACTCCAGTATTCTTGCCCGGAAAAATTCCATGGACAGAGAAGCCTTAAGGGCTACAGTCCACGGGGTCATCAAAGGGTCAGACACGGCTTAGTGGCGAAACAGCAGCAGGTATGGCTCGTCACCAACGTAGTGACGATGCCGCTCTCTACTTTTCAAAGTTCGTAAACTGCACGTTTCGCTCTCATTTTATTAACTCTTGGTAACTGATGTTTTATGTTTTTAGATTATACTGCCCGGTTTCATGGTGCTTAGGAATTATTTCTAATTACGAGCCCCTGACGCGGAGGTCACTGTCTGGAGAATCCAGCCCTGAGGCCCTTAATGGGAGCTGCAGCTGCTCCTACTGCTCCACACCTCGTGTGTGCAGCACGGCTCGCCTTCATTCCGAGGGTCCTGGGAGTCACCGGCACTGCCTGGCTCGGTTCAGCACGATGGCTGTCCAGCCTGCCACCGAGACACTGTCAGCCCTGTGCTCCTGGTGGGTACTGGACTGTCCTCTTCAGATGACTTTCCGGCATCCAGACACACGATGGCATCGCAAGCTGGGGAAGCTAACGCATAGTTTCTGATCACTGTGTTTTCAGGTCAAGAGGAGGCTTATCTTCTAAAGGCTCAGATCTCCAAACACTGACTCCAGGGGAAAATGAGCATGCTTGCTCTAAGTTGACCTTGTTTTAATAGAAACAGCAGCAATGCTCTGGGCCACTGTAAGTCACTGGCTTGATGTAAGTTAACCAAAGAATTCTTTAGGGTATGGTTTAATCATTCCAGCTGTCCAGAAGCCTGGGGATGAAAAGGACTATGGTAAGCTATAACAGGCATTTATAGGGTTTTAGAGAGCCCCAAGAGTCGGACACGACTGAGCGACTGAACTGAACTGAACTGAAGTCACCACAGAAACAAAAGTTTTCCCTGTTGGATTCTAGATGGTTAGCATGATGCGATCCAGGAAGAACTGGAGCGATGTGATTCAGTGAGACCTTGATCACCATGTCAGCAGCATTTATTTTAGCCGTTGAAGATACTTCCTTACCTTCTGATTGCAGAATTTCTAGAAAGCCCATTTCCGCCAAGTCCCAAGTCATGATGACCCCAGTGTGCTTCCTTGCCTTAGATTAATGTTCTTCAAAGGTAGTTTTTCTGACAAATGGCACTCCTTTATGTCATTTCCTGAATTAACTGACCCTATTACAAGTGTGGTAAGAGTCCAAGACTTCCAGTACACATTTTTGTTCGAATGAGCTTGCTTGCGGCACTGAGAAACCCCCAGAGCACACAGTGGCTGGGACAGGCCCCTCTGCCGGGGTGTCCCTCAAGGATAAGCACTGCCAAGTGAGCACATGGGCTGGGAGCGGCAGAGGAGCCAGACAGAGGGCAAGGGTCTCCCTGAAGGGGAGCTTCTTGTACATGGCTTTCGTATATTTACACTCTTGAGATCATAATTTTGTAGTATTTTAAAATCAGTCATTTTCACCCTTTCTCTTACTAAACATATTCCAAATTTCTATACAGTCCTGTATCTGTGAACAGTGACTAAGTTTTAAGAGAACTGAAAGTGATGGCTCTCCGCGGGTGTATGCTGGGAAGCTGTGAACGGTGCGCAGAGGTTAGCATGTCCCTTCTAGCTCTGGCCCTGAGGAATGGCACCCAGTGCCAGAGGGGGCAGCTGAGTCTTCTCTGGGGTCTCCATGTCTCCCCACCCCCCATTTTTGCCTCAGTGCTTATACTAGGAGTGCTTTGGTGTTCAATATAATTTATTCAACACTGTATTTATAAAGCAAATTCTGTAGTCGCATGCATGCAGGTTGTAGGTCTTTGCAAAGTGCCTCACTTCCGCAAAACGCAGGCTCCACTGCTATGTGACTCTGCCCTGAGCAAGGCCCCTCTTCCTCACCTCAGGAGGTTTGTGTCCGCCTTCTCTGGAAGTGCCCCTTCTTGTTTGCTGATAGATTTAAACAGGCCCTATTGTCAGCATCCAAAATCACTGCAGATGGTGACTGCAGCCATGAAATTAAAAGACGCTTACCACTTGAAAGGAAAGTTATGACCAACCTAGATAGCATATTTAAAAGAAGAGACATTACTTTGCCAACAAAAGTCCATCTAGTCAAGGCTATGGTTTTTCCAGTAGTCTTATATGGATGTGAGAGTTGGACAGTGAAGAAAGCTGAGCACTGAAGAACTGATGCTTTTGGACTGTGGTGTTGGAGAAGACTCTTGAGAGTCCCTTGGACTGCCAGGAGATCCAACCAGTCCATCCTAAAGGAGATCAGTCCTAGATAGTTCATTGGAAGGACTGATGTTGCAGCTGAAACTCCAATACTTTGGCCACCTGATGCGAAGAGTTGACTCATTGGAAAAGACCCTAACGCTGGGAAGGATTGGGGGCAGGAGGAGAAGGGGACGACAGAGGATGAGATGGCTGGATGGCATCACTGACTCAATGGACATGAGTCTGAGTGAACTCCGGGAGTTGGTGATGGACAGGGAGGCCTGTCGTGCTGCGATTCATGGGGTCACAAAGAGTCGGACACGACTGAGCGACTGAGTTGAACTGAACTGATTGTCAGCGTCACGACACTTGCACGGAAGGGCTACAGCTCACAAGCAGCACTAGGATCCCCCCATTTACACAGCGTGTCTAAAACCCTGAGGGTTTGCCAGGTCGTGATGTTGCAAGTTGATCTTCCTTACTTCCTTCAAACATTAGAACAGAACGCAGCGCTTTTTTGTGCTTTTCTGAGGAGGAGGAAGTGGCGCGGCCGCCGTGCTGGCTGAGAACTCCTGCTGATGGCCGTGCACTTACCGCTGCTGTGAGGGCACCGCATCTGCTCAGAAGCTCCTAGCTGAAGTCACCGCAGCCCAAGCGCCCGCTTGTTCCTCAACAACGGCAAGAAAGTTTCTTTGAGTAATTTGGAATTCCTGCAGCTTAGTTCCGAAAATCCAGAAGTCTAGCATTAATTATCAGGGCCATTTGGAATGGGAGGCAGTGCTGACCTGTGACCGAAGCCCAGGCCTGGAGGGTCGGCAGTGGAGAGATCAGAGCACAGGCTCCTGTTCGGAGTCCTCCCTGTGGGGCAGTAGCTGCCCCCCACCTTGCCCACGAGGCCTGGTCCCAGGATCATCCTACAGCGCCAGGCCTGGTCCTCCAGGGGGCACTGAGGTCTCTTGAGGCCGTTATTCCAGTGAACTGTCCTGTCCAGCTCAGCAAGTCCTGAGCCTGTCATCACACAGCTTTACAGCTCATCGTTGGGATATGAGCCACGTGTGGAGCGTTAAGGCATGATGGTCGTGCGTCAGCCACGGGCTCCACGGCCGCTCCACTTCACCGGTGCCGCGTGGAGCCGTTCAGTTCCAGATGTGTCTCTTCTCATGAACGGCCCGACCCTACAAGTGAGTTTTATTTCTGCTCACAGATTTCTGGGCTTTGACACAATTCCAGGTGAGCAGAAGCACAGAGTCTCCATGCTTTTTAAAAAAAATGTCTTTGAGCATTAGTGAAAAAACATAGATATTCAATTTCTGTGGAAAGCAGAAACTACCATCATTATGAGCACTGCCATTCCTGGAACTCGCCTCTTTTCAGCCCTCTGGTACGCTGAGCTTTTCAAGTCCTTGATTCAGATTACTTTTCTAAACTAAGAATGAGAGGAGACTCAGAAAACACAAGAAGTATAGACTGTGATCAGAACAAGACATTTTAACTGGTTACTTTTCATCGCCTTTCAAAAGTTATTTAGGTAACAACCCTGATGGCTCCGTTGGTAAAGAATTCGCCTGCAATGCAGGAGACCCTGATTCAGTTTCTGGGTTGGGAAGATCCCCTGGAGAAGGGAAAGGCTACCCATTCCAGCATTTTGCCCTGGAGAATTCCTTGGACTGTATAGTCCATGGGGTGGCGAAGAGTTGGACATGACTGAGCAGCTTTCGCTCACTCACTCATTCGTAGCCCAGTGGTCTCAGACTGGCTAGATGCTAGAATTATCCTGGGAACCTGGAAGCATAATAACGCTCAGATCCCTTTCAAAGTCCTCTTACCATTTTAAAAGGCATTGTTTGAAATCCATCAGTGAAATAATTCTAGAAATTTTACATAAGAAGAAAGCATGAAGCAAATATGATTCAATTCCCTTCTTTCATAGACAAGAGCCAAGGGATTTACCGAAGTCCTGTAATTATTGAGACAAAGCTTGATCTAAAATCCAAGTGAGTTTGCCCTGCATCAACTGTTCTTTGAGAAAGAAGGTTTTTTTGTGCAACCCTTTAGCAGAGGTCTCCTTCCTCTCCATTTTCTGAGTTCTGGTCTTTTCACAGACCCTGAAGACTCCGTTGGTAGAGAGATCACCTGCAAAGCAGGTAGGCCTGTGTCTGGCCCCCAGGTCAGGAAGACCCCTGGAGAAGGAACCGGCACCCACTCCAATATCCTTGCCTGGGAATTCCCATGGACAGAGGAGTCTGGAAGGCTACCATCCATGGAGTTGCAAGAGTCAGACATGACTTAGCGACTTTGTCAACCAAATATTAGAAGGAAACATTTACCGATTTAAGAGCAAACACTTTCATCTCTTGTTAAAAGAGGCTATCTCTGGGAACTCGGCACAACCTCTTCCAATTAAGAAATCTCTTCATAAACAGCAATAAAGTCACTGATGGAAAATATGGGTTTCCTGGTGAAATTCCGTAAGTCCCAGCTGCCTGTGGTGACTTATAACCGCTGTTCTTGGTTTACCCTCCGGCTTCTGCCAAGTGGGCTGGCCCACAGTTTAAACTCCTTCAGGATTTTGTCTCGTCTTACTCTCTGTAGGCCATAATATCTACCTTAATGCCAAAGCATAACGGGCCACACTTTATCATCTCTCTTGTGTCTGGCTCTATGGAAGGTTTTCAGGGCATAAATATGAATAAGACTTGGTGGATACATGTATATGTATAACTGATCCACTTTGCTGTTCATCTGAAACTAATCAGTTCTGTTCAGTTCAGTCACTCAGTCATGTCCAACTCTTTGTGACCCCTTGGACTCCAGCACACCAGGCTTCCCTGTCCATCACCAACTCCCGGAGCTTGCTCAAACTCTTGTACATCTGGTCGGTGATGCCATCCAACCATCTTTCCCAGCATGAGGGTCTTTTCCAACGAGTCAGTTCTTCCCATCAGGTGGCCAAAGTATCGGAATTTCAGCTTCAGCATCAGTCCTTTCAATGAGTATTCAGGACTCATTTCCTTTAAGATGTACTGGTTTGATCTCCTTGCAGTCCAAGGGACTCTCAAGGGTCTTCTCCAACACCACAGTTCAAAAATCATGAGTTTCTCGGCACTCAGCTTTCTTTATGGCCTAACTCTCACATCCATACATGCTGCTGCTGCTAAGTCACTTCAGTCGTGTCTGACTCTGTGCGACCCCATAGACGGCAGCTCACCAGGCTCCCCCGTCCCTGTGATTCTCCAGGCAAGAACACTGGAGTGGGTTGTCATTTCCTTCTCCAATGTGTGAAAGTGAAAAGTGAAAGGGAAGTCGCTCAGTCGTGTCTGACTCATAGCTACCCCATGGACTGCAGCCTACCAGGCTTCTCCATCCATGGGATTTTCTAGGCAAGAGTACTGGAGTGGGGTGCCATTGCCTTCTCCGATAGCTTGACTGGATGGACCTTTGTCGGCAAAGTAATGTCTCTGCTTTTTAATATACTGTCTAGGTTGGTGATGGCTTTTCTTCCAAGGAACAAACATCATTTAATTTCATGACTGCAGCCACCATCTGCAGTGATTTGGAACCCAAGAAAATGAAGTCTCTCACTGTTTCTATTGTTTCCCCATCTATTTCTATGAAGTGATGGGCTGGATGCCATGATCTTCGGTTTTTTAAAGCTAAGTTCTAAGCCAGCTTTTTCACTCTCCTCTTTCACCTTCATCAAGAGGCTCTTTAGTTTCTCTTCATTTCTGCCATGAGGGTGGTGTCATCTGCTTTGCTGAGGTTGCTGATATTTCTCCTGGCAGTCTTGATTCCAGCTTGTGTTTCATCCAGCCTGGCATTTCATATGATGTACTCTGCGTATAAGTTAAGTAAGCAGGGTGACAATGCACACGCTTGACCCACTCATTTCCCAATTTGGAACCAGTCAATATGTTGTTCCATGTCCAGTTCTAACTGTTGCTTCCTGACCTGCATACAGATTTCTCAGGAGGCAGGTAAGGTGATCTGGTATTCCCATCTCTTGAAGAATTTTCCATAATTCGTTGTGATCCACACAGTCACAGGCTTTGGTGTAGTCAATAACAGAAACAGACATTTTTCTGGAACTCTCTTGCTTTTTCCGTGATCCAGCGGATGTTGGCAATCTGATCTCTGGTTCCTCTGACTTTTCTAAAGCCAGCTTGAACATCTGGAAGTTCTTGGTTCATGTACTGTTGAAACCTGGCTTGGAGAATTTCGAGCATTACTTTGCTAGCATGTGGGATGAGTGCAACTGTGTGGTAGTTTGAACATTCTTTGGCATTGTCTTTCTTTGGATTTAGAATGAAAACTGACCTTTTCCAGTCCTGTGGCCACTGCTGAGTTTTCCAAATTTGCTGGCATATTGAGTGCAGCACTTTCACAGCATCATCTTCCAGGATTTGAAATAGCTCAACTGGAATTCTATCACCTCCATTAGCTTTGTTCATAGTGATGCTTTCTAGGGCCCGCTTGACTTCACATTCCAGGATGTCTGGCTCTAGGTGAGTGATCACACTATCCTGGTAATCTGGGTCATGAAGATCTTTGTTGTATAGTTCTTCTGTGTATTCTTGCCACCTCTTCTTAATATCTTCTGCTTCTGTTACATTCATATCATTTCTGTCCTTTATTGTGCCCATTTTTGTGTGAAATGTTCCTTGGCATCTCTGATTTTCTTGAAGAAATCTCTAGTTTCTCTCATTCTGTTGTTTTCCTCTATTTCTTTGCATTGATCACTTAGGAAGGCTTTTTAAAACTCTCCTTGCTATTCTTTGGAACTCCACATTCAAATGCTTATATCTTTCCTTTTTTCCTTTGCCTTTCACTTCTTTTCTTTTCTCAGCTATTTGTAATGCCTCCTCAGACAGCCATCTTGCATTTTTCTTTTTTGGGGACAGCCTTGATCACCACCTCCAGTACAATGTCACGAACCTGTGTCCATAGTTCTTCAGGCACTCTGTCTATCAGATCAAATACCGTGAATCTATTTCTCACTTCCACTGTATAATCAAAAGGGAGTTGACTTAGGTCATACCTGAATGGTCTTGTGGTTTTCCCTACTTTCTTCAATTTAAGTCTGAATTTGGCAATAAGGAGTTCATGATCTGAGCCCTAGGAAGCTCCTGGTCTTGTTTTTGCTGACTGTATAGAGCTTCTCCATCTTTGGCTGCAAAGAATATAACCAATCTGACTTCATTGACCGGAGCTAGAAACGTTCACCACATCAATCAGTTGGATGGCATCGACCCTCTGGTGATGTCCCTGAGTGGAGCCTATGTTTCGCTTGCATGTCATATTTCTAAAGAGTGGGCACCATACTTCCAACTCCAGGGCTGCAGACCCACTGTCTTTCCAGCTTCCTGGGAAAGAGTTCATCCTCCTGGGAACTCTGTCTTCCCCCAAGATATAATTACCCAACTTGGAGTCGTGCCCTGTTTTGGATCTGTAAGAGATTGTCGAGTGCTTATCCCAGCTTGTCACAGGTGCAGGAACCAAGGCCCCAGAAAGCTTAGCGTCTTCTCAGGTTTCTAAAGGCAGATCGTGGTAGAGGGAAGTGGGGACTGAGTGTTCCGGCCCCAGGCCTGCAGTTGCGTTGAGTGCTTTGCATATCCTAGTTGGATATCATTTTGACAACAGTAGTTCTTTCCTCTAACACAGTATAGCAGAAGGTTGTTTAAAACTGACTCAGTGAGTCAGAAAGAGAGTAACGTTTAAGTCATCAGAGTCGTTGCAAAATGACAGAAACAAGCGTGAACCCTGTTAGAGGACTGTGTGGCGACGCTTCCAGCCCAGTGACGGCGTCTGGCGTGTTGCCCTTTGCTTTTCTCCTCTTTCTGGGGCACTGCGTTTGTCCTTCGGAAATGTAGCTGCGGGCTGCACAGAACAGCTCTGTCCCTCAGCGTTCCCTTCACCCTGGCAGTTGTTTTGTACTAATCAGAAAAAAAATGTGCTTATTGCATGTATAGATTGTTTCTTTTTGAGCTTGCAACTATACAGTAATCCTCTTTTAGCAGACCGATGTTTCTATGACTATCAGTAACTGCCTTTAGCTCACAGAATACTTCACAGACAAGCAAGCAAAATATCAAGGAACCTGGCTCTAATTTTAACCTCAATTGGCAGTTTCTACATGTCCACAGCAATGGATTTTGATAATAATGAAAGGTGCAAGCAATCCCAGGTATTTCTTGGTGTGCAAATCACCAGGGGCCTCTGTTATAGTGAATACGGAGGCCCTTCCTTCTGTTAATAGGCTCCCCAACCTAATATGTTAGGTACAGAGTGGGGAAGTTAGAAGTGGACAGGTTTAACTACTGTGGTACTGGAAGAGGTGGCTCATATTTCAAATGCTGGAAGAGCCTGGTGAAAGCTCAGGATTGGCAAACTCCAGAAGCAAACCACTGAGCCCAGGTCACATCCCCCTCTGACTGGCTCATCCTTTAGCCGCGCAAGACGCAGGGTGGCTCCTGCCAGCAATTCTTTAAACTTTGCAGGAGGGCACATCCTACATATCTTTCCTGTCAGCTCTCCACTGGAGAGGCTCAGTAGGTTCAGTGGAGCACGTCTCTCTCCTGATGTTGGAGCATAACCCCCTACTCCTTAGATGTGGGCTGCGTATGATGACTTCCTTCTGAGTGTGTATGACATGGGGGATATACTAAGTTTAAGTGAAGAAACGTGATAAACATGACCTCAGCCAGATTAGATGCACTCTTGGTATGATGTGATGAAAATGGCACTTTATCTCTGTGGCCTTCCTCCCAAACCACATAATCCCAATTTAATAGTGGAAAGGGGCATAGCGATTCTGAGTAAAGGATATCACACAAAACACTGGACCAGCACTCCTTAGTACTACAAGGTTGTGAAAACAAGGACCGTCTGAGAAACAGTCGTGGCCAAGAGAAGCTTAAGAAGAAATGATTGCTTTATGCAATTTGATATTTCAGCAGGATCTTGGAACAAGGACATTAAGAAAAAATGAAGCAAATCTGAATGAATTATTAACTTTAGCTAGTGATGACGCATCAGTATTGGTTCACTAATCGTGCAAAAGCGCCACGAGTGTTAATAAAAAGGGAAACTGAATATGAGGTGCAGGAAAGCTTTCTGTACTGTCTCTGCAATTTTCTATAAATCGGAAACTATTCTAAAAAGCCTTATTGAGAAAACGGTCACATATATGTAGCTGCTATAGAGCTTTCTCTGGGCTCCGCGGTGGCTCAGCGGTAAAGTCCGCCCGTGATGTCAGCGAGGCCCTTCCCCAGCGCCGACCGGCCGTGGGACCGCCCGCCTCCCCGCGCTCCCGCTCCCCGGGGCTGGAGGCCCGCCCCAGACCCGCGCCCAGGGCCCCAGGGGCTGCTGCGCCTGCGCAGCGGGAGGCCGCGCCCCGCCGCGCCCCGCCCTCCCGGCGGCCCTCCCGCAGCCGCCGCTCCCGGCCTGGCCAGGCCGCCCGGTGCTGCCGTCCCTGGGCCCGCGCGCGGCGCGTCCGCGGCTCACCTGCACCCGGGCACTCACACTCGGGCGCCACTGCCGCGGCGGCTGTGCCCGTGGCCCGGGCTGCAGCCCCGCAGAAGCCCCCAGACTCTCCTCACGCCAGCTTCTCCGCTGCCCTCTGAGCCCGGGGGCGCCACGCCCGTTGCCAAGAGGGGTCCCCTGGCTGGAACCTGCCCTCATGGGAGAAGGACACGAGGACAGAGCAGCCTTTGCCCCCCACGTGACTGTGGTCTCCCCGAGACCCCCGCAGCGCTCGCCAGCGTATCGTATCCTGCACTGAGCCACAGAGACGCCACCCGCCCTGCGCCCTCCTCAGGACTGGGGCCTGCACCCACCCCCACCCCAGCTGGTGCCCCGCTTTCCCCACCAGAGTCCTAAAAGGCCAGAGAGGGGGCTTCCCCCTCAGCTGTACAGTGGTGAGAAAATCATTGTTACAGGGACAGTGAGGACCAGTTATTAGCTGTAACTGCTGCACGGTGGAAACCCCTCCACCCGCAAGATGAGGGGAAGCAGAAAGTGGATCCACCAACATTCCCCTGAGCGCGCAGGCGCTGCTGCAGTGAGGCAAAGTCAGAGAACCTTCGGGAATTGCGCAAGAAGGAGGCTGGGAGCTCTTCTTCTTCTGTAAGCTGTAGAATGGGAACCAGTCTGGGTCAGTTCTCATCATAAATCGTTCTTGTCTGAGAATGCAGCCCCTGGCACCATCTTCCTGGGGGAGGAAAGGAGACTCCATCTGCAGTAAGTAAATATTCCCTTTGAACTTGAAGGTGAAGGAGAGCTCTCCTTGCCTGAGTGTAAACAGCAAGACTGTTTCAGACTCATTAAGCCCTTGTTCTAGCTTTCAAACAAAAGTAGCCCTGGCTCCTTACATAAGCCTTATGCCAGGAAGCAGCCTCATGGCAGTAGACAGAACATAAATACCAAGTCAGAAGAACCAGAAGGGACCAAGCCAAAGCAAAAGGAAGCACAGCTGCTTGAGAGCCAGCCTTGCAAACCACGGGATGGGCGGGGTCTACTGGCCTCTATTACCTGAAACATCTACTAACAGGCTGTTAGCCAAGTGTGATGAGTAGTCACACTTCTGTGCCACGGTATAGAAATGGGACCTGGTGTGATTTTTTTTACTTCCTTGAGCTCTGCCCCACATTCTCTGAGACCATGAGACAGAGACCGTCTCTGCTCAGAAGAGGCGCTGCAGCAGTGTGACCCCAGGGGCAGAGTCTGCGTGTCTGCCGCTCACTGCAGCCCCCGAGCCCATCAGAGAAGCACTCTGTGTCCTGCAGCCTGACTTTTGGGTCACACATGCACGCGCGTGTGTGACACACAGGGTTTATTGGGCAGAACCATATTCAGTATCAGGAATCGCATCAGCATCTGCATTAGTGCCTGGGCCCCTCCTTCTCAGGCACAAAGAGTCTTCATCAGAACAGACTCTTACAGACCTGGTTTGGATCCTGGCTAACCATTTAAAATGAAATGTGTGATTTTAGTTACACACACACACACACAAAAGATGTCATGAAAATGTCACTGTTATTTCTAGAGGTCTCATACTAAAAATAAATCAACAATGCATGGGGCGCTACTATATATAAACTAGACAGCTAATAAGGACCTACCACACACACAGGGAACTCTACTCAGTGCCTTATAATGGCCTATAGTAGAAAAGAATCCATCATTAAGAAAAGAGTAGATGCATGTATATGCATAACAGATTAACTTTGCTGTATACCTGAAACTAATACATTGTAAATCAACTGTACTCCAATAAAAAATTAAAAACAAAATCCTTAAAGGAAAGAACAAAGAATGAAAAAGTGCAAAAAAAAAAAAAAAGAAAAAGAAAGAAACCCAACAATGCGTGTGGAAAAGCAAAGCAGATTTCACCTTATGCTACAGTCTCGGAAGGCTAGTTACCAGAGTGTTGGTTGAATATTAGTAGTGAGTATTTATACGGCCTCTGTGCACATTACTGAGCTAGCCACAGAGACGGAGGGTACAAACAAGAGCAAACACGGTCTGTTCTTCACACATGAGGAGGAGGAAGATAAATTTCTGGTGCATTCTTAATTTTGACCTCTGGTTGCCATATTTATACCTCAAAAGTGAAAAATCCTGCTGATCAAATTTTATCACCATTCGATAACACAGAAAAGAATACGTTTAACACTATTTCATTCAACAAATACAATTCAAATCCAACTCAGGTTGATGCTGATATTAATTCCAATCTACTTTCTTTACCTGAAAACATCATGAAAGGACAGTTTTGCTGGTTGGCACAATGTATTACCTTTTGGAGTATTAGGAGTTATATTCTTCTTGGTTTTATATTAGGAAGTTAAAGTTTAGAGGCTGTCTGAAAAATAGCAAATTTTCTTATGCTGTTTTTCTCTATGCTCTGGTGAATATCAGTTGCTACAATGTCAAAATGAAAAAGTGAACCAGGTAGAGCTGCAGTAGCTGAGCACTCACGTGAGTGAGCTAGCCCCCGGACACCAGCTCTCGCCAAAAGCCCATAGATGACTCAGCTGGCACAGCGGACTCCGGGAATCTCAGACTTCACTGTCTGGTTTCTGCAGCGAAAGAAAGGCGTCACCAAGAGCTTTTGAAAACATATTCTCTTTGAGTATAATAATCAGTCATGAGTTTCAGTTAGAAAAAATAATTTCAATTAAAAATAACCACAATTAAAAAGTGGAGACATCACATTGTTACAAAGGTTCTTAAAGCTTTTGTTTTTCTAGTCGTCATGTAAGAGTTAGACCGGCTGAACACCAAAGAATTAAGGCTTTTAAATTGTGGTGCTGGAGAAGACTCTTGAGAGTCCCTTGGACTGCAAGATCAAACCAGTCCATCCTAAAGGACATCAATCCTGAATATTCATTGGAAGAACTGATGCTGAACTGAAGCTCCAATACTTTGGCCACCTGACGCAAAGAGCCAACTCACTGGAAAAGACCCTGATGCTGGGAAAGATTGAGGGCAGGAGGAGAAGGGGATGATGGAGGATGAGATGGTTGGATGGCATCACCGACTCCATGGACATGAGTTTGGGTGAACTCTGGGAGATAGTGGAGGACAGAGGAGCCTGGCGTGCTGCAGTTCACGGTGTGGCAGAGATCTGGACGTGACTCAGGGACTGAACAGCATCGACATATGGGTGTGAATATAGAGACAGACTTCTATAAAAAGTGGGGTTAAATTAGAAATATTGCTTTACAAACTGCTCATTTTACTCACACTGTATTACAACTGTGTTTCTGAAATAAAAGTGGAATTTGCCAGAACGCTGGAATCTGCTGGATTTTCTGTTTGCTCCTTGGGCACTCTGTAGTGCACCAACTCTTAACAAGGTCTGCAGGATAAACCTGAGACCTAACAGAATGCTGCTCACCGGACACAGATATAGGGTTGGAAAGATTTTCAAGTCAGATATCCAGATGCTTTATCTATGATCTGAACAGTTAACAGTTTGGAAACATCCTCATGTCTGGGGGAGTGTGTGTGTGTGTGTGTGCAGGCGTGCATGTATATTAATTTGGATTAATATATAAATAATAAATGATTACTATCAGTAAGAAACATTTAAAATTTCAGTCCTGCCTTACTCAGTTCAGCTCAGTCACTCAGTCGTGTCCGACTCTGCAATCCCATGGACTGCAGCATGCCAGGCTTCCCTTTCCATCACCAACTCCCAGAGCCTACTCAAACTCATGTCCTTCCTGTCCATGATGTCACTCAACCATCTCATCCTTTGTCCTCCTCTTCTCCTCTCACCTTCAATCTTTCCCAGCATCAGGGTCTTTTCAAATGAGTCGGTTCTTTGCATCAGGTGGCCAAAGTATTGGAGTTTAAGCTTCAGCATCAGTCCTTCCTATGAATAGTCAGGACTGATTTCCTTTAGGATTGACTGGTTGGATCTCCTTGCAGTCGAAGGGACTCTCAAAAGTCTTCTCCAACACCACAGTTCAAAAGCCCCAATTCTTCAGCACTCAGCTTTCTTTGTTGTCCAACTCTCATATCCATACATGACTATTGCAAAACCCACAGTTTTGACTAGACGGACCTTTGTTGGCAAAGTAACGTCTCTGCTTTTTAATATGCTGGCTAGGTTGGTCACAGCTTTTCTTCCAAGGAGCAAGAGTCTTTTAATTTTATGGCTGCAGTCACCATCTGCAGTGATTTTGGAGCCCCCCAAAATAAAGTCAGCCACTGTTTCCACTGTTTCACATCTATTTGCCATGAAGTGATGGGACCAGATGCCATGATCTTCGTTTACTGAATGTTGAGCTTTAAGCCAACTTCTTCACTCTCCTCTTTCACTTTCATCAAGAGGCTCTTCAGTTCGTCTTTACTTTCTGCCATAAGGGTGGTGTCATCTGCATGTCTGAGGTTATTGATATTTCTCCCGGCAATCTTGATTCCAGCTTGTGCTTCATCCTGCCCAGCATTTCCCATGATGTACTCTGCATATAAGTTAAATAAGCAGGGTGGTAGTACACAGCCTTGACGTCCTCCTTTTCCTGTTTGGAACCAGTCTGTTGTTCCATGTCCAGTTCTAACTGTTGCTTCCTGATCTACATGCAGATTTCTCAGGAGGCAGGTCAGGTGGTCTGGTATCCCCATCTCTTTCAGAATTTTCCACAGTTTGTTGTGATTACACCTGCCTTAGTGGTACTGACCTTTGTGTCTCATTTGATTTGCTTTCAAGAAACCAGGAAATTGTTAATTTTTCTAATTTATTAGCAGTTCCTAACTAAGCCTGAAAGTCACAATGAATGAAGGATGGAGAGGCTCTCAGGATTTGGGTAAGTTGACAGCCAACCTGTAAGTCATTACTTAAATACACACCAATTACATGAGTGTAGAACCAGCTTTTCAAACAAACACAGCCTCTTCCATTTTCCCTAATTTAAAGAATTTCTATTAATATAACATCTTGGCACAGCCAGCACTGGTTTTTGTCAGCTCGTAAGTAAACTTTACCTTGAAAAGTTTACACTCCGTGGACACTCTCTTACAAAAAGAAAACAAAACTTCCTAAATTATTATGTGCCCTATCAAATCACCAAACAGAAAGCTTACAGTGGTTTTTCTAAGAAATTACAGCCAGGTGGTTTAAGTCACTAACTTAATAGGGCTGTAACACTGCCCATATTATGCGAATATTTTGCAAAGGAAGTTAAGCAATGTATAGTTCATGATTAGTTCACAGATTTCCAATCTGTTATGCGGCTCGGTCAGCACAAGGATCAGAAGACAAAAATGGAAAAGCTGTGCTACGGAAACTGAATGCTGGGTCAACAAATCCCAGTTCAAGACGGCAGCGGGAATGTGCACACTCACCCCTGCCTATGGGAGCCCCACAGGCACAGCTCGCCGCTGCGCAACCGCTGACAGGAGGGCCCTGGAGCCCACCAAACCAGAGACGCTCCATGGCCAAAGATACAGGAGAAGCTGCAGCGAGACGCCAGGAGGGGTGCAGCCGCAGTAAAATCGGATCCCACGCCCACCCGTGGGCGACCCACAGCTGGAGAACACTGACACCAAAGAAGCTGGCATGAAGGCTCTGAACCCCAAGTCTGGCTTCCCAGCCTGGGAATACAACCGAGGGACCGGAATCCTCATGGAATCTGTCCCGGAAGGCCAGCGGGGCTTGATTACAGGACTTCCACAGGACTGGGGGAAACAGAGACTCCAGTCTTGGAGGGCAATGAGACCCAGAGGAAAGGAGCAGCAACCCCACAGGAGACTGCACCAAAGCTGCCTGCTGGTGTTGGAGGGTCTCCCGTGGGTCAGCAGGGGCTCGCCACAGGAAGGGGGCAACAGGGGTCCATGAAGGTCCCCCTTGGCAAGAGCCCTCCTGAAGGTGGCTATTAACCCCACCATAGAGCCACAGATTCCAGAGCTGGGTCGCCTCAAGCTAAGCAACCACCAGGGAGGGAGCCCACCTCCACCCATCAATACAGGAGACATGGGTTTGATCCCTGGGTCAGGAAGATCCCTTGGAGGTGGAAATGGCAACCCACTGCAGTATTCTTGCCTGGAGAATTCTCTGAACAGAGGAGTCTGGCTGGCTATAGTCCATGGGTTGCAAAGAGTTGGACACGACTGAGCAACTATCGCTTTTTTCAGAAAAACTAAAGAACAAACAGAGGTGAATAATACACCAGAAAGAATCGATAGCAGGATAGCTGAGGCGGAAGAACAGGTAGATGACCTGGAGGACAGAATGGTGGAAATCACTGCCGCAGAGCAGAATATGGAAAAAAGAATGGAAAGAAATGAAGACAGCCTGAGAGATGTCTGGGACAACATTAAATGGACCAACATTTGCATTACAGGGGTCCCAGAAGGAGAAGTGGAGAAGGCAATGCACCCCACTCCAGCACTCTCGCTTGGGAAATTCTATGGACGGAGGAGCCTGGTGGGCTGCAGTCCATGGGGTCGCTAAGAGTTGGACACGACTGAGAGACTTCACTTTCACCTTTCACTTTCATGCACTGGAGAAGGAAATGGCAACCCACTCCAGCGTTCTTGCCTGGAGAATCCCAGGGACAGGAGAGTCTGGTGGGCTGCTGTCTCTGGGGTCGCACAGAATCGGACACGACTGAAGTGACTTAGCAGCAGCAGCAGCAGAAGGAGAAGAGTGAGAGAAAGGACCTGAGAAAATATCTGAAGAGATAATAGCTGAAAAGTTCCCTAACATGGGAAAGGAGCTAATCAACCAAGTCCAGGAAGCATAGAAAGTCCTAGGTAGGATATACCCAAGGAGGAATACGGTGAGACTCATAGTAATCAAAATAACAAAAATTAAAGACAAGATAAAATATTAAAAGCAACAAAGGAAAACCAACAAGCAACATACAAGGGAACGCCCATTAGGCTGTCAGCTGATTTCTCAACAAAAACACTGCAAGCCAGAAGGGAATGGCATGATACACTTAAAGTGAGGAAAGGGAAGAAATTACAACCAAGAGTACTCTACCCAGCAAGAGTTTCATTAAGATCTGATGGAGAACTCAAAGCTTTCCAGTCAAGCAAAAGTTAAGAGAATTCAGCATCACAAAACCAAGGGCACAACGAATGCTAATGGAACCTCGCTGGGCAGGAAACACGAGAAGGAAAAGATTTGCAGAAAACAGACTCAGCGCTGGTCAAGCAGATGGTGATAGGATCATAGGTGTCAGTAATGACCCTAAATGTGAATGGATTAAATGCGCCAACCAAAAGACATAGACTGCTCATCCTGACGCTGGGTAGAAACCAACACGATATTGTAAGGCAATTATCGTTCAATTAAAAATAAATACATTTTTAAAAGCTAGTTAATTAATTAAAAAATTAAAGAACAAAAGACAGACTGGCTGAGGTGAGGCCTGGGCGGCCAGGAGGGCAGGGCTCAGGACCACGTCTGCCCATCCCCTGGGCTTGGGGATGAGGGCAAAGGCACCAGGCCTTAGAATGGGCCCAGCTCTGTGGAGCCCCCCGGCAGGACCAAGGCCTGGCTCCCCCAGAAACCAGTCAGTGAGTCCGTGAATCTGACACCCGGAGGAGTGGATTGAGGCCTGACCAGAGCCTCAGCCTGACACTCCACATCGCGGGTGTGTGTGTGCTGTGGAAGTCCAGGATGCCGGGACCCCCTGCCCAGAAGCCCCTGCTTGTCACTCCACTTTAGCTTTCTACCTGGAGCACCCCCACCTCACCTTGCTGTTGATTGCTGTAATTTAATGACCTCAAATATGCTGTATAACAGACTTCATTCAGAGCAGGGAGGCTCCCCCACACCCTTGGTGGGGCCCCATGGGCCCAGGTACCAAGGGGAGTCTCTCTGCTCACTTCCCTCCCCTGCACTGGGGAATGGGTGCTGGCCCGTTCACAAATACCTCATTGAAGAAGGGGATGGGGTTTCTCTGTTTCATTGTGCAGGAGGGGGATCACGTCCTGCTAGGCACCCTTCCCAGGAAGGGGGTGCCGTGATCAGACTCCTGTACAGGCCACCACGGCTGTCAGGCACCACAGAGTGCTCCCCTCCCTCCAGAGGCCAGACTGCAGGTGCGCGGCCTCCAGCGCCGCAGCAAAGCTGGCCCGTGGCCTCTCCGGTCAGTATGCGCCCTTAGTGTGCACTGGCCAGACACTGCTAGTTCATCATCTTGCCGTTCAAAACCTGATTGAAAAAGACTAATTAATTAAAAATAAAAAAGAGCAAAAGACACAGACTGGCTGGGCAGATGGAAGCGAGTGGCTGTGTGCACTTCCACTTACCACGTCTCTCTACTTGATCACCCAAAGTGTATGCGATTATGTCATATTTTTAGGGTAATCACGTTCCCATTATGGTTTGCGATTGTGATTATCTTTTATTTTTGTCTGGCTCTTGATTGTGAAAATCTGATAAACATCTTTTGCTCTTGTGATTATGTAACTATCACTCACTCAATACCACTGTAGCGTGATTGGTCGACAGGAAAATAATTGAACTCTCGATCACCAAAACTAGGATTTAAGAAAAACCTGTAATCACTCTTTAAAATCCAGATGCATATCAGAATTGTGTTGCTCAGTCTTCCAGTCGCGTCTGACTCTTTGCGACCCCATGGACTGCAGCACACCAGGCCTCCCTGTCCTCCACCATCTCCCGGAGTTTGCTCAGACTCACGTCCACTGAGTCAGTGTTTCCATCCAAACGCTCATCTGCTGTCATCTCCTCCTCCTGTCCTCAGAGTTTCCCAGCATCAGGGTCCTTTCCAACAAGTAGGTTCTTCTCATCAGGTGGCCAAAGTATTGGAGCTTCAGCTTCAGTCCTTCCAATAAATATTCAGGGTTATTTCCTCCAGGGTTGATTGGGTTAATTTCCTTGCTGTCCAAGGGACTCTCAAGAGTCTTCTCCAATACCACAGTTCAAAAGCATCAACTCTTCAGGGTTCAGCCTTTTTTATGGTCCAGCTCTCACATCTGTACATGACTACTGGAAAAACTATAGCTTTGACTAGAGAGACATTTGTTGGCAAAGTAATGTCTCTGGTTTTTAATATGCTGTCTAGGTTGGTAATAGCTTTTCTTCCAAGGAGCACGTGTCATTTAATTTCATGGCTGTAGTCACCATCCACAGTGATTTTGGAGCCCAAGAAAGTGAACTCTGTTACTGTATCCAATGTTTCCCCATCTATTTGCCATGAAGTGATGGGACCAGATGCCATGATCTTAGTTTTTTTTTTTTTAAATGTTGAGTTTTAAGCCAGCTTTTTCACTCTCCTCTTTCACTTTGAACTTCCCTTGTGGCTCAGCCAGTAAAGAATCCCCCTGCAATTCGGGAGACCGGAGTTTGATCCCTGGATTGGGAAGATCCCTGGAGAAGGAAAAGGCTACCCACTCCAGTATTCTGGCCTGGAGAATTCCATGGACTGTATGGTCCATGGGGTTGTAAAGAGTCAGACACGACTGAGCGAGTTTCACTTCACTTCTTTCACTTTTAGAGGCTCTTTAGTTCTTCGCTTTCTGCCATAAGGGTGGTGTCATCTGCATATCTGAGGTTACTGATATATCTCCTAGTAGTCTTGATTCCAGCTTGTGCTTCATCCAGCCCGGAGTTAAGTTAAATAAGCAGGGTGACAATATACAGCCTTGACGTACTCCTTTCCCAATTTGGAACCAGTTTGCTGTTCCATGTCTGGTCCTAAATGTTGCTTCTTGACCTGCATACAGGTTTCTCAGGAGGTAGGTCAGGTGGTCTAGTATTCCATCTCTTAAAGAGTTTTCCAGTTTGTTGTGATCCACACAGTCAAAGGCCTTGGTGTAGTCACTAAAGCAGAAGCAGATGTTTTTCTGGGATTCTTTAGCTTTTTCCATGGTCCAAAGGATGCTGGCAATTCTATCTCTGTACTAAACCCAGCTCGTACATCAGAAAGTTCTCAGGTCACATACTGTTGAAGCCTAGCTTGAAGGATTATGAGCCTCACCTCGCTAGCATGTGAAATAAGTGCAATTTTGTGGTAGTTTGAACATTCTTTGGCATTGCCCTTCTTTGGGATTGAAATGAAAACTGACTTTCTCCAGTCCTGTGGCCACCTCTGTTTTCCTTATTTGCTGGCATATGAGTGCAGCACTTTCACAGCATCATTTTTTAAGATTTGAAATAGCTCAGCTGGAATTCCATCACCTCCACTAGCTTTGTTCATAGTGATGCTTCCTAAGGCCCACTTGACTTCACAGTCCAAGATGCCTGGCTCTGGGTGTGATCAAACCATCATGGTTATCAGAATTCTCTTGATTTTTTAAAAAAATATAAATGGCCACCTATTGCTCCAGAGCTCCATATATGCTTTTAACGAGCAGTCTTGTTTAAAAACAACTGGACTATGTGTCGATCTCCTTCTTTTATTTAGTTTGCTTCACTTTTTCTGTTTCAAGTATCTGATGAGTGGCTGCAGAGACTGGATTGACTCTCTGTGTCTGCCTTTTGAGTTTTTCACTAAAGATGAGTCATTCTGAAGGCCCTGGAACCTCATGCACCCCACTGTCCCCCAACTGTAAATGCACTTGAGGACAGTAAATACGCTTGAGGCTCTGTGACCTCAGCAGCACACTGGACGTGTCTGAATCCCAGCAAGAGGAGGGCTGAGTGTCTGCCCTTGAGCTTGAGAGCCACTTGTAGGCAGCCACCCACAGATGCTGGGCAGGTTTTCCCAGATATGCCTGAATCCTGCCTATGAAAGCTGAGACGTTTTCTACATTATGCTCAGAATTTGAAAAATTTTAACAATCTTAAATGTTGTAACATAAAACTACCTTTTTTCATAAACTACATTCAAACAATGTCCTCTGTTATTATATTTTTAACTGAAAGTTGCTAAGAGTTACTCACCATCTCAAATTTTTAAATTTAAGAATTTAAAATTAGAAAATTCTGTCAATCTTTGAAAAAAATCACAATTCAAAAAAAGAATCCTCCTAGATTTTTATGAAAGAGAAATGAGTTTATATGTTCACACAAAGACAGTTTTGTAATTCAAAGTAATAATAGCAAGAATGAATGTTTTTCTATACAGCTTCTGGTTCACGTAGTTCAACATTCTCCTAATTAATTTCTGTTTCTGCCTTTAGTAATGCCTTTCATTTGCTTTCTTTTGATTTTTTGTTTGTTTTCTTTATAGCTTTTTGAATCAATGGATTAATTTTTTAATTTTTAGATATAAGTATTTATTGATACAAAATTTCTTTTGGTAATTGCTTCATTTAGCTCTATAGATTCAGATATTATATTATGTTGTTATTGTTACTTTCTAGAAAATATGAAATTTCATTAGTTAATAGCATGTCTTTTGGTTATAATTGGGTGAATGAACCTTTTTATACTCTTATCTTATCATTAATTTATATTTTTAGCACATCATTGTTGGAGAATGCTAATATTTAAATTTATTGAGGTTTTGTGTCTATCAGTCTGTGTCTTCCAGTTTTCTGGAGGGTTTCATTATTTGAAATAAAAGAGTAGTCTTTTCCATCAGAAGCCTGAATTTAATATATCCATAAGAGCTATATTATTGATTATGTAATGTTCTTAATATATCTTGAGCTGAGAGTAGTTAAGTCTGATGTTTCAATATTTATTTTATTATTTCTATTTTTCCTTACAGCCTTTGTGGTTTCTAGTTTGTGGAGGTTGTTACTTTATTGTTTCCTCAGATTTACTGAGATATGATTGGTATATAACATTGTGTAGCTTAATACACCACCCTAGCCTCTGCCTTTTGTTACTGTACTCTGTATGAATTCAGCATTTTTTTTTAAGATCCCACATATAAGTGATAGAATTGCATTTGTATTTCCCAATCTGGCCTGTTTTACTTAGCACAATGCCCTCAAGTTTCGTCCATGTTGTCACAAATGGCAGAATTTCCTTCTCACTCATGACTGGATAATCTTCACTGTGTATGAGAAGTATCTGTATCTATATTTCACATCCTCCTGCTCTATAATCAACAAAAGTGCAAATCATCTGGACTCCTGAAGAAACTGTTATTATTATTAATAAAAGGAACTAAGGTTAAAAAAGTTTAACAATATATACACGTGTGACCTTTTCTAAGAAGCAGCAGCTGTCAACAGCATTTGACAACATAAGGACTTTCACATTGTTTTGGCGTTAGATAAAGAATGCTAATTGCTATTTTCAGTCTTAAGCCTTCACGGGTTCTGGCAGACTTCATCGCAACCAGGTTTACAGTTTCTTCATGGCTCCCTCATAACTAGTAGCTTTGGACTTTAGGGTCTTTCCTACCAGAAGTCTTCCTCGGATGCACACGCTTGTTCTCTGACGTTGCTCATTCACTTACTCATTGCGGCCCTGAGTCCTGCCCCCTTCAGGACAGGAACTGCGGTTAAAGTCGAAGGGGAAGTGGCTGCAAAACCCCACACTGCCCCACATGAGCCTCCCTGGGCCTGGACCCCCAGACCCGTGGCCTCCGCACCCGCTCCACGGGCTTGCTGCCTTTGTCCTGGGTCTCCCCACAGCAGTCCACTCTGCTCGTCTCTGGCCTTGGCGACCTGACACTTTCTCCCAGTGAGGTTCCAGCTGGACTTTGCAGTGACTGTCCCGCTGACACGTGTCTGTGAGCTGTCCACACCTCAAGTTGATTCTGCTCACGAGCTTAAACCTTAGCCCCAAAGCGCTCTCTTATTCAGCTGCCTTAGCTCCCTCTGGGGGTCCAGACCCTGAAGGCTGGAACTGGAGTCCCACGGCACCGTGTTGTTCCCCTGCTCACGGAGCAGTCTTTCTTTCTTCAGGTCATAACGTCAAGCTCAACTTTAATTGGTGCTTGCAATGCTCGCTACCAATGAGAACAACAACCTTTTTTATATATTGCTGAACATTTGTTTTATAAAATCCTTTCACATGTCTTTGTGATAGAAGCATGA
Organism: Ovis canadensis; assembly: GCF_042477335.2. Lineage (NCBI taxonomy): Eukaryota > Metazoa > Chordata > Mammalia > Artiodactyla > Bovidae > Ovis > Ovis canadensis. Next base: position 126,365 of record NC_091246.1, on the reverse strand, counting down.
TTTGATTTATCTTCTGTCCTGAAAACAGCAAAAGCACAATTCTGAGAAGCTAAACAATCTCTTCAAAGGCATGCAGCTCCGAAGGGACAGAGTAAGGGCCGGGGTCCCAGTTTTTGACTCCAAGCCTTGCTTTTCCATTAAAGCATAGCTGCCTAGGTTGCAGTGCTTTCCTATTGCGGAGTGACAGTGCAGGGTGCCACTCGGCCTCGCAGTTTTATGAATCAGAATAGGTGCTGTTTACTTGTGTTATGTGAGAAACCCATATGCAGGTCAGGAAGCAGCAGGTAGAACTGGACCTGGAACAACAGACTGGTTCCAATAGGAAAAGGAGTCCGTCAAGGCTGTATATTGTCACCCTGCTTATTTAACTTCTATGCAGAGTACATCATGAGAAATGCTGGGCTGGAAGAAGCACAAGCTGCAATCAAGATTACCGGGAGAAATATCAATAACCTCAGCTATGCAGATGACACCACCCTTATGGCAGAAAGTGAAGAAGAACTAAAGAGCCTCTTGATGAAAGTGAAAGAGGAGAGTGAAAAAGTTGGCTTAAAGCTCAACATTCAGAAAACGAAGATCATGGCATCTGGTCCCATCACTTCATGGCAAATAGATGGGGAAACAGTGGCTGACTTTGTTTTTCTGGGCTCCAAAATCACTGCAGATGGTGACTGCAGCCATGAAATTAAAAGACACTTGCTCCTTGGAAGAGAAGTTATGGAAAACCTAGACAGTATATTCAAAAGCAGAGACATCACGTCGCTGACAAAGGTGTCATATTATGTATGGATGTGAGAGTTGGACCATAAAGAAGGCTGAGCATTGAAGAATTGACGCTTTTGAACTGTGGTGTTTGGAGAAGGCTCTTGAGAGTTCCTTGGACTGGAAGGAGATCAAACCAGTCAATCCTAAATGAAATCAGTCCTGAATATTCATTGGAAGGACTGATGCTGAAGCTGAAACTCCAATACTTTGACCACCTGATGGGAAGAACTGACTCATTGGAAAAGACCCTGATGCTGGGAAAGAGTGCAGGCGGGAGGAGAAGGGACAGAGGATGAGATGTTTGGAGGGCAGCACTGACTCAACGGGCGTGAGTCTGAGTGAAGCTCGGGAGACAGTGAAAGACAGGAAAGTCCCGCAGTCCAAGAAGCTGCAGTCAGGACAGAGGCGCCTGGCAAGCTGCAGCCCGTGGGCCACACAGAGGCGGGCACGGCGGAAGCTGCAGCCCGCGGGCCACACAGAGGCGGGCACGGCGGAAGGGACTAGCACGAAGCACGGATGTGTGTTGCTCATGTTAGCAGAAGCAGTTTTAGACTTTGGTTCCCACAATCAGACAATGCTTTTTCCTCCAAGACTCTGTTCAACTGTCTTTCTACTCAACAGAGGTAGTTTGAAAAATTAAAGACAACTCATTCTTATTGAATGGGAGTCTTGGAGAGACAGCAGCATAGCAGAATGGTGTTGCACAGCCTTTGGAATAAGAGAGACATCGGTTTGAATCCTGACTCTTGAACTAACTAAATATATAATCTCACGTGTGCAATCTTAGTTTTCTCATTTGTAAATCTGGAATATTGTTATTTGGTACCAAGTGCCTAGTATATATCAGGTGCCCAATTATCATTTAATAAATAATATGTAAACATTTTACAAGTGTTATTAAACTGGGGATTGCATGTATGAGTGCATGTGTGTTGAGCTCCAGGTAAAGTGTATGTAACTAAATCATAGCACAATGGAGTAGCACATAAAGGGCCTGAGTTATGATATGTTCTCTGCAACCTGGTTGGCTTTAAGAGGTCCTAGGATATGAAAAGGCCTCCCAGATGGCTCAATGGTAAAGAATTTGCCTGCCAAGGCAGGAGACAAAGATTTGATCTTGGGTCAGGAAGATCCTCTGGAGGAGGAAATGGCAACCCACTCCAGTATTCTTGCCTGGGAAATCCCGTGGACAGAGGAGCCTGGTGGGCTACACTCTGTGCGGGCTGCAGAGTCAGATACGACTGAGCATGAAGTAGGTGCTCAGAGAATGGGAGAGGCGAAACGTTACACATTTTCTCAGTTTTAAAGTTAAAAGACAATCTAAGCAATTTTCAAACGAATCCTTTCACTTTACAGATAGAGTTTATTACTAATGTTGGTAAGAGGCGTGTAAAAGAATCAGTAGAGACATCTCAGTCACTGAAGTTTGTAACAGTCGAGTCTCACAACCACCCAGGAGCTGGCAGAGCAGATACTGAAATCTCCTTCTACAGGCACTTTGGGGAATTAAAGAATTAGCCAGAAGTCTCACCCAGGAGATGCAAAGACAGATTTCAATCTTTGTTATTTGGCCTTAAGATCCATTGTTCTTTCTAGAGTTATGAATTTTTAAGTCAAGAAACATTAATCCCTTTCACCCTTGACAATAATTCTATGTCACTAGAGTTGTCATATACCCATTGCTATCTGCTATTGTGTCTTGCTCTTCTTGCTTATATAATAGTCATGATAATATCAATATTTAGATAAATAGAAAGAGAAAGATGCACCACTTTGCATTTGTGCAAGGAGGAAGTTCAGAGGGTCTGTAGGCAGTGCATGTCTTCTGAAGTCAGTAGTTAGAACTTTGCATATTTTTCTCTTGTTTTGACGAATGCCTACTGGTTTTTCCACTTCAGGTTTCCTCAGAATATTCCAAAACACTGACAACTAATAAGAGAATAGGTGGCCCTGCTTGTTGGAAGTGCTGGGAAAGCTGGCCTGGGGTTTGGTAATTACCAGTAGCAGCTGGCACGGGCTTGGGAAACAGTCATTAGGAAGCAACCATGCTTGAATCCAGAAAGGTCTGCTCAGTCATGATCCCACTTGCGGCGATTCTTGAACTGAAAGCCGCAGCCTTAATGCTAGCGGATGCTGGCGACACGACTTAATGCTAGACACGCACCTTTGCTTTCCTTAGCTTCGTATTTTCTGCTTTCCCTGCATGCAAGTGAGGTTCTTAATAGAAAATTAGCATAATTTTCTTTAGGAAAAACGCTTGAGCAGCCATGCTGTAAAACTGCAGTGGAAGAGTGGCAAGACTAAATATTCAGTGAAAAAAGAAGCTTGGTTTCTGGCTTTAACACAGACTTAATGAACTTGAGCAAATTGCTGAGCCACTCTTGGCTGAATACTCTCTTAGGGAAAATAAGAATTGTTACACAGGAGCAAAACATAGACAAAACTTGCAAAGGTAAGTTAGAAGGACTTTGTTAAATATGAAGCAATTTATGAATTTAGTGGTGCTTGGGTGAGACTTTCGGCTAATTGTTTAATTCCCCACAGTGCCTGTAGAAGGTGATCCTGGCATCCGCTCTGCCAGCTCCTCTGGTGGCTGAGGGCCGGCTGCGCTCGCGCGCCTTCTCTAGGGCTGCCTCGGTTACCCCGGAAGCCCTCTAGTCATCCTTGTGTTACAGACAGGGAGGTCACCCCAAAGGCCCACAAGCTACATCAGAGTAGAATAGTGCGAATGTCCTGATCGTGGAGTTACAGATTAGCCACCATTAGGGTCAGATGAACAAAATACGTTGTGTATGGTTTGAAGCAAATTTCTTATTGGAAATTAGCTGAGTATTAAATTGTTCTTTGCACATCAGTTCTTTTTACATCTTCACAGATTAGATACTTAGCATGAAATTGAGGGCAGAGAAAGGTTAGAGGCTACAACATAATCACGTACCAAGCTGCCAGCAGGCCTTTTAAAAACCATATATAAAGAATAATTAGGAGAATAAAAACATATTTGGGAAAAGCCATCTGGTGGTTTTTTTCAATCCTTAAATGCTTGCTTCTGGAGTTAATTATAAAACTGAGGAAAATTAAATATGATTTCAGTACTCCTTGGAGAAGAAAAAGAAACTTCAACTTGAATGTGAGGTCCAAAATGCACCTGCTACTGTCTGGTGGACAAGTCCAGACCCTTAATCCCCAGCGTTATGAGGAGACTTTTAAGTGACATAGTGGGAAATGGGTGTGAGCTCTGAGAGAAAGGCCACCACTCAAATCCCACAGCTGAGCTGGCGTTCTGCTCGTGAACATCACCACCAGGTGAGAAGGACGACAAGGAACAAGCTCTCAGGAATGTGTCTGAGCAGACAGACGCAAACCTGGTCTCCACCGCAGAGCAGCAGCTGGGGTGAGTGACAGCAGCCTCATCACCCTCATCAGCCCAGCATGCCTCCTACTCAGGCTTGTTGATTCCCTCCAGTCGTAAAACTGCCCGTGGTTTTTAGGCCTGAAGCCTCAAGCCCAGACAGAACTTCCCCAGACTATCCCAAATCACCAAACACAGCCCAAGCCAGTAGAGTCCTTTCTACCAGCCTCCTGGGAGAAGCCTGAAGGCCCCCTGCAGTGGACCCTCCTCCTTGGTGAGTGGTAATTTGTGCCTTAGTGATGCTTGGCAGAAAGACATGAAATCAGGACACGTCCTCCAGGAGACGCTGATGGCCTCTCCTTCCTTGGTGCCAGTGGCAGCCACGCTAGTGTTCACGTGAAGTCGCTCAGGCGTGTCCGACTCTTTCCGACCCCGTGGACTGTAGCCTACCAGGCTCCTCCATCCATGGGATTTTCCAAGCAAGAATACTGGAGTGGGTTGCCATTTCCTTCTGCAGGAGATCTTCCTGACCCAGGAATTGAACCCAGGCCTCCTGCACTGTAGGCAGATGCTTTACTCTCTGAGCCACCAGGGAAGTGTTCGTGTAACAATTCATTAAAACTACACGCTTCTGCTTTATGTACTTTCTTACATATAATACTTTGTGATTAAAATTTTTTAAAAAAATTCTGCATTGGATATAGGTATATGTTTCTAAGCTAGGAATAAAATATTTCCTTCTGTCAACTTATTGGGCAAAGTCATCCATAAATATCAATAATGGAAATATTTCTAAATCTTAGAAACATTACTGTTATGTTTAGATGTTAATAGAGTGGGATAAAGAAAGAGGTGCAGTAAGCCAATATTCAAACACGTAGCGACAGCTACCAAGTCATCAGCATTAATGGGTAAAGAATATGAGCCCACATGCACGACAAGCCGTGGGGGAGACGAGAACTTGCCTTTCACATTCGAGTAACAGTCAAGAATGCCCAAGATGGGGTGTTTTGGGAAAGAGCTCAGCATCGGCAGACTTGCAGGGACTCAGCCTGAGAGTGACTGCGCTCTCTTCCAGCTGTGCTCTAAGTCCCGCTGAAGGCGGCTCCATCAGGACCTAGCAGCCGATGGGGTCAAGGCCAGAGTGATCACCAGCGATCAACAGGACACATTTAAGGGCCAGCCCTAAAGGTGTGCACATCGCTCTGTCCGTGTTCCGTCGACTGGGACTCGGCTGCACGGGACCCCCATGCAGGATATGCTGGTGAACGCAGCCCTCATGGGCAGCAACTTCTCAGCAAACTCCCTGCACTGCAGACGGGGTCGCACATCTTTGGCAGAGTCTCCGCGCCCACCACCCTGCCCCGATGCGAGCGAGGAAGGTGGCTTCTGCTACGTGACGCTCCTGTGCTGTTTTCTCAGCATTATCACTGGTGTTTCCTTCTTTACTGAAACCACAGAGAAGAGTCCATGCCTCAGAGGACGGCTGCCTGACATCAGCTGTCTAGGATCCAGATTTGGAAGCAGGGAGAGAAGATAAAGAAAGCAGCAGATAATTAACTCAGATGGGTCTTCAAGATACACGGCTATTAGACCCTGAGAATAAGCTTCTTTGTTTTTCCAAAAAGAACAGTGTGCCTGCCATGAATAGGCGGCGTGCTGAAAGCTTTCTCTTCCTTACAAAACCTACTAAATTCTCACAAGAGCGCAGAGGCTGCTTGCTATTCCGCACGCAGCTAAAGCAGAAGGAGGGTGGAGCATTCTAACACACTCAGTGCCCCTCGACCAGCAAGTCACAGAGTCAGGATGAAGGAGCCGTGTGGCCCCATGGACCCTCTCTGAGCTCTGGACGCTGTGCCTTGCTGCCCCAGGGAACTGGGCTCACCCAGGAGTAAGTGAGGTGTCATCTCCAAGGCAGCCGAAGGGCTGGCGTCAGGCCACGGTGACCAAAGCCCACAGTTCTGAGGGAGCAGGACAAGAACCACACGTTTCTCCAAACGTTACGGGTGGGTGGCTGCTGTTGCTCAGTTGCCAGGCCGTGTCCGACTCTCTGACAGCACGGTGACCTCCGTGCCCTGCAGCACTCTCGTCTCTTCTGTCCTCTAGCGTCTCCCGGAGCTTGCTCAATCTCAGGTCCATTGAGTCGGTGATGCCATCCGGCCATCTCATCCTCTGTCATCCCCTTCTCCTCCCGCCTTCAATCTTTCCCAGCATCAGGGTCTTTTCCAGTGAATCGGCTCTTTGCATCAGGTGGCCAAAGTACTGGAGCTTCAGCTTCACAGTAGTCCTTCCAATAAATATTCAGGACTGATTTCCTTTAGGATTGACTGGTTTGATCTCCTTGCAGTCTAAGGGACTCTCTAGAGTCTTCTCCAGAACCACAGCTAGAAAGCATCAATTGTTCAGGGCTCAGCCTTCTTCATGGTCCAGTTCTCACATCCATACATGACTACTGGAGAAACCATAGCTTTGATTATATGCACCTTTGTTGACAAAGTGACGTCTCTGCTCTTAAACATGCTGTCTGGGTTTGTCATAGTTTTCCCTCCAAGGAGTACGTGTCTTTTAATTTCATGGCTGCTGTTACCATCAGCAGTGATTTCGGAGCTCAAGAAAATAATATCTGTCACTGTTTTTACTTTTTCTGCTCTTATTTGCCATGAAGTGATGGGACCAGATGCCATGATTTTGAGCGCTCCTGATGGCTCAGGTGGTAGGTTTTTCAACGTTGAGTTTTAAGCCAGCTTTCCCCCTCCTCTTTCATACTCATCAAGAGTCTCTTTAGTTTCTCTTCATTTTCTGCCATTAGATGGCATTCTTCTCATTTTAAAAATTAGGAAAATAAGCCCTAGAAAAGGCCACATGCCTTGCCCGAGACTTCACCTCTACTGACTTGGTGGAACTTGATTTTGAACTCCTGTCTCTGACACATTTACCCAAAATAGAGCATTAAAGAGGAACATAAACCCAATCTATCTGACGATACTTATTTTCCATTTTTTGGATACTATTATATTTAATCACCTCACTTTAAGATACTTACTGAAAATTCCTAAATAGCACCTTTCCATTATGAATCACTGAGATTCATCCAAAGAGCATTTTATTATTCATAACTCAAATCAAATGGTTTCTATGCTAAAACCTAGTAGAAAAAATAATATTGTGCTGGCAGAATGCCAACCAGAAAGCTTCTCCAGGTGTCTCCATAACAGATGGGTGGTAACTGTAACGCAGTTTAAACTCTGATGAAACAGAACCCCGGTAAGACAGCTTTGAGGGGTTTAAATCTGTGTTGGGCTGATCAGAAATTATATGCCAAATGACCAGAGGCCCCCGAGCAGTTCCTAGCTATTATCTCCTTTTGTCATCTAGGAGACTTTCTCCTTCCCTTGGCAAAGTCTTCAGTGGATTTCCAGAGAGTTAACCAGAGCTGCTGCTTCTCTTTTCAGTTGAGGCTGTGTTGTGTGATCTGAGGCCACAGGGGCTGCATGGAGATGAGACGGGCCCGGGAAAGGGCCGCCAGGCTGAGACCCACAGCCCAGAGTTTCTCCAGGAACCGGGGCACCAGGCCTTCCCCATCAAGAACAAACTGACTAACTGTCAAATAAGGAAAGGCAAATGGAGGGAAATTAGAAATAAGTCAGTGCTGAAATAGCACACTGATCTTGGAACCAATCACCTTAGTCTGTCCTTTCCAGTGTTAGAGGCATTCACTCAACATTTTGCTATTCAGGATGCACGATGTTCCACTGGAATCTGAAAGTCCACGTATCTGCCAGCACCCACTTCTGATCCCAGGCCCCAAGGCAGAAATGTTTTTTTACTAACCAGAACTAGTCCCGAAACCCAGTGTATACCCTGACCGCCTGGCTTGATTACACGCAGAAATAGTGGCCTGCCTTTTGTCTGGGACACAGGCCATCCAGCGGCTGACCCCAGTGTCCCTGACCTCTGCACTGTGGGTGCTGTCCCCAGGGATCTCTCTCTCCCACACACGTACACACACATGCCCGTTAATCCAGCCTGGAGAAGGTAGGGATGGTGATAGGAGGAGGAGAGAGGAACGTTCATCTGCCTGCTATAGAAATGTCTCAGTTCCCACTGTGATGGTGGAGAGAATCCCTGCTGCCGCCGCCGCTGCTGCTGCTGCTCCTAAGTCACTTCAGTCGTGTCCGACTCTGTGCGACCCCATAGACGGCAGCCCACCAGTCTCCCCTGTCCCTGGGATTCTCCAGGCAAGAACACTGGAGTGGGTTGCCATTTCCTTCTCCAATGCATGAAAGTGAAAAGTGAAAGTGAAGTCGCTCAGTCGTGTCTGACTCTTAGCGACCCCATGGACTGCGGCCCACTAGGCTCCTCTGTCCATAGGATTTTCCAGGCAAGAGTGCTGGAGTGGGGTGCCATTGCCTTCTCCGGAGAGAATCCCTACAGGTCCTGAAAGGTCCTTATTCTCACAAAGTCACCAGTGACATGCTCTTTTGCCTGCTTCATGAAAGCACAACATTTCCAAATCTCTTAGGCTGATGGAAAGGAAAGTTTGCTTCATTTTAGATACTGGCAACTGGGGAGGAGGGTGGACTCCTGTCCAAAGGCCAACTCCCTTCCGCTGCCAATCAGGGGGCAAGAGCTTTTACAGACAGAGGGAGGGAGCTCCATGTAGAAACAGCACAGTCAGCTCTGACAGTCGTCCTGAAATTGGTCGTCTGTGGCCTGATCAGCGTCATCTTGATTGTTTCAAGAACAGTTAGTCTTCAGCTCCAGGGTCGGTTTGTTCCTGGAGGCCAGTTCTCAGAATTACGACACCTTATGACACGCTACAGCCGGGTCACCACAGAGTCAGCGCCTCCACCTGGCGGGGCTCAGGGTCCACGGGACAGCTCGCAGGCCGTGGCTCAGAGTTATCCACAGCCCCAGAGGAGGAGCTGAAGGTGCTTGACTCTGCTTAATGACTTAATATCTGGTCTCCTTTGACTGTTCCATTGGTTTCTGCTGTTCTCACTTCTCTGACTAAACTCACCTGTGGCCAAAGTGTTTCCATAGACAAAGCCAGGCTGAAGGACACGGGGGCAAGGACCACAAGGCCCCGTTTCCAGAGCACCGCACCTCTCAGGAGGCAGGAGCAAGGGTGCAGCGGAAGGGCAGCTGGCGCCCTGCTGGCCGGAGTGAGTCACGTGACCGCCTGCTGGGAAGGGCCTCGGCCCTTGAGGAGGGAACTGCAGGGTCAGAGCCGCGGGCACAGAAGCAGCGGGAGGTGAAGGGCTGTGCCGGGAGCAGGGCGCACTTCCGGTCTGCTGGAAGTGACAGTGCTCGACAGAGCAGCCTCCGTGCGCTGTTCCACCCTCGTCTAATCAAAGCCGGAGTAAAGTCCCAGTGATTGACGTGGCTGGGTGCACACGCCCCATCGCGGGAGCCCGCGGGTGCCCTTGGGACGGAAGAGGGCGTTCTCGGGGAAAAAGACTAGTGTAAATCGGCTCGGCCGTTGCACCCGGCGGATGGCTGTCAGGAATTCCCGGTGGGCCCGGCGGGGGCTTCGGGGAACGACGCATACTCTCCTGCCTGCTGTGCCGAGCACACTTTGTAACTTAGGGAGCCCAAGGGCTTCAGAACAGAGGGAAAGAGGATTATCTGTGGGTGAATGGGAAAAGAATTCATTAGAGAGGAGGAAAGGCTGCTGACTGCGTCCGAGATTTCTCCACATACTACCCTTCGCCATCCCTACAAAACCTCATGAGGAAGGTCAGCCTATCCTGTGCGGTATGTCAGGCTTTCTAACCGGTCGCTGACACAGCCAGGACTTGGCTCCAGACTTCCTGGCTTCAAAATAGCACTCTCCTCCATCCCCAGCTGATTTACAATCAGAAGCTGCTCTGTGGGCCAGACCCCCCCGGAGCAGGCTCACACAGCCAGGCCTCCTGGTCTATCACTGCCTGGATCTTTAAGAAAAAAGTTTCCCAAAATGAATGAACTTCCTTCCAAAGTACAACATAGATTTTTAAACTCTCGATTATCTTAGAAAGTCTATCTTTGTACAGGTAATTTATTATTTACCTTCTTGTTTAATTAATATCCAGTTCTTAGTCATCAGTTTTAGAAACTTCCTAATCCCTTTGATTCAGAGGGGGATGCAATGTTGCTTAAGTTACCAGCTTGCACTGTGTCCCAGAAGGTCACTCGTCCTGTGCTACCCAGGGTGAAGGTGCCAAGCCATTGCATTTCTTCCAACTGCCCTTTCATTACTTGACACAGACATGGACAAAATAGTTAGGTTTCCCAATATAGATTTTTAGGTTCCTTAACCTTCATCTGCCCCCTCAGAACAACTTCACGTAACACGAGAACTTCAGTCGATTATGTGAAGTCATATTTGTTGGAGATTAGCATCTGCACAAAGCCTGTCTGTCTTTACAGAGAGAATTATAAGCTTGTGACCACAATTTGACACCAATGTTTTCTTCTTCTCAGGTTAAAATGTCACTATTTGAAGTATTAAACTCAAGATGAAGCACGCTAGGTTCTTGTTAAGAAAGAACAATTGGGTCACTTTGTCATCTCAACTGGCTTCCAGTAATACTCCTGAGGAGTGGTGTGTTCACTTCACTGCCTTTTTGGCAGCTGGGGATAATGTTCCTGCTCTGGACGTCCTGAGAGCCTCCAGCATGCGTGGGCCCATTGCCCCACGGCCTCGCTCCTGCTGGGGAGCAGCAGCCTCCCCTCTGTCCTCCTCTCTCAGCCCGGTCCCTGGAGCCTTCCCGTCCACAGGACTTGGAGCTTTCTGCCCCAGGACCAGTGACTCAGCTGCCCCTTTTGTACCAGGAAGTTCCTGTTGCCTTTGTTTCTGCTTTTCTGATGAACTCGAAGCTGCCTTGAGTGATTGTAAGAAAGAGGTTGGAAAATTAGTGACCGCAGAGGTTGGAGAAAAGGGGGCCCTAGCGATTCAGACCGGTGACTGGATTAGCAAGAGAAAAGCGGAGGTTCTAACAGGAATGTGTTCTCCTTGTTATTGAAGCAGGCTTCTAGAAACAGGATATTGATCCTTGTTTTCCGATTTTCTATGAAAATCAGCAAGAGGAAAAAGCTTAAATTAAAGCAGAGATATTTTAGTAGCCTAAGAGAAAGAATGTTCATCTTTTCATAACTGACATGGTTACAATGACGTCTTGCTCTACAGTAAGGAGAGGAGAGGAAAACCTAGCTCCTGATGTATAATAAGAAGGTAACAAATGCATCATCTTTTCAGATCGTTCAGTATTAAACAGGTTTTTATATTGGATGGTTTCGTTCTTTCTGAAGAAAGCCTGGGTCAGGGTTTGCAGGACACTGACGCTTTGTGACACACGCGTGCAAGCACACATCTTGCTTTCCAGTAAGTTTGAAAAGTTACATGGCGACCAAAATTGAATGGCTTTCTTTAGTGTAGATGTTTAAAGTGCTGTTGTGAAATCTTAGTCACAAAAGGGATAAATTAAGAGGCAATTTGTTTCTCTGGGCATTTTTGTGAATATCTTCTTCAACAATTCTGTAGACCACATGGGAAAACAATTTTCTTCCTGGAGTTGGGGGCTAAAGTAAAAAGTCCCTTTTAAAATGTGACTTTAACTTACAGTCCCCCAAATTAGAATACTCTATTCAAGAACCCACTGTGTTGTCACTTTCCTACCCAGAAACGTTTGGTGAGCCTGTCTCCCAACATTTCAAGCGTCGCCCCTGCCTGGCCCCAAGCCCTCTCCAAGCCTGCCACATTTGACCATCACTGCTCCCCACAGCCTGCCCAGGGCCCCCTTCTCCTGGGTCAGGTTTACTGTACAAGAGACACTGACCTCTGCGACTAGCAAAGCAGGCGTCAGGCAAAGTTCAGAGCAAATCAAATGGAAGTTAGTAGGGAAAGATTTGCATATAGTGACTGCAATTTGAGAAAACGACTTAGTAAAATTCAAGAACTCTGTGAAATTATTAGTAAAACCCCTGGACAGGAGCAAGCGTGCAGCAGAGACACACAGGGCAGGGCCAACGGCACACCCAGGAGGGTTTCCTGTGTCTGGAAGGAACAAACCTTCCAGCTGTCTCCAGCTGCCCCGAAAGAGCAGAGCAGGGCACGGGGAAGACAGAATCACCGTCTGGCAGCAGCGCCTACCTGATGTACCGGGTGCAGACCTCGTAACCAGCAGCGTGCATCCTTCTCACTGCAGAGTGCTCTCAGCATTCTCACCAAAGCCTATAACCTTCCTCCTAAATTCCCAAGCTAAAGAGCTAGCCTTGGGGTGCATATAACACCTGGACTGCATGTGACTCTGACTTCTATAGTAAAAATGTCTCATCCAAAATGAATAGAGTGAGGTCAGCACGTCTTTGTTACAGAATCGTCTCAGCTGGGCTTTCTCCTGTCTGCTTACGTGTCGTATCCTGCTCCCTTCACGATGGGCTCGCAGAATGCTGGCTGAAACCTCAGGACTCTGATCTTCTGGATAAGCTAATACAGCTGTGAAGTTGATGGAAAACTTCCATTTGCATTTTCAAAATACTGAAGTTTACGGTTCCCTGGTATCCCTTTCGAGGAGCTCAAACCCCTGGGCCTCAGGCTGTGGTGGATGAACCGCCAGCAGGCACCTGCCCCCGCAGCGTCCCGCGCCTCACTCCACTGGTGCTCATGTGTACAGATGCCCCTTTCCCTGCCTCGCTGTTGGTTTGTACTGTTCCTTCCTGCTTGTCCCCAGCTCCCCGTCTCCGTCCTCAGATTTTATCCACAGAAGAGGTGAAGTTTATTTAACTTTATTTGTGTAACTTTAAGACCTGTGCAGGAAAATGGTTGACTGTTGACAGCGTTTTGCCAATCTTGACAAGCCTTTACAAGAGGGATGAGTCACGTAGAGCTTAGCGAATATCAGCCTGCCACTGTCTGATTAAAGAGCAGAATTTGGATTTTTGTTTTATACTAAGTAACTGTTTTAACTGGTGATGGAAGCAAGATCCGATGCCGTAAAGAGCAATATTGCACAGGAACCTGGAATGTCAGGTCCATGAATCAAGGCAAATTGGAAGTGGTCAAACAACAGATGGCAAGGGTGAACGTCGACATTCTAGGAATCAGCAAACTAAAATGGCCTGGAGTGTGTGAATTTAACTCAGATGACCATTATATCTACTGTGGGCTGGAATCCCTCAGAAGAAATGGAGTAGCCATCATGGTCAACAAAAGAGTCTGAAATGCAGTATTTGGATGCAATCTCAAAAACGACAGAATGATCTCTGTTCATCTTCAAGGCAAACCATTCAATATCACAGTTATCCAAGTCTATGCCCCAACCAGTAATGCTGAAGACGCTGAAGTTGAAGGTTCTATGAAGACCTACAAGACCTTTTAGAACTAACACCCCAAAAAGATGTCCTTTTCATTATAGGGGACTGGAATGCAAAAGTAGGAAGTCAGGAAACACCTGGAGTAACAGGCAAATTTGGCCTTGGAATGCGGATTGAAGCAGGGCAAAGACTAATAGAGTTTTGCCAAGAAAATGCACTGGTCATAGCAAACACCCTCTTCTAACAACACAAGAGAAGACTCTACACATGGACATCACCAGATGGTCAACACCGAAATCAGATTGATTATATTCTTTGCAGCCAAAGATGGAGAAGCTCTATACAGTTAACAAAAACAAGACCAGGAGCTGACTGTGGCTCAGATCATGAACTCCTTATTATCAGATTCAGACTCAAATTGAAGAAAGTAGGGAAAACCGCTAGACCATTCAGGTATGTCCTAAATCAAATCCCTTATGATTATATAGTGGAAATGAGAAATAGATTTAAGGGCCTAGATCTGATAGATAGAGTGCCTGATGAACTATGGAATGAGGTTTGTGACATTGTACAGGTGACAGGGATCAAGACCATCCCCATGGAAAAGAAATACAAAAAAGCAAAATGGCTGTCTGGGGAGGCCTTACAAATAGCTATGAAAAGAAGAGAGGTGAAAAGCAAAGGAGAAAAGGAAAGATATAAGCATCTGAATGCAGAGTTCCAAAGAATAGCAAGAAGAGATAAGAAAGCCTTCTTCAGCGATCAATGCAAAGAAATAGAGAAGAACAGAATGGGAAAGACTAGAGATCACTTCAAGAAAGTTAGAGATACCAAGGGAACATTTCATGCAAAGATGGGCTTGATAAAGGACACATATGGTATGGACCTAACAGAAGCAGAAGATATTAAGAAGAGGTGGCAAGAATACACAGAAGAACTGTACAAAAAAGATCTTCATGACCCAGATAATCATGATGATGTGATCACTCATCTAGAGCCAGACATCTTGGAAAGTGAAGTTAAGTGGGTCTTAGAAAACATCACTACAAACAAAGCTAGTGGAGGTGATGGAATTCCAGTTGAGCTGTTCCAAATCCTGAAAGATGATGCTGTGAAAGTGCTGCACTCGATATGCCAGCAAATTTGGAAAACTCAGCAGTGGCCACAGGACTGGAAAAGGTCAGTTTTCATTCCAATCCCAAAGAAAGGCAATGCAAAAGAATGCTCAAACTACTGCACAATTGCACTCATCTCACATGCTAGTAAAGTAATGCTCAAAATTCTCCAAGCCAGGCTTCAGCAGTACGGGAACCGTGAACTCCCTGATGTTCAAGCTGGTTTTAGAAAAGGCAGAGGAACCAGAGATCAAATTGCCAACATCCGCTGGATCATGGAAAAAGCAAGAAAGTTCCAGAAAAACATCTATTTCTGCTTGATTGGCTATGCAAAAGCCTTTGACTGTGTGGATCACAAGAAACTGTGGAAAATTCTTCAAGAGATGGGAATACCAGATCACCTGACCTGCTTCTTGAGAAATCTGTATGCAGGTCAGGAAGCAACAGTTAGAACTGGACATGGAACAACAGACTGGTTCCAAATAGGAAAAGGAGTACGTCAAGGCTTATATTATCACCCTGCTTATTTAACTTCTATGCAGAGTACATCATGAGAAACGCTGGACTAGAAGAAACACAAGCTGGAATCAAGATTGCCAGGAGAAATATCAATAAGCTCAGATATGCAGATGACACCACCCTTATGGCAGAAATTGAAGAGGAACTCAAAAGCCTCTTGATGAAAGTGAAAGAGGAGAGTGAAAAAGTTGGCTTAAAGCTCAACATTCAGAAAACTAAGATCATGGCATCCGGTCCCATCACTTCATGGGAAATAGATGGGGAAACAGTGGAAACAGTGCCAGACTTTATTTTGGGGGGCTCCAGAATCACTGCAGATGGTGACTGCAGCCATGAAATTAAAAGACGCTTACTGCTTGGAAGAAAAGTTATGACCAACCTAGATAGCATATTCAAAAGCAGAGACATTACTTTGCCGACTAAGGTCCGTCTAGTCAAGGCTATGGTTTTTCCTGTGGTCATGTATGGATGTGAGAGTTGGACTGTGAAGAAGGCTGAGCGCTGAAGAATTGATGCTTTTGAACTGTGATGTTGGAGAAGACTCTTGAGAGTCCCTTGGACTGCAAGGAGATCCAACCAGTCCATTCTGAAGATCAGCCCTGGGATTTCTTTGGAAGGAATGATGCTGAAGCTGAAGCTCCAGTACTTTGGCCACCTCATGCAAAGTGTTGACTCATTGGAAAAGACTCTGATGCTGGGAGGGATTGGGGGCAGGAGGAGAAGGGGACAACCGAGGATGAGATGTCTGGATGGCATCACGGACTTGATGGACGTGAGTCTGGGTGAACTCTGGGAGTTGGTGATAGACAGGGAGGCCTGGCATGCTGCGATTCATGGGGTCGCAAAGAGTCGGACACGACTGAGCGACTGAACTGAACTGAACTGTTTTAAGGGAGCCTTCCTGTGAATTTTTGTTGAGGAAATTTGTTATCCTGAGAGAACTAATATAAGCAACATCACTCTTGAGACCTATGCTTTATTCACATGTTAAAATAGTAACGGTGAGCAGATCTGATGTATCACCTAGGTCAGACTCCTCATTTTACAAATGGTGAGCTGAGCCCAGTAAAAGCTAACTGATCTACATAAAGATACACACGGTGTGAACTGGCAGTGTAACTAGAGAGACCATCCAAACGAAGGTATTTATTAAAGTAAAGGAGCAACATTAATACGTATGTCAGAATAGTATGTATAAACTGGAACTGTTCCAGGCAAACAAACATCCATCGTCCCCTAACTATACTCGGACCTTCCGAGTCTTACACTCAGCCCACCTTAACACTGATTAGTCCAAAGAGTCAGAAGCACTTTTGTGCAATGGTTTTACTGAAAATGAAAGCAGCCTTTGATGGAGAAAATAATTGATATTTTGTTTCACAAACTCATTTTGAAAAAGTTATCTTAAAGTTTATGTAATTAATTATAATAATTACTGACTCTATCTTCATTCAGTTCAGTTCAGTTCAGTCACCCAGTCCTGTCCGACTCTTTGCGACCCCATCAATCGCAGCACGCCAGGCCTCCCTGTCCATCACCATCTCCCAGAGTTCACTCAGACTTGCGTCCATGGAGTCCGTGATGCCATCCAGCCATCTCACCCTCGGTCGTCCCCTTCTCCTCCTGCCCCCAATCCCTCCCAGCATCAGAGTCTTTTCCAATGAGTCAACTCTTCGCATAAGGTGGCCAAAGTACTGGAGTTTCAGCTTTAGCATCATTCCCTCCCAAGAAATCCCAGGGCTGATCTCCTTCAGAAGGGACTGGTTGGATCTCCTTGCAGTCCCAGGGGCTCTCCGGAGTCTTCTCCGACACCACCACTCATTAGCATCACTCGAATAGAATTCTGCATCGTTATAACTAGAATGCAGCAAAGCTCTTAATAACATGACTCAGTGATGTCATTTTTCAAATTCCTCAGCTTGGATAAAAGAAGGCAAAGAACCCATTCATCAGAGGTTTATATTTAGTAACTTTGAAAATCATGATTCAGCTTTCACATTAGGTTCAGGGATTGGCCACTATCTGTATGTGGAAACACATGTCAAGGTTTGTAAACAAAAGTACTGCAGTTAGACTTCTGATTATGGAATGAAGTTAAAGCATGAAAATATGTTATAAAAACCTGAGTGATGCATTTCAATAAGCATTTAAAGAAGTCACTGAAGAGCAGAGATGTCAGTAATTAACCAACAGAATCCATACACAAACCAATTGACAAACCTTTCCAAGGTTTTTTTTCCCTTAATGTGGACCATTTTTGAAGTTTTTATTGAATTTGTTACATATTGCTTCTGTTTTATGTTTTGGGTTTTTCACCAAGAGGCATGTGGCATCGTAGCTCCCTTACCAGGAACTGAATCCACACCCTCCGCATTGGAAGGCAAAGTGCTAACCACTGGACTGCCAGGGAAGTCCCAACTGGCAAACCTACTTGCAGACACTATGCTAGTTAGGGATTCAGTTATGGAAAGATGAAGGTTCTGGTCTTGAGGAACCTACATAACGTGATTAGGAAACAGTGTATAAAGTTTAAGAAACAGTACTTCTTTATTGACTATGCCTAAGCCTTTGACTGTGTGGATCACCACAAGCTGTGGAAAACTCTTAAAGGGATGGGAATACCAGACCACCTGACCCACCTCTTGAGAAACCTGTATGCAGGTCAAGAAGCAACAGTTAGAACTGGACATGAAACAGCAGACTGGTTCCAAATTGGGAAAGGAGAACATTGAGACTGTATATTGTCATCCTACTTATTTAACTTATATGCAGAGTACATCATGAGAAATGCTGGGCAGGATGAAGCACAAGCTGGAATCAAGATTGCCAGGAGAAATATCAATAACCTCAGATATGCAGATGACACCACCCTTATGGCAGAAAGTGAAGACGAACTAAAGAGCCTCCTGATGAAAGTGCAAGAGGAGAGTGAGAAAGTTTGCTTAAAGCTGAATATTCAGAAAACTAAGATCATGGCATCTGGTCCCATCACTTCATGGCAAATAGATGGGGAAACAATGGAAACAGTGACAGACTTTATTTTCTTGGGCTCCAAAATCACTGCAGATGGTGACCGCAGCCATGAAATTAAAAGACACTTGCTCCTTGGAAGAGAAGCTATGACCAACCTAGACAGCATATTAAAAAGCAGAGATGTTACAAAGGTCCGTCTAGTCAAGGCTATGGTTTTTCCGGTGGTCATGTATGGATGTGAGAGTTGGACCATAAAGAAAGCTGAGCACCGAAGAATTGATGCTTTTGAACTGTGGAGAAGACTCTGAGAGTCCCTTGGACTGCAAGGAGATCAAACCAGTCCATATCCTAAAGGAAATCAGTCCTAATATTCATTGGAAGGATTGATACTGAAGCTTAAGATCCAATACTTTGGCCACCTGATGTGAAGAACTGACTCATTTGAAAAGACCCTGATGCTGGGAAAGACTGAAGGCAGGAGGAGAAGGGGATGACAGAGGATGAGGTGGTTGGATGGCATCACCAACTCAATGGACATGAGTTTGTGTAAACTCCAAGAGCTGGTGATGGACAGGGAGGCCTGGCGCGCTGCAGTCCATGGGGTTTCAAAGAGTCGGACACGACTGAGCGACTGAGCTGGACTGACAGCACCAGGCAGAGTCTGAATGCCTATCGAGCTTCCTGTGAGTAGGGCTGCTGAACAGTCTCAGAGGGAGAGCAAGGACAAAGCAGAGACGGTGGAGGTGGGCTGCAGGCCATGTGGGGGAGGGTTGGCTGAGCAGCGGGGAAACACCGCCGGCAGCGCGGCCGGGGCCTCAGGCTCAGCCAGGCCGCGGCTGGACTCGGCGCGACCCTGCCCTGTGAGTGTGTGCATCTAGGCGCCGTGGGCAGTGCTGTTGTTCCGCTTTCATTTTTATGTTGCATTTAGAATGGGGAAAATCAACCTTAAAAATGATACGTGAAAGTCACTCAGTCGTGTCCGACTCTGCGACCTCATGGACTATACGGTCCATGGAAATTCTCCAGGCCAGAATACTGGATTGGGTAGCTGTTCCCTTCTCCAGGGGATCTTCCCAACCCAAGGGTCGAACCCAGGTCTCCCGCATTGCAGGACTGTAACTATTATTGTAAATTTGACATACTGGTAGTCAAGTTGGATGTTACAAGTAGAATTTCAGCATGAGGGGATTGGGGGTGAAACTTTCCAGGGAACGGAAACAAAGGCTTCAACCTAAAACAGTTGAATGCCATTTTCAAAGGGGGATATCTGGTGACGGGAAAAGTGGAACAATTCCCTGAAAAGAAAGAAGCTGCTTCGATTGGTGAGAGGGGAGCCTTGAGGAGAAATGAGGCAGAAAACCAGCACTGAAGGTCGTGTGTAAAGGGGAGCTGGCTGGTTGGCTGGCTGAAATGCA
Organism: Ovis canadensis; assembly: GCF_042477335.2. Classification (NCBI taxonomy): domain Eukaryota; kingdom Metazoa; phylum Chordata; class Mammalia; order Artiodactyla; family Bovidae; genus Ovis; species Ovis canadensis. The sequence continues at coordinate 106,929 of NC_091246.1, read as the reverse complement.
CATGGAGGCGAACACAGCAAGAGCCAGACCTGGAAGGGGCCCTTTAACTCCAGAGAGAACAGTGCAGTGCAGGACGGGACCAAGCAAAAGAAAACAGCCTCTCCCCAACATCAGGACACATGCCACCCTCTTTCCTGTTGCGGGTAGTGCTGACAAACTCCACAGAAGGAGTTTAAAGGAAAACATTTAAAAATGAAAAAAGAGATTGGGTTCTGGTTTCTCTTTAAGATGAGAAATACCTGATAAACTATACAATCCAACACACCTCTGGACTCCCTGGGGCTCAGACGGTAACACGTCTGCCCGCGATGCGGGAGACCCGGGTTCAGTCCCTGGGTCGGGAAGATCCCCTGCAGAAGGAAATGGCAACACACTCCAGTACTGTTGGCTGGAAAATCCCATGGACAGAGGAGCCTGGTAGGCTACAGCCCATGGGGTTGCCAAGAGTCAGACACGACTGAGCGACTTTACCTTCACCTTACCTTAACACATCTTTAGACACTCACACTGCCCCATCATCAATATCAGCTGCAACCGAGGAAAACTAGTGGATGATACATCAGCACTTAACGCTAAAGGCTTATCTGAGAGCAAGAAAGAGGGGGAGAAAGTGAAGCCTACATATTTTAATGCTTACCTTAAATACTTTTTTTTTCTAAAAACAAACATTGTAGCTATAGTTGAAACTCCTGTCCCATTCCGCCCCTCCTTAGAGGAAACTGCTATGATAAATTTAGGGTACATTTATACCATATTTTTCTATATTTTTTTTCTATTTTTCTATTATTTTTATAGTTTTGCATGCAAAATAGCATATCATTTTCTATTCTTTTAAAGTTATTTTGATATCAAAATGTACATATTATTCTATAATTTACTTTCTACTCAAATAAGAGATTCATTTAAAAAATCGACACAATCCTTAACTTTAAACGTATTTGAATGTGAGATAAATTAAATTTTATAACTCTATGGTTTATAACCAAAATTCTCTGTCTTGAGAGGAGTTTTAGAATGTTTATGATAACAAATCTTGCTAACAAGTGTCCATTTAGCTCCTAATATTTGCAGGAAAAAATTCTAGCTCTTTTTGCTCCCTTGATTTGGATGTTCTGCCCACTCATTTACACAGGGTCCCACCAGGCTCCCAGGCCGGGTGGCACGTGGGTTTCAGGTTGTCATTGCCTGCCTTGCCCCCTCTGGCCTCTGGTCATCCATCTGTGCCGCTTTTTGCTGAGTCCTGCCTCAGCCCTCGGGGTCCAGGTCCAGCTCTGAGGCCCTGCTCAGTGAAGCATGTGCCCTGCCAAGATACGGTCTCTAGGGAGGACACAGAGACCAAGAGACAGTCTCCTGGGCTCCTCTGCCCTCAGAGCCCAAGCCTGTCACAGCTTCGTCTCATCCTTGCCCCACCAGCCAGTCTCTAGCACTCAGCTGGAAGGAGACGGGCAGGACCAAGACACCCAGCGTTACTAGCCTCCAAGTCCCTTTCTGATGCATCTTCCAGTCCAGGTCCAGGAGGTTCTGATCGAGTCTGGAGTAGAAAGGAGCAGGAAAGTGTGACTCTTACAGCATCATGTGCTGCTCCGAACCGGCTTTATTGTCTTTGAACTGAGCTCATTCCACTTCCTCTCCAACAGCCCCTTTATCCAGGGCTGAGCTGCTGATCCCCAAATGCCTGGAGATGTCTTCTATATCTGTCTTTCTTTTGTTCTCCACCTTCTTCTGAAGCACAGAGCAGGGAATGACCTAGATGTACCTAACTAGGAAAAGAAAGTATATATATTATGGGTAATCAGCCACAACCACTATTTTAGTCCATAAGCAGCTGAAGCTGTGACAATTCCATATGTGCCAGCAGCAAATAGAACTATCATATTAATAGTGTGTGGCTTTGGCTGAGTGGTGTAAGCTGCTGTGCTAGTAACATCACTAGCACTATGATTATAGGATGATTTCAAGCAGTGTGTCTATGGGGGGAATGTCTCACTACAGCAGAAATGTACCCTTTTCATGTTCTCTTATGCTCAGGATAGAATAAGCTAATAATTTTTAAAGTCAGTTCAGTGGCTCAACAGAGTCCAACTCTCTGCAACCCCATGGGCTGCAGTATGACACACTTCCCTGTCCATCACCAACTCCCGGAGTTTGCTCAAACTCATGGCCATCGAGTCAATGATGCCATTCAACCATCTCATCCTCTGTCTTCCCCTTCTCCTTCCACCGTCAATTTTTTCCAGGATTAGGGTCTTTTCCAATGAGTCAGTTCTTTGCATTAGGTAGCCAAAATACTGGAGCTTCAGCTTCAACATCAGTCCTCCCAGTGAATATTCAGGACTGATTTCCTTTTGGATTGACTGGATGGATCTCCTGGCAGTCCAAGGGACTCTCAAGAGTCTTCAAAAGCATCAGTTCTTCAGTGCCCAACTTTCTTTATAGTCCAACTCTCACATCCATACATGACCACTGGAAAAACCATAGCTTTAACTAGACAGACCTTTGTTGCCTAAGTAATGTCTCTGCTTTTTAGTATGCTGTCTAGTTTGGTCACAGCTTTTCTTCCAAGGAGCAAGCATCATTTAATTTCATGGCTGCAGTCACCATCTGCAGTGATTTTGGAGCCCAAGAGATTAAAGTCTGTCATTGTTTCCCCATCCATTTGCCATGAAGTGATGGGATCAGATGCCATGATCTTAGTTTCCTGAATGTTGAGCTTTAAGCCAGCTTCTTCACTCTCCTCTTTCACTTTCATCAAGAGGCTCTTTAATTCTTCACTTTCTGCCATAAGGGTGGTGTCATCTGCATATCTGAGCTTACTGATATTTCTCCTGGCAATCTTGATTCCAGCTTGTGTTTCTTCCAGCCCAGCATTTCTCATGATGTACTCTGCATGTAAGTTAAATAAGCAGGGTGACAATAGACAGCCTTGACGTACTCCTTTTCCTATTTGGAACCAGTCTGTTGTTCCATGTCCAGTTCTAACTGTTGCTTCCTGACCTGCATACAGATTTCTCAAGAGGCAGGTCAGGTAGTCTGGTATTCCCATTTCTTGAAGAATTTTCCACAGTTTGTTGTGATCCACACAGTCAAAAGCTTTGGTATAGTCAATAAAGCAGAAGTAGATGTTTTTCCGGAACTCTCTCGCTTTTTCGATGATCCAAAGGATGTTGGCAATTTCATCTCTGGTTCCGTCTTCTTGAAATCCAGATTGAACATCTGGAAGTTCATGGTTCATGTACTGTTGAAGCCTGGCTTGGAGAATTTTGAGCACTACTTTACTAGTGTGTGAGATGAGTGCAGCTATGCAGTAGTTTGAGCAGTCTTTGGCATTGCCTTTCTTTGGGACTGGAGTGAAAACTGACTTTTTCCAGTCCTAGGGCCACTGCTGAGTTTTCCAAATTTGCTGGCATATTGAGTGCAGCACTTTCACAGCATCATCTTTCAGGATTTGAAATAGCTCAACTGGAATTTCATCACCTCGACTAGCTTTGTTTGTAGTGATGCTTCCTAAGGTCCACTTGACTTTACATTCCAGGATGTCTGGCTCTAGGTGAGTGATCACACCGTCTTTGTTATCTTGGTCATAAAGATCTATTTTGTGTTTCGTCTGTGTATTCTTGCCATCTCTTAATATATGCTTCTATTAAGTCCAGACCATTTCTGTCCTTTATTGTGCCCATCTTTGCATGAAATATTCCCTTGGTATGTCTAATTTTCTTGAAGAAATCTCGAGTCTTTCCCATTCTGTTGTTTTTCCCTGTTTCTTTGCACCGATCGCTGAGGAAGGCTTTCTCGTCTCGCCTTGCTGTTCTTTGGGACTCTCCTCTCCTTTTCTCCTTTGCTTTCACTTCTTTTTTTTTTTTCTCAGCTATTTGTAATCTCTTCTCAGACAACCATGTTGCCTTTTTGCATTTCTTTTTCTTGGGGATGGTCTTGATTGCTGCCTCCTGTACGATGTCACGAACCTCCATCCATAGTTCTTCAGGCACTCTATCAGATCTAGTCTGTTGAATCCAGGTGTTGATAAGTCAGGGAGCCCCTGTAATTAAACACAACAGAGAGCAAAAATGCCATAGTAATTTTTTCGTGGTTGTGAATATATTGAAGTAAAACAGGCTTAACTAGAAGAGGAGGAATTGGCCCAGGAACACATGCAGACATTGGGAACACTTTGATCATCAAGGCAGAAGCACTAAGAGTCAATCGACTTGTGAAAAAATGCATAGACTGAAGTGCGGCTTGTGCTATTTCTCAGCATGGTTTTGCCGTATCTTGGCAGCTGGAACGGTGTCCGCTCACAGCAAGTGCCGGTGACCGTGCTCCACATAAACAGCATGCTCTGCAACATGCTCAGAGCCTGAAGGCCTGGAACAACTGATACACAGATCCGTTCATTCGCTGGTTCACATTGCTGCTTTAGTTTAATTGTTAGACATATTTTGAGATAAAAAGATAGCATCACATGCAGATATAAGAAAAAATACAGAGATATGCAGGGTGTCCCTGACCCAGTTTATGCCAATGGTGATATTTGCAAAACCATAATAAAATTTGAAGACCAGGATGCTGACAGTCATACAGCGCAGACGCAGATCGTCCCCGCCGCCGCCGCGGCGCGCATCCCGCCATTTTGCGCTCAGCCCCGCGTCTCTCCCACCCCTTCCCTTGGCCTTGGCGCCGCCCGTGTGGCCATCGCTGCAGCTTTGTCGTTGTGAGAATGCTGCACAAATGAAACCATGCGTGCACACACTTTCAGGGTGGGCCTTTTTTCAACACAGTTACTGTAGATTCACGCAAGTCGGGCAGATCAGTTTATTCCTATTTCTGAGTAATAGCCCATGGTATGATTGTATCACAGGTTTTGCTTTTTTCCACTTTTTTATTATGGTAAAATATTTCTTGTTACTCGTATAACATGACAATTAACGTCTTAACCATTTCAAGTGTTCAGTTCAGTGATGTTAAATGTATTCACATTGTCCTGCAACGATCACCACCATCCATCTCCATAACTCTTTCTATCTTGTAAGACTGAAACTCGACCCGTTAAACAATCACTCCCCAGAATCCCCTCCCCTAGCTCAGGCGACCACCATTGAAATTTCTGTCTTCACAATTTTTTGACTCCCCTAAGTAACTCCGTAAGTGGAGGCGCACTGCATTCGGCTTTTCGTAGCTGGCCTGTCTCACTTGGCCTAACGTCTTCACGGTCGCCCATTGCTGCAGTCCGCTGCAACATTCTCTTCCTTTTTCAGGCTGAGTGATATTCTGTTGGACATATACACATTTTGCTGATTCATTTATCTACTGAAGGACTCAATATTTTAGCTATTGTGAACAAGTTACTATGAACTTGGTATACAAATATCTCCTCAAGATCTTGCTTCATTTCTTTTGGATATACAACCAGAAGTGTAATTGTTGGGACACAGGGTAACTCTAGTTGTAATTCTTTTCCACGGAGGTCTCATCATTGTATACCAAGAGTGCACAGGGTCCCGGTGGCTCCGAAGCGTCACCCGCACGGGCTGCTTTCTGCCTGCCCTTTCTTTCTTGATAGTCGCCTTCCTAATGGGCATGAAGTGGTATATCTTTGTAGTTCAGATTTACGCTTTCCTAATGATAACTGATACTGAACATCTTTTCATATGCTTATTGACAATTTGTGTAATCTTTTCTGGAGAACTGTCTAAATTTATGGTCCGCTTTTGAGTTGGGTTTTTGTGTTGCTGAGTTTTAGGAGTTTTCTATATATTCTGGTTATTGATTCCGTGTCAGATACACGACTGGCCAGCATTCTCTCCCCTTCTGTGGGGCCACGTTAGTCTGTGAACAGTGATTTTGATGCACACATTTTAAAACATTTTTATGAATTCCAATTTGTTTTTGTTGTTGTTGCCTCTGCCTTTGGTGTCGTATCCAAGAATCGCTGCCAATTTCAATGTTATAAAGTTTGGTCCTATGTCTTCTTCGACGATTTGTACTGTGTTAGGTCTTATGTTTAGGTTCTTGATCCAATTTGATGTAATTTTTTTTATATGGAGTTAGGTAAGAGTCCAGCTGCATTCCTTTGCATGAGGATAGCCAGTTTATCTAGCACCATTTGTTGCAAAGACTATCCCTTCCTTATTCATCTTGGCACTCCCTATAAAAATTCATTCAACCATATATCTGAGGGTTTAAGAGTCTATTGTATTCCACTGGTCTTTAATCTGTCTTTATGTTAACATCTGACATTTTGATTTATTTTGGCAGTAAGTTATAAAACCAGGAGTGTTTTTTTTTTTTTTTCTCTTTGGGGCTCCTAGATGTTTTAGATGAATTTTAGGATAGGGTTTTTTTTTTCCTATTTCTGCAAAAATATCATTAGGATTTACATAGGGATTAGATTTAATTTATAGATCATTTGGGGTTGTATTGGGTTTTTAACAAGATTAAGTCTTCCAAACTATTAACATGAGATGCAGCTCAATTTCTGTCCTCTTTAATTTCTTTTAGTGGTGTTTTGTAGTTTTCATCATATAAGTCTTTTACCTCCTGGTTTAATTCCTAGGTATTTTGCTCATTACTTGGAGACCATAGTAAATGCTCCTGTTTTGCAGTTTCTTCTCAGATCGGTCAGTTAGTGCAGACAAGGGCAGCTGATTTCTGTGTGGTAACCTGCATCCTCCTACTTTCCTGAATATTTTTCTAACAGTTATTTTTTTTTTCCTGGAATCTTCAGCATTTGCTACATATAAGATCACATCATCTGGAAACAGAGGAGATTTTACTCCTTCCCTTCTAATCTGAGTGGTTTTGTGTCTTTTTCTCGCCATGTTACTCTGGCTGGACTCAGTACTGCGCGGGACAGAAGCGGCGAAGGCAGGCGCCCTTCCCTGTGTCTAATCTTAGAGAAAAAGCTTTCAGTCTCTTGCTGTTGGGCTTAATGTTCACTCTAGCTTTCTCACAGATGACTTTTATTACATTGAAGTAATTTCCTTCTATTCTTGGTTTGTTGCATGTTTTTATCTCGAAAGTATCTTGAATTTTGTCAAGTGCTTTTTTTTGAATCAAATGTAATGACCGTGTATGTTTTTCTTTCTCTTCATTCTGTTGATATTATATTGTTTTATTTTCATACACTGAACCACCCTTGCATTCCAGAAATAAATCCCACTTGTAGATAATCCTTTCAATATGCTGCTGAATTATGCTTGTTAGTATTTTGTTAAACAATTTTGCATTAATGTTCATAAGGGATATTAATATGTAGATTTCTTATTTTATCTTTGTGTGATTTTGGTATGGGGTAAAGGTGAAGGTGAAGTCACTCAGTCATGTCCGACTCTTTGCGACCCCGTGGACTGTATGTAAGGCTTCTCCGTCCATGGGATTCTCCAGGCAAGAATACTGGAGTGGATTGCCATTTCCTTCTCCAGGGGATCTTCCTGACCCAGGGATTGAACCCGGGTCTCCCACATTGCAGGAAGGCGCTTTAACCTCTGAGCCACCAGGGAAGTGGGGTAATGCAGGCCTTATGGGACGAGTTAGCACCTGTTCCCTCCTCTTCACTTTAGGGACGGCGGAGCCTGGTGGACTGCCCTCTGTGGGGTCACACAGAGTCGGACACGACTGAAGCGACTTAGCAGCAGCAGCAGCAGAATTGGTTAGCTCTTCTTTAAAAGTCTGTCACTCAGTAATCAGGTACAAGGTTTTTCTCTGATGGGAGGCATCTGATATCTCATTCAATCTCCTACTAGCTATAGGTCTATGTGGATTTTCTATTTCTTCATGGTTTAGTCTCTGTAGGTTTCATGATATTTAGCTCTTTACTCAAGGCTGCCACTATATTTGTCCTATTTTTAAAATTGCACATATGTCCTGATCATTTTACACTCCATCCATATCCATGGTCGCGTGATGCTCCATCCCATGGGCATGTCATCCACTATCTAACTTTCTTTCTTTTGTTGAATGTAGGTTGATTTCAACTGCTTGTGTGCAGTGAATATCTTCATACTGTGAACATCTCTCTTCTTGGTTCCACAGGACATATTCTCTGGAGGAGAGTTTCTGGATCATGGGGTCTGTAAGCATTATTCCTGCTCTGATCATGTATTTGGAGATGATGCCAGGGATAAATGAGGCTCAAAGTCTAAGCTACCAGCTGAGCCGTGAGAAAAATTTATGGAGAAAATTTTCTTGTCAGTATCTTAATATCTATGTCTTAAATACAACTTTATAGTAGTTTTATGCAATACTCATATGTGAATTCACTAACCTTATTTAAAATGTGATAATCCACTAATCATAACCACCATAATTAAAACATTTATTTACTGAAAAGTTGGTCTGTGTTGTAAAGCAATTGTCTTCCAAATAAAAAAAATTAAAAAAAAGAAAATTTGATCTGTACCAGACAGTGCTAAGCCCTTTATATGCACAATCTCATTAATAACTGTCCCAGCAGGTGGAAGTAATGTGGTCTAGTTCACAGGGTAGCAGCCTGACCCTAACAAGAGACACTGAGAAGTCCGACCAGGCAGCCCCTCCAGAAGCCGGGCCAGAGACCGCATTCGGTGCTCACTAAAAAGCAGTGAATGCTCTAAGCTCTACAAATGAAGATTTTTACAAACAACAGAGCAAAGGCCCTGAGAGCTTTGTTTTCTGTCCAATGGAGTAGAGCTAGTAAACGGTGGACCCGCTCAGACAAAGTCCGGATACCCTATGCTTAGGAGTTCTCTCTCTCTGAACTGCCAGTGTGAGCACAGAAAGGAGGCATTCGGGGCTAAGCAATTAGAAAGGCGCGTTTTCTCTGCCTGAAATAGACAAGGCAGCCTGAGCAAAAGCCGGGCTTTGGGCTCCCACCAGGCCCTCCCACCACCAGCGTGCTGTCTGTCCATCCCTGGAGCTAGCAGAGGCTCCGTCTCTCTCTCTCTCTCTCTCTCTCTCTGCCAGCTTCAGGACCACAGGCATTTTTTCACGTTAGTGTGGCATTTTCTGGTGACACTAACTGGGTAGCCTGGTTCTCAGGAGACCTGGTTTCTTGCATTTCTATCACTGACTATAGGATATAACCTCAGAGAAACTCCAGGTCTGAAGACCCACTTGGCACCTGCTGGGATTCTGGGTGGTTGGTGGTCAGTGGGTGCAGTTTGCCAAACCTGTTTGAAATCATTGAGCTTCTGCCCCTGCTCACTCACCACCAGTCCCGTTGTGCCCATTGGCATTTCTGTTAACAAACAAACAAAAAACAAGAGCAGCCGGCCCGGACCTAAGGCAACCTCCTGTCTGCCCCCAGGTGTTGCGGTGTTGCCCCGCACCAGGCGCACTCAACCACCGCCTCAAAAGGTCAGCGTATTATGGAGTTGGCTTTCACAGGAGATAACGTGGACGTATCACTGTCTGGCAGATACTGTTAGTCCTTCGTCCAACTTTTGAAAGAATGGAATTTTGGCAACGTTTTCCCTTAGACTTTTTCAGCATTCCTAGACTGATTCACTCCCCTGGTGAACCCGTGGTTTCCGTGTTACACTGATTACGGTGAAGACAGCAGTCTTCTGGGAATGTGTTCAGGGTTTTCCCGAATCCCTGAGCCTTGCCTCCGCAGTCGCTGCTCTCTCGCGAGCCCCGGCACCAGACGGTCCAGTCTGGTCGGGCCACCGGCAGGCCGTCTGGCTGAGCCTGGACCCAGTCCCGGTTCCTGGTTCCCTTCTGCCGGACACACAGCCTGACCTGTCCTGCGGCGCGTCCTAGCCTTTCCTTTCCTACCGTGTAGGAGGGGTGCCCTGCAAGAGCGCTCCAGGAAATCAAAGCCACTTTTCAAACATCCCGAGGTCACTTTAAGAATTCAAAGGGCAGGAGACACCTGCCGGGGGCGGGGGGTGGCGCCGGGGCCGCTCTGCCCTCCCCGCTCCGGAAGTGCCGGCTTCGGAGGGGGGCGCGCCCCGCGGCCGGGAAGGGGCGCTGGGCCCGCGGGCCCGCACCGGCGCGGCCCCTCCCCGCCCCTCTGCCCTGCGCGCGCGCGGGGCTCGGCCCTGACCCCGGAGCGGGGCCGCGCGAAGCCCCGGCGGGACCCGGAACGGGCTGGCGGGCCCGGCGCGAGAGAGGGCGGGCCGGGAGGGGCGGGCCCGGCGGGCGGTGCGCCGGTCCGAGCGGACTCTGCCCCCGCCCCGGGCGGCCGGGCCCCGGGGCGCCGCTGCTCACACGGAACCGACTCCGGAGCTGGTCCGCGGACGACCGCGCGCAGCCCGAGAGCGTCTCCGCGGCGGGCCGGGCCTGGAGGATGCGCGCTCTGGACGCGCCCGTGAGCGCGCGGCTCTGGTCTCGAGACTCCGGGACCCCCGCGGCCCCGGACGCGGCTGGGCCGGCTCGCAGGAGCGCGGTGGAGAGGCTGGCGGCCGACCGCGCCAAGTACGTGCGCGGCCCGCCCGGGGCCGGCCCAGGCCCGGCTGGCGGGGGCAGCAGCCCCGAGGCGACCGGAGGGCAGGCGTGCGTCCCGGGGCCCGGGGTGCGCAGGGCTATAGCGCGGAAGCCGCTGAGGCCGGACTCGCTGGTCATCTACCGTCAGAAGTGCGAGTTCGCCCGCGCGTCGGGAGCCGACAGCCCCAGGGCAAGCCTGGTGAAGAAGCTCTTCCAGGGGCCGAGCAAGGACAAGACGCCCGAGCCTCCCGGCGCTGCCCGGGTGGGAGCGGAGTCGGGGGTCAGGGCCCAGGGGGCCGCCCGGGCCGAGCCTGGCCCCTCCACGCCCCCCGCGCCCGCCGGGTCCGTCGGGACGCCCCCCGGGGTCTCGGCTGCGCCCCGCGGCGCGGAGCTGCTGGGGGCGAGGCGCCGGGGGCTGCAGCGCTCGCAGTCGGACCTCAGCTCGCGCTACTCCGCGTCCTTGGCCGAATCGGACACTTTCTTCCGGTACTGCGGCCTGGAGCCCGACGTGGTGGAGGCGCTCGGGCGGGAGAACTTCTCGGCCGAGTCGGACCGCGGCGCCCTCAAGGTCCGCAGCGTGAGCGTGGCCACCTCCGGCAGCGGCTTCTCCCGGCGCAGCGGGTCCGACGAGGGGCTGCAGGAGGAGGAGCTGGCGGAGCAGGTGCCCAGCGCCACCTCGGTGGTCGAGAGGAACGCGCGCATCATCAAGTGGCTGTACACCTGCAAGAAGGCCGCGCAGGCGCCCGGCCAGGGGCCGCAGGGCCCCGCGTGACGGGCACAGGGGACCCCGGCCAGGTGCGCGTCCGCGGGCCCGGGGGGGCTGTCTGTGAGGCGCGCCTGTGAGGTCCTGGGGAGGGACCGAGCTGGGGGACCCTGCCTTCCAAAGCAACTCGGGGCGGGAGAGAGCCGCAGGGGCGCCTGCGTCGGAGGGCTGCCAGACCCGGCCCGGGGGCCTGTGCCGGCTCTCCTGAGCGTGCGGCTGCTGGCTGCCGGGAAAGGCAACTCTGTACACCAAGTGCTTCCCAGTTGGCTTATTACTGTAAAAAGAGGAGAAATTGGCGTTCTAAACGTTCCATCAGAAAGTGCTTTTACACCTCTGCTGTTTCCCTGCGTTGAAATAGCCTGAGGGCTCTGCGTGGGTCCAGAGCTTTGATGCCAGCTGACCAGTCAGGTCCGCGGGGGCCCTGGGGGGACTGCGATCTCCCCTCCCTAGAAAGGAAGGCTGTGCGCTTCCTGGAGGCCTTCACCGAGCCGAGAGGGAGCAGGACTTCTCTACAGGATCTTCGCAGCCGTTTGACACTCACTTAAGCTAAAAGATTTTTGCCTAAATTTTGTTCAAATTGTTTCGAGACCTTTCTAAGGAGATGCGTTGGGGCAGCTTTGTGCCCAAGAAAGAGCTTCAGTTTTTTGAATTGAGGGAGGGACTAGATCCTAACTAATGTACTAGAGGTCTGCTTGGCAGTGATTCTGTGTTTTCTTTGCCTCTGATGATAGCAGGGGAGGTGTGTTTCTTCCCCTTGGAGTCAGTATCTCAAGCCTGATCTCAGGAAGTTTTTTCCTCAAGGAACTAAGGAATGTTTATTTTCACTGTCTCCTCTGTGGAGAGGGTGTTTCTGGGGTAGTGAAGGGAGAAGGGAAGATACCTTTTCAGGGTTCTCTTTGAGAACCAAGATTTGAAGCACTACAGCATCTTGTTTTCTCTGACCCTGCACTGACGACTTGCTGTAAGAGTTTGTAAAGTTAATGTGATAGAAGTATTTTGTCTGCCCTTGAGATAAACTAATCTGAGACATGGTGTCAGTCTTCAGCATGGTGGGGGAGTCTGCCCTCAGATGTGTTTGCAGCTCACCTGTGTTTGAGGCCTGAAAAATGCCTAACTTCCCCAAGTGGCCATGGTCTTAATACAGATGTGACAGTTCATAAAAAGAGAAGGATTCAGTGTTCTTTTGAATTCAGAAGGGTCATGACTTACAGACTCCCTTGTAGTTTATTGAGGATTATTGCATTTCCCCTAACCTGAGTCCCCACAGAATGTATAAAGGCAATCGATTTAAACTAAAAGCGGTAGATTGACTCCCACTTTTCACCAGTTGTCTTGGGGCCTGAGGTGAGTGACTGCTGGCCAGGGTTAGGGTTGGCCATGAACACCTTGATACGGTGGAGGGAGGCTGACTGTCCCAGAGGGTCATGGTGTAGCTGATGGAGCTCTCAGTGGGGAGCTGGGAGGCTGTATTCTGTTAGGAATCACTCCCCCGCTTTTAGCTTAGGCTCCCATCGTCCATAAAATGAACGTGGAGAGCAGAGGGTTTCCAGCCTCTACCCTTTTAATTCCATATAGTCTGAAATGTGTTTGTCTGTGTTTCATGACTGTAACCTAGAAAAGGAGATGACAACAACAACAACAAACTGTTGTCTATTGTGACGTGACCTTCACGGCGAAGGGAAGTAGTTGAGGCCAGAGGAAAGTGGCACGGGGTCAGGGGGCTGCCCAGGATGACTCTGCGGGAGAGCGGAGGTGCAGGGGGCTGCCCAGGATGGCTCTGCAGGAGAGCGGAGGTGCAGGGGACTGCCCAGGATGACTCTGCGGGAGAGCGGAGGTGCACTCACTCACCAGCCGCCTCCCTCTTCACAGTGCTGCTTTTTTGAGTGGGGGACCGCATCACCTGTCTTCTGAGCTGTTTCATGTTACTGTCCAGAGAAGAGAGATGGTTGTTACACAGAACCTGCCCAGTTTGCTGTGTGTCATTGGCAAGCACCAGCTCTGTAAAGATTTTCTCTACAAATTTACTCTCATAGACCCCAAACAGCTCAACCCAAGAGACCTAAGGGCTTGCTGCTTGGAGAATTGTGAGGAAGAAATGCATGTCCTTTCTCCAACTTATGGCAGGCCTCCCATTTTAATGAATTGAAGGACAGGAAGGTGATTAAACACCAGTAGACAGTGAATTTTCATGAATTTTACACTGGGCAATAGAATACTAGAATTACCAGTCATGGGTTCCAGTGGAATGTCCTCATTCTCCAAATGAGGACAATGTCTGTCCTGACCACAGTCCCCTCGATTCACCACCTTCAGACATGACATCCTCTCTGAAAAAGAGTCAGGACAGGCTCCAGACCCTTCACCTTCGCTGGTGAGGGTCTTCTGGCAGCCTGAACAAAATGCAGCTAACCTTTCGTCACAGGATGACTTGCCTGAGAGTTCCCTAACTTCTGGGAGCCGTGGAAACAAAGCTACAGCTGTGATTTTTCTCCTGTTTATTGTGACATTTGTGCTGGAATCCATACAGATTTGTTTTAGGATTTCATGAAAATTTCAGAAAATTTGAGATGACCGAAGATGTCTTTTCTAGGTGAAAAAGAAAATGTATTTTATGTGAAGGGTTTTGTCTCGGTAGATAGAGGTACTATAAAGTAAAATAAAAATATTCCATCCAGAATTAAATAAGAAGTGCATAAATTTATTACCCCATGGATTAAAGTATTTACTTTTCGAAAGTGAGACCATCAGAGCTAGAGAATGGCTCACAGAAGCTGCATGCGATTCCACTGGGCTCCATGACGGACAGTTACACGTGGGTAATTTTGGTTTCATATTTCCCAGTGTAAAATTCATGAAAACCACTCCTGTGTCTACTGGTGTTTCATCATCTTCCTGGCCTTCAATTCATTAAAATGGGAGGCTTACCAAAATTTAGGTTTCTGGTTTTCTATCTTGTGCATAGAATATATGTTACTGATTTTAATATCGTTAGAATGGCAGCTTGTCCTTTGAATTTTTTAGGGATAAATATTGTTCAATTTTAAAGCAAAAATATCAGGCATTCCCCAGCTCTTTTCACATTTCTCTTTGATAATGTTGGGTAACTGGAAGCTGGGAGGTGGAACTGTCTCAGCATCTGCACAGATACCATGGGGCATGGTGCAGACAAACGGGGACGCCCCTGCCTTCCCGCTTCTGTCTTCTCCAGCTTGGAAGCTCGTACTCACCAAGTAGGAGTGCGTTTTAGGTGAACGCAGTGACTTGAGCTGTAATAAGGCTGCCTCCATCTTCAGGCCAGCCCCTGAGTCTTTCAGCGAGGACTGTGTTTGAAAGGGCAGAACCTGTTTGCCTTTTAAATTCTGTTTGTGCCGCTTGCTCTGTGTTCTGCTTCGCTGTCCAGCTCTGTGCTAGTGAGCACTGGCCTTACTGATCAACATTCAGAGAAATTTTTCTTTACTGCCTCAGGAGAAAGCCTACAGGGAAATGGATACAGAGCAACAAGATGATAGCTATGTTTGCTACTTATTTCTTTTCAAATTTTTAAATGCACAAAGGAGATGTGTGCGGCACAGAAAGTATCATAAAACAAAAGACTGCAGGGACCAAACTTTGTAATTCAATGCTTGGCTTTGTAACTGTTGCCTAGACTGGTGTTGATTGACAGCTTTTTCCTTACTCCTCAGGAAGCAAGCCTTCTGGATGACGGGGACTCCTTGCAGTATGTCTGGATGGCTGGGACCCCAGGCCCATCTTCACTGCCCGGTTTTGTCTCGAGTACCCAAGTATCCATGTAATTGCTCTTTTCCCAGGAGTGAAACACACCACTGAAGAAGCTTGTCGTTTCAGAAGGTTTGAAAGGCTGTGGAGAAGGTGGGAACACAGAACTTGGAAATTAGCTGAGTTTTAACTGTTAAGACACAGCTGAAGCTCTGGAAAATATTTTCTTGTGTTAGGTGGATCTGTTTTTGCTTCCAGAGGGCAGCAGAAGAAGGAAAAGCTGCTTGGGAATATTTTCAAGGGCATCTTTTTGAGTGGCTTGCTGACAAATAGGTACCATGATACATTTTAATGATAATTAATTTTGAAAAGAAAACAGGCAAAGAGCATGAAATTCAAACACAAATGCCGTGGTGTTTGCTGCTGTCAGCCGTACTGGACAGCTTGGCACTGTTTAAATCAGAGTTCTGTGATCACGAGAAGACGTATTCTACACAAATACTGTGGCTGACAAAGAGCGGACTCGCGCTCACACTTGCACACTCGCACGTAGACCTCCCTGTCTCAGCACAGTGGGTTCCCAGCCGTGCAGTTGGCCGTCTTGCGAGTGAGAGCTGCGGGGTCCCTGTGAGTGCCACTCCTGTTGGGCTGTGGACATGCAGTGGTAACAGGAAAAGATGAAGAGCTGAAGTGCTGCTAGGAAACCTTTTTGTGTACCTGGACCGTTTCTTGAGAGTTGGCAGAACACTGAAGCGTCCTTCCTCCAAACCTGTGTCAGTGGCCCTCTTCTGCGGCACCGTGTCGGATACGCCTCCTTGGCTCTCTTGTCCCCAACTTCCGAAAAGGATAAAAAAGACCTCTGTTAGGCAGAACATGGACTCATGACATGTGAAATGCCCTACATTTTGGTCTAATTCGCACCCTCATCCATCATGCAGTCATTCCAAATTTGGCAGCAGTTCACTCTGTCTGAATAGGATGTTTGAAACAAGGGCCCCTTGGGCAGCTGGGAGACTGTCGGGTTGGAGTGTGACTGGTAAGGAGTTACTCTGACCCTAAGCCTGTCCTGGCTCATGACACTCAGAGTAAATAAATTTCAAGTTCAGAACCTTCGGAGAGAAATTTGTGTATCCATGAAAACAACCCAAAGACAATCCCAGTCAAAGCTTACATGTTTCATCAAGATATATCTAAGAATATAATTATTAGAACAGGGGGGAAGAGAAATAGGTTTCTCAAAAGTAAAATATTTGATAAGCCAAGTTTGACATATTCAGGCACCGGTTTAATACTGCATTCTATCTTTGTAGCTTCTGCTGTGAGAACAGGGCCTAGAGTTAAGCGTTTCCACATGAGCGTTGGTCTCAGACAGTGTCCCGACATCTCGCGTGGTTTTGGTTTTACCAGTGTGACTTCAGCCGTGCTGCCCTGGGCTCTCGCTCTGTCTGCTGTTTAAGTGACTTCCATCTGACTCAGTGGCATGCTCGGGACTCTGCTGCGCTCAGTACTGTAGGGACTTGCTTGTCAGTAAGTCACGGCTGTGCATATGGGGAGGGTGCCTCTTCAGTGTAGACTCTATAAAGACAAAGATGCCCTGCTCTGAGAAAATTTTCCCTGTTTTTTTTTAAATGCTGCTATTTTGCTATTTATTATCTGCTGGATTGTACTTAATTTAAAAGAAAATGTCAAAGATGAGAATTTTCTCTAAAGGATCTTTTTGTATTTGGAGTTTCCCTATTTGCAGATTCCATTAATTTTTTATGTGAATGCTTTAAGTGAAATTGTTATGTGCCTTTCTACTGTCAGAATAGGATAAAGTGTATCCTAGGTCAGATTTATCTGAGATGAAAATGATGTGGACTCTGCCGCTCACGTGGGCTTGCCTGGTGGCCCAGTAGTAAAGAATTGGCCTGCAGTGCCGGAGATGCAGGAGATGCGGGTCCAACCCCTGGGTCCTGGAGATCCCTTGGAGGAAGGCATGGCAACCCACTCCAGTACTCTTGCTTAGAGGATCCCATGAGCAGAGAAGCCTGGCAGGCTGCAGTCCATAGGGTCGCGTGGAATCGGACGCGACTGAAGTGACTGAGCAGCAGAAACAGCTGCCAACCACCCGAGTGACAGGTGAGAAGCAGGAGAGCAAGTTGGTCACTGTTTAAGAGCTCTGAGGTCTTCCAGAAGCATTTGTGTGTGAGTGACAGTGACTCTAGGAAGTGAATGTCAGGGTGTGTGTGAGGCAGGAACAGGGTGTCCCCAGACCCCAGCAGGATCAGGTTAACACTCCCTCTTGTGTGTCTGGATTCAGGCCTCAGCTCAGGGCCTGAGTGTGTGGCTGGAGGTGGGAAGTCCTTTCCTAACTCAGAATTAACCCAAATTGCGAAGTGACTGAGCAAATCAGACTTTGTAGCTCAGTCTGAATAAAAAAGTTTATAGTTGGTTTCACAAAGAAGAACAGTACTTATTGCTGCAAAATAGTTTCATTTGTTCAGGAAAGAATAGCATATTAGGTAACAGGATTAAGTACAATGGAAAGGAAAAGTGACTGAAAAATTATTGATAAAACCTGGAAAATAGCTTGACAGTATCTAGTTCTTTAATATATGGATACAGATTACCAGTGCCTCAGACTTAAAGGTAGTTATGTGACTGAAAGGTAGTTATATAACTGAAGTTTCCTTGTTATGCATATAGTTTTTAAACTGCTGGTCACTGATGCTGGAGTAAAAAGCAGGCTTTATCAAGCGTTGGCCTTTTCAGAGGGTTAAAGGGCGGTGCTAGTTATTGCTGGCGATACCATGAAATGTCAGGCCCAGACGACTGCAGTGGCACTCTAGACGTCCCTTTTTTACACACTACTTGCAACGTGAGTGCAATATTGTATATTCTGTATCAGAGAAATAAACTATTTTTTTCCTTTTTAATATAGCTTTGTGAATTTGTACAATATGAAAAAATTGAAGCAAGGCTATGGTTATTATAATTACTCGTATCTTTTGCTTTCTCCGTCCTAAATATTACAGCAGGTTATCAGCCAAAATGAAGAGTGCATTCTAAAACCTGAACTAGGAGAATCCCGTGGCATCTGAAGTCTCCAGTTCTCCCCGGAGCTGGAATATAATAAAATCAGTTTGGATATTTAGCACATTGCTTTCCTTTGTTTCATCAGTCTTCTGCTGATTTTTTTCCTGCATGGCTTATTAATGTTATTGTTGTAAAATGAGTTCAAAGGTGAAATGAGAGCATAGTTTGTAACCTTTCCTGTTAGTTAGCTCATTGGTGAAGGCAGACTCCATGCCCATCCGCTTCGCTGTCTGTATCTGCCCAAACGGGAGACGTGGGCCTGAGCCACGGTCTCTTCACCACTGTTCTCACCAAGCCAGGCTGGCTGTCCTTTCAGTCCTACGGTGGCTTACACACAACTCCACAGAAGCAACCGGAGACCCTTAGGGGGAACCTTAAGGGTTCTTAAGGAGAATAAACGGTTCACCTTGTCTTTCCATGGAGATAATGGACAAACCCTCAGGGGCTGGAGCAGCTGTAACTTCAGAAACAGTCCAGACACTGTGCTATCTGGCTTCCATTGCAGAATCCAGCAGCAGCTGTCATTTTCTTCCTTCAGGTAGACGTGATTTCTTACTCTTTTGGTTCTCTTTGTGAAAAACAAAGTGATGCCCAGTGGTTAAGTGTTTAAACTTTGCTTGTGTTTCCAGTGGTGAAGTAAATCATTGAATGTTCCAGGTTGGAAATATCAAACGAGAAGGGAATTAAGTTCTCAACCAGGAGCTTACACCTCTGGTTGTGGAAGTAGGAGGGAGCAGCTCATGGGGAGAAAATACGGAAACATCAGGAAATGTGCTCCTGCTCAGAGTATTTTCCTGACTGTCTGCTACAACGCCTCAGCTGCACAGTGGTCATCTTTGTGTTATCTCCTTGAAAACTGTCATTAAAACTGAAATGCTTTCTGAAGGTGAGAATGTATTAAACCATTGATAACTATTCATCTTTAACTCAAAACAGAATAGTAATAGTTTTAGAAAGTGAGAACCCAAGCGGCAGAAGCAGATCCGGAAAGGCAAGCGTGAGGGACGCTCAGTTTTGATCTTAAGTAAGACTCTTTATTTCCAGTGCCAGATTGGAAATTACCAGTAAACCCACACCCTGCTGCTGAAGCTCTCATGCTTCTGGGCAGTAGCAGCTGTGACCAAGGACAGCCCACTGACGATGACAGGGTCACAGATGCTCCCTTCGGTTCAGTTCACTCGCTCAGTCGTGTCCGACTCTTTACGACCCCATGGACTGCAGCATGCCAGCCCTCCATGTCCATTACCAACTCCCAGAGTTTACCCAAACTCATGTCCATTGAGTCGGTGATGCCATCCAACCATCTCATCCTGCCCTCAATCTTTCCCAGCATCAGGGTCTTTTCAAATGAGTCAGCTCTTCACATGAGGTGGCCAAAGTATTGGAGTTTCAGCTCCAACATCAGTCCCTCCAATAAACACCCAGGACTGATCTCCTCTAGGATGGACTGGTTGGATCTCCTTGCAGTCCAAGGGACTCTCAAGAGTCTTCTCCAACACCACAGTTCAAAAGCATCAATTCTTCGGCGCTCAGCCTTCTTCACAGTCCAACTCTCACATCCATACATGACCACAGGAAAAACCATAGCCTTGACTAGGCGGACCTTAGTCGGCAAAGTAATGTCTCTGCTTTTTAATATGTTGTCTAGGTTGGTCATAACTTTCCTTCCAAGGAGTAAGCATCTTTTAATTTCATGGCTGCAGTCACCATCTGCAGTGATTTTGGAGCCCCCCAAAATAAAGTCAGCCACTGTTTCCACTGTTCCCCCATCTATTTGCCATGAAGTGATGGGACCGGATGCCATGATCTTAGTTTTCTGAATGTTGAGCTTTAAGCCAACTTTTTCACTCTCCTCTTTCACTTTCATCAAGAGGCTCTTTAGCTCTTCTTCACTTTCTGCCGTACTTATTGAGGGGGCCACATACTGTGCAGTGGGGCTCCCCAGGCTCCTTGCCATCATAAGCTTACATTCTAAGAGGGCTAGACATCTAGTGAGGGAGCACAGGCAGCTTGGTGTTAGGGATGGGAGACATGAAACAAGGAAGGAGGGGGCGGGAGTGGAGGGGAGTGAGGCTGTAGAATCAGAAGTGAAGGCAGTAAATAGAATCAGAAGGCTGATTCATGAATTTCTCTATGACCCCTTTGGTTTATGGTTTCTATTTGTTGGCCAGTCTGTCTGAACCATAAATGAAATCCAAAGTCAAGTCAAAAAAAAAGTCAAGCTATGGGAAATAAAACATGCAAAATACAAATGGCTTATTTCAATCCCTGGGGGTCCTTCACCCTTCAAATTCATCTGAAGTCTAAATTGAAGAGAAAGCAGACACACTAGAAATGGGGCCTCGGAGCCTGGTCTTCAGCCAGCCGGAACCTTGCTTGCTGTAAAGGACGGTGTGGCTTTCCTGGCTTTTAGAGGAAGTCCGCTTTCCAAACGGAATAAAAAGTCAAGGTAGCAGAAAGAAGGGATGTCACAGGCCAGAGCAGACCCTCCCGCGAGTCTCCTGTGAGCACCTTCTGAGCTGTGTCCAGGACACTCCCTTGCAGGTGGACGGCTGGGTGCAGGCCCTCAGGACCGCAACAGACAGTCCAGAACAGGGTTTACTCGAGGTGACTGGAGAGAGCTCCCTCCCCACTTCTTGCAGGTGTGAGTCAGGGCCAGACTGCCCGTGTGAGCACATGCAGAGGTGGGCAGGGACCTGGGACCACCAACTGTCAAATGAAAGGAACGCTGGAGACCACGCATCGCCCTCCCATTCCCCAGGAGGCAGGCACCTCTCGCTGGCCCTGGGCGCCTTCCCAGCGCTGCCCTAGTTGCTGAACATGAGAGGGTGGCCAGCTACCTGGGCCCTGGAAACTTTCTGGTGTCCTAGGAAAATCTTCAGTCCCTGGCAAGTTGGGAGCATTGGACACCCTAAGAGGGCACCTTGATTAACATATATCTCGATGTCAAGTTCTCAATTTCAGTTTAGTTTCTACTCTGAGGAAATCAACACCAAAACTACTGTGAGCACAGAAGAGCTTTAAGTTGTTGGCAATAAGGTTTTGGTGTTTTCACTATTGCCTTAAATCAGGGCAGCTTGGGTAGTGTGTTTCCTGTTTGGTGGGGGAAGGTCACGTGGTGCAGATTAAGAAGGGATAGGTGCTTCTCCTGTGTTGGTTCTACTTCTGGGAGGACCCAGCCCCTGGAGGAAGCCACGCTTCCCAGGCACCTGCACCAGGAGCAAAACGAGGTCCTCACCTTGGTTGTTCCATGGAATCCTTGCACAGTCTGTGAGGATCACCATTGTAAATCCCCAGGTAGCCGAGGGATAGAGACATTTAGTACCTGCTTAGGTCAAAGAATTATTAATAACATGCTGGGGAAGTAAGAGTGTGAACATATATCTGCCTGGTTCCAAAGGCAGCCATATTCTCGCTGTTAAGAAGTAAATGAGAAGCCGGAATGCTTGAAGAATTCATAACTTCCCCAGGGCATAGTCTGATTCAACAGGTCAAAACCTAAGCAGGATTCTGATCCAAGAAGCCACTCCCGACCTGAGTCACCTGACTGCCCTGATCACCACCTGCTGGGTGACTCAGGCAGGATGAGGACACGGCCCTGCATCTGACATCCTGAGAACCCCAAAGCAGCAAGTGTTCATGCTGCGGGACAGGTTCTCGCTGTTTAGCTGATGCTGATCATTTTACATAAGGTGAGATGTATCTTAAAACTAGTCTTAAATAAAGAGAAAGTTAGAGGGAGAGCAAGCAAGCTATGCCGAGAGAGCTTGGAACAGTGCTGATCAGGGCCTCGTGGAGTCAAAATGCCGAGCTGGGGGACAGCTGTTTGCTGCAGCACAGCTCCACTAACCGGCGTTGTGAGTCCAGAGTGCGTCCACCTCATGCCCATCATGGAACTCCAAGGCCCAGGGAGGCTCAAGGCCTTCTGGATTGATGGTCTCAGCAAATTTGGTAGAACTGCTGCTATTTCATTGATTGACTCTTAGGTAAATGGGAAATGGCCAGTTGTGAAAAGAGGAGAAGCTCCTTTAAATTTACTTTGCAGCAGTAGAAAGTTTGGCACATCTTTTGGTCTGTGAAACCTTTTCAGCAATGCAAAAGAGAAGTCCAAGATACGCACTGAGTCTCTCGCATGCGTTTTAAAGCTGTACAGACATCACTCTTCTATGGGTGAAAAGAAAAGCTGAGTCAACTGTCAACACTTTCTCCATGCAGGTGGAGGCAGCAGGAACTATGAGTCACCTTCTCCTGTTGACTCTGGGCTGAGTGAGCAACTCAGATTTGAAGGCCACAGGAAGTCATGCACCCACGGTGCCAGCATCCTCATTACTGCTCAGCCGATACTAACCACAATTACTTATGTATTCAGGTTAGTAAACCCACAGTGGTCCATGATGTCAGGAACCCTGTCAGAGCACTATAGAGCCTTTTCCAAGGAAGATTATTTTCTAATTAAAATGCATCTGCCAGAGAGATTGAACTCTGACCCCTGAAAGAGGGACTGTGAGTGCTGTACACGCAGCACTGCGAGAGCCCACTGGAGCAAGCGCGTGTAGGAGCCGGGTGCCTCCGGCGCAGCCTGCAGAGCAGCAAGCAAACGTCTCTCAGGCTCCTTGCTGTTCAGAGGCTAGAGGGCGAATGATGTTTTTAAAGGCATTTACTGCAGAGGAGACACCGAATAGTTACTATTATTCTAATCGTATTAGTTCCCTAATGATACAATGTATGTATTTTTCACTCACTGACTTGTTTAAAATATCTATGAATCAGTTTGTATATTGAAGCTTCCATCACTTGGGATCAACATGTCTTTTCTGGAATTCTCTGGGTTCCATGGCTGTAGAATATGAGATTTGCTAATTGGTTCTGCATTTAGCTGGTCATTTCCCTGTGTAGAACCTACATTCAGGAGGAGAATCAGTGATAATTGGTTCAATGGGTCTATAACGTTCTCTCCCCATCATGATTTTGTAAAGTGAGAATGGGTTAGAATTTCAAAACACAGCAAAAAAAAAAAAAAAAAAAAAAAAACGAAAAAGCACATTTTTTCTGGTCTAGAGAAAGTACCATAGGAAATTCTGAAAAAGTATTGTGGGACCTGCTGATCATTTAGCGAAATATCTGAAAGCTATGAAGGAATATTAATGGCAAAGCAACCTTACCTGGCACTGGCCAAGAAGTTTATAGCTCACAAGGCTATCATATCTAGTTTCTCATTCGGTCTTACGACCCTCTTTGAGGCGGCTGGGGCAAGTATTCCCAATGCTTCTGTTTTGCAGAGGAGGAAATGAACGGTCAAGTTCCCTGCCTGAGTGGCTCAGATGGTAAAGAATCTGCCTGCAATGCAGGAGACCTGGGTTTGATCTCTGGGTCGGGAAGATCCTCTGGAGAAGGGAACGGCTGCCCACTCCAGTATGCTTCCCTGGAGAATCCCATCCACAGAGGAGCCTGGCAGGCTACAGTCATCAGGCGCAAAGAGTCGGACACAACTGAGCAGCTCACACTTTCACTACCTGCCCAAAAGGATGCCTGTGCTAACGTCATCATTGACTTGGGGTTGTGGAGGAGTTGATGAAGAATCTATAAGCACCACCAGAGGGTTAAGTGAATCATTTGAGAGCTTATCGGAGACATCTCTGTTTTGTGTCTTGACTGTGGGATTTTTCTAAAGCTCTCTGTCAAAAATCCCTATATCTTTCTCATGAGATTCTTCACTAATTACCTTATCCAGTCTAGTGATTCATGTGGCTCAGATCATGAACTCCTTATTGCCAAATTCAGACTCAAATTGAAGAAAGTAGGGAAAAGCACTAGACCATTCAGGTATGACCTAAATCAAAGCCCTTATGATTATACAGTGGAAGTGAGAAATAGATCCAAGGGATCAGATCTGATAGATAGAGTGCCTGATGAACTATAAACAAAGGTTCATGACATCGCACAGGAGACAAGGATCAAGACCATCCCCAAGAAAAAGAAATGCAAAAAAGCAAAATGGCTGTCTGAGGAGGCCTTACAAATAGCTGTGAAAAGAAGAGAAGGGAAAGCAAAGAAAAAAAGGAAAGATATACCCATCTGAATGCAGAGTTCCAAAGAATAGCAAGGAGAGATAAGAAAGACTTCCTCAGTGATCAGTGCAAAGAAATAGAGGAAAACAATGGAATGGGAAAGACTAGAAATCTCTTCAAGAAAATTAGAGATATCAAGGGAACGTTTTATGTGAAGATGGGCTCAATAAAGGACAGAAGTTGTAGGGACCTATCAGAAGCAGAAGATATTTAGAAGAGGTAGCAAGAATACACTGAAGAACTATACAAGAATGATCTTCATGACCCAGATAATCACGATGGTGTGATCACTCACCTAGAGCCAGACATCCTGGAATGAGAAGTCAAGTGGGCCTTAGGAAGCATCACTATGAACAAAGCTAGTGGAGGTGATGGAACTCCAGTTGAGCTAATTCAAATACCAAAAGGTGATGTTGTGAAAGTGCTGCACTCAACATGCCAGCAAATTTGGAAAACTCAGCGGTGGCCACAGGATTGGAAAAGGTCAGTTTCCATTCCAATCCCAAAGAAAGGCAATGACAAGGAATGTTCAAACTATCACACAATTGCACTCATATCACCCTCTAGTAAAGTAACGCTCCAAATTCTCCTAGCCAGGCTTCATCAGTACGTGAACCATGAACTTCCAGATGTTCAAACTGATTTTAGAAAAGGCAGAGGAACCAGAGATCAAATTGCCAACATCCATTGGATTATGGAAAAAGCAAGAGAGTTCCAAAAAACATCTATATCTGCTTTATTGACTATGCGAAAGCTTTTGATGTGTGGATCATAACAAACTGGAAAATTCTTAAAGAGATGGGAATACCAGACCACTTGACCTGCTTCTTGAGAAATCTGTAAGCAGGTCAATAAGCAACAGTTAGAACTGGACATGGAACAACAAACTGGTTCCAAATAGGAAAAGGAGTATTTCAATACTGTATATTGTCACCCTGCTTGTTTAACTTAAATGCATAAACATCATTAGAAACACCGGGCTGGATGAAGCACGAGTTGGAATCAAGATTGTTGGGAGAAATATCAATAACCTCAGATATGAAGATGACACCACCCTTATGGCAGAAAGTGAAGAAGAACTAAAGAGCCTCTTGATGAAAGTGAAAGAAGAGAGTGAAAAGGTTGGCTTAAAGCTGAACATTCAGAAAACGAAGATCATGGCATCTGGTCCCATCACTTCATGGGAAATAGATGGGGAAACAGTGGAAACAGTGGCAGACTTTATTTTTGGGGCTCCAAAATCACTGCAGATGGTGACTGCAGCCATGAAATTAAGATGCTTACTCCTTGGAAGAAAAGTTATTACCAACCTAGACAGCATATTGAAAAGCAAAGACATTACTTTCCAACAAAGGTCTGTCTAGTCAAGGCTATTATTTTTCCAGTAGTCATGTATGGGTGTGAGAGTTGGACTGTGAAGAAAGCTGAGCACCAAAGAATTGATGCTTTTGAACTGTGGTGTTGGAGAAGACTGTTGAGAGTCCCTTGGACTGCAAGGAGATCCAACACATCCATCCTAAAGGAAATTAGTCCTGAATAAAAGAAAATCAGTCCTGAATATTCATTGGAAAGACTGATGTTGAAGCTGAAACTCCAATACTTTGTTCACCTAATGGGAAGAACTGACTCATTTGAAAAGAGCCTGATGGTGGGAAAGATTGAAGACGGGAAGAGAAGGGGATGGCAGAGGATGAGATGGTTAGATGGCATCACCGACTGGATGGACATGAGTTTGAGCAAGCTTTGGGAATTGGTGATGGATATGGAGACCTGGTGTGCTGCAGTCCATGGGGTCGCTAAGAGTCAGACATGACTGAGCAACTGAACTGAACTGACTTTAACAGAAATCTTCAGTTCTGACTCATGGAGATTCCAATGCTTGCTTGAGGATTTGGGGCTGTGATGGCAAACGCAGCCACTGAGAGCCCCGGTTCACCTAAGGGTGAGCCAGAGTCTCTTCTCTAGGAGGCTTTGGGAGGAGGAAACGGGCCACCCCTCCAGCCATGGACAGTGAGAGACCCTCCTACAGTCGTGACCTGGGGTGAAGGCATCTGCTTTTCTTCTCAGTGTTTTAGGACAACACCTTTCACTTTCTATAGACCTAAAATCACTAAGAGGTCCTTGCAACTCCCTTCTGTAGGTGGAGGATTCTAATGGTTAAGAGTTCGGAAGCCAACAGCAACGTGGAGGCATGTATGTTCAGTGCAAAATGACTCAGACTTGCCAGAGCTTGTTAAGTATGGATATTCTACCATACTGGCTAACACGTAGGACTGGACCTCTTTGCCTGCTCCCTTCCTTCCCTTCTTGGAACTCTTGGAGGTGATGAAGTGAGTCACAGGGTTGCAAGTTGAATCACAGTAACATGGAGATTCATGCAAAATCCATTGCCTGGAGAGGACAGTTTGGCTGGGAGGGTCTATGATGTGTGTGTTTAGGGGGAGGTGTGTGCCTTTATAGTGGGCAAAAAGAGATTTGGGAAAACAGGTCATATCAGAGCTTCCTCGCACAGACCTAGAAACAGAGAGAAATGGAGGTGGCACCCGTGCCAGAAATGAAAGCTGACGCTTTGCAATCCATTGTGCTGAAGACAGAGACTAAAGCTGAGTTATAATTAATCTGATGATATGTCAGGGAACAGAAAGGCACAGATAGATTTCCACATTTCTCCACTAAAAATGCACTGAAATTCAGAATAAATTTATTCCAAGTTTAAAACAAATATTAAGTGATTAATAATAAAAAGCAGAGGAGTCTACAGTAGGAACTGAAGCAGGTCACACAGATGGGGCTCAGCTGTGAAGGGATGTCTCTGGCTTCATCTCATCCTCACATATTCCAATTGTATATATTATGGCAAAAGAAAAAAAAACTGAAGGATTTCACAGATCAGGTTGTGAGAATTTAGTGGATTCTTGCAGTCTGGAATTCCACTGCTGGGAAAAATAATTTGTTGAGAAAAACTGAGGCTGTTATTGGAACAAAGCAGAACTTTCTTCTATATCTGTTTATCAGCCACCCTATAGTATGCAGACGTAAGAAAAGGCTAGAGCTGGGTTACTCTTGAATGGGGCTCCTGGTGTCCCCAGAATGCAATGGAAAGAGAACAGACCAGTTTCTCTCCCTCAGAACACAACTGACATTTACAAGTACTCAACCTTAGATGACTTCTTATTCATTTTAAAAACTTATTTTTTAAGTTGTTTTATTGTTTTGTATTCAGTAAAACTGAATCTATTTCAGTTACTTAAGAAATCTAAGAATGATTACAGTGTGATTTTGGAAACAAAACTAAATTTCAAATAATACCAGACAGGGTGAGAACATTAATATGAAAGAGAAACTATCATTTTAAAATCCGCATTGTGAATAAAGTTATAGATGCCTATTTTTCAAAGAAAACGAAGAATGTTAGATATTCAGTTCAGTCGCTCAGTCGTGTCTGGCCCTTTGTGATCCCAGGGACTGCAGCCTGCCAGGCTTCCCTGTCAGTCACCAACTCCCGGAGCTTGCTCAAACTCGTGTCCATTGAGTTGATGGTGCCATCCAACCAACTTATCCTCTGTCATCCCCTTCTCCTCCTGCCTTCAATCTTTCCCAGCATCAGGGTCTTTTCAAATGAGACAGTTCTTCGCATCAAGTGGCCAAAGCATTGGATCTTAAGCTTCAGCATCAGTCCTTCCAATGAATATTCGGGACTGATTTCCTTTCAGATTGATTGGTTTGATCTCCTTGCAGTCCAGGGGACTCTCAAG
Organism: Ovis canadensis; assembly: GCF_042477335.2. Taxonomy (NCBI): domain Eukaryota; kingdom Metazoa; phylum Chordata; class Mammalia; order Artiodactyla; family Bovidae; genus Ovis; species Ovis canadensis. The sequence goes on along the minus strand of NC_091246.1, from coordinate 79,147 downwards.
AGTCTTCTCCAACACCACAGTTCAAAAGCAGCAATTCTTTGACGCTCAGCTTTCTTCACAGTCCAACTCTCACATCCATACATGACTACTGGAAAAACCATAGGTTTGACTAGATGGACTATTGTCGGCAAAGTAATGTCTCTGCTTTTGAATATGTTGTAAAAGTTGGTCATAGCTTTTCTTCCAAGGAGCAAGTGTCTTTTAATTTCATGGCTGCAGTCACCATCTGCAGTGATTTTGGAGCCCCCCAAAATAAAGGCTGTCACTGTTTCCATTGTTTCCCCATCCATTTGCCATGAAGTGATGGGACCAGATGCCATGATCTTCGTTTTCTGAATGTTGAGTTCTAAGCCAGCTTTTTCACTCTCTTGTTTCACTTTCATCAAGAGGCTCCTTAGTTTCTCTTCACTTTCTGCCATAAGGATGGTGTCATCTGCATATCTGAGGTTATTGATATTTCTCCCAACAATCTTGATTCCAATTTATGGTTCATCCAGCCCGGCATTTTGCATGATGTTCCCTCTAGAAGTTAAATAAGCAGGGTGATAATATACAGCCTTGATGTATTCCTTTCCTGATTTGGAACCAGTCTCTTGTTCTACGTCCAGTTCTAACTGTTGCTTCCTGACCTGCATACAGATTTCTCAGGAGGCAGGTCAAGTGGTCTGGTATTCCCATCTCTTTCAGAATTTTCCACAGTTTGATGTAATCCACACAGTCAGAGGCTTTGGCATAGTCAATAAAGCAGAAGTAGATGTTTTTCTGGAACTCTCTTGCTTTTTCCATGATACAATGGATGTTGGCAATTTGATCTCTGGTTCCTCTGCCTTTTCAAAATCCGGCTTGAACATCTGGAAGTTTATGGTTCACATACTGCTGATGCCTGGCTTGGAGAATTTTGAGTATTACTCTGCTAGCATGTGAGATGAGTGCAATTGTGTGGTAGTTTGAGCATTCTTTTGCATTACCTTTCTTTGGGATTGGAATGAAAACTGACCTTTTCCAGTCCTGTGGCCACTGCTGAGTTTTCCAAATTTGCTGGCATATTGAGTGCAGCACTTTCACAGCATCATCTTTTAGGATTTGAAATAGCTCACCTGGTCTTCCATCACCTCCACTAGCTTTGTTCATAGTGATGCTTCCTAAAGCCCACTTGAGTTCTCATTCCAGGATGTCTGGCTCTGGGTGAGTGATCACACCATCCTGGTTATCTGGGTCATGAAAATTTATTTTGCATAGTTCTTCTGTGTATTCTTGCCACTTCTTCTTAATATCGTCTGCTTCTATTAGGGCCATACCATTTCTGTCCTTTTTTTGTGTCCATATTTTCATTAAATGTTTCCTAGGTTTTATTTTCTTGACGAGATCTCTAGTCTTTTCCATTCTATTGTTTTCCTCTATTTCTTTGCATTGATCATTGAGGAAGGCTTTCTTATCTCTCCTTGCTATTCTTTGGAACTCTGCATTCAGATGGGTATATCTTTCCTCTTTTTTTTTTGCCTTTCACTTCTCTTCTTTTCACAGCTATTTGTAAGCCCATCTCAGGCAACCATTTTGCCTTTTTGCATTTGTTTTTCTTGGGGATGGTCTTGATCACTGCCTCCTGTACAATGTCCTGAACCTCCATCCATAGTTCTTTAGGCACTCTGTCTATCAGGTTTAATCCCTTGAATCTATTTCTCACTTCCACTGTATAGTCATAAAGGTTTTGATTTAGGTCATACCTTAATGGTCTAATGGTTTTCCCTATTTTCTTCAATTTAAGTCTGAATTTTGCAATGAAGAGTTCATGATCTGAGCCACAGTCAGCTCCCAGTCAGACTGTATAGAGCTTCTCCATATTTGGCTGCAAAGAATGAAATCAATCTGATTTCGGTATTGACTGTCTTGTGATGTCCATGTGTAGAGTCTTCTCTTGTGTTGTTAGAAGAGGAAATTTGCTATGACCAGTGCATTCTCTTGGCAAAACTCTATTAGCCTTTGCCCTACTTCATTCTGTACTCCAAGGCCAAATTTGCTTGTTACTCCAGGTGTTTCTTGACTTCCTACTTTTGCATTCCAGTCCCCTGTAATGAAAAGGACATCTTTTTTGGGGTGTCAGTTCTAAAAGGTCTTGTAGGTCTTCATAGAACCATTCAGCTTTAGCTTCTTCAGCATTGCTTGTTGGGATATAGACTTGGATTACTGTGATGTTGAATGATTTGCCTTGGAAACGAAGAGAGATTATTCTGTTATTTTTGAGATGACACCCAAATACTGCATTTCAGCTTCTTTTGTTGACTAGGAGGGCTACTCCATTACTGTTAAGGGACCCTTGCCCACAGTAGTAGATATAATGGTCATCTGAATTAAATTCACCCATTCCACTGCATCTTAGTTCACTGATTCCTAAAACATTGATGTTCACTCTTGCTGTCTCCTGTTTGACCACTTCTAATTTACCTGGATTTACAGACCTGCCATTCCAGGTTCCTGTGCAAAATTGCTCTTTAACCACATTGGACTTTATTCCCATCACTAGTTGCCTCCATAACTGGCTGTTGCTCTTGCTTTGAGCCCATCTTTTCATTCTTTCTGGAGTTATTTCTCTATTCTCCAGTAGCATATTGGGCACCTACCGACCTGGGGATTTCAACTTTCAGTGTCCTAACTTTTTGCCTTTTCATACGGTTCATGGGGTTCTCAAGGTAAGAATACTGAAGCGGTTTGCCAATCCCTTCTCCAGTACTTTAGATGTAATATTTATAATAAAATAAAATTTGCTGGAAATAGAGACATCTAGGCCGTAGCTATATTAAAGCTACAATTATTCCCCTCTCACTGAGATTAAGATAATACAGTCTTCTACAGTGAGAAGGAGAAGGATGGCCAGGCCCACAGAGATTTCAGGGTTCAGGCCATGAGAAGCGGCTGCATGCGCTGGTGGCACTGTGTGCCTGGTGAGGGCTGCTGCAAGGAGCAGCAGAGATAAGAGTGACTTTGTGTATCTCGTTTCTGCAGAACTGAGTTTCAGATTTGTTACATTTTTAATTCAAAGTTTATTATACATTATTAGTTATAAAAGAGAAAAGAAAACTCCCAATGTTTGAAGTAACAAAGGCTGCTATGTTCAAAAATCATGGAAAAAAATGCAGTTGAAACATTAGGTGGACCTAAAGCACCCCCACCCCTCTACTCCCGTCACCACCAAAAGCAGAGGAAACACTGTGATTATAAACTCCAGCTTGTATGATTCGTGCTTGGGGGGAAATCATGGCAGAATTATGAGCCACTGAGACTTTTCGATCTCTTGACAGAAAGATAGTCAATAGTTGATAGATTGGTTTTCTAAATTTCTATATTCATTCGGCCTTGTTTAGCCAAGGTGGTCTTCAGTGATTCCAGAATCACCCCACTGCACCATTTCCAAGACATTATTTTCTCTTCTTTTGAACACAGCTGGTCTCAAGCTAGCTGTGCCATTGCAGAAGCTATTGGTCCCACATCTTCTAGCGAGAAATGCACATCATGGTTGGGAAGAGGCCTTACTTTGGGGCTTGTTTCTGGTCTAAGATCCGACCTGTGCAGCCTTTGCATCAGTTCAGCCTGACCTTCACTTCCAGGCTCAGTTACTTCCCGTTCCTCTTGCCACTTTCCTTGGAGGCACCTCTGGAATAGCCTCCCCCAAGTGTAAGGTGACCTCTCACTCATTCCAGGCATTGTACTCTGACTCCAAATACCTTTTTGTTCAAGAATAGATTTCTTCTTTACTCTCGAAGAGGCAGCCCCTGTGTCCCCACCTCAGAGATGGCTGTCTGCCGCCCCAGTATTTCCTAGACCGTCAGGGCCCTTACTGAGCTTCCGTAGCCTGCTTCTTACATCTCTAGGTCTGCTCTGCCAGGATGAGCCTTCGGCATAAGCGTAGGCTGTGCAGGAGCAGGCTGGGTTAGTGGTGGCAGCAGTAACCAGCTGGTGTGTTCACACACGGTTCAGCTCTAGATTTCTGCCTGGCACTCTAAAAGTGTTCAAAGGTTTAAATTCATGTGAAGATTTTCCTTAGAAAGAGAACTGTTGGCTTGAACAGAGTCTTGAGCATAAGCTGATTCTGCTAGTTCGTTTCTGTGTTCGGTAGCTGTTAGATCCAGACCTAAGCAGTGATTCTGCCTCTAACAGTTGAGTGGTCCTGGGGGGTCACTCAGTGTTTCTCAGCTGAAGTCTCATCACGAGGAACACTTTCTCGTGGCCTTGTCAGCATATTTGGTGAATAATGCATACTAATCGCTTCAGTCGTGTCCGACTTGGTGACCCCATGGGCTGCAGCCCACCAGGCTCCCCTGTCCATGGGCTTCTCCATGCAGGAACACTGGAGTGGGCTGCCATTTCCTTCTCTAGGTGAGTAATTGTAAGCACAACACATTTAGCTTTCTGGAACCTGGCGCAGAGTAGGTGCTTGCTAAGTATCAGCTCTGTTGATAAGATTAAGTTAAAAGGAACTTTCAGGAATAATGGGAGCATCATTACAGTGAAGTGTGTTGAAGAATCATCTGCTGCAGCAAATTTCATCAGCTCTTCAGCAAGAACAGGAGCACTGCCTAGAGACGCAGCCGGTGACTAAAGAAAAACGTGCTCTAGTCGCCTTTAAAATGCTCTACATCACGACTTTCACGGGTCTTTACACCTGCAGATTCTGGAGAAAGAAACCCTGAGTGGGATCGAGAGTGATGACTCGCGTGTTTTGATCTAGAGCCGAAGTCCAGGAGCACTGCTTCAGGCTACAGATTCCAAGGGCACCGGGGCTCATCAGGAGTGCTGCTTCTGCCCTCAGGAGTCTGGCAAGTTCCTGTTTCCAGACAGTACTCAGACAAGCATTTTAGTAACTCACTGAGACTTAGGAATGTTGCCTGCTTAAGCAATACTTTTGCTTTTATATAGCATGATATTGGAGAAGGCAATGGCACCCCACTCCAGTACTCTTGCCTGGAAAATCCCATGGTTGGAGGAGCCTGGTGGGCTGCAGTCCATGAGGTCTCTAAGAGTCGGACACGACTGAACGACTTCACTTTGACTTTTCACTTTCATGCATTGAACAAGGAAATGGCAACCCACTCCAGTGTTCTTGCCTAGAGAATCCCAGGGATGGGGGAGCCTGGTGGGCTGCCATCTATGGGGTTGCACAGAATCAGACATGACTGAAGCAACTTAGCAGCAGCAGCATGATATTATTTATCTAAGTATCACTTTTGAGGCTATTAGTTCATATAGTTCATTTTCAAGATTTTCACATATTATCAGAGTCATAGCTAACGTCAGTGGCCCCTAAGATAAGAGGGCTTAAAAAAAAATAATCTACACATCTGCCAGCAAGCACGATGTGAAGGTTGGAACCGCCCGCTGTCTCTCCTGTGGAGACTATGACAGTGCGTTTTAGCATCATGACTGTAAAATAACCTGTTACATAGTCAGCAGTATAAAGGGCTTTTGTTTCTTTTCTTCGTGGACTTTGGAATATAATGTGTCTACTCACCAAGGCAGGTGGTTCTGTAGCAGCAGCACATGTCAGGGTTTCAGGTCCCAGTGGCTGAGTCTCCTCACTGCCAGGGCCACTCCCAACCTGTACTGACCGAAGCTTCACCCAGCGTCTTTACCTTCTGAGCACATCTATCCCCTGGTTGCAGGTGACACATTGACAGTGGAGCCAAAGTAAACAGGCTCCGGGAAATGGGAGGTGATTCTCAGAAAGGGAGGGACTTCCCAGGTGGCTCAGATGGTAAAGCATCTGTCTGCAATGTGGGAGACCTGGGTTCGATCCCTGGATCAGGAAGATCCGCTGGAGAAGGAAATGGCAACCCATTCCAGTACTATTGCCTGGAGAATCCCATGGACAGAGGAGCCTGGTGGGCTGCAGTCCATGGGGCCACAAAGAGTCGGACACGACTGAGCGACGTTCCTCCTCAGAAAGGGAGGGCTGAGTCTTTGACAAGGCTGATGGGACAGAGGCAAGCTTGTGTAATGAGTAAATACAATGTGTATCTTTTAATTAAATATTAAACCATAATTGAGTGAGTGTAGAAAGTGCCTAACATGACTTAAACCCCAGATTTCAGATGGGGAAGAGCTGCTGTTTTACCCTAAAGGAGCAGAGCGTGGTTGAGGGGCTAGGGACTGAGGGGTGGGCTGCACTCCCGGCCCCTTCAATTGGCACCACCAGTTTTATCTATTTTATAAATAAGGATTCTCTTCAAAAAATGATTTAAACAGCTCAATCCAATTTCCCATTTTACCAGTGAAACGTGATGAAACCCAGAGTGGTTAACTGGTCTGGTCACAGTCATCCAGGCCTCAGCCTTCTTTCATCTGCAAACGTGGAAGAGCAGTAGAGCCTTCTGCAGCCGCAGAGTTGGATGCAGTGATCACACTGTCTCCCCCTCTGTCCCGACGTTCCACTCCTGTGGGGGCGGCTGGGAAAGGGCTAGTGACTCAGTGGTGAACAGCACGAGCTCTGGTGCTGCCGTTCTTGTTGTTTGTCGCGTGACGACCAGCAGCACAGCAGGCACCCCGTGGCTTCTAGTGTCTGGCTTCCTCCACTTCTTTCACTGTGTCCAGAGTTCAGCTGTCTGATAGCATGGATCCATCCTTCATACCTTATCACAGTTGAATGATGGCCCATTGTATATACGGATGTATATGTGGATATAGCATATATTGCTTATGCATTCAACAGCTGATATAGACTTTAAGGCTCTTCTTTTGGAGTATTATGGCTAACACTGCTATGCACATTCGTGTACAAGATTTTGTGTGCACATGTGTTTTCAATTTCCTTGGGTTTACACACAGAAGTAGAATGGGTGGCTCAAATGTTAATTCTACGTTTGACTTTTTGAGAAACTGCCCGACTGTATTCCAAAGAAGCAACACTGTTTTAGATTTCATATATGTTTTCTCACCTCTGTTTTCCTTTTTCTCTCTTTGTGGAATTCTGTTATAAACTGTGATATGAATCAGCAAAATAAACACAGTTTCTTCAATAAGTCAACTACCAAAAAAAAAAAAGATAGGAGGATAATTTATTAACTATCAGTTCAGTTCAGTCGCTCAGTCGTGTCTGACTCTTTGCGACCCCATGAATCGCAGCACGCCAGGCCTCCCTGTTTGTCACCATCTCCCAGAGTTCATTCAGACTCATGTCCATCAAGTCTGTGATGCCATCCAGCCATTTTATCCTCGGTCGTCCCCTTCTCCTCCTGCCCCCAATCCCTCCCAGCATCAGGGTCTTCTCCAATGAGTCAACTCTTCTCATGAGGTGGCCAAAGTACTGGAGTTTCAGCTTTAGCATCATTCCTTCCAAAGAAATCCCAGGGCTGATCTCCTTTAGAATGGACTGGTTGGATCTCCTTGCAGTCCAAGGGACTCTCAAGAGTCTTCTCCAACACCACAGTTCAAAAGCATCAATTCTTCGGCGCTCAGCCTTCTTCACAGTCCAACTCTCACATCCACACATGACCGCTGGAAAAACCATAGCCTTGACTAGATGGACCTTAGTCGGCAAAGTAATGTCTCTGCTTTTGAATATGCTATCTAGGTTAGTCATAACTTTTCTTCCAAGGAATAAGCATCTTTTAATTTCATGGCTGCAGTCACCATCTGCAGTGATTTTGGAGTCCAAAAAAATAAAGTCTGACCCTGTTTCCACTGTTTCCCCATCTATTTCCCACGAAGTGATGGGACCGGATGCCATGATCTTTGTTTTCTGAATGTTGAGCTTTAAGCCAACTTTTTTGCTCTCCTCTTTCACTTTCATCAAGAGGCTTTTTAGCTCCTCTTCACTTTCTGCCATAAGAGTGGTATAGACATAAAAAACATTGCAACTAATTACACAGCACTCTGAGAATGACTGTGCCCTCCTGGATGGCCAATATCCCAAATATTTGGGGTAGTCTTGAGCAAACCAGAGCAGTGTGTCACCTTCTGTGATGTAACTGGCCACTATCAATAGGAATTTAGCCAAATCAAAGTATTTTCCAACTGGATTAGTTTTCCAAGTCTTTATACCAGGAACTCTTGTACTCTTAAGCACTATACCTATATTCTGGTTTATCAGAGTGCTTTCAGAACCACACAATAGAGTCAAAAGGAAACTCTGCTGCGTGTGTCTAACTTGTGCTGTGCACTTAGTTTCTCAGTCGTGTCCAACTCTTTGTGACCCCATGGACCGTAGCCGGGCTAACCCACCAGGCTAATGCCAGGGGTAGTAATGGGGGCAGGTGCACGGTGACAGCAGCCACGAAATGAAAAGACACTTGCTCCCAGGAAGGAAGGCTCTGACAGACCTAGATGGTGTGCTGAAAAGCAGAGACATCACTTTGTCGACAAAGGTGCATATATTCAAAGCTATGGTTTTTCCAGTAGCCATGTATGGATGTGAGAGTCAGACCATAAAGAAGGCTGAGCACTGGAAAACTGATGCTTTTGAACTCTGGTGTTGAAGAAGACTCTTGAGAGTCCCTTGGACTGCAAGGAGATCCAACCAGTCCATCCTAAAGGAAATCAGTCCTGAATATTCATTGGAAGGACTGATGCTGAAACTCCAATACTTTGGCCACTTGATGTGAAGAACTGACTCATTGGAAAAGACCCTGATGCTGGGAAAGACTGAAGGTGGGAGGAGAAGAGAGTGACGGAAGAAAAGGTGGTTTCATGGCATCACCGACTCGATGGACATGAGTTTGAGCAAACTCTGGGAGACAATGAAGGACCAGGAAGCCTGGCGTGCTGCAGTCCATGGGGTCACAAAGAGTCAGACGTGACTGAGCGACGGAACCACCAAGATTAAAGTTGTTGTTCTGGAAGCCGCCACAAGGCGGCAGCATTTCCTCATGTCCGGCTCTGGTTCACCCAGACGGCCGGAGCCTTGGGGGAAATTCTGTTCGCGGATTGTGAGCGCGGGAAGTGTGGCAGCAATCACCAAAGGCTTGTTTGTGTCTCATGACTTCTTTTCCCTTACGGTTTATTCCTGGGACACATCTCAGTTCTTGAAACCATCCTCTGCGCAGTGTGCTGTCCCCGCAGCTGGGGGGACCCTAAGAAAGGAGGCGGAGGCGGGAGCCCCGGGGCCTCCTAGCGCTCTCCCAGCGCAGAGGCTGCACCGTCGGGGCGCAGTGGGCTCGCTTCCTCTGCAGGACCGGGAGGCCGCGGGCCGGTGAAGAGGTCGCAGGCGCTCCCGTCCATGAGCGGATGGCTGGCCACGCGGGCCGGGACACTCTCCTCCGCTCCCTTGGACACAGGGCTTCCCAGCCTCGGCCCCAGCCTGCTCGGGCTCCGGAGATCTGACGGCAGCTCAGGGCGTCAGTGCTAAAGGGGACTGGAGTAGGCATTTTCTTTCTTTCTTTGTTTTTGTTTGTTTCCAAGTATAATTTGAGTTGGAGTATGTAGGTGAATTACAATGTTGTGTGTGTGTGTGTGTTTCTTTCCCTACACACAGCAACTTGATTCAGTTATACAGAAATACGCTCCTTTACTGGTCCTGTTCCCATGTAGCTTATCGCGGAGGGTCGAGTAGCTTCCTTGCGCCACAGGTCTCTCTGTGGAGGATTATTATGTAAGTAGCAGGGCGCATATGTGAATATCAGCCAGCTATCGTCCCTGGCCCCTCCCCTTTCTCTTTCCTAGGCCTGAGTCTGCCTTTGTTGGGTAAAGACATTCATTTTGTGTCCATTATTAGATTCTACCTGAAAGTGATCTCATGTGATACTAGCCTTTCTGTGTCTTCCTTACTTTACTCCATTTGATCAGCTCTACTTTCTTCCCTGTGACTGGAAATGGCGTTATTTCACCCTTCTCTGTGGCTGAGTAGCACTGCGTTACTGCACAAGTGCCCTCTTCTTCACGCATCCATCTGCGCGTTGACAGGTAGGCTGCTTCCCTGTCTTAGCTATGGTACCTAGTGCAACTGGGATCTTAGGGGTTCAGGTGTCTTTCAAGGTTTTGTTTTTCTCCAAATCTATGCCCAGATGTGGGATTTCAGGGTCCTACGGTGATTCTGTTGAGTTTTTAAGAGAAACTCCATATTTTTCTTTCTAGTTGATATATCAGTTTGCTTTCCCAAAAACCACTGCAGGAGGGCTACCTGCTCTCCACACACTCTCCAACATTTATTGTCACAGGTTTTTTTCAAAAGGCCATTTGACCGGTGTGAGTTGATACGTCACTGGACTTTTGAGTTACCTATTTATAGAATAATGGGTTATGCTGAGCACCTTCTCATCTGATGAATGGCCTTCTCTATGCCTTCTTTGGAGAAATGTCCAGTTAGGTCATTGGCCCATTTTTTGCTGTGTGTTTATATATATATATGTGTATCTGTATATGTATTGAGCCGCGCAAGCTGCTTACATGAGGTTGTTGTGATATTCTCCTTTGCAAATATTTTTCCCATCCTGAGGATGGTCTTTTTCTTCTGTTTTAGGTTTCATTTGCTCTGCCAAGGCTTTGAAAGTTAACTAGGTCCCATTTGTTTATTTTAGTTTTGTCATTTTTCTAAGAAGTGGATGCAAAAAGAACCTTCTGTGATTTATGTCAAAGCATGATCTGCCTATATACACCTCAAGAGGCTTATAGGGTCTGATGTAACATTCAGATCTGTGAACTGTTTGGAACTTAGCTTTGTGCATGGTTGTAGGGAGTATTCTAATTTTATTCTTGTTTCCCTTGCTTAAGGAGCCTGCACCCCATCCTCAATAGTGGCTGTTCCCAATTTGTGTTTCCAGCATCTGTAGAAGAGGGTTCCCTTTTCATCACACCCTCCTCAGGATGAAATGTTTGTAGAGTTTTTGACAGTGGCCCTTCTGACTGGTGTGAGGTGATACCTTGTTTACTTTTGATTTGCGTTTCTGTAATATTTAGTGATGTTGACATCTTTTCCTGTGACTTTTTCACAAAGGTGTAATATAAACTTTCCCCTTGAAATTGGCTTCCTGAAGGCCTTCCAAGTTTTGCATTCTTTTTCAGGGACCAGTCAGTCCTTGGATATTTCTTGAAATCAGGTATTTTTCACCTGTAGCCCCACAGGCCTTGTGAATGCTGAGCGTCCGCAGCACAGCATTTCACGCTGTTGTTGTCAGTCACTGAGTCGTGTGGTGAGTTGGATGTGAGTGCGTGCGTGTTTCTGTCGTGTCACTGTTCATTTGTATGAACTGACAGCATGCACCTAGGTCATTTCTCTTTCTGACTTACTTCCCTTAGTATGATGACCATTTGGTCCGTCCATGCTGGGGCCATTGGCATCATTCTGTTCTCTTTCGTAACTCAGCAGGGCTCCAGTGAAGAGGGTATCACCAAGTGTTCATGTTTTGGTCAATGGACTCGCGAGGTTTACAGTAGCTGGCGTGACATTTAGGTCTGTGAGCTGCTTGGAACCTAGTCCCAGGTCTGGCTGGCCGGCCGGCTGCATTTGGCTGAGTGTCCTGTGCGCTGTCAGTCATGCTGCCCTGAAATCAGCGGTGCGTTGCCGCTTCTAATTCTGACTTTCTCTGGGTCTAAGTCCAGGAGTGGGACTGCCAGATTTTGCAGTTTCACCGTGCTTAGACTTTTTTAAGGGACCTCTGTGCTGTTTTCCATGGTTCCTGTACCAATTAACATCCCGATAAAGGACGAAGGACGACTCTGTTTCCCTATGCCCTCTGCAGGACTTATTCCTGGTAGGTCTTTTGATGTTGGTCTTCCCGACCAGTGTGAGGTGACTCGTCATGGTAGTTTTGATTTCCATTCATTTGGTATTTAGTGAGGTGGAGTGTCTGTGCAGGTCCTTTTTTGATCTTATACAGTATGAGTACAATTTACCAGTTGAAATTGGTTTATTGAAAGTGTGCCCTGTTTTAAATTATTTTCCAATGATTACACAACGACATTATTTGAAGGCAGGTGTCATATACAGCCTCACAGCCCTGGTGAATCTGAGCCCCGCAGCCCTGGTTTTAAAGTTGTTGCTACGGGGACTGGCCACAAGGGGCAGCACTTCGCCACGCCCATCTCTGGTCTCCAGGGCGAGCAGAGCCTCAGGGGAGCCTCAGTGAGCCTCCTGGTTCACCCTGTCCTGGAGCGCTCTTGGTCAATTACCGAGGCGATTGCATCTTTACTATTTAAAATTAAGTAGCTGTCCGGGTGGATGGCATCACCGACTCAATGGACACGAGTTTGAGTAAGTCCCTGGAGATGGTGGAGGACAGGGAAGCCTGGCGTGCTGCAGTCCACGCGGTCGCGGAGAGTGGGACACACTGAGCGACTGAACGGCAGCAAATTGCTCGGGTGCGTGAGACGCTGATCGGTGTGTTTGGGATTCCCTGGTGGCTCAGCTGGTAAAGATTCCGCCTGCAATGTGGAGACCTGGGTTCAGTCCCTGGGTTGGGAAGATCCCCTGGAGGAGCGGACGGCTGTGTCCGCCTGTAATGTGGAAGACCTGGGTTCAATCCCTGGGTTGGGAAGTTCCCCTGGAGGAGGGACGGCTACCCACTCCTGTATTCTTGGGTTTCCCTGGTGGCTCAGCTGGTAAAGAATCCGCCTGCAGTGTGGAAGACCTGGGTTCCGTCCCTGGGTTGGGAAGGTCCCCTGGAGGAGGGGACGGCCGTGTATTCAGTTCTTGCTTTTCAATGCTTAGTGACAGCATGTTACTTTGGTCACCTCTTTAAAAACCCTATCTCCAAATCCAGCCATATCCTGGTGTCTTGGGGGTTCAGAACGTGAATTTAGGGGGACATGACGGAGCCCGCAATGCCCTGCTTCGGAACGAGCTGACATGTGCCTCAGTCCCTCTTTCCCTCAAGTCCCTCGGGGGTGATGCGGCGGCCGAGGGAGGGGCCGCGCCTGCCCCGCTTGCGGCCCAGCTGCGCAGCCCTTCTCAGCTTCCCTTGACCAGGCAGCAGCAGCTCCAGCCCTCCTGAGGAGCGGTTCTGGGGGGCTGTGTCCTTGTCCTGCTGAGGAGTAGTTCTGGAGTGCTGTCTTTGTCCTCCCGAGGAGCAGTTTTGGCGGGCTGTGTCCTTGTCCTGCGGAGGAGTAGTTCTGGGGTGCTGTGTCTTTGTCCTCCTGAGCAGTTCTGGGGTGCTGTGTCCTTGTCCCCCTGAGGAGCAGTTCTGGGGGGCTGTGTCCCTTGTCCCTCTGAGGAGAGGTTCTGGGGTGCGGTGCTGTGTCCTTGTCCTGCTGAAGAGCGGTTCTGGGGGGCTGTGTCCCTTGTCCTCCTGAGGAGCGGTCTTGGGGGCCTGTGTCCCTGTCCTCCTGAGGAGAGGTTCTGGGGGGCTGTTGCGGGGGGCGCTCCGCAGAAAGAGAGAGGCAGTGGAACTTCCCTCAGTAAAGCCGAGAGGCCCCGAGGAGAGGTGAGCCTGCTGTCTGCCAACCCAGCCCCTCCACGAGTGAGAGACAATCAGTCGTGACAGGGGTTCCCTCGAGCAGTTCGCTTTATTGCCACAAACTCTTGGTTTATATAGGCAAGCAAGGGGGTTTTGCGGGACTTTCCATAGTTGCACCAATCACGTTAAAGGTCAAATCGTAATATGCCATAGTTGCACCAATCACGTTAAAGGTCAACACATCATGCACCTTCATTGTAACAGGAGTGATCATGCGCTGTCCACGTGCACAAAAATCAAGACAGCCAATCAAAACTTTTGACAATACAACTTAGGTGCCCTCATCTCTTCTGCCAGACGCCATCTTAGCTCTAAACCGCAAAGCTAGCCCTTCTTTTCTAAGGTTTCCCATTTAGGGCCCCACAGGCTGTGTCCTTGTCCTCCTGAGGAGAGGTTCTGTGGGGCTGTGTCCTTGTCCTCCTGAGGAGAGGTTCTGGGGGGCTGTGTCCTTGTATCCTGAGGAACGGTTCTGGGGTGCTGTGTCCCTTGTCCCCCTGAGGAGAGGTTCTGGGGGGCTGTGTCCTTGTCCTCCTGAGGAGAGGTTCTGGGGGGCTGTGTCCTTGTCCTCCTGAGGAGAGGTTCTGTGGGGCTGTGTCCCTTGTCCCCCTGAGGAGAGGTTCTGGGGGGCTGTGTCCTTGTCCTCCTGAAGAATGGTTCTGGGGTGCGGTTCTGTGTCCCTGTCCTTCTGGGGTGCTCAGTGTCTGGGAAACCAGGAGCCAGCAGCCTAGTGGGGATACTGGGAACTCTCAGGGTCCTGGCAAATGTCTCTCCCACCAGATGCCGCAGCAAAGGGGGAAACCTTGGGGGGAGTCATGGGGGGAGTCACGGGGGGAGAGAGTCATGACTTGACTTATGCTGCAGGAAGAAAACGTTGAGCCTGGGGTGTGAGCGGCCCCTGGGGTCAGGGAGCTTGGTTGGGGCCTGCTGGAGGGCTTGGGCTTGGGCCAGGGCTGTGGGGGTGAGGGGAATCAGCATGGGGCCTGGCCAGAGGCTCTGCAGGAGGGTCTGACAGTCACTGGAGCACAAGGAAGTGGGGGCCTGGGAGGGCCTGGGTGGGGCTCAGCAACTGGAGAGGGTGGGACTCCTTCTGGGCATGGGGAGCAGCAGGATCTCAGCCCTCTGAGGGGCCTGTTAGCCCCCGAGATGAGATGCGGATGCAGTGGTCAGGCCAGTGCGTCTGGCCTGGGAGAGGGGTCCAGGCTGGAGATGTCGCTGGAGTCATCGCAGGAAGAGGAAAGGCCAGGAGGGGGCAGGGGTTACAGCAGACCGTGTCCAGTGACTGCAGTCCCGTCGGAACCAACTCAGAGCCCAAAGGAGTGGCTGTCAGGAGGTCAACTTCACTTTCTCATTCCTTTGTAAAACCACTGTGTCAGAATTAGGGACTCCGTCAGGAGACTTCAGAGCTCTGTGGTGCTGCGGCTTCAGCAAAGGGCCCCAGGCAGAAGCAGAACCGCCCCCCTGTGTCCCCAGTGGGGAGGAGTCCCATCAGGGCACCAGGCTCGTGTCAGGGAACTCCTGCCCTCAGGACTGGCTCCTCCTTCCCACCAGCTGCTGGCCAGAGGCCCAGGCACCTGCATCCTGGCTCCCACCTCCCGGCCCTGGCTTCTGGGACAGCTTAGGGGTAAGCAAGACCCTCAAACTCCTGTGCCTGCCTGGGGGTAAGAATGTCTAAAAATCTGCACCTCACAGACCGTGGAGGGCTGTTCCCAGCAGGTATAGGGGAAAGATGGGGTGTGAGATTCCTACGTGTGCAGGGCCTTCCCAGTGCAGAGATCTGCGCATTTCCCGGCCAGTCAGCTCCCCACGTCATCCTTCCAGGAAGCCCAGATCCAGGGTCAGGAGGGCAGAGGCCGTCCCCGTGCTTGTCTGTAACTTCTCACCCCCACGGTGAGGAGCCTGGCTCCCACCGTCTCCCGTTCATCTTTGCCTTGCCCCATTACTGAAGACACGTGCAGAGGCTTCAGCTTTCCTAGCTACTGCGGCCTGGAAAGAATCCCATATGATGAGCCCACCGCCTTTAGGCTACACAGTCTGTTAATTTCCATAAAATGAGCCCACTGTTTATGAAAGATCCATTTTACCTTTAGGCTACACATTCTGTTAATTTCCAAAGTTGAGTCAGCACCTTTTGCCCCATCCCTTACACTGAGGCTACTCTGTATGTTTCTGTTATTCTGAGTCCAAGCTCACTCCACTGGCTGCACAATAGGCCAATGATTCCGAGGGACGAGGTGTTGAGGCAAAGAAGAGGCTTTAACTGGGGCGCCAGCAGCCCAAGAAGATGGCAGGCTAGCACCTCAAAACAACTGCCTTATTGGGGTCTGGATGCCCAATAGACTAGAGAGAAAGAAGCAATGAGGAACTAAAGTCAAACGCAGCTTAGAGAGGGAGAGGCAGTGGGGAACTAAAGGGAAAGGGCCTTCAGTTTTGCAAAACATTTCCCACGGAATGTCCAGCCTTGGAAGGGGTGTGGGTAGGGACAAACTATTCCTCCATGAGCTGAACAAAGGCACTTTAGTTCACAGTCAAGCAGAGGGGTAGGGTCCTCCAGGCAAGCCACTGAGCATGATTATAATAATAAAAACAACAAAAAGCAAGTCACAAGTCACAGAAGCAGCTTCCAACATGGAGTCAGAGTCGGCTTCCTCTCTCCAGTGTGTCTCTCACTGCTGCACCCAGAATAGCTGAATTTGAGTAGATTATGTTTACCCCTGGGGCCACACAGATCTGCGGGCTCAGACAAAAACAGGGACAGGCTTCCCATCCTACAGTTGGAGAAGAAAAGTTAAGATTTTACGTAATCCCCTGCTCCTTCTGCCTCTGTAACTCAGCTTGCTTCTCGCAAAGTCTGGATCACGGAGGTCACGTAGTCTCAGAAAGCGGGGATTTACAGTGCTAGGAACCGGAGCTTATCTCACTCACCCTGTCCTGCTCTTTGCAATGGTCTAGCCCCTGCAAACCTGCTTAATCATGCCTGTCCAGGTCAGGCATCCCCCTCCCCATCTTGACTGCTGTTTCCACGCATGAGAAACCCCTTAGTTTAAACCAGCCTATTAACAGCTAGTGTTGCCTACTATAGTCTGTCTATAAAAACTCTGTAACCCTTTTGTTCGTGGCTCAGAGCTTGGAGCGTTAACTCCTCAGGGCCTGCCGGCATAATAAACCTGAGCTCTCCAGCTCTCTAAGTGTGGTGCTTGGTTCTTGAGCACTGGTTTCTGCAGCGGTATGCCAGCTAAGATGTATTCTTTCTTTCCCATGGGCTGATGGCTCATCCTTCCCATTGCTGAACAGTGTTCATTGCATGTGCCTGGGGGGAAAAACAATTTTCCTCTAACCTAGGTGGTTAGTTGGGACTTTCCCTGTAAAAGACAAAAAAAGACAGATTACCAGGAGAAAAACAGAAGTTTAATAGCATGGATACCTCCTGTATATATGGAAGTTAACCAAGAAAACTGAGTCACTCCTTTAAGTGTCCAAAGCCATCACCTTAAATGCCATCTTCAGACACAAACAAAAGACCTAGGGGGTAGGGGAAGCCAGTTACGGCAGGCTATCATGCAAAACACAGTGAAGAAGGGTGTGGTTGCTTGCAGACTGAAGTTAGGGCTTGTCCGTTGATAAGAGTTACTTGAGATTTAATCATCTGCCTATTTCTGGTGGGAAAAGGGACAGCCCTTCCATATGGAGACTTCTCTACTGTAAATGTCCTTCTCAAAAGGACAGTTACTACTCAGCTTTCCAAGATCCCTTTTTTTAAAAAAACATTAGACTGAAATAATCCTTATGCCAGAGAGTCGTATTTTAGTCAAGTCAGGTCTGCTCGCATAAACTTCTAGGATCTCCTTGTAATCATGCGAGGGCCCACCTTCTCCCATAGGAAAGAGAGTGGCTGGATTCAGGGCCTGACAAGGCTGAATAGTAACATGGAGGTTCTCACATAACAGTCTCTGGTATTGAGTAATCTGGATGTCGACAGCCATTTATGGGGGTCCCCTCGCAGGAGAGTGTTAACTTTTATGATCAAATCTTGGCCCAAAGTCAGCTTGGTTGCCTCACGGACCAGTAAGGCAACCACAGCAACTGCGCATAAGCATCCCGGCCACCGGCTGGCAACGTTGTCTGGCCTTTTCTGGAGAGAAGCCATGGGTCTGTCCCGTGTCCCCGCAGTCTGGGACGACACTCCCATAGCCACCTTGCTTTCAGTCCTGCAAAGAGTGAGCGGCTTAGCGAGGTCTGGCAGGCCCAAGGCGGGCCTGATGTGAGTGCACTGCGTTTGAATCCTGGTACCGCTGGGACTTGTTTCGCAAGCTTGGGGGTGTTGTCTTCCGCCCAGACCTCAGGGAATTGTTGCGTTGACTCTCCCTGTCTCGAATGTTTAGCCCTTCCAGGAGATCATGCAACCTCCATTCATCTTGAGGGGTTACTGAGGGGGAGAGTAAAGGGGTGGTTGAGCCCCCTCAAAGAGTGGGCCTTTCATGGGAGGGAAAGGTCACTTGTGCCCCCAATGTAGACAGCAATCTCTTCCCAGCAAAGGTACTGGGCATTCAGGGATGTATAGAAATTCATGAGTCACTTGGTGCTCCCCTCCCTCATCTGACATTTTCAGGGCAGGCTTGAGACACAGAGGCTGCATTTATCACCATCTGAGACCCAGCAGCCTCTGATCTATTGGTGTACAAAGTCTATAGGCCTTGCACAGTCTTTCGTAGAGCTCAGAGGGCGATTCGCTTTCCGTTTGAATCACTTCGGAGGGTTTTGCCGTGCTCAGGTTTTTGGGCCCCCCCTCGAGGCCTTGTGAAATGGCCACATGACATCTCTCCAGGTGGCCACTCCCTTCCTCTGTGTTACAGTCCCGACTGGGCCTCTCTCTTAACGGGGGTCGCTGGTTCTGCCCACCGCTGTGGGTTGGCAGTACCCTCAGGTGCCATTTCTCTTAACCATTTTCTGGCCTCAGTTAGGATCCTGTGTCTTTCCTCAGTGCTGAGAAGGGAGACTAGTAATTAGTTATGTCATCCTATGTAGGGTGGTGGGTTCGAAAAATAGTCTCTATTAGCCTAATCAGGGCTTGTGGCTCTCCCGAGTATGGTGGAGTGTGTCTCTTCCAGTTTAATAAAGCCGTAGAGGAAAGTGGCTGGTAATAATATGCCACGGGGGCTGATGGTAGTGCCCACATGTGTCCTGAACTGGAGGCTGCTGTAGCTCTCTGAGGGGCATCTGCAGTGGGGTTCTATCCCCTTGCTCCTTGGTGGCACACAGCCTCTAATTTCTGCATTTTCTTCCCCCTCCCCATCAGTACTCTCTGGGAGAGGTGGATACAATCTAGGAGGCCCAGCAGAGGTGGAATTCTGGCAGCATTGACCAGAGGTCTCCATCGCTGGGATCGGAGCCTCCCGAAACGGCAGCTCTGTGATCTCCAGGAGAGTTGGCAGAGGAGCAGCGGCTGCTTCAGGAGCTTCACCCAGCCCTGGACCGGGCGCTAGGCAGCCTCTGGCCCTGGTGGCGCACTGGGAGGCTGGTGTGTCATTAGCCAGTATGGGGGAGGGGCAGGTCATCCCCATCCAAATCCTGTAGAATTTCCTTTTTTTTTATCATCAGTCATTTTTTTTTTTTGCCATTAATATTTCCTCCTTTCCCTTCTAGATACAGAACCTTGTCCAAGTAGGAGGGTCTTGCGCTGACCCTAGCCGTGAGTCAGTATATGGGTATTGATCCGGGTGTCCTGGCTCTCCGGGACTACTGTATAGACTGTCTCCACTAGTTTTAAGTTCATGGTGTCCTTTGTGGCCATCCTACTCCCATAGGGGGCCATTTGACCTCACAGAGTATGTGGAGGCAGTTAGGTATCATCTTCACCCCATCAGTTCAGTTCAGTTCAGTTCAGTTCAGCTGCTCAGTCATGTCCAACTCTTTGTGACCCCATGAATCGCAGCACGCCAGGCCTCCCTGTCCCTCACCAACTCCCAGAGTTCACTCAAACTCATGTCCATCGAGTTGGTGATGCCATCCAGCCATCTCATCCTCTGTCGTACCCTTCTCCTCCTGCCCCCAATCTCTCCCAGCATCAGAGTCTTTTCCAATGAGTCAACTCTTTGCATGAGGTGGCCAAAGTACTGGAGTTTCAGCTGTAGCATCAGTCCTTCCAATGAACACCCAGGACTGACCTCCTTTAGAATGGACTAGTTGGATCTCCTTGCAGTCCAAGGGACTCTCAAGAGTCTTCTCCAACACCACAGTTCAAAAGCAGCAATTATTTGGCACTCAGCTTTCTTCACAGTCCAACTCTCGCATCCATACATGACCACTGGAAAAACCATAGCCTTGACTAGACGGACCTTTGTTGGCAAAGTAATGTCTCTGCTTTTGAATATGCTATCTAGGTTGGTCATAACTTTCCTTCCAAGGAGTAAGCGTCTTTAATTTCATGGCTGCAATCACCATCTGCAGTGATTTTGGAGCCCCTAAAAATAAAGTCTGATACTGTTTCCACTGTTTCTGCATCTATTTGCCATGAAGTGATGGGACCAGATGCCATGATCTTCATTTTCTGAATGTTGAGCTTTAAGCCAACTTTTTCACTCTCCACTTTCACTTTCATCAAGAGGCTTTTTAGCTCCTCTTCACTTTCTACCATAAGGGTGGTGTCATCTGCATATCTGAGGTTATTGATATTTCTCCTGGCAATCTTGATTCCAGCTTGTGTTTCTTCCAGTCCAGCGTTTCTCATGATGTACTCTGCATAGAAGTTAAATAAGCAGAGTGGCAATATACAGCCTTGACGCACTCCTTTTCCTATTTGGAACCAGTCTGTTGCTCGATGTCCAGTTCTGACTGTTGCTTCCTGACCTGCATGCAGCTTTCTCAGGAGGCAGGTTGCTGAGTCCCTGACTCAGGATGTCTGGTTTTCTCTAACAATCGCCTTTTGATGTTCAGACTGCCTGCTCTTTGTTGCAGAGCTCCGTGTAACCTGGCTCCTCCCTTCACCTCCTGGGAGCAGTTCTCTCAGGGTTACTTGAGACGGTGTCTCCTGGGCTTGTAGTCCTAAAAATTCCCACTGAATAAAACATAACTCTCAACTTTTAGGTTGTGCATCTTTTTTAAGTGACAGGAATATTGTAAGATTGTTCCCATTTTCATTGTTTAAGGAACCTTCACACTGTCTTCATGGGTCTCCCAGGTGGCAGATCCCATCTGCCAACACAGGAAACATAAAAGACACGGGTTCAATCCCTGGGTTGGGAAGATCCCCTGGAGGGGGACACGGCAACCCGCTACAGCATTCCTGCCTGGAGAACGCCATGGACAGAGGAGCCTTGCAGGTTACAGTCCGTGGGGTCGAAAAGAGTTGGACATGACTAAAGTGACTTAGCACGCATGCTGTCTCTACAGAGATTGTTCCCAGTTGACATTCCAGGATCGATGGAGGAGGGTTCTCAGCTGGTGTGGAGAAACACCAGCTCCAGCCTTGGTTCTTTGCAGAGCGTTTGGCAATGGGCATTCTGACTGGTGTGAGGTGATGCCTCGTTGTAGTTTTGATTTGGATTTCTCTAATATTTAGCAAGATTGACATCATTTCCTGTGATTTTTTTTTTAAAGAGTATGAGTGCGAAACCTCTTGCAATAGACTCTTGAACGTCTGCCCTGTGTTTTGATGAACACTCCTAAAACATTCCTTGAAGCCGGGTGTTGTTTACTCACAAGGCCATGGGCCCTGTGAATATTAAGGGTCCATCTGCACAACTTTCGACGTTGTTGTTATGGAAAACGGCCACAAGGCGGCAGCATTTTTCATGCCCCTTTTTTCTTCTTTCTGTGCAATTTCATTTTGATCTTATATTGGAATAGAGTTGATGGCCAATGTTGTGTTTGTATAAGGTGTACAGGAACTTAATTCAGCCATG
Source organism: Ovis canadensis (assembly GCF_042477335.2). NCBI lineage: Eukaryota > Metazoa > Chordata > Mammalia > Artiodactyla > Bovidae > Ovis > Ovis canadensis. The sequence goes on along the minus strand of NC_091246.1, from coordinate 57,873 downwards.
AATAAACACATATCTATTCTTTCCAGGGTTTTCTTCCCATATACAGAAGATCCTAAAAAGTAGTGAGAAGCAAGAGTCGGAGAAGGGAATTAAAACGCAGCAGGAGGTGGCGGAGGTGTTTGAAACAAGCGGAAACCCACGAAATGTAATCCTGTAGAAGCAGGGCTCTACAAGTTTAAAGTACGGAACCCGGATTCTGGAATGCTTCACAATGGGCGCATTTTCCCTGAGAAAGTGCCGGAGACGCCACCCACTGTGCCTGCTGGCTTTGACTTTGAAATGGAGAAAAGAATCAAACGGCGAGAAGCAAAGAGGGTATTGGAGGATAAACACTTTCAAGTGTACACAAAGCCTTGCCCTAATCGCATCTTTTTAGGTGTTGCGGATGTTCCCAGTAAGAAAGAAATTCCACTCATTGTCCCCAGGACGCCTGCCTTTGTTTGGAAGGAGAGAACCCATACCCACCCAAAGTGAGGCTGGGGAGCAGCCAGTAGCGATAAGAACCCAGCAATCGCCCATGACGGAGGACCTTTGAAGCCCCAAATCCCGGTGAGAACTGTGGAAACGCGCCCTTTCTGTTTTGATATAAAGAAAGTCACTCACAGAGGGAGGAGAAAGTAAAACAGCCGCAGAAAGGGGAGGCGGCACGTTCTCGGCGCTTCCTTCGCCTCATTTTACCGCCATTGACCTGCAGGAGAAGATCGCGAAAAACACGGCTCAGGCTGAGCCTTCTGCGTGGAGCCTGGCGGGAGAGGCGCATACACTTGGGTTGTCTCCGCACCCGGGGACAAAGAAGGCTCCACCCGGTGTCACGGACAGAGCAGCTCCGGGCTGGCGTCTGCAGCCGAGTCCGGCGGCGGGGACGGCTGGAGAACCCGGGTGGTACCCACACAGTCAAGGGCCGCTCACACAGTAGTTTGTGTGGCTTGCACCCTCCTCCTCTGCTTTATATAAGTCAGAATATATAGTTGATTTGGTTTGTAATTTATTCACATGAAGTGTGATTTTTACTGCTTTACCCTTCACTTTTTATATTTAAAATAAAGATACTTGATTTAGTTTATAGTTTATGTCTGATTCTTTCCTCTTTGTGCAAAATGAATTTGGATTTAAGGAGCCCTTTGCTGGGAGGGGGAGCCTCGCTAACCGCCCGACAAGGCAGAGACCTGACTGTGTGTCTCACCAAGGCTGTCTGCCGCTTCGGGCGGGGCTGCTGTTCAGGCACCGTCTTCCCACGTTGGCGCTGAAGATGAGGGAACGCTGAGCAGGGCGTGCATTACGTCCCCCTGTGACCTGGGCTGGAATCAATGTTTGTCTTACTAAAAATTAACAAAGCAGTTCCGTACTCCTCTCCACAGTGATTCTCAGCGTTTGCATCTCATCAGCACCGTGAGTGTTCTCTTTCCTCCACGTCTCTCCACCCTTTTCCTTTGTAGACTGAGGATGGCCTTTCAAACAGCTGCAGTGTTCCCTCGCTGTGGTTTTGATTTGCACGTCTCTAACAATTCCTGGTGTGCAGCACGGTTTCATGGGCTTTGATTTTAACTTGTGTGTATGGAATTGACTGGAAATTTTCATCTTCACAGTCTGCCCAGTTCTGTTTTCAATTAGTTACCCATGGAAACTCTTAAAGTACTGGTATCATTTACCGCCCAGTCCTTGTGAATGTGAACAGTTAGTTACCCATGGAAACTCTTAAAGTGCTGGTATCATTTAGGGCCCAGCAGTCCTTGCGAATGTGAAATGTTTATGAGTGTTACAGTGAAGTAAGAAATAGTTTTTCCTCTTTTGCCTTTTGAGTCCTTCTCTCCTTTAACTGTTCCTGATACACAGCCTGCGTTGATAATTAAGCCTCCTTCTTTTCAGAAGACTAACCTGTTGTGTAAGCTCCATCCGGCACCTCTGTGTGTGTGTGTGTGTGTGTGTGTGTGTGTGTGTGTGGTTAGTCACTCAGTTGTGTCTGATTCCTTGTGATCCCGTGGACTGTAGCTCACCAGGCTCTTCTGTCCATGAAATTCTCCAGGCAAGAATACTGGAGTGGCTTTCCATGCTCTTCTCCAGGGATATCCCACACCTATTGCCCTCTAACTCTGCATGAGCCATGTTTCACATCTATTATCTTTTAATTTTATGCTAGTAATATCCTGATGCTTAACTTTATGGTGCTCTCTCTGCAAACCTCTCCTTATAGTTTTTCTCTTTTTGCATTATGGAAAGAAAGCCTCAATGCAATTTACAAAAGACAATGGCCCCAACTCCTGCGACTGCCTGCTGGACCCAAGTTACTGGGCTCCCTGACGCCAGCCTATGGACTGTTTTGAAACAATGCAAAAGGAAAGAATACAGGATCCTTATATGTTTGCTCTTTATCTCCAATCTCTGATGATAAGCCCCAACTGTGTGATCCCCTTGATTCCCCATCAGGGGAGACACAGTTCTTGAGACACAAGTCTACTGTGTTCTCTCCTCTTCCAGCTTGGGGATTAAAGCCATCTGTCTATTTCCTCCAAAAAACATTTATTTCCACAAAAGTATAAGGTTCCTTCCAATGTTCTTGTTCTTTTTTGCATTGTTTCAAGAGTCAATAGGTTAATTTTCTGGAGAGAAGGAAACAGTTATCAATGAAGACGGTAGGTAAGGAGCAGCTAAAGTAGAGAAGGAACCGAAAGGCCAAAGAGAAGAAGCTTTTCCTTATTTCGCTCCAGCACGGGCACTAGCTGTAAAGTTTCTGTTGCAGGAGATGGCCACCAGGGGCAGGGTCCTGTTGCCACAGTAGCCAGAGCCTCAGGGTGACGCCTAGCCCGGGGATTCTTCTGGCACTTGCCAGAAGCCTGCGGCTCATTAGCCCTTGATTTTCTTTTTTAAAGTTAGTGTTTACTTGTTTGGAGGATAGCTGACTTTCAGTGTTGTGTTTGTTGGTGGAGAGGTTCTTCATCAGTTATCCCATACGCATTCTGATTCATCTTTGTTTTCTTCACATGCACATTATTATAGAGTGTGTAGTACAGCACCCTTTCTACAGTAGGTTCGTGTCGATTCTATATTCTGTATGTATTTGTGAGGATAAGCGAATCCCAACCTCCTAATTCATCACTTCCGCCCAGCACTCTCCTGTAACAATGTCTGTTTTCTGACTGGGCGTGTATTTCACTTTCATAAAGTAGCTCATCAGCGCCAGTTTCTCCTTCTGAAGTGCTCCACTTACTGCAATTGTCCCAGTTCTGGATCAGCCCTGCAGACGGCATTACTTTCTCGTGGCTGAACCATAATCCCTTCTGTGCATATCGGGTTTCTTCATCCGTCTGTCCGTGCTCGTTCTGGTTACCTCCATGTCTCAGCTGCTATAGATGCTGCTGCAGCGCATGCCTGTGTGTGGTGGTGTTCAGCCGCTACTTCTGTCTTGCCAAACCCAGACAGTCCCCGTGGGACACTCAGTCCCCATTCCCCTCCCTCAGCCCCTGGCACCCACCATCCTGCTTTCTGTGTCTATGGAGCCGATTGCTCTAGGGACCTTGTATGAGCGGACTCAAACATCGTTTGTTCTTCCGTGTCTGCCTTATGCCTTCAGGGTCCATCCACGCTGTAGCTTGTGGCAGAACTGCCTTCGTTTCAGGCTGGACAACACTCATTGTTTGGATGGACCATGTTCTGCTTGTCCATTCTTTTCTCAAGGACACATGGGATATCTACATTAATCTCTCAGGTCTTGGAGTATTTGTGGAGTAACGTCAGAAAGTCCCATCATCTAAAAGTCATTCACCATTAACTACTTCATAAACGTTTTTAGTTTGGAAACCGTCAGAGCTCAGAAGAAGGGGAGAACGCACGTGAGCGTCACTTGTGTTCAGGAGCGAGCACTTAGGGTGTTCATTTTATTCCCCGTGAGGGCGCTGTGCGTGTGTGTGCGCTGCGCGTGTGTGTGCGCCTGTTGGTGGACACGCGCTGTTTGTGTGCATAGTGTAGGCACACAGCTCATATGTGTGCGGCGTGGGAGTGTGTGTGTGTGTGTGTGTGTGTGGTAATGGATCATGGGGTGGGGGCTTGGGGCCCGAGGTGGGCAGGCGGGCGCAGGTGGGATTTCCCGCAGGCGCTCTGCTCTGATGGCGTCTATGCCCCGCATCTGCCCACATTCTCCCTCTGGATGCAGCACGGTGCCCTGTGGGGGTCAACCCCGGCACGAAGTCACTTGACCAGGAGCCTAGGAGGTGTCAGGCCCACTCCCCGACCCTGCGGGGAAGCAGTACCTGAGCGCACTCCGTCACTAACTGACCAGCGGGATGGACGGACCCGCTCTCCCCGCGGACCGGACGCTGCAGGGCTGTCCTGCCTGGGTGACCTGCGCAGCACCTCCTGCTGGGAGCCCAGAACGCTGCAGCCGGGCCACTTCCGGTCTGTCCTCGCAGGACTCTGGGTGGCGCTCCACCGGGTTCCTGGCTTTCCCCCGGCCCTGACCACCATGTGGTCGCAAAACCTGGTCAGTTTTGTTTTGCCTGCCAAAATGTTTAGTGACAAAGCTTTTGTTCCTTTCCTGATGTGGGTGAAGTGTGGAGCCAGGGATGATTTCTTCAAGAAAGGTACGTCCCAGTTCTCGCACGCAGGTGAGCCCCTGTCCAACAATGAGAGACCCTGGGGGTGTGACCTGTGTCTCCTGGGAGCCCAGCCCTAAGCTACTTTGAGCCTGGCCAAGTTCTATCTACGTGGTGGATTCAGACCTCTCCAAGTCCTGTCTACACTGATTATGTTTATACGTAATCAGCTCTTCTTCAGTGAGGACATTTACGCCTGGCCGGGTACTCTGTGCAGTAGGACATGGAGGCCTGGGTGCAGACTAGGCCTGTCCGCTGTCCTGGAAGACTCTGTGCCTGCGTCTGAATGTCAGTGCTCAGACTTCTGGGGTCTGGAGCTGAGGTGGGTTTCTCTGGGTGACCGTGGGGTTCCATGGCCCTCCGAGGGGTCAGTGCTGAGGTAGGGCTCTTAGTCTTTCCCTCTGACAAGTTCAGCTCCCCTGGGGCTCATTGAGACACCTCAGATAGGCCACCTGGTTGTTGTTGTTCAGGCTCTAAGTGTATCCAGCTATTTGTGACTGCACGGACTGCAACACACCAAGCGTCCCTGTCCTCCACTGTCTCCTGGAGCCTGCTCAAACTCGCGTCCACTGAGTCGGTGATGCCATCCAACCATCTCATCCTCTGTCATCCTCTCCTCCACTGTCTCCCGGACCCTGCTCAAACTCACGTCCACTGATTCGGTGATGCTCCAACCATCTCATCCTCTGTCGTCCTCTCCTCCTCCTGCCTTCAATCCTTTCCAGCATCAGGGTCTTTTTCAGAGTCAGCTTTTCCCATCAGGTGGTCAAAGTATTGGAGCTTCAGCTTCAGCATCAGTCCATCCAATGAATATTCACAGTTGATTTCCTTTAGGATTGATAGGTTTGATCTCCTTGCAGTCCAAGGGGCTCTCAAGTATCTTCCCTAACACCACAGTTCGAAAGCATCAGCTTTTCAGTGCTCAGCCTTCTTTATGGTCCAGCTCTCACATCCATACACGCCTACTGGACAAACCACAGCTTTGACCATATTGACCTGGCTTGTTTACACACTGGGGACCCGCCAACCACAGCCAAGGTGTCCTGACCGAGAGAATGTGTGACCCCAGGTGGGGGGTCTGGGGACGGAGTCTCACCCCATCTGCCTGGGCCAGAATCATGCGCAGAGGGAGACCATACACTCAAAGCAAAGAAAAAGGGGAGAATGCGTGTGGCTTCACTTGGCTTGTGTTTAGGAATAGATGCTTTACAGTATCATTTTATACAGGCCTCTGCCTATTTCCTCTTTACCCCTGAGCGGTTCCCCATCCCTGGGGCTCCTGGAGACTCCTCAGGTGAGCTACCTGGTAACTATTCCAATTCACCAGCACGAGCGTGGGGAGGAGGGAGCAGGCTTATCTGGGCTGTTGATTATCCAGGCACATGGACCAGCAAACAGCTAGTGAGCAGCCAGCGAGGCTGCAGCTGTGCTCTCCTTCCAGCAGACGCCCATACTCAGCGGAGGCCAGACCTGCCCCTCCTCTTCCAGCCCAGCTTCCGATGTGTTTCCACAGAATCTCAGTGGGGTAACAGAAGACCCAGGCTGGCAGCACCGTGGCAGTGTGTTCAACACTATTATGACGGCTGTAAAAACAGTTAATATCACACAGAACCAAAGGGAATGTGGGAGAGCAGGATGGGGAACCTGGGTCCCCAGTGAGACCCTCTCAGCGAGGCTGGGCCTGGGTCGGGCTTGGAGGGTGTGACTGAGAGTTTGCTGGACAGGATGCCACATTTAGAGGGTCTCCTGCAGCATAGGTTTCAAGGCTACATAGCAACTAAGTGCAGAGCATGGCGGCGGAGCTGGTGGTTGTGGATCCTGCAGGCAGAACGCTGAGCCCCGAGTGTTGGAAGATCGTCTGGAGTCACAGGGCATGCTTGCTCTCTCTGCTGAGATGATCTCAATGGGGATCCAGGTTCCCCCTCCTACTCTCTAGAAGCCATCAGACTGCAGCCACTCCCCACAGTAAGCCCTGAGGAAACTCTGAAAGGAGAAGAATACCTGCCCTCTAGCAGGAATCAAAGTGCAGCCACTTCTCATGGTGAACCCTGAGGAAACTCAGGAAGGAGAAGAATACCTGCATTTCAGCAGCCATCAGAGTGCAGCCACACTGCACTGTGAGCCCTGAGGAATCTTGGGAAGGAGAATACCTTCCCTCTCGAAGCCATCAGGCTGCAGCCACTTCTCATGGGGAGCCCTGAAGAAACTCAGGAAGGAGAAGAATACCTGCACTCTACCAGCTGCCAGACTGCGGCCACTCCCATGGTGATCCCTGAGAAAAGTCAGGAAGCAGAAGACAGGATACTGGCCCCAGATGGTGAGGTGTGTATCAAAGGGGATGATTTCAGCGAGATGACTCTTGCATCTTCCCAGACATAAAAAGTGCTAAATTCCTTACCTTTAGATGCTGCCTGCATTTTTGAAGTACTAAAAGATTCTTGCTGAATAAAACATAACTCTCAACACCTAGATTATAAACATTTTTGTGTCTGTACATATGAGGTAGGCACTTTCCAAAAAAGCAACAGAAGGTAAATCTCAGCATTCAGAAAACTGGCACCAGTGGTGGGCACTCCCCCAAGAGGCAGCTGGGAGAGCAGTTAGAGCGATCAGGTCCCCCTTTTCCATGAGACTGTGGAGTGGGTGCTGAACTGCCACAGGGAAGAACAAAATCTGACTCCATGTTTAAAAAAATTTTTTTTCAAATTAAATCTTTTACTTTAAACTTTGCTTCCTCTTGGTTTGTTTGCTACAGGGATACTGTCCATACATAATGGACTGCTTCAGGAAACCCTGGCCCTCTGCCTTTGTTCAGGAGCTGTCCACCTGTGGATGGCTACAGGAAGGGAGAAAGTAACACATCTCCTCCCGGGGCTGGCCATTCCAGGAGATATTTGCCAGATTAATGGCCTTTTACTTTATTTCCTCACCTTCCCAGCCCCGTGTTCCATAAAAGACACTGGCAACCAGACCCTGACGAGATGGTTTCGCTGAGATGCTAGTCTGCTGTCTTCTCAGTCTGCCGGCTTTCCGAGTAAAGTCGTATCCCTTGCCTCGGCACCTCGCTTCTGGTTTCTCGGCCCATTGCAAGGCATGCAGAGTGAGCTTGGACTTGGTAACAATCCCACATGCCTTGCAGCCAAAAAATCAAAACATGAAATGGGAGCAATATTGTAACAAATTCAATAAAGACTCTGAAAATGGACCATATCAGAAAGATCGGAAACCAAAAACCAAAAGGAAGTCAGCGGTTGTCTGAAACATTTGAAAAGGAGTTAGTGCCCCTCTTGCCCGTACCCCAGAAGCCACACTGGGAAGTTAGGCCTTGTCCACTCAGGACACCCTCTCCAGACCCCAGGAGGAGGTGCTCTGCCCCCAGTGCCCACCTGGGTCTCAGGAGGTAGAAGAGATACAACCTAGGGGGTCTCTTCTCTGGTCCAGGGAGCGTCACGCCAGCCACCCTGTCTCCCTGCCCATAATAAATAAGGAGGGTAGTTGGCACCTGGGCGAGTGATGTTGTGGGCGCCTGGACAGCCTCATCCTTGTGAGAGTTGATGTGAAGACAGCACGCACTCTGCCCACCCTGCTCCAACTTTTGGGAACTGGCCTTTGTCATGCTCTGGGCAGGAGGTGGAAAGGACAACCTGGGCCTCTCTTCAACCTCCTGAGACCCAGGTGGGCACTGGGGGCAGCAGCACCTCCACCTGGAGTCCAGAGAGGGTCTCCTGGATGCACAGGGCCTAACCGTTCAGTGCGGCCGGTCCTTGTCCACAGTGCACTGACCTGCTGCAGGGTCTCGGGGCCCTGGCATCCAGCTCACCCATTGCCAACCCCAGCTTGGTGTCTTGGGAGCCCCTCGCTGGCAGGCACCCAGGAGGTGAAAGCTGCATGCCCAGCGAGAGGGAGGAGACGCCGGTGGGGCAGGGGTCCAGCGTGGAGTGTCCAAGGCCCCTCTGCTCCCCCAAGAACACCCAGCCCCGCCTGCCGTGGCCTTTCTCCTCTTCAGTATGTGTCTTTGTGGCTGATGTTGCCAAACACCTTCCTCTGGAAGAGAAAGCTCCATGGCCGTGGAAGGGGTGGAGGTGAGGAGGCGCTGTAACCCTAATCCCAGGAAGCTTCAGGACTAACTTCCCTGACCCCTGAACATACTACCTGTTACATCTGTACCAACGGAGGCTGAGATCCAGGCAAATTCTCTGTGAAAACACTTTCCATGTTGAACAAGAGAAACAACTGAGGCCAAGATCTGGCAGGTTCTCTGTGGAACCATGTTACGTTTCCAAGAAGAGGACCAACTGAGGCCAAGATCTGGGCAGGTTCTCTGTGGAAACACGTTTCGTTTCTAACAAGAGAACAAACCAAGGCTGAGATCTGGGTAGATTCTCTGTGGAAACAGTTTTCACGTCCAGAAAGAGAACCAACTAGGCCAAGATCCAGGCAGGTTGTCTGTGGAAACACATTTCTTTCCAACAAGAGAGGCTTTAACCCACAGCCGAACCCTGAGACCTGGGACGTGCTGTTACTTAGAGATGCAGGGAAGGTGTTTGAGAGGCTTCTTCCCAGGCTGCTCGCGAGGGCCCTGAAGTTACTAGACCTAGAGGGGGAGCACACGCGCTTCTCTTCTCACTGCAGGCCAGACGGTGCCCCCACCTTCACAGCCCTGCTCCCCCGCCTCCCTGAGCTCAACAGAAACCCCCCCAATCATGGGGCCAAAGTGCAGTCTTCTTGGTGAGCAGAGCAGAGGCCGGTGGGAAAGTGGGTGGAGGTTGAAAGCGTTTGCAGAAGAAAAACACACACGTGTGTTCCCGTGTGTGGTGGCCAGATGCTGCAGTAATTGGTGTTCCCTACACATTTATGGGTGGGTTTTAGTTTCTGCATTTTCTAATTATTTTTTAAACAGCTGCATGTTATGAGAAAACTTTTGCAATCAACCACGAGAACCTGCAAAATAAGATCTTTGTTTTTTTTCTTTCACTAAAATGTTGCAGTTTTCTATGGTGACAGATGAACAGCCTCCTACCTTTGAATATTCATTTAATTGGCTGCGCTGGGTCTTAGCTGTAGCACGCAGGGTCTTCAGGTGCGGCACGTGGGATCTAGTGCCCTGACTAGGGATTGAACCTGGCCTCACTGTGTTGGGAGCTCAGAGTCTTAGCCTCTGGACCAGCAGGGAATGCTGCAACCTCCTACTTAAAAAAAGATTATTTATTTACTTTTGGCTGTGCTGGGTCTTCACTGGTGTGCCGGCTTTTCTCTGGCTGCAGGGCATGCGGGCTGCTCTCTCGCTTCTGTGTGGAACTTCTCGCTGCGCTGGCTGCTCCGGCTGGAAGCACAGGCTCCAGGCACTTGGGCTGCAGTAGCTGTGCATGGGCTTAGTTTCTCCATGGCACATGGGGTCTTCCCAGATCAGGGATTGAACCCGTGTCTCCTGCATTGGCAGGTGGATTCCTAACCGCAGCACCACCAAGGAAGTCATTCCCCTTCTCCATTCCTGCCAACATCCCACTTTAAAAACAGACTAAAAATAATCTCTTAGTACGTTTTCAGGAGTCTGAGCTCTGAGGTCAGTGTCTGTGGTGTCATTCTCCCAAAGGCGTCTTGGCTTCAGATACTGGCTGGGCTATGAGTCTGGCGACCAGGGTGGGTCTGATGGCTGAAGACAGGCTTGGCCTCTGGAGCTCTGCCCTCACCGACTCACCCAGGGTCCCTGAGTCCTGGCAGCCAAGCAGAGCCGTGCGCAGGAGGGGCTGGTACAGCCATGGGGCCGCTGTGGTCAGGGTGGAGCGTGAGGCGGAGGCAGCTGGCTGTCCATCCCCACGACTGCTGCACTCCTGTGTGCCCGTGCAGGGTGGTCACGGTGTCAGGTGAGGCCTGGCCACCATCGTGGGGACAGGATGGGACCTCAGACAGCTCACATCCCCACTCCCCATCCCCCAGCTCTGCTTCAGATAGTTGCTTGTGGCTGCTGGCAGCCCCCTGGGCTGGGAGGCTGTGTAAAGCACCAGCCCTGTTGCTCAAGGTCAGCTGAGACCCCCAGCTCTGGGGTCACACACCATCTCTGCCGCCATGTAGGTTGTCCCACTTCTGTGAGGGAGGGCCTGTGCAGGGCTGTGGGTGATGGGGAATTTGGGGGTGTTGTGGGCTGGCCCACAAGTCAGCTTTTTGAGGGGAGGGAGGGGAGGGAGAAGCTTTGATCTGCTCAGCCTTCCAGGGGATTCCAGGCCCAGCTCTGGTGGGAGGTGCAGGTGAGGAGCCCCTGCAAGTTTCTGGGTCCCCACCGTTTTTCAGGTGAAGCCCCTCTGCCTGCATCACCCCTAACTCTCCCTCCCGTGGCCCCCGCCTCAAGCCACAGAAGATGGGGAGTTTATGTGGCTTCCCTTCCTGTAGGGAAACCAAGCCACAGACAAACATGTTCCTTTAAGAAAGCGTGAAAGAAAGCAGAAAATAACAGTGGGTGGTCATTACTGACACGGTTCATGTAGAGACGCTTCGGAAGCCTGGCACAGGAGGGAACTGAGGGCCGTTGCCCCCAGCCCTGGAGCTGGCACCCTCTGCCCCCTCATCCCATGGCCCACTCTCCCCTTGGTGTCTTCTGGTGAGCGGGCGGACTTCAGCCTCCTGAACCCCTTCTGGAAGGATCAGGATAGGGCAGAGGGCATCCACAGAGGGGAGGGTGTGGCCGGCTCTTACGAAAGCCGCTGCCTCGGCTCGGTCGGAGCTCAGTTCTGGGTCTAAGCAAGCGTGGCTTCCTGGTGCGGTCCCCACCTTCACTCACCAGGGGAGGACTTTGTGTCCACTTGTCCCCATGTGCAGCCTGGTCACCCCGGGACCCGTGCTGTGCGCATCTGCTCTGCTCGCAGCGCACCCCGTGGTCCATCAGACTTCACTCATAAAAGGGAAGTGTATGGATGAAGTATTCCCTAGTTAAGAATTTCAAGGTCACAGCAGCATTGAGCAGAGCACGTGGGCACAGGTATGAGGCCCGGGCATAGAGAAGCTGTGGCGTGGGCTTCGAGGACCCTCCGTGTGGGGGTGGGATGGGGGCCGGACAGGGGTTTCCTGCACACACGGCTCCAGGCTCTATTCTCAGCAGGGTGGACGACTGCCGGCCCTGCCTGTCTGTGGAGGGGCTCTGGGGCTGCCCAGCTCAGCAGGAATGACAGTGGTGGGAAAGGAGGTCGCCCTCCCTTAGCACCCCTGACCTCACACCCCCTCATCAGGGCAGCCGAGTGCCTAAACGGCCCCTTCCCTGTCTAGCTCTGAAGACCTGGACGGTATGGGGGCTGAAGGACACACAGGAAACAAAATTCTGTAAAGCAATTATCCTTCTATTAAAAAATAAAAAAAGATCAAAGAAAAAAACACAGAGACCAGCAAAGGCGGGGCTTGCATTCTCAGCCAGCCTCTGCCTAATTCTGCCTGTGCTTACGCGTCAGACCAAGATGCTGGTGCTCCCACCCTGTATCACAGATGAGAATCGAGACACAGACAGGTTGAGCGTCTTGCCCCAGGTCACACAGCTGCTGAGCGCAGGGCTGAGAACTGGACCCCTGTGGTCGAATCTGGAGTCCAGATGCTGTGATGACCCTGAGGGAGCGGCAAAGACCAGATGGCCCACGCTGAGCCAGGCACGCACTCGCACACACACTCGTGTGCACGAGGCCTTCACTCTGAGGCGACGGACGTCAGAGGAAGTCAGAGGGCAGCCAGGGGGGGCCAGAGGAGAGTCGAGGTCTGTGAGGAGGAGAGGCCACACTTTCCAGGAGGCTGGGGATTCTCCTCCCTGGTGAGTCTGTCTCAAACCCTAGATTCCTCTCCCTGGACCCAGGAACAGACTGTCCAGTGACCTAATTGAGTTGGCTCCAGAATTATGCCTTCCCAGGGCTTCAGCTACCACTGGACCCCACTGCTGTCAGTAATAAGGGGGAAATGAGTACATGGTCTGGGCTTCAGATTTGTTTGGAGACAAAGTTTATTAGGAGTACAAAAAACCACGAGGGCAGCTGGCAAGAATATCTCCAGAACACTTAAGAAGCCCTCTGCTGTTTTTCTACCTCCTCTCCTGTCATGAAAGTGGAAGGTCTATCTAATCAAGTAATTCTGTGCTGATAACACTCTTTCTTTAAAATATTTATTTATGTATTTATTTAGTCAGCTGCGCTGTGTCTTAGTTGCAGCATGTGGGAGCTAGTTCCCCAATCAGGCACTGAACATGGGTCTCTGCATTGGAGTCTTGGCCCCTGGACCACCTGGGAAGTCTCTCCTCATACTCTTGGGGACTGTAATGGGTCACAGGCCTCCTCTCAGGCCCCCTTAGAGCTGAGGCATGGGGTGGCTGCAGTAATCCTCCTGTGGCTAAAATGTGGTTTGTTGGTCATGATTCACTCACACTCCCTGCACACATAGGGCTTCTCCCGTGTGTGTCCTCTGGTGTGTGATAAGATTTGACTTAACACTGAAGCTTTGCCCACACTCCCTGCAAACATGGGGCTTCTCCCCTGTGTGTGTCCTCTGGTGTGTGATGAGGACTGACTTCCAACTGAAGCTTCGCCCACACTCCCTGCAAACATAGGGCTTCTCCCCTGTGTGTGTCCTCTGGTGTGTGATGAGATTTGACTTATCACTGAAGCTTCGCCCACACTCCCTGCAAACATAGGGCTTCTCCCCTGTGTGTGTCCTCTGGTGTGTGATGAGATGGGACTTAACACTGAAGCTTCGCCCACACTCCCTGCAAACATAGGGCTTCTCCCCTGTGTGTGTCCTCTGGTGTGTGATGAGATTTGACTTCTGACCGAAGCTTCGCCCACACTCCCTGCAAACATAGGGCTTCTCCCCTGTGTGTGTCCTCTGGTGTGTGATGAGATGGGACTTAACACTGAAGCTTCGCCCACACTCCCTGCAAACATAGGGCTTCTCCCCTGTGTGTGTCCTCTGGTGTGTGATGAGATTTGACTTCTGACCGAAGCTTCGCCCACACTCCCTGCAAACATAGGGCTTCTCCCCTGTGTGTGTCCTCTGGTTTGTGATGAGACTTGACCTATCCTTGGATCCTTGCCCACACTCTCCGTACTTGACTTTTATAACCCCTGAGACCCCTGCCCCCATGAGTAATTTGCCCGTGTCCTCTGGATTCAGTTTCTGGCTTGTGCTGGGCTCTTCTGTGATTCTCTCATGCACCCCAGAAGCCCTCATTTGTCCTCTGGGTGAGTAGGAGGAGGCCCTTGAAATCCTCTTCAGCCTTATGCTTTTCAGCAAAGGTTGGGGCCTGTCCTTGGCCTCGCGACCCTCAGGTTTGTCACTTGGGCTGTGTGGATCGGAATATCGCTGCTGCTGATTTTGATTGCCTGGGCAGGGATCCTCTGGTTGGAGGTGGTCTCTTGCAGATGGTCTCAGGAGGGTCTGAGAGGGGTGACTGCGTTGGACGTGTTGGCTGAGGAATTTCTGACTGGAGAAGGCCAGAGAGCAGAAGGCACATGGGTGGATCTCGGGCTTCGGTTCTGCTGAGAGAGGAAGCTTTTGGTCAGGTGGCTGGTTTGCCGTGGTGAGGCCCGCCCCACTAATCATCTTAGTGTGGGCAGTGCACGGTTTGTCTCCCATCAGGTGCGTCTCTACAGTCCACTTTCCATTCCATTCTTATTCTCTGCATCTACAGAAATCCAGGAGGCTTGTGTCAAGGGCCTTTTCTACCCAGACTAGGGCCCTTCCAGCAGCCGCAGAGGCAGCGTCTCTCCTGATAGAGGTGGCTCTGCAGGAGCCTTTCCCTGTGTGTAAGTGTCTGGAAAGTCATGTCACAGTGGCCACAGGAGTGTTACCCTACTGAGAGATAAGACTTGACGACTCAGGGGGAATCCTCCTGAGTGGCTCCCTGGGAGGGAAAGGGTCTATTAAGTCAGGGGCACCTGGCCCGGAGCTCTCTGCATGTGGGCGGCAGCACAGGGGGTGGTTAGAGCAGGTGCGAGCAGAGCTGACTCTGCGGCTCCTGGCTCACAGAGCGGGCTCCATGCTGGTCTCTGCAGGAAGCGGGCTCAGGCTGGACGAGGCCGGGCGGCCCCGGGCCCACCGACTGCCGGCCTCTGGCTCCTGCTGCCCCACTGGCTCACAAACTGCTCCTCTCTCAGTTCCCCATGAATCATGAAATAAAGGCATGTCCTTTCTCAAGCCTCACCAGGATTCATGCCTCATTTATTTCACTCAGTCTTGGTGCGTTTAACATGCACTAGGAAGCCCTGTTTAAAAATACATCTCCAGCCAGACGCCTCACACCCTCACTCCCGAGCATCTTCAGCCAGCCCACTCTCCCCTCATGTCTGGCAGTGAACTGACCTCTGAGGGGACTCCCCACTGCTGCCTCTTCCCAAAAATGAACCAAAGCATCGTCTTAGCACAGAGAACATGCCGCTTGCAGCTGAAAGCCGCACGGTTGTTCTGTGTCATCCAGGAAGACCCCTGGGGCCTGCACATGGACACGGGCCCTGAGGCGTCCCTGTCCCGTCCAGCCTCCTTCCTCTCCCTCTGTGCTTCCTCCTGTGACCACGGGCATGGCCTCTCTTCCCGGGCCTGGGACTGCGGCACTGGCTGCTCCCCTGCCTGGAATCCTTTCCCACAGGTGTTATCTCTGCAGAGACCCTGCCCACCACCCTGCGCCGCACCCCACCCTCTGCTCACGCTGATTGGAGGTGCTTTCCCTGCACTGGTTCTTCTCAGAGCACCAGCCCCCGTCTGGTGTGAAGCCCATGCTGCCCCGGGGCAGTGGGTCCGTCTGTTTCGGTGCATGGAGCCCTGCCTGGCACAGAGTGTGAACTCACACGGCAACACACTGGAACAGTAACTGAATGCAAATCGCTGCACACGTGTCGCTTAGAAATGGGAGGAAATGAGGAAGAAACAGGTACGGGGAGAGAGCTGGTAGGCACTAGAAAACTTGCTGTTAGCTTCTAAGCCTTTCAGCAGAAGGTGATGTTACATGTTTTCTGCATGAAATATTAAAAATTAGAACAAACATTTTTAATATAAAAAACTTTTCCTAACAGTCATATGAAATGAATCAAAGTCTGAGGCATTTTAATTGCGACCCGACTGACTTTGGACTGGATTGTACTCTGCCTCGGAGTCGGACCAGGGAGGCTCCCCAGGATGGGGTGGGGTGCTGGAAGAGGGGTGGCGCTCACCTCTCCCGGCCGCGAGCTCGCTCTTCCCTCTGCTGTCCCGCTTGATGCCGAGGTCCTGGCCATACTCGTCCCCGTACCAGACCAGCAGCTCACAGCCCGGCCTGACCACCTGGCAGGTTCGGTAGAAGATCTGCCCTTGATACTGCAAGGCCACCAGGTTCTGCTCCTCGTCGTCCCGGGCACAGTTCACATACCTGGGGTCGAGGCCGGGAAAGGGAAAGAAACCTCAGGCAATGAGTCCCCTCCACTGTCGGGCCACGCCCAGCTCCTTGCCGTCAGGCTCTGAGGCCGCCATGGCTTCCACCGCCCCTCGTGGGGACCTTCTGTTCACGCCTTCGGCCAGGCCACGCGAAGTCCCATTTCCAGGTCCTGTTTCCAGCCCTCTTCCTGGCTGGAATGCGTTTCTCTCCTTTCCTAATTAGCCACTTTACAGAGCCCAGTTCCAGACTCGTCTCCACCTGGACTGTCCATGGGGCTGGTGGCCTCCGGCTCCCCTAAGCTCTGAGTTAAGTTCTCTTTCATTCCACAGGACAGGGTGCTCCTCTGCTAGCATGCAGCCCTCAGCACTCACCCCAGCCTGCCTTCTCTCCCGAGGCTTTCCTCCAATCTCCCCACATGTATCCAGGGTCATATTCACTTGCCCTCCCCCTCCCATGGAAACTTGGAGAGTGCTCTGACGTAGCTTGAGACCCAGAAGAGTGATAGTTTACTCACTTTCTTCCTGCCTTGATGAAAGGAGCAGCCCTCAGGGAACGGCCCTGCTCTCGGCCATCCTGCCCCCCCATTCCTCCCGAGGCCTCAGGGCCCACTTCTCACTGGAACCGAGCCTGGGGAGGTTGTTGCCCAGATGGATTCAAGGTCTCCCGTGTTAGGTTATCCTGGCGCTGTGCAGTTTCTCAAGGATAGAAAAATTAAGGTTACTGTTCCTAAAATCAATTGGCTAGTGTCTGTCTGCAGTTGTTCTCCAAAAGGACATGGGATGCATGATCTGCTTCAGTAATGAAGTTCACTGTCTAAACTGGAACATAAAATGCTTGGCAAGTGTCAGTTAAGTGAGTTAGAGTGTCCCCGGTGAATCTAGACTCCTCAAGTTGTTTTCAAGTCCCCCAGTTTTGTTCAGCATCTAGATTTGTATTTTGAGGGCACTATATATATGCTATATTTTTATTCCCTTCAAATGTCTTTTGAAATGAAAGACCATGATATGGAGGGAAAAGAGGAAAGAAGATGTGAAAGCTATTGAGGGAGACAGGTTGAGAAGGAAAGGGGTGGGGGCTTGAGGGAAGAGTGGCATCTACAAACTGCAGACTCACTGTGCGCACCTCATCCAGTTGGCCAAGGACGTGTCCTTCCCATCCACATACTCGTAGCAGTTTCTCCCTTTGGTGATCTGAGTGTCAGAAAAGAGATACAAGCTTTCCTCTCTATTTTATTTTTTTTGGTAGGAAGTAATAGAAGAACTATTTCCCTCTGCAGTCATTGGTGCTCTTCAGCCTGCATGGATTCAACTGCCAGTCAGACCAAATGGTAACCTGCTTAATCATCATTCCAAGTCTGAGTCTCCTGGTTCACTGAAGGCAAGGGCTCCACAAAGGAGGAGTCACCTCTGTGTCTGTACACTGTGGTCCCACCTCTCCTCTGACCTTTAGACAGAGGTCCTATGTGTCTGTACACTGTGGTCCCACCTCTCCTCTGACCTTTAGAGAGAGGTCCTGTGTGCTTGGACCAGTGTCTCCCACCTCTCCTCTGACCTTTAGAGAGAGGTCCTGTGTGCCTGGACCAGTGTCTCCCACCTCTCCTCTGAGCTTTAGATGGAAGTCCCGTGTTCATGCCCAGTGCACAC
Source organism: Ovis canadensis (assembly GCF_042477335.2). NCBI lineage: Eukaryota > Metazoa > Chordata > Mammalia > Artiodactyla > Bovidae > Ovis > Ovis canadensis. The sequence continues at coordinate 40,276 of NC_091246.1, read as the reverse complement.
AGTACACAGGGCTGCCTGTGTCATTGCTGACCGTGTCATCACCACCTGCATCCTTGCATGTAGACATGAAGTACCCCCCACCACACACAAGCAATTCAAGGCCAGAGAACAGGGAAACAGGGGTGTTTCTCACCAGCCAGGAGTATCCACTGTTGGCGGCCTCTTCATCGTCTGTGATCTGGCCCTCATAGGGGCCAAAGTGCAGGCCCAGTGGCAGATCAGACGCCTCATTCCACACTCCAAGCCCAGCCTCAGGGATGCCCGACAGTCTGATACTTAACCCAGGGGGCAGAGTGAGGGCTGAGCGGTTGGCATGCCCCTTTTCCACTGCACAGTCCTTTACGAAGGTTGGGGGCCCGTGGGCAGCACAGCTGTTGATGAAGAAGTTCTGACACTCCTCACAATCTGGAGGTGAGAGCAACAGGGATGAGGGGAGGTATAGTGATGCTGCTGGTCGTAAAGACCTTCAGAAAGAACTGGGGCACTCACAGCATGTGGCTTCAATCCTGCACCCCAAATCATAGAGGAAGGGGATGATTGGGGGACCAAATGGTGAGGTGAGGTTATTAGACCATGGCCTCATAGCCCCTTCTCCGTGAGTGGGCCAGTGGGGGCACTCACAGAGGTAATCGTCATCCTGGGGCTCGCTGACCTCTTGGTACATGTGGCCCTTTCTTTCTCGTAGACTGTACCTCTTCACTCCAGTCTCCGTTCTTTTGCGTTCTAAGATGGAGAACAGAAGCTAAGCAAGGCTGGTGGGGTTTGGAGAGTTAGTCCCTGTTTTATTGGAAAGTGAGATCTCGTACCTGTTCATTTATACACTTTGTTAAAAGTTGTTTACATGTATTTTTAAAACTTTTACTCTTGTAATCTTATGTTTTAATGTTACATGTTTATGCATCTCAGTTCCCCGACCAGGAATGGAACCTGCACCCCCGCAGTGGACACGGGAGCCTTAACCATTCAGCCGCCAGAAGTCCCTTTTCTATGCTTTGTTTCTCCCCCTTAACTCCTGGTTCAGGAGACTGAGGCTCCTCACTGACCACAGATGCCCAGTCCAGTGTTAGCTTCCTGCGCTTCCTATTAGTAGGTTTAACTTCCCACCTTCTTACTTAGGAAATAGTTCACTGACACATGTACTCAGAAAACATACGTTGAGGGCACATGACATGTAAGGCATTGAGCAGAGGTCTGGGCATAAACACTAACAAGGCGTGGTCCCTGTCATCACAGCTGGATTTACTGAACTACTTTTAGCTCAAAAAAATGTCAGCACTTTTGCATTTAATGTAAAGCTTTCAAACAGTGCATGAGTTATGTATCCTTATCTTCACTTTACAGATGAGCAATCAAGGCCTCAGAAAATGTATAAGATTTTCCCAAGGCCCCACTGCTAACTTCATGTCTCAGATCGGTCGAGCTTAAACCCAAGCCTACCCCAAATTCACGCCACACACCTAGTCCATACTTACTAGCTTTTCTACAGGGATTAGAGGAACTAATTAGAGGAACTCCCCAAATTTTCTCTTACCGACTTTTTGTCTGGGGTGCTGTCCAGGGATCCTTGCTTTTCTGGGAGGGGGCACCGGTTTCTGAGCCTGCTTGGAGCCACTTGTCTTCAGCAATTTTGCTGCTCCTGGCAATTCCTTCAAACTAGATTCCTTACTTAATGGTGCCCTGGACATTGCCTTCCACATGAGTAAAAGACAACATGCATTTCTTTAGTTCTTTAGGACTTTATGAACTGTTTTCACATGCACGACTTTAGCTAATACTTTGACAATTGGAAACATCTGGTGGAGGAGGCGTCTGAACACTGGAGTGTAAAATAAGGACCTAAGTGGGTAGTGAATCAAAACTAGAATTCATATCTTAAGGTTCTTACCCTTCAACTTTCTGCATAAAAGTGAGAGCAAGGCAAGAAGAATAGCTGGAGGTCAGGGAAAGAAGAGGGTAAGGGCTCATAGAGAAATCTGGGGGGTTTTCTATTAATTAGTGGCCCTTTGGTGGACGAGGAAGTATGGAAAATCACAGAGGGGATGAAACACATCTGGAAGATAAGGTGACAAACCAGTGAGATCGAGAAGAGAAAAGATCGGAGAAACACATTTAGACAATAAAGAAAACGAGCTGGAAGTTGCAGGTTGCCATGTCCTCTTAGAGACAATGTTTGGAATTAAAGTAGCTGGCCTCATCAATTCTGCTTGAACAAGGCTGTATGACTAGCTGGTTCTCCTCAGTTTCCTGATCCATAAATTGGTATACATGCTCATTCTTAATGTTACAGTGGACATGAAATTTAATAACATTTCAATAAATCGTGGTGTGAGCTATTTAATACAGTATGAATGTGAGTGTATATCCCTGCCATCAATTCATCTCTTCAACCGTCTCTATATTTGAAGTCTAGCTCACAGATACTATCTTCAGCATTCTTTGACCTTCTTACTCCTAGATGAATGTTTAAATGTGGAGTCACTCATTCACAAAACATTCAGGGGGCACTCAGGGGCTTTAAGCTGGGCCTGGACTTCTGAAAATTAACGGGTATGGGCTAGGCTCTCAAAGCTCACAACACAGGGCAGGCTAAACAAATGATTCCAAACATGAGAGTTGCCTAATCAGAGCTCAGGGGAACGACTTGTTACTTTTTCCTGCAAGAATAAGCATTTGAAATGATGCCCAGATGAGTTTCTACTCAAAAGTGGGTAACCTATGTGAAGTCTTTCAGTTATTTTCTCATTTGTTGCTTTTTAGTCATAAGCTCGAGGCTTGTCAGGGTTGTGAGTTGCTTCCTCTTGTTGGACTGGGAGGCTCTGAAGTAGGGATCCTGTTACCTTCATCATCCTGGACTGTCCACTGTACACACTGGCCAGCATGTCCTTAAGCTTCTTCATCCTGGACTGTCCACTCTACAAACTGCCCACCATGTCCTTAAGCTTCTCTTAGTCAGATAACTTAGCATATCCCTCCTTAGCACAGCACAAAAGAACCGAGGTTGAAAACATCTCTCAGATGAATGATATAAAGATGTATGAATAAACTTCATAGAACTATGGGAGTTTTAGTCATTTTGTAAGGAGTTTAGAAAAAGTGGTTTGGATTAGATTGCACTGCCAGTGATACTGTGATCTCAGGCATATAGTTAATCATTTTTTAACCTCAGTTTTGTGATCTATAATGGTGATAGCTATATACCTACTTATAGGTATGGTAGGATTGTTTTAAGGTTTAAGTAAGTTTATTCACATAAAATGCTTAAAGTCTGAGATATTGTGAAAATAATGTAACAACAGAACAGCCTACTGTTGTTGCTGTTCTTCCTAAGTATAAAGACGGTGATGATATCAGACATTGTGCTAAAGACTCAGGACAGGCAGGCAGCAGTCTCCAGGACCTCTGTGTTTTCTCCTATTCTCACCTGTGACTGGAGCCACAAGGAGGATATTTTGGCATCAGGATTTGGGAAATACTCACCTTCTGGTGTTTATTGTGCTCCACTCTGAAGGCCATCGAAGGTTTACCTAAAAAATTATGGGAATCAGTGTTTTGTAAATGTTTCCAAACTCTGGGCATTTCAATTAAGGACACATAATTCTGAGCCAGAGAGTGACAAGGACAAGGATTACCAAAGGAGGAATGGAAAATGATTTCTGTATCATCAACTCCTATGCTTCCACTGGGAGCATTACATAATTTTCTTAAAATAAAAAAAAATATGAAACTTCATCTGTGCCTCATCTGATGTCCATATAGTATCTAATAAATTTACTAGCCTTTCATGGCAAAAATACTCAAAAAAGTAGAAATAGAAGGAAGTGACTGCAATATAATAAAGGTCATATATGAAAAGTCTACCTCTAACATCATAGTCATCAGTGAAAAGCTGAAAACTTCTCTAAGATCTAGAAAAAAAGGCAAGGATGCCCATTTTCAACATTTCTATTCACCATAATGTTAGAAGTCCTAGCCAGGGCATTAGGTTAGAAAAGGAAACTAAGGCTTCTATTTGGAAAGAAAGAAGTGAAATTATGTCTGTTCACAGAGGACATGATTTTATGTACAGAAAAATCTTCAAAATTACACACAAAAAAACCTACACAGAAAGTTGCATGGTACAAAATCAACATTCAAATATCTTTCCATGCATGAATGATGACCATTCCAAAAAGGAAAATAAGAAAACAATCTTATTTATTTTTCATTTTTATAAAACTATAGCCAAGATGTAAATTTAAGTTAAAAAATATTTATTTTTATTTATTTATTTGTGCCAGATCTTTGTTGCAGCATGTGGGGTCTAGTTCCCTGACCAGGGACTGAACCCAAGTTCTCTGCATTGGGAGTGTGGAGGCTTAGCCTCTGGACCACCAGAGAAGTCCCAATAATGTTATTTGTAATAGCATCAAAAAGAACGAAATAACTGGGAGTAAACTTAAAGAGATGAAAGACTTATACATTGAAAACTACAAGGTATTGCTGAAAGGAATCTGACACAAGTAAATAGAAAGGTGTCTCATGTTTATGGATTTGGAGACTTAATATTATTAAGCTGTTCATACTACCCAAAGCAATTTAAAGATTCAATGCAATTCCTATTAAAACCCCAATGGAATTTTTTTCTGATATAGAAAATCCATCCTACACTAAATACCGAATCTCAGAGGACCCCAAATAGGCAAAACAATCTTAGAAAGAACAGCAAAGCTGGAGGCCTCTGATTTCAGAACATATTACAAAGGTACTGGAACCAAAAGAGTATAGTTTCGGCATAAAGTGTGTGCTTAGTTGTGCAGTCGTACCAACTCTTTGTGACCTTTTGGACTGTAGCCCACCAGGCTCCTTTGTCCAGAGGATTTCTCAGGCAAGAATACTGGATGGGGTTGCCATTTTCTTTTCCAGGGGCTCTTCTTAACCCGTGGATTAAACCTGCATCTCCTGTGTCTCCTGCACTGAAGGCAGATTCTTCACTTGCTGAGCCACTGAGGAAGCCCATTGACATAAACACAGACATGTCAATCAATGGAACAGAATAGAAAACCAGAAATAAACAGAAATACATTCTTGGATACGTGGTCTAATGATCTTCATCAAGGGTGTCAAGACAATGGGGAAAGTTTAATCCCTATAACGAATGGTGCTGGGGAAACAAGATATCCATATGCAAAATAACGAAGATCTTACATCATGAAGAAAAACCAACTCCGAATGGATTCAAGACCTAAATGCAAGACTTGACAAGACTCTTAGAGGAAAACAAGGGTGAAGCTTCATGACACTGAATCAGCAATGATTTCTTAGATCTGGTACCGAGTGCACAAGTATTAGTAACAAAGTAAAAATACACAAATGAGATTACATTAATCTTAAAGTCTCTGTGCAGCAAAGGACACAGTGAATGGAGTGAAAAGGCCACCTATGGGACTGTAGAAAACATTTGTAAAATATGTATCTGATAAGGGGTTAACAAGCATACACCAATATGAAGCCTCCCTATAAGTCAGGAAGAGAACCTGACTGACCACGATGGCACCCTGATATCAAACTTCCATGCTTCAGCATTGTAAGAAAACACATTTCTGTGGTTTAAGGCATGCGCTCTGTTTTGTTACGGCAGTCTGAGCTGACTAACACAGCGGGAGAAGGAATTCAATAGACATTTCTCCAAAGACACACAAATGGCCAGCAAATATATGAAAAGATGCTCAACATTACTGATCAATAAGGAAATACAAATTGAAACCTTCTGTGATGGGCAATATGAATAAGAAGACAGTAACAGGTTTGGTAAGGATACGGAGAAATTGGAACCCTTATACACGATTGTTGGAAATGTAAACTGTTGCAACCTTCATAGAAAACAGTATGGAGTTTCTTCAGAAAATTAGAACTGCTGTCTGATCTAGCAATCCAACTCAAGAGTCTATTCCATAAAAAGTGAAAGGAAGATCTTGAATAAATAGTGTGCACATCTGTGGTCACTGCAGCATTATTCCCAGCTGGTGAGATGTGGGAGAAATCTAAATGTTCATTGGTGGATAAACAGATAGAGATTATATGTGAGATACTTCTTATATCTGTTATGTACACAGGCACACACTGGAATGTTTTTACGCCTTAAAAAAGAATTCTGTCATATGCTACATCAGGGATGGGCCTTGATGATATGCTGAGTGATATGAACCAATCCAAAAAAGACAAATATTGCCTGATTCCACTTCTATGAGGTATTTAAATTAATCAAACCCATGGAAACAGAAGATATAATCGTGGTTGCCAAGGGCTATGAGGAGGAAGGACTGGAGAATCATTCCTCAGTGGGTTAGGGCTTCAATCACACAAGATGGAAAAGTTCTACAGATTTGTTGTACAGCAATGTGTATATGTATATATATATCCCTGGTGGCTCAGTGGTAAAGAATCCGCCTGAAATGCAGGAGATGCAACAGACACAGGTTTGATCCCTGGGTTGGGAAGATCACTTGGAGCAGGAAATGGCAACCCACTCCAGTATTCTTGCCTGGAGAATCCCACGGACAGAGGAGCCTGGTGGGCTACAGTCCATGGGTACGCAAAGAGTCAGACACGATGGAGCAGTTAACACTATGGCCACTAACACTAATGTGTACATAGCTAGCAAGAGAGTACCACACACTCAGAAATTGTTAAGGTAAATAAAGATGCGCAGAGGCATGGTGGACCATGGCGGATGTATTCCCTATGAAGAATCTCTCTTCTTGTCAAAACCTTTGCAGACAACCAAATGTTTGATTTTCATGTCCCTTTCACTAGTTTTAATAACCTAAGGGAAAAGAGGGACTTCCCTGGTGGCACAGTGGATGAGAATCTGCCTGCTGATGCAGAGGACACAGGTTTGATCACTGTCCCAGGAAGATCCCCCTTTCTGTGGGGCCACTAAGCCTGTGTGTCACAAACTACATGTGCTCTGCAATGAGAAGCCACTGACTGCAACCAGAGAATGCCCATGCGCAGCCGCGAAGACCCAGTGCAGCCAAAACTAAATAGATAATTTTTAAAAATCTCGGAGAACAGAAATCCATAGATGGAGAAGCGTAGAACTATCTAAATTGTTTGCTCCAGTCTAGGAAGATTAACTCTTCTAAACTGTCTGAGCAGCAGAAGAGGAAGTGAGCTGCTCACTTCTAGTTTATAAAGAGTGTACTTCATTTTATTTACCTGATGCTGTCTCTGGTCAGTGAAATATGGGAAAGATCAGGGAGAATAAATAGTTCTCTCAAACCCTTTCCCAGAATTAAAACAAAGAATTAATTTCACCTTAGGGTAAGAAGATCATGTGTTGTTGTTTTATATACCTACATAAATAATGTATCTTGACATACTATGTTAATCATTTCCTCTTCTAAGAGATTTAATCCAACAACCAATTATGAGATTAGTATTAAATCTCTTTGGTGAATTTATTTCTAAGGTTTCTTTAACTGCCTTCCATTAAGAATGTTTAGCAAAAATAATTCTTTTTAAAAAGAATGATAAATTTTAAACATAAAACTTTTGAGAATTACAGTGGAAAACCTATACAGTCATCTTCATTCAGGCTTATGTCAATATTCAGCCACAACCACTTTGGAATGCTGAAAATTATGTTTTCTTTGCTAATGGCTGAAATATAGTTGAGACCTAAGCCCAGACTGGTTTCAGGAAGACACCTCTAAATCCTCCTGGCCCCTCACCTTGCTGCCTTGGTGTCCATTCTTCATCAGAATCCTCAGTGTCATCTAACTGGAGTTTGATGACCTGCCTGCGGTGATGCATGAAAGCTGGTCGAGTGGCTCTGAAACCTGGAAAGAAGCAAAATATTTGTTCTAAGGAGGAACAAAGCGCAGAAGCAATGGAAAGTGTCACAAAGTCAGGGAAATCAGTAGGATGGGCTGGGACAATCTAAACAAGGCAAGAGGTGAGCTCTGCACTGCAGGGTCAACCTCCCTTTGGTACAAAACAATAAACACTTCCTCCAGGTTAGTCTCCACACAAAAGGGAACTGTAAGCGAATGAAGCCACCTACGAGAGGGCTAAGTGAACCCTGAGGGTGAAGATCTCTTTCATGTTTCCCAGGCTCACAGGCACCCAGCACTTCCTGTTACCTATAGCAATCAGCGCTTTGTAGTTCCTTTTCACATTCCTATATCGAATTTTTTCCCATTCTCCCATCTCTTCCCATTCTTCCTTGGAGAAGTATACAGAGATGTCTTTGAAAGCATCTTTGGCCTAAGGAAAATGATAGATTTAATCAGTGATTTACTAATATAAGTCAGACCTTAGAGCTGGGTCTTCTCCTCCACCTTTTGTGCAGCGAGTAGCCTGAAGCTACTGGATGGGCTCTGTGAGACAGGGATGAAGACTTTCCTTCCTGACTGTGTCCTGCTTAACTGAACAAACACTGAGCATTTTCCTAACTTTGCCTGGACACAAAGCAGTTGTCCTGTTTTGTCCCACTCCACTCCACCATCTCAGACAGGACCAGGCATTCCCATCCTGTGTACAGTCACAGAGAAGTTCACTCAGCTAACCAGGCAAGCAGTCTGTGGTCCTTCGGGGACCAGCGCCATGTCCTTCCTATAGAGCTGGCTTAGAGCCCAGCTTTGCTGCCTCTGCCTCTCACCATGGGCTTCCACTCTGTTCTCCCAACATCTCCCTCAGTGCTCTCCTCTGGAGACCTGTTCAGCTTCATGGCCATCGGAGTGCTCAAGGCCAAGGTGCCTGTGGAAGAAGAAGGAGCTGAGATAGCTCAGACCACTGTCCAGAGCCTGGTCTGTCTTCCTTGGGTGGAGTGTCCAGGGCAGGAAGGTGAGCGGAAAGTTGGGGTGAGGGTATTGGGGGGATGGACAGATCCTGACTAGCTATGACAGACAAGCCTAATGTGAACTAGATTTGGTTTCTTTGGTTCCCCTACGAGGAAAGGCACTAGGAGGGACATGTCTGTGGGTGACGGAGGGATTCCTGAGGCGACCTGGAAGCCCCTAACTGCTGGACTGGGATCGGGCTGAAATCAAGCCTCTGTTCCAGTGCAAGAGAGGGAATATTTCTCCAAGAAGGGTTTTGAAGATCTCCGCCTGGGGACTCAGAAAAATCTGGGCATAACGTGGTTCTAAGTCTAAAGGACAGGTCACTTGGCTTGAGGAGATCTGGGTCACACGGGCTGAAGGAACTGGGGTCTTCAGACAAAGGGGACTGGGGATCTTTAGGCTGATGTAGAATGCGCAGGGTGAGAGAACTTGGGATCTTTGAGGCTGAGGAAATTGGGGGTTTCTTATTAAGGCGCTTTAGGTCTGTGACAGGCAGGACAGTTGGGGTCTTGAGGATGAAGAGTTTTAAGAGCTCCCAGGCTGAGGTATTCAGGGTCTCTGAGGTTAAGGAAATTTGGTCTCTCTGCGGGTGCTATTTTTAGGGTGCCTCAGGCTGAGGGGAACTGGGGTTACTCTAGGTATTTGAGGGTCACAGCACTAGGGGATTCGGTGTTTCTGGGGGTAAAGGGACTTGTAGTCCCTGAAGCTGACGAGACGCAAGCTTCCTTCAGATTAGGACTCGGGTTCCTCAAGGCTGACGGGATTTCGGGCCTCCCACCCTGGAATTTGAAGCCGTCAGGCTAAGGGTTTATGAGGGTTGTTCAGGGTGCGTTCCCATCAGTCTCCCCGCTGTCCTGCGGCGCTGCCCAACCCGGCCTGGGGCCCGCTAGCACCACAGCGACGTCCAGTCCTCTTGCGCTGAGGTGAAGTGAGGGGCGAGCAGCCGGCCTGTACCCTGTCAGGCACGAGCGACCAATCGGCGTTGCGACTGAGGCAGTCTGGCCAATAGGCGCCGGGAGGGTGCGGAGCGCGATGGAGGCCCCGCCCCACTGCTCAGGGATTGGCTGCTCTGGGGGCGTGTCTGTCAGGAAGCCTCCAGCGCGCAGGTGCATCTTGGCCGTTTTCTTTGCTTGTTTTCAGGCATGGCCTCTTAGGCCTGGATCCTCAAGTGGGCAGGTTGTCCTCAGGCTCGATGAATCTCGGCTCCACCAGACTGTAGTCGTGCCCCTGGACTTTCTCCTAGGCCCACCTGTGCCCTGTCTTGTCAAATCCAGTTTTGGCAAGAACTCTATGTGATGAGTACTGCATTATTCAGGGGAAAACGGTGTCATTAAATTCTGATGAGACACAGGATAAAGAACATATGGTCAAAGATTTAAACGCAAGGAATGGAATAAGTATGTTAGAAAATCGTGGAGGATTTTAAACCTCAAAGTAGCAGTGGCACTGATGAGTCATCTGTATATTTAATGTAGATATTAAAAGCCTTCAGAAATGAGGCATAAATAAAATCTCAAAGCCTTGCAAGTATTTTCTATAAAATGAGGCATCGAACTGGAGGACAAAGGAGCCACAGAGCTGAGTTTACTTGACACCTACTGGCTTCACAAGATAAAACAGGGACACTGTTTCTGGCCCTTAGCTAGATGTGTTCACAGAAAAATAACGTGATTTCCATGTATTGGAAGCAAGACAACTGACTGCAGAATTAGTATCAAGTGGTGGCTGGGAGTCTGGGTGGAGAAATGTTACCAGGAAAGTGAGTTTACCTCTTGGTGGGTGTTGAGCCAGAAGATACAACCCAGCCAAAGCTCATGGGAAGAAAAAATGCATTACTTGCAGAACTATGGAGAACACCATGGAGCTTTCCAGAGCAGAAGCTCTCTAAGCCACAAAGTTTGGGAAGCTTTAATCTCTGGGTGCAGACATGTTCAGGCTCTCATGGAGGCTCAGATGGTAAACAATCTGCCCATAGCCGAAGACCCGGGTTCAATCCCTAAGTGAGGAAAATCCTCAGAGGAGGGCATGGAAGCCCACTCCAGTATTCTTGCCTGGAGAATCCCATGGACAGAGGAGCCTGGTGGTCCATGGGGTTGCAAAGAGTCAGACATCAGACATGAGTGAGTGACTAACAGATTAACTTTACAGGCATGTTCATTAAGGGTCTTGGGCTGTGGCAGACTCTAAGCTTCCGTTGACTGAAGTGTTTAGAGTCAGAACCAGTCACCATCAGCATCCCTTACATTCCAGCTGGTCACATTCTTTCCGCTCATCAGTTCAGTTCAGTCGCTCAGTCGTGTCTGACTCTGTGATCCCATGGACTGCAATATGCCAGCTTTCTCTGTCCATCACTAACTCCCAGAGCTTGCTCAAACTCATGTCCATTGAATCTGTGATGCCATCAACCATCTCATTCTCTGTCGTCCCCTTCTCCTCCCGCCTTCAGTCTTTCCCAGCATCAGGGTCTTTTTCAAATGAGTCAGTTCTTCACATCAGGTGGCCAAAGTATTGGAGCTTCAGCTTCAGCATCAGTCCTTCCAATGAATATTCAGGACTGATTTCCTCTAGGACTGACTGGCTGAATCTCTTTGCAGTCCAAGGGACTCACAAGAGTCTTCTCCGACACCACAGTTCAGAAGCATCAATTCTTTGGCACTCAGCTTTCCTCATGGCCCAACTCTCACAACCATACATTACTACTGGAAAAACCATAGCTTTGACTAGATGGGCCTTTGTTGGCAGAATAATGTCTCTGCTTTTTAAATATGCTGTCTAGGCTGGTCATAACTTTCCTTCCAAGGAGCAAGCATCTTTGAATTTCATGGCTGCAGTCACCGTCTGCAGTGATTTGGGAGCCCAAGAAAATAAAGTCTGTTACTGTTTCAATTGTTTCCCCATCCATGAAGTGATGGAACCGAATGCCATGATCTTCATTTTCCGAATGTTGAGCTTTAAGTCAGCTTTTTCACTCTCCTCTTTCACTTTCATCAAGAGTCTCTTAGTTCTTCTTCACTTTCTGCCATAAGGGTGGTGTCATCTGCATATCTGAGGTTATTGATATTTCTCCTGGCAATCTTGATTCCAGCTTGTGCTTCATTCAGCCTGGCATTTCCCATGATATATTCTGCACATAAGTTATATAAACACGGTGACAATATATAGCCTTGATGTACTCCTTTCTCAATTTAGAACCAGTCTGTTGTTCCATGTCTAGTTATAACTGTTGCTTCTTGACCTTCATACAGATTTCTCAGGAGGAAGCTTAGGTGGTCTGGTATTTCCGTCTTTTGGGAATTTTCCAACAGTTTGTTGTGATCCACCCAGTCAAAGGCTTTGGCGTGGTCAATAAAGCAGAAGTAGATATTTTTCTGGACTCTCTTGCTTGTTCTATGACCCAGTCAATATTGGCACTTTGATCTCTCATTCCTCTGCCTTTTCTAAATCCAGCTTGAACATCTGGAAGTTCTTGGTTCATGTATGTTGAAACCTCACTTGGAGAATTTTGAGCATTACTTTGCTAGCATGTGAGATGAGTGCAACTGTGCAATAGTTTGACCATTCTTTGGCAGTGCTTTTCTTTGGGATTGGAATGAAAACTGACTTTTTCCAGTCCTGTAGCCACTGCTGAGTTTTCCAAATTTGCTGGCATATTGAGTGCAGCATTTTAAGAGCATCATCTTTTAGGACTTGAAATAGCTCAGTTGGAATTTCATCACCTCCACTTGCTTTGTTTGTAGTGATGCTTCCTAAGGCCCATTTGACATCACACTCCAGGATGTCTGGCTCTAGGTGAGTGAAAACACCATCGTGGTTATCTGGGTCATTAAGATCTCTTTTGTGTAGTTCTGTGTATTCTTGCCACCTCTTCTTAACATCTATTGCTTCCAAAATGGTCCATACCTTTCCTGTCCTTTACTCTGCCCGTCTTTGCATGAAATGTTCCACTGATTTCTAATTTTCTTAAAGAGATCTCCATTCTTTCTCATTCTATTGTTTCCCTCTATTTTTTTTCCGCATTGTTCACTTAAGAGTTTTTTCTTATATCTCCTTGGTATTCTTTGGAACCTTGCATTCAGATGGTTATATCTTTTTCCTTTTCTCCTTTGCCTTTAGCTTCTCTTCCTTTGTCAGCTATTTGTAAGGCTTCCTCAGACAACCCTTTTGCCTTTCTTCATTTCATTTAGGTGGATGATTTTGATCATGGCCTCCTGTACAATGTTAGGAACCTCCATCCATAGTTCTTCAGGCACTTTGTTTATCAGATCTAATCCCTTGAATCTATTTGTCACATCCACTGTATAATATACCTGAATGGCAGGTATGACATACTTTCTTCAATTGAAGTCTGAATTTTGCAATAAGGACGTCATGATATGAGCCACAATCAGCTCCTGGTCTTGTTTCTGCTGACTGTATACAGTTTCTCCATCTTTGGCTACAAAGAACATAATCATCTGATTTTGGTATTGACCTTCTTGTGATATCTATGTGTAGAGTTTTCTTTTGGGTTGTTGGAAGATCGTGTTTGCTATGACCAGTGCATTTTCTTTGCAAAACTCTGTTAACCTTTGCCCTTCTTCATTTTGTACTCCAAGGCCAAACTTGCCAGTTACTCCAGGTGTCTCTTGACTTCCTACTTAAAAAAAAATTAATTTAGTTTAACTGGAGGCAGATTACTTTACAATATTGTGGTGGTTTTTGCCATATGTTGACATGAGTCAGCCATGGGCGTACATGTGTCCCCCTGTCCCAAAGCCCCCTCCCACTTCCCTCCCCATCCCATCCCTCTGGGTTGTCCCAGTACACCAGATTTGAGTGCCATATTTCATGCATCTAACTTGGACTGCTCATCTATTTCACATATGGTAATATACATGTTTCACTGCTATTCTGTCATGTCATCCCACCCTCGTCTTCTCACACAGAGTCCAAAAGTCTGTTCTTTACATCTGTGTCTCTTTTGCCCTTGTCTATAGGGTCGTCATTATCACTGCAGATGGTGACTGCAGCCATGAAATTAAAAGACGCTTACTCCTTGGAAGAAAAGTTATGACCAACCTAGATAGTATATTCAAAAGCAGAGACATTATTTTGCCGACTAAGGTCCGTCTAGTCAAGGCTATGGTTTTTCCTGTGGTCATGTATGGATGTGAGAGTTGGACTGTGAGGAAGGCTGAGCGCCAAAGAATTGATGCTTTTGAACTGTGGTGTTGGAGAAGACTCTTGAGAGTTCCTTGGACTGCAAGGAGATCCAACCAGTCCATTCTGAAGGAGATCAGCCCTGGGATTTCTTTGGAAGGAATGATGCTACAGCTGAAACTCCAGTACTTTGGCCACCTCATGCAAAGAGTTGACTCATTGGAAAAGACTCTGATGCTGGGAGGGATTGGGGGCAGGAGGAGAAGGGTATGACAGAGGATGAGATGGCTGGATGGCATCACGGACTCGATGGGCGTGAGTCTGAGTGAACTCCGGGAATTGGTGATGGACAGGGAGGCCTGGGGTGCTGCGATTCATAGGGTCGCAAAGAGTCAGACATGACTGAGTGACTGAACTAAACTGATAGGGTCATCATTACTATGTTTCTAAATTCCATATATATGTGTTAATGTGTATTGGTGTTTTTCTTTCTGACTTACTTCACTCTGAATGACAGGCTCCAGTTTCATCCATTGGAACTGACTCAAATGTGTTCTTTTTAATTGAGTAATATTTCATTGTGTATATGTATTACAACTTTCTTATCCATTTATCTGCCTATGGACATTTAGGTTGCTTCCATGCCCTAGCTATTGTAAACAGTGTTGCAATGAACATTGGGGTATGGGTGTCTCTTTCAATTCTGGTTTCCTTGGTGTGTATGCCCAGCAGTGAGATTGCTGGGTCATAAGGCATTTCTATTTCCAGCTTTTTAAGGAATTTCCACACTGTTCTCCATAGTGGCTGTACTAGTTTACATTCCCACCAACAGTGTAAGGGGGTTCCCTTTACTCCACACCATCTCCAGCATTTATTGTTTGTAGACTTTTAGAAGGCATCCATTCTGACTGGCATGAGATGGTATGTCATGGTGGTTTTGATTTGCATTTCTCTGATAATGAGTCATGTTGAGCATCTTTTCATGTGTTTGTTAGCTACCTGTATGTTTTCTTTGGAAAAATGTCTGTTTAGTTCTTTGACCCATTTTTGATTGGATCACTTGTTTTTCTGGTATTGAGCTGCATGAGCTACTTGTATATTTTGGAGATTGATTCTTTGTCAGTTGTTTCATTTGCCATTATTTTCTCCCATTCTGTCTTTTCACCTTGCTTATAGTTTCCTTCGTTGTGCAAAAGCTTTTAAGTTTAATTAGGTCCTGTTTGTTTATTTTTACTTTTATTTCCATTACTCTGGGAGGTGGGTCATAGAGGATCCTGCTGTGATTTATGTCAGAGAGTGTTCTGCCTGTTTTCCTCTAGGAGTTTTATAATTTCTGGTCTTAAATTTAGATCTTTAATCCATTTTGAGTTTACTTTTGTGTATGGTCTTAGAAAGTGTTCTAGTTTCATTCTTTTTTTTGTGGTTAAATAGATTTTCAGCTAGAGCTGGAATTGCTTCTTTTTTTTTTTAGTTTTTTATTTTTTAAATTTTAAAATCTTTAATTCTTACGTGCGTTCCCAAACATGAACCCCCCTCCCACCTCCCTCCCCATAACATCTCTCTGGGTCTTTCCCAGCATCACTTGTTAAAGAGATTGTCTTTTCTCCATTGTATATTTTTGCCTCCTTTGTCAAAAGATAAGGCATCCATAGGTGCGTGGATTCATCTCTGGGCTTTTTACTTTGTTCTGTTGATCTATATTTCTGTCTTTGTGCCAGTACCATACTCTCCTGATGACTGTAGCTTTGTGGTATAGTCTGATTGACTTTCTGATTTTGCATTCCAGTCCCCTATGATGAAAAGCACGTCTTTTTTTTTTTTTCTGGTATTAGTTCTAGAAGGTCTTGTATGTCCTCATAGAACCATTCAACTTTAGCTTCTTTGGGATTAGTGGTTGGGGCATAGAGTTGGATTACTGTGATATTGAATGGTTTGTGTTGGAAACAAAGAGAGATCATTCTGTCATTTTTGAAATTGCACCCAAATACTGCATTTTGGACTCTTGTGTCCATTTTTTTCTAAGGGATTCTTGCCCATAGCACTAGATGTAATGATCATCTGAATTAAATTCTCCCACTCTAGTCCATTTTAGTTCACTGATTCCTAAAATGTCAGTGTTCACTCTTGCCATCTCCTATTTGACCACATCCAATATCCCGTGATCATGGACCTATCATTCCAGGTTCCTATGCAATATTGTTCTTTACTGCATCAGACTTTACTTCCATCATCAGTCACATCCACAACTGGGTACTATCTTCACTTTTGCTCCGTCTCTTCATTCTTTCTGGAGTTATTTCTCCACTCTTCTCCAGTAGCGTAATTGGTCACTGACTGACCTGGGGAGTTCATCTCTCAGTGTCATATCTTTTTGGCTTTTAATACTGTTCATGGGGTTCTCAAGGCAAGAATACTGGAGTGGTTTTCCAGTACTGAAGTGGTCCCTTCTCCAGTGGACCATGTGTTGTCAGAGCTCTCCACCATGAGCCATTCATCTTGGGAGGTCCTACACAACATGGCTCATTGTTTCATTGAGTTCAACAAGGTTGTAATCCATGTGATCAGTTTGGTTAGTTTTCTGTGGTTGTGGTTTTCGTTCTGTCTGCCCTCTTATGAATAAGGGTAAGAGAGTTATGGAAGCTTCCTGATGGGAGACAATGACTGTGGGGAAAACTGGGTCTTGTTCTGATGGGTGGGGCCATGCTCAGTAATCTTTAATTTTCTACTGATGGGGGAGGCTGTGTTCCCTCCCTGTTGTTTTGCCTGAGGCCAAAGTGTTGACCCACACTTCCACAGAGACTCCTGGACTCTCACAGGGAAGTCTAACTCAGCCACTTGCGGGGAGACTGCTCCTTTTTCCTGGTTCCTGGTGCACACAGGTTTTGTGTGTGCACAAAAGCCAAGAGCTAATAGCCAAGAGCCTGTTTCTCAAGTCCTGTGGAAGTTTTGTAATGAAATACCACTGGCCTCCAATGTCTAATTTCCTGGAGGTTCTCAGTCCCTTTGTCAGATCCCCAGGTTGGGAAATCTATTGTGGGTGCTAGAACTTTCTTAACAGTATGAGAATTTCTTTGGTATAATTGTTCTGCAGTTTGTGGGTCATCTGCTCAGTGTCTCTGTGATGGGTCTAATGGCAACTTCCTCCAAGAGGGCTTATGCCACATGCTGTGTGACCCAGGTCTGCTGCAGCCAGAGCCTTTGTCCATGTGGCAGCCCACTTCTGACCCTTGCCTCTGCAGGAGACACTCAAACACTCAAAGGCAGGTCTGGTCAGTCTCTGTGGGGCCTCTGTGTCCTGGTGCACACAAGGTTTGTTTGAGCTCTCCAAGGGTCTCTGGCGGGCATGGGGTTTGATTCTAAATGCAATTTTGCCCCTCCTACCATCTTGTTGGGGCCTCTCCTTTGCCCTTGGACGTGGGGCATCTTTTTTGGTGGGATCCCACATTCTCCTGTAGATGGTCGTTTCACAGAGAGCTGCAGTCTTGGAGTTCTTGCAGGAGAAGATGACCGCATGTCCTTCTACTCAGCCGTCTTTCCCCTTATAAGTCATCACAGCATGCTGAGCGTAGGAGCCTGTGCTATACAGTGGGTCCGTGTTGATTATCTACTGTACCTTAATTTTTAAAAATGTTGATTTTACTCATTTATTGTATTTATCTGCTTTTGGCTGAACTGTCTTTGTTGCTGTGCATGGGTTTTCTCTAGTTTCAGTGAGTGGGGGCTACTCTTGTGATGTGAGGGCTTCTCCTTGCAGTGTCTTCTCTTGTTGTGGAGCACAGGCCTCAGGGCGCACGGGCTTCTGTGGTTGCAGCACATGGGCTCAGCAGTGGTGGCTCCCAGGCTCTCAAGCACAGGCTCAATAGTTGACCGACAAGCCCTCACACTGCAACCAGGAGAAGCCCACACTCTCCTCAGCTAAAGGAAAGTCCACGCAGCAGCAAAGACCCAGTGCAGCCAAAAATAGATAATAAATAAACAAATAAAATTATAGAATAACAACAGCAATGCACCCCCACAAAAGTCAGAGCTGGTGTCAGGGAGCGGGCAATTAGGGCTGCTCATCTCTGGTTCATTGCGCTGCTGCTTTCTTCCTGAAATGCAAAAAGAAGGAAAACTACAAGGTGGGGAGGTCTGTGGGAAAGGCAAGCACCAGGGTGTGAGTAGCATGGGGTTAGCGGAGAATGGGTGCAGAATGCAGCTCAAGCAGAGTTAGGGGCAGAAAAGCAGACTTAGTTACCGGGTACAGATTAGGGGCAGTGAAGGAAAACCTAGGAGGGAGCCGGCCTGCTCGCTGTTCTCTTTATCTTCTTTGTTCTCAGGAAAGAAAAGAAAATCATTTCTCTCTTTTCCTTTTCACTGCAACACTGAAAGAAGCAACTTAGATGAGAAGGAGTGGCCTTCAGGAGCCCAACGTCATTCCCCAGTTCCTGTATAAAAGCAGTGAGTTTGAGACATCACCAGGAGAAAAGCAGACATTTAATAACTTGTATACCTCCTCTATGGAGAAGGCGATGGCACCCCACTCCAGCACTCTTGCCTGGAAAATCCCATAGGTGGAGGAGCCTGGTAGGCTGCAGTCCACGGGGTCGCACAGAGTCGGACACGACTGAGCGAATTCACTTTCGGTTCTCACTTTCATGCATCGGAGAAGGAAATGGCAACCCACTCCAGTGTTCTTGCCTGGAGAATCCCAGGGACGGGGGAGCCTAATGGGCTGCCGTCTATGGGGTCGCACAGAGTTGGACATGACTGAAGCGACTTAGCAGCAGCAGCAGCAGCAGCAGCAGCAGCAGCAGCAGCAGCAGCAGCAGCAGCAGCAGCAGCAGCAGCAGCATACCCCCTGTATATACGGGAACTATCCAGGAAACCTGAGTCACTCCCTGAAATGTCCAAAGCCATCACCTCAAGTACGATCTTTAGAGAAAAATAAAAGAAAGACCTTGGGGAAAGGGGGAAGCCTGTTGTGACAGGTTATCATGCAAACATAGTAAAGAAATGTATGATTGTTGCAGATTTAAGTCAGGACCTCTCCACTGATGAGAATTACTTGAGAGTTACTCATCATCTACTTCTAGTGCAGAGAGGGATAGCCCTTAAATATGTAGAGTTCTCTGTTGTAAATGTTCTTCACAAAAAGGCAGTTGCTACTTAGTTTTATGAGATTTCTGTTTTTTCTTTTTTAAAAGTTAGACTGAAATAATCCTTATGCCAGAGAGGCATATTTTGGGGTGGCACATTCTACTCATCTTATCATGGATGTACCCCACTTTGCTTATGCTTCCATGTATTGAAGGATATCCTGATTTTTTTTTCAATTTTTTAGCTATTATGAATAGTGCTGCTGTGCATAATTGCATCCTTGTTTGAATTTGGGATAAATTTTCAAAGCAGTTGACAACACTGAACACATGATTGTTGGGTCCGGTGTTTTGGCTTTGGAAAACGCTGCCCAGCTGTGTTATAAAGTGGCAGTCCATACACCTCACCAGCAGTGAGGGAGATTTCTTGTTCCTCATCCTCCAGCAGTGGATACTGTCATGTATATGGAGTTTAGTAGTCCTAATAAGTGTGGTGTGATACTTCATGATTTTCACTCAATGTTCCCTAGTTCAGTTCAGTTCAGTTCAGTTGCTCAGTCATGTCTGACTCTTTGTGACCCCATGCACTGCAGCAGGCCAGGCTTCCCTTTCCATCACCAACTCCCAGAGCATGCTCAACTAATGTCCATCGAATTAGTGATGCTATCCAACCATCTCATCCTCTGTCGTCCCCTTCTCCTCCCGCCTTCAATCTTTCCCAACATCAGGGTCTTTTCAAATGAGTCAGCTCTTCACATCAGGAGGCCAAAGTATTGGAGCTTCAGCTTTAGCATCATTCCTTCCAAAGAAATCCCAGAGCTGACCTCCTTCAGAATGGACTGGTTGGATCTCCTTGCAGTCCAAGGGACTCTCAAGAGTCTTCTCCAACACCACAGTTCAAAAGCATCAATTTTTTGGCACTCAGCTTTCTTTATGGCCCAACTCTCACATCCATACATGACTGCTGGAAAAATCATAGGTTTGACTAGATGGACCTTTGTTGGCAAAGTAATGTCTCTGCTTTTTAATATACTGTCTAGGTTGGTCATAGCTTTTCTTCCAAGGAACAAACGTCTTTTAATTTTATGGCTGCAGTCACCAACTGCAGTGATTTTGGAGCCCAAGAAAATAAAGTCTCTCACTGTTTCCATTGTTTCCCCATCTATTTGCCATGAAGTGATGGGACTGGATGCCATGATCTTAGTTTTCTGAATGTTGACTTTTAAGTCTACTGTTTCACTCTCCTTTTTCACTTTCATCTAGAGGCTCTTTAGTTCCTCTTCACTTTCTGCTATAAGAGTGGTGTCATCTGCCTCTCTGTTTATTTATATTTCTCCTGGCAATCTTGATTCTAGCTTGTGCTTCATCCAGCCTGGCATTTCTCGTGATGTACTCTGAATGTAAGTTAAATAAGCGGGGTGGCACTATACAGTCTTGATATACTTATTTCCAAATTTAGAATCAGTCCAGTGATCCATGTCTGGTTCTAACTGTTGCTTCTTGAGTGGGATAAAGTTTTGCAGCAGGCAGATAAATGGTCTCATATTCCCATCTGCTGAAGAATTTTCCACAGTTTGTTGTGATTCACACAGTCAAAGGCTTTAGCATAGCAATGAAGCAGAAGTAGATATTTTTCTGGAATTCTCTTGCTTTTTGCAATCCAGTGGATGTTGGCAATTTGATCTCTGGTACCTCTGCCTTTTCTAAATCCAGCTTGAACATCTGGAAGTTCTTGGTTCATGGACTGTTGAAGCCTTGCTTGGAGAATTTTGAGCATTACTTTGCTAGCATGTGAAATCAGTGCAGCTGTGTGGTAGTTTGAACATTCCTTGGCATTGCCCTTTTTTGGGACTGGAATGAAAACTGAGCTTTTCCAGTCCTGTGGCCACTGCTGTGTTTTCCAAATTTCCTGGGATATTGGGTGCAGAACTTTAACAGCATCATCTTTCAGGATTTCCAATAGCTCAGCTGGAATTCCATCACCTTCACTAGCTTCGTTCATAGAGATGCTTCCTAAGGCCCAGTTTACTTCACACTGTAGGCTGTCTGGCTCTAGGCGAGTGATCAAATTATCATGGTTATCTGGGTCATTAAGATCTTTTTTGTATAGTTTTGTGTATTCTTGCCACCTCTTCTTAATATCTTCTGCTTCCGTTAGGTCCATATCATTTCTGTCCTTTATTGAGCCCATCTTTGCATGAAGTGTTCCCTTGGTATCTCTAATTTTCTTTACACATATTAGAGTATTTTAACTGGGATGGGTGGAGAATGTTCAGGAGCAGCTAGCCCAGGGATCAGGCAGCATTTACTTCAAGATGACTCTGCCTGGTCCCCCAGCTTCCCACTGAGGACCCTCCTTGTGGGAGTGGGGGTGGGGGTTTAGGAGGGTAGAGGAGGGGGTTGGAAGTGTGGAGGAGGGGGTTTGCAGTGTGGAGGAGGGGTGGGAGGGTGGAAGGGCTGGTGTCTGCACATAAGTCCCCACCCCCAACCATCTTCAGAATTGCTCATTGGTGTAGCAAGCATCCTAATTGGGTTTTCACCTGTGTAATGGTGGGTTATTAATGAGCAATGTGAACAGTGACATTAAATGTCCTCAGTCAGGACTAGATACTTACTATGCCACAGACAGGTGTAAGAACCTGGGGGGGCGTGTGCAGCCGGTACCCCTAGGGACAGGGTTCAGACTTGACCCCTCAACATTTTGGGGTCCAGTCACTGCTTTAGTATTTCTGAGGGCCCAGTTCTGACTCTAAGGGTTCTGTAATCCAGCCTCCATCCTCCTTTAGTGAGACCCACACTTCTAGGACCCTACAGAGCAGGGCCTGTGTGTGTTCTCTGTGGCTTCTCTAACAGACGACCACATGTTGGGGGATTTAAAGCAACAGGAGTTCATCCTCCCCCAGTCCTGGAGACCAGACACCTGAGACCAAGGTGGTGCAGGGCTGAGGTCCCTCCAGAGGCTCCAGGAGGGGTCCTTCCTGCCTTCTCCAGCCTTGGGGCTCCAGGGTCCCGGGGCTTGGGACCCCTCAAGACCCTCCCTCCCACCTCTGCCTCCATCTTCACGGGGCTTCTTGCCTGCGTCCTCTTCCATCTCCTATAAGGGCTCCAGCCTTGGGGCTCCTGGGGTCCCGGGGCTTGGGACCCCTCAAGATCCTCCCTCCCACCTCTGCCTCCATCTTCATGAGGCTTCTTGTCCACGTCCCCTTCCATCTCCTATAAGGACTCTGTCAGCTGGACTGAAGGTCACCCCCGCCCCGGATGCCCTGACCTTGAGACCCTGACTCCATCTGCAAAGACCCTTTTCCCAGATACCGCCCTGTTCCCGTGTTCTGAGGGGGCACATCTTTGGGGGCCTCCATTCACCCCATTATCTGTATATAAAATAACCTCATTTTAGGAGATCACCACAGGCCCATATAGATGGGCACAGACAGCGGCCACACACGTGGGGTCTGGAGAGAATGAGGGTCCTGGAGTCACCTGGAACGGATCAGGCCTAGCTTCATCAGGTGAGGGGAATCACAGGGAGGAGTGGGCATGGTCTTGTTCAGGCTTCAATAAGACCATGTTGTGTGGGATGTGAGATGCACCGTGAGGGCAGGGAGCTTTGTGGGGCCCGATGGAGGGAGTAGGCTTGGGCCAGGGCCGTGGGTGTAGAGGGGAATGAGTGTGGGGGTTGGCCATATGCCCTGGAGAAGGAGCTGATAGTCTCTGGGGCACAAGGAGCTGGGAACCTGGGAGGCGTCTGTGTTACTGAACCAAGTCCACACGCCTGAGTGCAGTAAAGCCAGTCGCCTGACACCGGGTGCAGTAAAGGAAAGGGCAGCATTAATTGTAAAGGCACCAGTGCGTGGAGACAGGGAGCTCGTGCTCTACACCCTGAGATCCCTGAAGGGCTTCAGGAAAGCAGTTTTACGGGCCGCATGAGGGAGGGAGGGTCACAGAGTATGTGATTCACTGGTGCACGGTTCTCTGGCTGGTGAGGTAACAGGCGGCTCACCTCACAAATCCTCAGGCACTGGGCACTCTGGGGGAGACGGGTTCATGCTCATCAAGTAGCTAACTTCTTCCACTCAGTGGGGCTTTCAGCAGCGGCAAACACCTCCCTGAGTGTGCCTCAGCTACTGTCATCTCCATACTTCAGAGAGGGGCTACGGCAGGGGATACGGGACGGGGTCTGTCCTGGGAGGCCCCTAGGCTCCTGCTCGGTTTCACCAGGTGTCTGGGCTCAGCAGCTGGAGGAGTCGGGGCTGCCTCCTGGGTGTGGGGAGCAGCAGGATCACAGTCCTCGAGGGGCCTGTTATTCCCCAGGATGAGATGGGGAGGCCGTGGATGGACAGATGCACCTGCCCTGGGAGAAGGGTGCAGGCTGGAAATGTCACTGGAATCTTCGCAGGGAGGAAGGGGAAAGGCAGGGGAGGGGGCTGGTGGGTTATAGCACCTACGTGCAGGTGATGGTGGTCCTGTTGGACACAACTCAGAGCCGTAAGGAGTGGTGGTCAGGGGCCCAGCTCTGTCCTCTTGTTCTCTGCTTATCTGTGACTCCCCACTCCTGCAGCGAGGAGCCGGGCCCCCACCGTCTGCATCTGTCAGCTCTTTTCTCCTCTTCAGATTACATGGACAGTGGTCTCAGAATTGCTAGCTACTGCACTCTGGAAAGATCTCTAAAATGAAGCCCAGTGTTTATGTACAGGCCACTTTGCCTTTTGTGTATCTATTCACTCATTTCCAAAGTCAACACATTTTTCCCCATCTCCTACAGTGAGGTATCTTTTCAGTGCATTTCTAACGTGGTTAGGTTTTGTTGCATTGTGTATTCTGTCCTGAGACTCTCCTACACCCTAAATAACTGCACTTGAATAGACTGTTTGATCCCTTGGGCTGTACAGATCGATGAGTGTAGACAAGTGCATAGTGACAGGTGTCCATCCTAAAGCATCACAGGGAGCGCTTCAGCCCCCTGCAGCAGGCGACCTGCTTATCATCTGTGTAGCTTGTTCACTTTCACATTACAAAACCTAGACTGCTTCTAGATAGACTGTGATAATAATGTAGCGAATATATTTGACATAACATTGGTTTTGATGTTTCTAAATGAATTATTATAAGCAATTATAATTACAGCCCATTTTATGTCAGAATATTCCCTTCAAGCAATATTATTATGGGGATCTTAAATTCCCAAGATTATGTTAATCCTACAAATGCATCCCTAAGTACTCAGAGCTGTTTACTTCTCAGAAGACTTATCTAGGGAAGTGTACTAAACAGAGAAAACATTCCTTGTGGACCTTTTAATTGTAATGACATTGCATTTGAAAATAAATAATTATACATATAATGGATTGTTGCTGAAAAGCAGTAGAATCTGAAATAAGACAATAATTCTAAAAGCATGGCACCTGAATTTTATTTTATGTGTATATAGCATTTATCTATTGATATAATTTTGATATGGTGATTGAACCACTTGCAGTTTACTTTTCTGAGACAACTGTTAAACTGATAGTCTGTGTTGTTAAATACTGCTTACCTCATCCTGAAAGCAGCAGTGATCAAGCAAGTGAAAAACATAGCGAAATGAAATGAAACATGACTAGGATTCTCATAAGTTGAAAGCTTTTTATATCACATGCTGGCATAGTGTAGAAAAGTATGTCAATGACTAGATTGTAAGACCAAGGTTTAAGACAACCATCCCGTGAAATTGCGTAGATAAGAAGATATCTTCTGGATGTCCCTGGTGGCTCAATGGATAAGAATATGCCTACCAATGTAGGAGACATAAGTTCGATCCCTGGTTGGAGGAAGATTCCACCTGCGAGGGAGCAACTAAGCCCGAGAGCCACAACCACGGAGCCTGCGCTCTAGAACCTGTGAGCCACAGCTATTTAAGCCTGCTCACCCGGAGTCAGGGCTCCACGACTGGGGAAGCCGCTGCAGCGAGAAGCCCACACACCCCAGCCAAGAGGAGCCCAAGTGCAGCCAAAAACAAAAATACAGTTTTTAAAAAGGAAATCTTCCAAGTCATAAGGAAATGAGTACGTTAATATTACATGTGCATTTGTATTAATTAGACGATGAGAGGCAACCGTCGTACACAGAAACAGCATCCAATGGAATTTCAATGATTAACTCTTATTACTTCCCTGTTCAGCACAAAGTGGTTGTCTGACCTTATTGAACATTCACATTTATGAGTTTCAGGTCATTTCCAAAAGACAATATGTGGAAATGGATTTGGTCATTCCCTGATGACTCTCAGCCTAGCTTCACTTCTGTTAGCATCTATGATGTTAGCATCATTGAAATAGTTTAGCAAAAATAAGTGTGTAATACTAGTAGTATATGAATGTAATTGTCTGTTTTAGAGTTAAGAAACTAATAAGTATTTTAATAATTACCTATAAGTCCTATTAAAGGAAATAAATGTGATTATATACTCATATTAAACTTTGTGCAAAGTCTATGTTGATTTTTATATTATTTGAACTAGACTACTGATAAACATGACTCAAAATTTTCAAGAATAAAATAAATCAATTCGTTTCTTTTAATTTGTCCATAAGCAATGCAGACTGGGTCTAAGTGACGGCAATTCCAAATTTCATAGATGTGACAGAATTTGTTCTTCTGGGGTTGACCAGTCATCAGGAGCTTCAAGTCCTCTTTACTGTCGTGTTTCTAGTAGTTCACATGCTCACTCTGACAGGGAACATTGGTTTGATTTTCCAGTTCTCTTTACTGTGGTGTTTCTAGTGGTTCACATGCTCACTCTGATAGGGAACATTGGTCTGAGTGTTTTGATCAGCATCAGCCTCCAGCTTCAGAGCTCCATGCGCTTTTTCTTGAGTCTTTTGTCTTTTGTGGATGTGTGGTTCTCTTCCAGTGTCACTCTGAAGATGCTGGGAAACGTACTATCAGAGACAAAACCCATTTCCTGTGTGGGGTGTTTGGTGCAGTGCTGCTTCCTCATAGCCCTTGTCCCCGTGGAAGCACGTATCTTGGCTGTGATGGCCTTTGATGGCTACATGGCCATCTGCAATCCTCTGCTTTATGGCCGTAAAATCTCCAGGACTATCTGTGCTCGTCCCATCTCTGTGCCATACGTCTATGGGTTTTCTGTTAGCCTAACCTGCACACTGTGGACATATGGCCTGTGCTTCTGTGGAAGCTTTGAAATCAACCAGTTCTATTGTGCTGACCCTGCTCTTATCAAGATTGCCTGTGGAGGGGTCCACAGTACAGAACGCACCATGATTGTTATTGCTGGGATTAATTTCACATGTTCCCTCTCTGTGGTTCTCGTGTCCTGTACCCTCATCACAGCAGCCATGCTGTGCATGCACTCTGCCGATGGCAGGAGGAAGGAATTCTCCACGTGTGGGTCCCACCTGACAGCGGTTACCTTGTTTTATGGGACTCTCCTCTCCATGTATCTCAGGAGGCCCACTGAAGAGTCTGTGGAGCAGGGGAGGATAGTGGCTGCGTTTTACACCACAGTGATTCCCATGCTGAATCCCATGATCTACAGTTTGAGGAACAAAGCTGTGAAATAGGCGGTCAACAAAGCAATTGTCAAGGCAAACCTGAGTCAGTGGACCTGCAGTACACAATTCCGTGTGTGCCGCTTCCTGCTATGAATGTCCAGGCACATAAATAACCCTGTTTACAATAGACTGCATACAGGCAACACTTACATATACTAAGAGGTCCAGTCTAACACAGCGATGGTTTACCCCATGAATGGACTCTCAGGACTAAGCCTCCTCTGTCTACATATGCAAACATCCTAACCCTGACCTATTATGTTAGTCACAGTGTATGTAAAATTGTGCTATTCATTCATCAGATAACTCATGAATACATTTGGATAAGCACACGTTAATTTGGAGGTATCTTTGTAAGAGGTGAATATGCTTTTTTAGTATATTTTCTATATATAATTGCTTTTCACTTGTTTTATAAGTAATTTCATGAGAAATTATATATAATTTCATGAGAAAAAATTAAGACTTCATCACTTTTCCATGAATACAAAAGTTGGTGGATCCTCATTTACCAAGAAAGCTTTCAATAACATTCATACATGCATAGACTTTGAAAACAAAAATGGATTCACAGTATTCAACTAGTGTCATGAATCAATCAGAAGGTTAACTCTCAGTATAATTAACATTATTTGTGTTTCAAACAATCTCTTGATTCACTGTAATTCTACTCTTTGGTTTGGATTTTGGCTAGTTGTTTTTCTCTTCATTAATTTAAATAGGTGAAAACGTTATGAGTAAAGCTTATCATGTCCTTCTCATAGTTTAAAAAGATGAAGCAATATGGATTTTTGTCATTTAAAATCTAACTTTTGATCAGAAGAATGTCCTGTTAAACAGTTAATTGCTATGATGAAGGTATTGTTTGATTCCAAATTCTTGTCACTAACATTACATTCTTAGGTCTGTATTTAGCACCTAAGTCACGCTTTAAATAACTAGAGTGGATCAACCAGATAAGAATCTGTGTAAAACCAAATGTCATTACACTAGACATGTGTTAAAATGTGACCAGCACAGCTCAAACTGGTATCCATTGGGATCTGATTACATGTTTACAATTCAATTTATGTTGATTGGTGTCCACTTAATCTACCTTCATTCTTAATATAAGTGGAATACATTTTTTGTCCTTGCTGACTCTTGCTAATAATAACAGCATAAAAGCAAATCAGAAGCAGAAGTAATTTCTCATGAACGAGTTTATTCTTGTTTAAGGGCTAATCCAATTAAAAGGGGTGCACAATTGAACATGTGTAGAAAGACTCTGAGAAATAACATTTACTCGAGGTAGTATCACTGGAAAGATGGATTCATTTAAGCACAGAAAGTATTGTTACTCAGGCTAATTTACTAAGTGCCCACAAGCCACTTTCCTCCTTCAGATTGGTTCTGAGAAAAAGCAGATGGTGGGAGGAGAGTTCTTTTTCATAACTAGGTTCTGAGCAGGAAGAGAGTACTATTTATTAGTATTGGAAACTACATTAACAAACTTTTTTTAAAATAATGTTTTCAAATCACCCAAGTTTGCTTCTAATAAGTTGGTGTCAAGTATGAAACGATAGGCTGCTCAAGAAACAATCGTACCGACAGAGAACATTATAACTTGGCCCTTTAAGATCACATTTTCTGTGATCCTTATGGCAGAAATATTCCTCAGTGTCCACTATTTTATGTTTTATTTTATAAGTAAAACACTTGTCATCCAAAGCGATTCACCACTGTTCCCATTGCCCATTGCCACTGGGATACATGATGTTGTCAAGTCTTGGCAATGAACCATCAGTAGAAAGTGGTGCCTGAAACCTAAAGATCACCTTCTCTATGTTAAAGCCATTAGATATGGACTTTATTTTTTCCCTCTTCCTTCCCACTTGAAAATGTTGCCACTGAAATGGTCACTTTTTAGACAAAGATGGAAACCACATATTAAGGGTCTCATTGCCTTTCCCAAAACCCTTAATTCACACTGCTGCCTGAGAAAGGCATAAATTATTAAGTCACTGCATCCTGGGAGCTCACTTGGCTCTAGAGCTATATTTGCTCGTACAATACTTTCCATAAACGTACCCTTGGCATTTCACCTCTGCATCTCATCACTCATTACGACAATTTTTACCTGAGAATGATCAAGTCTTTTCAGAAACTATTCTGGTATTGAGAGAAAGGCATCTTGTCTTCTGTCTTAACCAGAAGGAGAAAAACTCAAGCTTCTGATCTGTATTAGATATTAGGTTATACATCCCTTTGTCCTAAATACTTGATGAGTCCTTGGGCTTGTTATGACCTCTAAAACTCCAGTTGTCATATTAACTGGTTTTGGATCCCTTTTGACCCATCATCTAGGCCACTTTGCTAGCCTTTTTAGGTACTTACAAGTCTCTTTCTTAAGCTTAGGAAATCTCAGCTGCTTTTGCTCTGCACTTTGCTTGCAGGTGTATAAGGTGTGATATCACCAGGCATTTGAGCCAGCATGTCTTTACCTGTCCTCACACGTTAGTGGAGTTTCCCCAATGGCTCTGTGGCAAAGAATGATCTGCAAGGCAAGAGACATGATTTCAATGTCTGGGGGTTGGGGTTGGGGTTGGGGTTGGGGTTAGGGTTAGGGTTAGGGTTAGGGTTAGGGTTAGGGTTAGGGTTAGGGTTAGGGTTAGAGGGTTAGGGTTAGGGTTAGGGTTAGGGTTAGGGTTAGGGTTAGGGTTAGGGTTAGGGTTAGGGTTAGGGTTAGGGTTAGGGTTAGGGGTTAGGGTTAGGGTTAGGGTTAGGGTTAGGGTTAGGGTTAGGGTTAGGGTTAGGGTTAGGGTTAGGGTTAGGGTTAGGGTTAGGGTTAGGGTTAGGGTTAGGGTTAGGGTTAGGGTTAGGGTTAGGGTTAGGGTTAGGGTTAGGGTTAGGGTTAGGGTTAGGGTTAGGGTTAGGGTTAGGGTTAGGGTTAGGGTTAGGGTTAGGGTTAGGGTTAGGGTTAGGGTTAGGGTTAGGGTTAGGGTTAGGGTTAGGGTTAGGGTTAGGGTTAGGGTTAGGGTTAGGGTTAGGGTTAGGGTTAGGGTTAGGGTTAGGGTTAGGGTTAGGGTTAGGGTTAGGGTTAGGGTTAGGGTTAGGGTTAGGGTTAGGGTTAGGGTTAGGGTTAGGGTTAGGGTTAGGGTTAGGGTTAGGGTTAGGGTTAGGGTTAGGGTTAGGGTTAGGGTTAGGGTTAGGGTTAGGGTTAGGGTTAGGGTTAGGGTTAGGGTTAGGGTTAGGGTTAGGGTTAGGGTTAGGGTTAGGGTTAGGGTTAGGGTTAGGGTTAGGGTTAGGGTTAGGGTTAGGGTTAGGGTTAGGGTTAGGGTTAGGGTTAGGGTTAGGGTTAGGGTTAGGGTTAGGGTTAGGGTTAGGGTTAGGGTTAGGGTTAGGGTTAGGGTTAGGGTTAGGGTTAGGGTTAGGGTTAGGGTTAGGGTTAGGGTTAGGGTTAGGGTTAGGGTTAGGGTTAGGGTTAGGGTTAGGGTTAGGGTTAGGGTTAGGGTTAGGGTTAGGGTTAGGGTTAGGGTTAGGGTTAGGGTTAGGGTTAGGGTTAGGGTTAGGGTTAGGGTTAGGGTTAGGGTTAGGGTTAGGGTTAGGGTTAGGGTTAGGGTTAGGGTTAGGGTTAGGGTTAGGGTTAGGGTTAGGGTTAGGGTTAGGGTTAGGGTTAGGGTTAGGGTTAGGGTTAGGGTTAGGGTTAGGGTTAGGGTTAGGGTTAGGGTTAGGGTTAGGGTTAGGGTTAGGGTTAGGGTTAGGGTTAGGGTTAGGGTTAGGGTTAGGGTTAGGGTTAGGGTTAGGGTTAGGGTTAGGGTTAGGGTTAGGGTTAGGGTTAGGGTTAGGGTTAGGGTTAGGGTTAGGGTTAGGGTTAGGGTTAGGGTTAGGGTTAGGGTTAGGGTTAGGGTTAGGGTTAGGGTTAGGGTTAGGGTTAGGGTTAGGGTTAGGGTTAGGGTTAGGGTTAGGGTTAGGGTTAGGGTTAGGGTTAGGGTTAGGGTTAGGGTTAGGGTTAGGGTTAGGGTTAGGGTTAGGGTTAGGGTTAGGGTTAGGGTTAGGGTTAGGGTTAGGGTTAGGGTTAGGGTTAGGGTTAGGGTTAGGGTTAGGGTTAGGGTTAGGGTTAGGGTTAGGGTTAGGGTTAGGGTTAGGGTTAGGGTTAGGGTTAGGGTTAGGGTTAGGGTTAGGGTTAGGGTTAGGGTTAGGGTTAGGGTTAGGGTTAGGGTTAGGGTTAGGGTTAGGGTTAGGGTTAGGGTTAGGGTTAGGGTTAGGGTTAGGGTTAGGGTTAGGGTTAGGGTTAGGGTTAGGGTTAGGGTTAGGGTTAGGGTTAGGGTTAGGGTTAGGGTTAGGGTTAGGGTTAGGGTTAGGGTTAGGGTTAGGGTTAGGGTTAGGGTTAGGGTTAGGGTTAGGGTTAGGGTTAGGGTTAGGGTTAGGGTTAGGGTTAGGGTTAGGGTTAGGGTTAGGGTTAGGGTTAGGGTTAGGGTTAGGGTTAGGGTTAGGGTTAGGGTTAGGGTTAGGGTTAGGGTTAGGGTTAGGGTTAGGGTTAGGGTTAGGGTTAGGGTTAGGGTTAGGGTTAGGGTTAGGGTTAGGGTTAGGGTTAGGGTTAGGGTTAGGGTTAGGGTTAGGGTTAGGGTTAGGGTTAGGGTTAGGGTTAGGGTTAGGGTTAGGGTTAGGGTTAGGGTTAGGGTTAGGGTTAGGGTTAGGGTTAGGGTTAGGGTTAGGGTTAGGGTTAGGGTTAGGGTTAGGGTTAGGGTTAGGGTTAGGGTTAGGGTTAGGGTTAGGGTTAGGGTTAGGGTTAGGGTTAGGGTTAGGGTTAGGGTTAGGGTTAGGGTTAGGGTTAGGGTTAGGGTTAGGGTTAGGGTTAGGGTTAGGGTTAGGGTTAGGGTTAGGGTTAGGGTTAGGGTTAGGGTTAGGGTTAGGGTTAGGGTTAGGGTTAGGGTTAGGGTTAGGGTTAGGGTTAGGGTTAGGGTTAGGGTTAGGGTTAGGGTTAGGGTTAGGGTTAGGGTTAGGGTTAGGGTTAGGGTTAGGGTTAGGGTTAGGGTTAGGGTTAGGGTTAGGGTTAGGGTTAGGGTTAGGGTTAGGGTTAGGGTTAGGGTTAGGGTTAGGGTTAGGGTTAGGGTTAGGGTTAGGGTTAGGGTTAGGGTTAGGGTTAGGGTTAGGGTTAGGGTTAGGGTTAGGGTTAGGGTTAGGGTTAGGGTTAGGGTTAGGGTTAGGGTTAGGGTTAGGGTTAGGGTTAGGGTTAGGGTTAGGGTTAGGGTTAGGGTTAGGGTTAGGGTTAGGGTTAGGGTTAGGGTTAGGGTTAGGGTTAGGGTTAGGGTTAGGGTTAGGGTTAGGGTTAGGGTTAGGTTAGGGTTAGGGTTAGGGTTAGGGTTAGGTTAGGGTTAGGGTTAGGGTTAGGGTTAGGGTTAGGGTTAGGGTTAGGGTTAGGGTTAGGGTTAGGGTTAGGGTTAGGGTTAGGGTTAGGGTTAGGGTTAGGGTTAGGGTTAGGGTTAGGGTTAGGGTTAGGGTTAGGGTTAGGGTTAGGGTTAGGGTTAGGGTTAGGGTTAGGGTTAGGGTTAGGGTTAGGGTTAGGGTTAGGGTTAGGGTTAGGGTTAGGGTTAGGGTTAGGGTTAGGGTTAGGGTTAGGGTTAGGGTTAGGGTTAGGGTTAGGGTTAGGGTTAGGGTTAGGGTTAGGGTTAGGGTTAGGGTTAGGGTTAGGGTTAGGGTTAGGGTTAGGGTTAGGGTTAGGGTTAGGGTTAGGGTTAGGGTTAGGGTTAGGGTTAGGGTTAGGGTTAGGGTTAGGGTTAGGGTTAGGGTTAGGGTTAGGGTTAGGGTTAGGGTTAGGGTTAGGGTTAGGGTTAGGGTTAGGGTTAGGGTTAGGGTTAGGGTTAGGGTTAGGGTTAGGGTTAGGGTTAGGGTTAGGGTTAGGGTTAGGGTTAGGGTTAGGGTTAGGGTTAGGGTTAGGGTTAGGGTTAGGGTTAGGGTTAGGGTTAGGGTTAGGGTTAGGGTTAGGGTTAGGGTTAGGGTTAGGGTTAGGGTTAGGGTTAGGGTTAGGGTTAGGGTTAGGGTTAGGGTTAGGGTTAGGGTTAGGGTTAGGGTTAGGGTTAGGGTTAGGGTTAGGGTTAGGGTTAGGGTTAGGGTTAGGGTTAGGGTTAGGGTTAGGGTTAGGGTTAGGGTTAGGGTTAGGGTTAGGGTTAGGGTTAGGGTTAGGGTTAGGGTTAGGGTTAGG